>NC_061784.1:3631719-4284019 GCF_022458985.1 Mugil cephalus
AAACTACAATCCCCACAATGCCCTGCGGCCCTGGCAGCATTTCTTGTCGACGTGGGAAGGAAGGGAGGGATTCGGACACAAACAAATGTCCACGGGTTCACTGCTGGAGCCTCGTTACAGACAACCGTAACATGCCAGCTGGATTTAACAGATAACTCTGTGACATTTGAAACATGTGGCTCAAACCTGAAGAGATTCTGCTGAAAAACGCGTTCAAACTGTGGGTCACCGAGAAGGATAATGAGTATTTCGTACTGCAAAGGAGGCGAGGGTACGGAGAAGGTGGTGGCGGTTTGACAGGTACGGTTAGCGGGTTTGTTGTCGCCTCCGTGTACACGTAGGACAGCTGCTGGGTCTCCGGAAAGCACAGTTAAAAAAACACAAGTTGTTAAACGTTTGAACAATCACACATTTGCTCGGCTAACGGGCTGTCTGCCTTGTATAGGGCGGGTTCTGCTACATTGCCTAATGGTCCACAGAGAAATAGCCTCACTGCAACAGGTATTGACTGAAATGACAGGAGGCAGGTTAGGAAGAGAACAGCTGGCTTTCACAGAAACAGTCTACAAGCTGCCCCTGAGTCAACATTTAGTCTTATTTGGTTTGGATAGGTTAATGATTGTTACAACACAGAGCAGACAAGGAGGCGGCTAATTGGGAGAAAAGTGTCCACTACACAGTTCATTTCATTCCCAGCTGTTATCACTGCTCTGTTCCTGTTTTGTAAAAACTGAACCTGTTGTTGTGTCACAGTTACACTGAAGTGAACACATACTAGCTAGGAAACGAGACTGAAGGTGACGTAGGCCACACATTTTGCCTGTTGGGTCAGTTTGTTGTTGTTGTCTCCCACAGCAGGCCAAATCACCCTTCATTTGTAATGTCACTGCAATGTCAGGGTTGTCCTAAATAAACATTAAATGCATCAGCGACTTTTGTGCAGGCTCTGATGCCTTTGAGTTGTTACTCTCTAAATCACATTATATTACAGCTGCACTAAAATGAGATGTCATATTTTTGCATTGAGGGAAAACTAATGTTTCTGCAGACCAGGGCTGCAACTGTTGGTTGTTTTAATATTATTTAATATTATTATCTATCTACACTAATACAATTCATATGTACAAGGTGACAACTTTATAAGGCTTCTTTTGTCAAGTAATCCAAACTGTTACTGCATTAAAAAAACAGCTTCTTGTCCTTTTTTCATTTCAATTTAGCAACACAAGGAAAAAAAAGTCAAGAAGCTGAAAACAAGCATTTATTTATTTATTTTAAATTTATATTTAGGGACAGAGCATATTAATGAACATTATAAATAACATAAATATGCCAGATTCTAGCTGAGGCTAATTTCCATCTGTTGTCCCTATGGCAGGATGTTGTTTAAAAAACAAAAACAAACAAAAAATATGTAGAAAATACCCTACGAGGAACTAAATATAGCAATAAATACACATAGACACACTGTTTTAGTGGGACAAACAAATAAGAAGTGACTCCAGTGTATCAATTCGTTAGTGACCATAACAAGAATAAAGAAATAAACCAAGACCCAGATTCTAGTTATTTATCATATAATGGAAGTGTTAAATATTCTGTTCCTCAGCTGATCAACTTATCGGTTTACTTGTACAGATGTTTCTTAGAGCTGGTGTAACAGCTTTCCATATTTCTTATATGTGGAAATATAGAAATATAGTTTGTATTGTAAATGTTTTGGAAGTTGTTCTTATTTTTACCTTCGTTTTACTTGTTTTCATTACTATCATTGCGCAGTAAGAATGGAATTCAAGCAGATGCTGTAGTGCATGTAAAATTTAACAATGTGAACTGTCAGAAATGGTTTTGTGGTGTGAAAGCACCAGCAATATCCTTTTAAATTATACAACACCTTCAAGGTCCTCAGTTCCAGCTGAGCCCTCAGCGAGTTTCTGATTTAGACACAACCTGCATCACAGACTTGAATCTCTGAAACCTGTATTCACCTGACAAAATAAAAGTAGTGCTTTGAAAGCAGCCAGTGATAGTAGATTACAGTTTCTAAACACATACCAGAGTGTGTCATTAGCAAGGTAATTAATAGATAATTAATGATAATGAGTGGTGTTCTAGATGAAAGAAGCAGAGCCCTGTCTGGCTGCTTTAATGATAGTGGAGGTTAAATAATATGTGGTGGTACACAGCATGCTGCACTTGGAGACATTTTCAGCCAAACGGCCTTTTTTAAATATATATATATATATATGTCTGAACTATCTTTTATTATGTGTTTAAGTCGATCGTGTTGTTTTACACCGATGAGAACATAAATTCTGTAAACCGTGTTTGATCTGCTGAAAGCTCTACTATTTGGCAGCTCGATATTAGAGCTTGTGGAGAGCTGTGTTCAGCAGGCAGGCCAGTATAATGCTGATGCAGTGCATGAGAGAGTGGTTTCACTGCGACCTTGTTAATTATTCATGGAGGGCACGTCAGAGAGAAGTTGTAAAGGTAACAGATTTGGCTAATTTTAGTTCTGGTAGGGCCTGGGGGATCTTCCATTTCCACTGTCATGATGAGTTTACGCACAGTCAGTGATCCAGCTATATAAAGAGAATGACTAAAATGTGTTACACAGATAAACTCAAGCTGATTTAGCCTAAATTATTCATCTCTTCCTGTTCTCAACACAAGAAATGCTTACTTTTAATCAGTAAACACAATTTTTTTCACACAAGCGCAAGTGTGTCAAATATAATTCTTCGGGATACTTGTCTTTCTGGTTTTCAAAAAAGTTGCATGTCTGAAGAGTTGTATTTGTGAACAAAAGTATATCAGTATGCTGTATGTTACAGGCCTCCTTGTGGGAACTCTGGATACCGTGCTGGACTCCACATCCAAAGTTGCTCCCTTCCGTATTCTGCACCACACACCAGACTCGCAAGTGTACTGGTCGATAGCATGTGGTATGTCTGTGATTTTTATCTCATTCTGGCAAACATTTTATTATTTATTGCTGTGTTTATGGATTAAGTACATATTACATCACATGCAACTACAGTGTAGGAAGCTGTTTAGTAAATTCTGGCAAATACAAGTGAGTTCATCAATATTATGTCACCTAATAATCTTTTTCCTACAAAGAAAGAAAACAACCTAAACATGATAACTGAGCTGAGATTTTCTTTGGTTCAGGCGTTACCAAGGAGGAGATTGTTCAGCACTGGGATTGGCTCCAGCAGAACATCATGAGAACACTGTCTGTTTTTGACTCCAGCGAAGACATCACCAGCTTTGTGCAGGGCAAGATTAGAGTAAGAGTTGATAAAAAAAGCCTTGAAGAACATGTGGATCTGTTAACATTCCTCAATCTGCAACAACCGTATATGTGGCGTATTTTAGGGTCTTATTGCTGAGGAAGGGAAGACATCACTGGTGCTGGAGGAGGATCCTGAGAAGTTCAGAGAAGCACTCTTGAGGTTTGAGAAGTGGTTTGAGCTGCCACCGGAGGAAAAGTTGGTCACATATTACTCATGCAGCTACTGGAAAGGAAAAGTGCCTTGCCAGGGCTGGCTCTACCTCAGCACCAACTTCCTGTGCTTTTATTCATACCTTCTGGGATCTGAGGGTAAGGCATTTATTAACACATGCTGACAGTCAATCTTGATGATGTTTGGTGGTAATTGGTGGTATTGTAGTGGGCTTTTATGGTCTGAAAAGAACATTCTTTGGATATTTTTTTTCAGTAGATAATAGCTCTTAGTAATGATGGCTTCCAAAGTTGTGAAAAAGCTGTTAGAGCTGACCTCATAGTGGAAGCTTGAAAAGGCACTCAGATAATGGATGCCACTGAGTTTCTACATTTTAAAAATGTTCACAATTATTCTTCCATCACTTTCACTCTGTTGGTATCAGCAGCTCACTGTAATAAATTCTAATCACTGTTTTCATCTTTTTCTCGTTGACTCAGTGAAACTGGTCATCTCCTGGGATGAGATCTGGAGGCTGGAGAAAACCTCGAATGTTATTCTGACTGAGAGCATCCACGTTTTGGCTCATGGAGAGGATCATTACTTCTCCATGCTGCTGCACCTTAATGAAACATTTGTTATCATGGAGCAGCTGGCTGACTACTCCATCAAGCGTCTTTTCGATAAAGAGGCTTTTCAGAGGGAGCCAGCGCTCTCCGACCCCCTACAAATTACTAAGAGGTACTGCGTGTCTGCTACACTGCACAGCTCTACATGATCCTATTTGGGCTGGTTGCCACCTGGTAGAACTAAAGTAAACATAAAGTCTGATTTGAGGCAAAAAGCATTTGTGTTTGTTGTCATCAGCCTCCAGTGCCAGTTAGGTGCAATGTCAGATTTATGTCAGGTGTTTTCAAAAGGACTTACTCTATTTGTTTACTTTGATTTGGTATCAGCCTGCCATAGCCATGCTTGTAATTGAGGAGATACAGGCTGCTGAAACATTTATTTGTGACGTTCTACTGCTTTACTTTCCCCACAGAGGCCTGGAAACTCATGCAAAGAGTGAGCAGTTCCGGACATTTTTCAGGCTTCCTAAAGAGGAAAACCTGCTAGAGGTGCATGAGAGCTTCCTGTGGGTGCCCTTCAGCCACTTTAACACTCTTGGAAAGATCTGCCTGTCTGAAAACTACCTGTGTTTTGCCAGCCAGGACGGAAGCCAATGCCATGTCATCATTCCAATGCGAGAGGTAAAGTCAAGCAAAAATTGTGTTATTGGATCAATAAAAACATTGAAATTCACTTTCAACTAGAGAGATGATTCAGCAGTGACTGTGTGGTCTGTAAACATTTGGCTTCTTCCAGGTTGTTAATGTAGAGAAGCCAGATTCCAGCAGCAGAGCTTTAACCGTGTGTGTGCGTGGCAGGAGGGCGTTGCGTTTCTCTGAGGTTCGGGATTACCAGCGCCTTGCAAACACAATCCGTAGCAGGTGTGGGATCAGTGCCAGCCCACAGCACTCTGCTTCATCAGAGGTAACATGCCTTGACCGTTTTATTTGAGCTATTTTGATATGCTGCTGCTGCTTTGCTGTGGTTTCTTTCTGACTGTGAAAATTATGTGTTTGTCCCAAAGACCATACGAGGGGAATGTCAGTCACTCATAAACCACTTCGAGGACAATCCAGAGGACGTGACTCTAATGGTGGGACAGAAAGACAGCAGCAAGGCCGTGAGCACTGAGGCTCTCATGACTGTTTTCCACCCCCAGGATGTGGAAAACCTTGATCCCAAAATGGTACCAGAGTTCAAATTAGAGATACACCAGTATTTTGTATAAAACAACTACATTTACTCCAGAAATCTAAACAGTGAAACTGATGTAACTGTGTGTGCATGATCGAATCATGGCGCTGGCCTAAATACATAATTACGTGGCATAATTAGGTATTTATTTGGTTTAACAGCTTAAAGAGAAGATGAAGGAGCAGTCTTGGAACATCCATTTCTCTGAATATGGACGCGGTACCAGTATGTTCTTCACCAGAAAGACCCGGGACTTGATTGTCCGTGGTGTTCCTGAAGCCCTCAGGGGAGAGCTGTGGATGCTTTTTTCAGGTATTTATACATCAGAGATTACTTTCTCCTCCAGTGATGTGTTACTGAAGCCTTGATTGAAAGTACTATGTAATCAAGTTTTCACTCAACATCAGTAAATACATAAAAGATGGTTGGTGTGGGATCAGTGCATCGTCTATTTTTGGATTGACTCTGTAGGAGCTGTAAACGACATGGCCACTCACCCCGGCTATTACACTGAGCTGGTTGAGCAGTCTCTGGGCACAAGCACTCTAGCTACAGATGAGATCGAAAGAGACTTGCACCGCTCTCTGCCTGAACACCCTGCCTTTCAGAGTGACACAGGAATCTCAGCCCTACGCAGGGTTCTTACTGCCTACGCCTCCAGGAACCCTAAGATTGGATACTGCCAGGTATTTGAAATCTTGAGATCTTCAAATCTGAATTCTCAGCCAATTGGCTCTTTGTTGACCTTCTGATTGGTCTGCTGATCACCAACCACAGGGCTCCTACTCATTTCCAATCCCCATCCTCATGTTACTGTTGCTAAACTAGACAAACAATAGTAATGCAGTGGTCCATTCCCACAATAAAATTAAAGCCTTTAATAGTAGTAGTATAATAGAGGGATACAGCTAATGTTAGCAGACACTGATTTTGTTTATTTCATTTTATTTTATTTTATTTTATTATTTCCAGTTTTTATGTAAAGTTATTTCCTCTACCAAATTTACTCTTGTCAACTGTACATTTTTCATGTTTTTGAAGAATCACAATTATGAGATTCAATGCTTAACAAATCTAGATGTTAATGAACCCCCACATGACTATTGGCTGTCTAACCTAACAACAGTAACATACTGTAGGAGCCTGGAACTTGACAAAGAGTCAAGTCCATATGCAGAACAATCAGAATGCCAACAACATGTTGTCACAGAAAAATGTTTGATAATTATAAAGCATAGATGTTAACAGGATACTAGTTTGCTCAAACCAATGAAAACTAGTAGTAATTGAGTCCTCTTCTCTTCTTTAGGCCATGAACATTCTCACCTCAGTTCTTCTGCTCTATGCAAAAGAAGAGGAAGCTTTCTGGCTGTTGGTAGCCGTCTGTGAAAGGATGCTGCCGGATTACTTTAACCGCCGAATTATTGGTGAGATGGAAAGATATTCAAATATTTTTTTTAATATTATTATTATTTGGTTGGTAATTTGTGGGCAATAAATCACTCTGAACATGTTTATTCAGGTGCTTTGGTGGACCAGGCTGTGTTTGAGGATCTGATTCGAGAAAACCTGCCCCAGCTGGTGGAGCACATGACAGACCTGAGTTTCTTCTCGTCCGTGTCCCTGTCCTGGTTTCTCACACTATTCATCAGTGTCCTGCCCATAGAGAGCGCTGTGAACGTGGTGGACTGTTTCTTCTACGACGGCATAAAAGCCATCCTGCAGCTCGGCCTGGCCGTGCTGGACTACAACATGGAGGCTCTGATCACCTGCCATGATGATGCAGAGGCCGTCACCATCCTCAATAAGTCCGTGTGAATACAAACTAAGCAGGGTTGGCATATTTCAAACATGATCACTCTGTAAATGACTGTCTCTATCTTTTTATAAACCTCAGGTTCTTTGATAGTGTGACAAACAAAGACAGCCCTTTGCCTCCCACAGTGCAGCAGGCTTCAGCTGGCAATAATGATAAAGCTTCCCACATCAGTGTAGACATCACTGAACTGATCCGAGAGGCCTACGAGGTATTACAATATTACTCCTTGTCAGTTTTAGTCACTGATGTTATTTTAGTTGATTTAACCAATTGAAGGACTTCTTCACAGAAATATGGAAATATCCGTTCAGAGGAGGTTGAGAGTTCACGCAAAAGAAACAAACTGCATGTGATCCAGACTCTGGAGGATACAACCAAGCAAAATGTTGTAAGTGGGTTTAGGATAGTTGGTATCATTGTATAGTTACCACAGCATTAAGGACTGATTTAAATCTGTTTTCAGATCCGAGTGGTGTCCCAGGAAGTCAAATTCAATGCCTCGCACCTTGATGAGCTGTATAATTTATTTAAAGTGAGTCCAAAATATCTTTATCTTCCATAAATGCCAGTTAAAATAAGAAAAATTAACCCTGTTTTTTTTTTTTTTTTTGCTCATGTCAGAGGCAGCATTTCCTCAGCTGCTACTGGACAATGAAAAGTCCAGCTCTGCTCCACCATGACCCCAGTCTGGCCTATTTGGAGCAATACCAGCTAGGTTTCCAGCAGTTCAGCATGCTCTTCTCCCTGCTGGAGCCCTGGGCTTTTTGCTCCACCAAGAGCACCCTCTCCCTCTGGGCCTTCCGCCTGATAGACGAGAACCAGGATGGCCTCGTCAACTTCAAAGAGTTCTGCTGTGCCCTTGGTAAAGTCCTACCTTCTCAGCCCTCTACTAGTGCATCTTTCAACCTCAGTATCCCCGCTGTTATAACTGCATTATTGCTTCTCCCACAGATACTTTGTACAGTGGATCTTTCACAAATAAGCTGAAATTTCTCTTCAAGCTCCACCTGCCACCAGGTTAGTTACAGACCAGGCAACAGCTAATCTAAATTCTGAACATGACATTTCTCACATGCATCACTTGCATCTGTCTCTTGTAAATTCAGCCTCTGACCCACTTCTTTCACAACATCTCTACGTTGACGACAAACTCCAGCAGGTTCAGAGAGTTTCAGTGTAATAATGTTACAGGATGGATGTTTTACAGTTTCCAAAATCTTCCCAAATGCAGTCAAATACATAGCAGACATACAGAGCAGTGAAAGCAAAGCACAAGGTCAGATCGCATTACATCAGTTTGTGGCCTACAAGTCTTGAAAATATATGAGTTGTCATTTCAATAACCCAGTCCATAACTCAGCATTTGTTGGGTGAGCACATTGCCTGGGGGAAGAAGCTGTCCTTGAATGTGTGTCTCTTATCTGCATGATGTGACATTGTCCGCTTGAAGGCGGCGGTGGTAAGAATAGTCAGCGCTGGGTGAAAGAACTTGCCATGGCAACGATCGGTGTAAGGAGCTGCGAGGGCATTTTGGAGTGGGTTAGTTTCTCCATAAAGAGGATCTGCACTGAGGACGAGCTGCTGAATTTACAACTGACAGCCTAGCAGCAGAGGAGCACTGAGTCACCGTATGTGACATGACAGGCCAGTGAAAATCAAGCAGCTTTCACGTCTCACAGACAGCACACGTTGCTTCAGCGCCGAGGACAAGTCACATCCTGGTGGCACAGTCCAAACAAGATGGGAGAGGCTCACTTCCAAACCCTGGCTCTGCTCTGTTCTTTGCTTCCTCTTTATAATTAAAGGCATTGGAACCGGGCCAAACACTGAGAGATGAAATCTTGCACTATGTAGAGCTGAGGGTTTGCAGGTCAGTCCAAATACACAGCACAGCAGCTTCTCAGTTATATCACCTGTGTTGTGGTGAGTAGAGACAGCATGTCTTCTTGTACCTTTAAATAACAGTTGCAGCCCTTCTAAAGTCCACATTGTTCTACAGACTCCACACTTATACTGAGGATTTTACCTGGAGCACAAGGCAAACAAGACTATTATATTAAATTGCGTCATATGTGTGCAAGTTGAAATTTAGTGTAAACGTGTTTTACCTACGCGTACAAAGGTGAGCAGTAGATCAGTTGCTGCTGCAGGAGAAGGAACTTGTGTTCAGTCCTCAGGCTGTGCAGCTGATGCAGCAAGAAGCTATCAGGCAAATAAACTGACACCGCTGGCTTGTGAGGATAATTGTTTAATCCAGGCATGTAAATCCACACTCATGAATGCACCCACATGTGGTCATTGGTGAGCTTGGAGCGTGAAATTACGATGATACAGACAGAAAGCATTTTAAAAGTGTTATTTAATTTTCAGAGTAAGGCTCAGCTTTTGCACTGGGATTATACACAAATGATTAATTATATGCATGTAATACTGTACATTTCAGTAAGTAATTATTACCACCAAGTTATGCAAATGATAACTTTGTCATGGTGAGCTTGACGAAGATACAATAATTTTTTTTTTAGAATTGGTTGCGTAAGAATGTGTCTAATAAATTGCTGTGTATGCTTTCTTTAACCTGATTCCTCAACAATTTCATCTCTATCTATGTTTCCTTTTCTTTCCGTTCAGTGCTCTCACAATCGGTGTCTTTTAGCTTTCACAGGCAGTCCTTTGCACTTAAAGGAGCAAAGAATCCAGCACTTTATTCCAGTGACTGAAGACTCTTCTCACTTGAGTAGACTCACTGGTTAGCCTCTTTACTCCTTCTCTTCCCTCACACATTTTCCACCTTTTTTCCTAACTAAATTCTGTAACAACCCCGTCTTGACACTTGCCTCAAAGTATTTCTCTTTACATTGTGTTCACGTGTCACTTATATTTCAGCATTTGATCTTCCAGAAGATGGCGTGATAAAGAAAAGCCCCGAGCGAGGTAATATTGCATTCTATGCATGGACGTATACACTCAGTGGCTACAATACAACTACATCTTATCTGTAAAATTGACAGGCAGAGGAAAGGTTGACCTGCAGGCCTACCTGAAGCAATGGCAAAATGAAATACTCAAGAAAGAGGAGACCATCAAGGACCTGCCCAGAATCAATCAGGTAATCTAAACCCCACATTTTCACTATAAAATAACCTCTCCTGCTATATTTCTGATTATCTGACGAGCACTGTTCACATTTGTTCTTCCGTCTCAGACTCAATTCATCCAGTTCTCCAAAACCCTCTACAACATTTTTCACGGTGATCCAGAGGAGGAGACACTGTACCGAGCCGTGGCCCACGTGACCAGTCTCCTACTGAGGATGGAAGAGGTGGGACGGAGGCTTCAGGAGCCGAGCAGCCCACCTGAGTCTAAAAAGCCTGCCAGCGTCACTGCTGCGGAGGAGCCTCCGACTGAAGAGGTCTCCACCACCCCCGAGAGCTCAGACACCTCCAGCTCCCACAACAGTCAGGATGCAGGGCCCGACCTCTCGGAGACGGAGTGGTCGTTTTCGTTCGAGCAGGTCCTAGCGTCTCTGCTCAACGAGCCAGTCATAGTCAACTTCTTTGAGCGGCCTGTCGATGTTCAGGCGAAACTCGGACAAGCTAGGGTTGCCCAGCTGAAGCTAAAGGCAAATAAGTGAAAGGATGCACAAGTGAATCGTCGCTTCAGATTTACACCTAGGGGTCGCCATACATTTCCTTTCTCCTCCTGGGCAGGGCAGTGGATTTTGGCGAGGCAGAGGGTGAGACATCATGGACGAAGAGGAGACATCAGAGAGTCAGGCAGACAACGATCAGCAGTGATGGCTGAGGAAACGTATGAAATGCAGCATCTCTAAGACACTGTTAACACCGTTCTGACCAAAACCTGCAGAGCATTTTCATGTCTAGTCTTGTTGCACACACATTGTAGCTTCCTCAAATCTGATTATGCATTTCCGATTTTGTCGATGAAATTGTTCCCCTCGTGTAGCTGCAGTTTGTTCAGATTTAAAGTTACAGTTAAAACTACGTAGGTTAGTGTTGTATCAGGCACTTTCACTACTCGTTCTGTATTCAGAAACAGAAGAATTTCTCATCCCTCTGTCTCTGATGTCAGGTTGAGATCCAGTTCTTGATATATATATTCTCATTCAGATTAATAGTCACTGCTGTAAAGTGAAGTTTACTGTAAATGATAGTATAGCCTGTGACTTCAGTGTCTTAGGGTGTGTGTTATCCTCTAAACTTATTGTGAGAAACACCAGCTTTCCAGTTAATGCAGGCACAGAGCCAACAGGAGTTCGGTCAGTGAAGGACCAGGTGAAGTGTTGTCCCCGGAAGCCATAAATTTCAGAGACTATCTGAGTGAAGATGTCAGACAAATTTTATTGGGAGTAGTAATACACATTTGCAATAACATACAATGGACGTGCTGCACTGCCACAGCACTCTCACCTGTCTCTTCTTATAGCAGCACACATGTCAACCATCATATAGCATGACTTCATGTGTGTCATACTTGAAATATGTAATATGTAAAGGTAGAAATCCACACTGCTGCTGCAGGTGAATCTCCTGCATCCTCTGAAACTGTCTAAAAATTGTGTGTTATCTTCACACCGTGGCTGGTTTCTGTATTAGCTTACGTCTATATGTTGGAAGTTATGCTCTAGTGTCAGTGCAGCGTTTTGTACATAAAGGTCAGTTCAATAGTCGTGTGATTATTGTATTTATGAGGCTTATATTGAAAATGTTGTATATGAGCTAGCAGACTGTTGTGGACAGCTGAAACCTTTTAGTTTTATCAAATCTCAGGGTGACATTTGTGTAAAATGAAAGGGAGAAAAGGGATATTTTTCAACCTGGGATATATAAAGTAAATGAGTTATACAAAACCTACATCTTATCACTAACATTAAAATTATAAAGCATGTGTAGCATAGTTACAGGACTTGTCATTTTATGCCAGCCTTCGATTAACAGCCGCTTGCTACAGAAAGTCAGATTTTACTTCAGTTTTTCTATTTGTTTAAATGATTTAAATGTTTCTGCTTCTTTACTTTCCTCTTGCCTCTGTCCTTGCTGAATCATTTGCACAGTTGTAGATACGCCTTTATCTCGGCCAGATCTCAGAGGCGTTGGATTCAAAAAAAAGGTCGTGACCACTCCTGCTGCAGCTTATCGTCTCCGGGGGCCAAAAATCATACATTTCTAAATCTTTAGTGCTTTAGATGCTTCTTAAGTGCAACTGAAATTCAGTTTTTATTACTTTGCTATTTACTAGGAATGCAAAAAGCTTTTTTTTAATTTTTATCAAGTACTTTGTCAGAACTGTATTTAATTGTGTAATTACTGGGTCAGTTTGATGTATGTTGTTGGAGTACCTTGTTCAAAATCGTAGACCTGAAACAAAATCTGTCTCTGTTTACATGACTAATGTAAAAAAATAATAGTTTCACATCTTAAATCCAAAGCCTAATCAGTGACTTTGCCTCAGCATTAAACACCATGATATAAAAGTACTAAGGCACCCGGGCTTCAACAAGAAAGCATCTTTGTTTTCATGATTTCTAACTCACACCTGACCATTTCACTACAACTATTTCCAGTTTCTTGTCACGTTTGTAAAATCTACAAACATCTAAATGCGAATGACAAGTTGTTATCGCATGCTTATTTAATTTCTGATTATTTGATAGTTAATGAAGATCAGCGATCACATAAGAAGAGTTTTCTTTTAAAAATGTGTTTGTTTGTCTTTCTGTGACAAATACACAGCTGTAATTAAGATGAACGTGTTTGTGTGTCTTCAGGCTCAGCGTCTTGGAAGAGGCACTTGATGAAAATGATAGGTTGTGGTTTCTTCTTGCTGGGATAATAAATGATGACTTTGTAGAAAGTGAGGAAGAGAAATAAGATAGTTGGAAATCTTCCCCTCACTCCGGCATGTCTGCAGTTCTGCCAGTTAAGCATCAGAGGTCGTTTGTGGTCAACTAGAGCATTTGAAGTCTGTATCTTTTAATTGAATGCTTATTTTGCAAAATATGTGGCGGACAGATATTTCTGTTTACTTGCTTGATTATATATATTTTTATTTCCATAAAAATGTACAAGAATAAAGAGATATGACTATGAGTGATGAGGTTATTGTCATGTCTTCACACACAGGTACTTACAGTGAGCATGTACACCTTGGATTAACTCACTTAGTACTTTGACCTAACACTGATTAACTACATTAATGAGTAAAAGGTTATAATGAACTGTTGAAGTGGAGTCAGGATTTCACCTACTTTCAAGGGGATAAAAGAAAAAGTGTGACTTACTCCGTTTGATACATTTCAATATGTGATATTCATCAGGGATGAAAAAGCCAAAAGTCAAAACCTGTCCACCAAGCAATAAATCTGCTCAATGTATTTCACACATTGCTGGAATTTGGACCGCTTCAAGTTAAAATAAAATGATACTGATGATAGATCTCAGTTCACCCTTCTATCTCAATCAAACTACTTGGTTAAATGGTGTTTGAAGTATATTGATAATTACACCAGGAGTCTTCAACATTTTTCAGGCGAAGGACCCAAAACTGTTGGAGAGATTAAGTAGAGACCCCTACCTACTATATGTGTTCTATATTAAACTCAGCCTACTGCTGTTTATAAATATACATTATTATTTTGCATTCAGTATTAAGCTATCCCTTATCCCTTATTTAGTAAAATATGTTGGATTCATGTTAATGTGTATTTAACAAAATTTAGTACCCCTGCAGTCCCTAGGGGTTGTGGACCACCCTGTTGAAGACCTATGAATTGCGTGCTGAAACTGCTTTTATCTACATACTACCACTACATGTAACAGCCATATGAGCTACTTACTTCCCCTTACTTCTAATCAGCACATGCAATATTAACTACACTGATCAACCACAACATTATGACCCCTGACAGGGAGAAGTAAATAACACTGACCAGTACAATGTGAAACATTTGGACCTTGTATTCATGCAGATGTTGCTCAAACATGTAGCACCCACCTAGACCAGACCAGACACCCCCACCCCATGGCAATTACACTCCTTGATGGCAGTAGCCATCCCCAGCATGATGCAGGCTGACACACACACACAAATGCTTTTGGAAAAACATGCACAAGGTGTTGACCTGGCCAAATTGACTAGATCCCAAATTGATCAAGAATCCGTGGGATGATCCACAGAGGACCCTCCCCTCAACCTATAGGACCCAAGGGCCCCCACTAACAACATCCTGTTTCCAAACACCACAGGACACCCTCAGAAGACCCATGTCCATTCTCTGATGAGTCAGAACTGTTCTGGAGTTACAAGAGCCCCCAAGGCCTATACAATAAGGAGGTCACAATGTTACACCTGATCTGTGTTCCTTATCACCTCCCCCCGACGACTTGACACAATCTGTTCTGTTTGACATGTGTTGTTGTGGCTCAGTTTTGTTGTATGGGTGACTGTGCAACGACAATAAATCGAAAAAGGCTCTGCCAGCAAACTAGAAGGCCATTCACATCTTAATCATTAACGTCCAAACTTAATTTCCTGACAGTCCATCCAGTAGCTGTTGAGATATTTCAGACTAAATCGAAGTTGTGGTCAAA
The DNA here is from genome assembly GCF_022458985.1 of Mugil cephalus. NCBI lineage: Eukaryota > Metazoa > Chordata > Actinopteri > Mugiliformes > Mugilidae > Mugil > Mugil cephalus. The sequence goes on from NC_061784.1 coordinate 3,646,404, forward strand.
TGGATCGACTGTGTCATTCAGAAACTGTAGAGTTTCCAGTGTATGGGTTTTGTTACTGCCACAGTTGTTGTTGTTGTTGTTGTTGTTGGCTGGGCTTCAGCTTTCACCCACAGGTATGTACATTCATTGCTCCCTAAAGACAGCTGACTTCCCAACAACAATAAATATCTACAGTTCCTGGCTTGTTGGCTTCCAGATCAGGTCTCCATAAAAGCCTCTCCCAACACATCAAGTGGGAATATACAATAACTATGGGAGTTTAGTGGAAAGTACCCACATTATGTCCTAATGGTTATGTTGTAATCCGTTTGGAAGACAAAACCTGTATGAGGCAGGCCTAAAAGCTTTTGAAAACAACACAGTTCACGCAGATGAAATGTCATCATACACGAAAGAACACTTACAATACATCACTTGCTTGCTTTGCTCTTTTACATAGCATGTACATGGAAAATATTCATATTCTACATGAAATTGATGATTTGAGTCTGCCAACATAATTGAATGAATCATGTTGCAACTACATAGTTAAGTTTTAATGTCTTTCATAAAGAGGATCTCAAACAGGACTTCTCCATTAGTGGGTCATAGTTTGACCTCTATAACAGGCGGCATAATGGACATTTCCAGGTTTACTGCTCACTGGCAACACAGCATCAACAAAAATAGCTTCTTTTATGAACTGACGCGCACACAGGATCATCGGGTCTACAATGATTCATCACAAACAGAAAAATGCCCCCTCCTTGTCACGTACCAAAGTGTTCACTCCGTCTGCCTGATTTATGAGAGGCGGTGGGACGCGGTGACGAATAGTCTCTGCGTCTCCCTCATACTATTCTGGCTCGGAGATTTGGTTGCATATGGTTGTAACCCAGAGTTTACAACCTTAACCCCCGTCACCTGTTCTCTTTTCAGCCCTGTCCTGTCAAGAGAGATCGATCTGCGTTGAGTTTTTTTTTTTTTTTTGTATTTCTGTTCATTGAATCAATCAAAGTCAGTGGAGAATGAATGCCTGTTCTTTCTGAAAAGAGTAGCACAAATGTGTATGAGGATTCAGCTTTAATCTAACACCACTGACTGTTTAAAAACATGATTCTGCTGGTGCTTGTGATACATTTAAATATCAAAAATGAAAAGCTTAAATTGGTTTAAATAAGATAGACCATGGATGTTTATCATTTTGCAAGTAGTTATCTACTGGGATTGAATTAATGAATTTGTATTGCTGCAGGGTAAAGGACAGATAATGCACTGCACCATCATGTAGTCACTGTTTCCCTATTTTAAGGCAGCATCATTTCCATCATTTCCATCGAATATTAGTTCTGCTTCATGATCTAATAGACAAGAAGCCTTTATTTATGCCAACAGCTTGTCATTGTTACTGATGCAGGACAAGAAACTTACAAGAACCCCACCCCCACCCACTCCATCTCACCCACAATGCTCCTTCAAGTGTGCATGAGATCTATTTATAGTTAGCAGAGAGGAAACTGTGCAGCATGGCTCTCAACAGTGTATGATGGTATGTGTTTTGGAAATGGGTCCATCCACACCATACCTCATCTGCGTGAGTGTCTGCTGCAGCTGGTGGAGACCAAGCAGCTAACATGGCAGCTTCTGGGAAAAAATAGCAGGCCGGCACTGATATACCGGGCAGATCACAACACAGCTCAGCACAGAATAAACATACCGTAGACACTTCGTTTATAGTGTGATAGCAATACAGTTATACAATTAAATGATACAATACAGTACAATAAAAGATTTTCATGGGTCTTTTAAAATATGAATAAAAAAAACTAAAGTTTTTTTTTTTTTTTTATCAAGTCAAGTTAAGACTTGAGTTGATTGGCTTCTTCTTGTAACTGCCAGCTCCTCCTGTCCAGTTAGGTCAGAGTATAACATTTGTGTAAAGGAAGACATTGTTGGGCAGTCACTGTCCACACCGGAGACTGAGGACTAACTTAAATTAGTTAATTAGACCTATTACAAAACTGCAATAGCCTGTATGAAGGCTGTAACATTTAGCAGTGTGGTATATGTATATGCTGACTCAAAAACATGTGACATATTCATATTTAGGGTATATTATATAGTGTATATTTTTGTATATTTTTCAGTTTCTGAGAGCTTTAGAATAAACTCAAACAGTGGATCTTTTCAAGTGAAGTCCGAAGATAAAGCAAAAAAGTGGAAGGTTTAAAAAAAAAAAAAACGTATCTCTGGCAACTCTGAGGATAATTGAAACCATTATCTCTGGCCTACATCTTCCTAAAACACCTAAAAGAAATAGGTCAACATATGGGAGATGAGAAAGAAATGAAAACCATTCTTGTATTCTCAATGTGCATGATATATGAAAGAATCAAATCAGGGATGTTGGACAGTACTTTAATCAAACAGTCTCAAACCATCAGAGCAACTTGATGCTTGTGTATGCCAGCGTTTACTATGACATTTATTGTCAGTACTTGACGGATAAAGGTAACAAGTGGTAACATGGCAATGTGACAAGCTCACTAAGACATTCACATCAAACAACACGTATTTTTGTTCATCTCAGTTTTTGTTTAAGTAAAAGACTCGTAAACAAAAAGAAATCTTGCAAGTTAAGAAAGATCATTAATGACAAATTTATTGTGCAAGAGTTTCAAGTAAACTCACTTATACACAGAAATGGCCCATGTTTCCAGTTATCTGCAGAGGCTTGTTGTCAATGACCTCTCACATTTTAAAGTCCCTTGAGCTAGGGATTTCATTTCAGCCATTCTTGTTCTAACCCCCAGAAATGTGTCCCTGTGTGCTCTCAAATACCGACTTGAAAACAGATGAGATCAATAGTCTGTTTTGCTTTTATTGCTCAAGTTTAGTCCCTAATGTCTTCCACACTTTTTTCACAGCTTAATGCATAGTGGCATCTCCTATACTCCCTGAGTGTTGGATTCAAAGGTGGAAGGCCCTAGATCTTCAAGTCGTCCAGCCTGCTCTTGTTATTGCTGTGCTTGCTTGACTGACTGTTTCTGCGGTGGTTTTCAATAGGCATCTCACAGACGGTACTGGAGGTTTTTCTCTCCTTCGATTCATCTTCGGCTTTGCCTTTCCTCTCCACAGCCATATTGTCTCTGTTCTGCTTGTAAACTGCTTTGCTGTTGTAAGGGCTGTAAGCGGAGTTGGGTTCTGCCATGCCGTACTTTGAGTCGGTGGGGAAAGGCTCAGGTACAGTAGGATGACCACCAAAGTAGTTGTAGCTCGGGACAAAGTGCATGACTGCTTCGCTTTGGGGCTTGGGAGCCTCAAGTGCAGCTTGTGACCGCCTGTAACGAAGACCCTGGTGGCATTTCGTGAACCCTAGGTGGTACATCTCTACCAGGTTGAGCAGCAGGGAGATGCAGGCCACAGCGAGCATGAAAAGGATGAAGACTGTCTTCTCAGTGGGGCGAGAGATGTAGCAGTTTACCATGTTTGGACAAGGCCAGCGGTCGCAGGTGTACATGGGCTTGAGCTCAAAACCATACAGGAAGTACTGAGCTACAATAAATGCAATTTCAAACAGGGTCTTAAAAATAATGTTGAAGACATAGGTACGCAGCAGCGCACCTTTCAAGCGAACATGCCCCTGGTTATCCTTAACTGGGCCTTTCTTGGCCTTACTGCTAAGCAACTGCTGCTGAGTTTCATTCTGCATTGAAAGCTCCTTTTGTTTGTGCTTGTCCTTCTCCTCCATGCGGACCAGATGGAGGATGTGGCCCAGGTAGATGAGAGTGGGCGTGGAGACAAAGATGATCTGCATCACCCAGAAGCGGATGTGAGAAATGGGGAAGGTCTTGTCGTAGCAGACGTTCTGACAACCAGGCTGCTTGGTGTCGCAGGTGAAGCCGGACTGCTCATCGCCCCACACCTTCTCAGCGGCGGCCCCCAGCACCAGGATGCGGAAGATAAACAACACTGTTAGCCACACTTTGCCCACAACGGTGGAGTGTTCCTGGGCACTTTCCAGCAGCTTCCCCAACAAGTTCCAGTCTCCCATACTGGCTCAGAAATGTACTCTGTGCTTTATCTGCAAAACCAGGAGAGATGTCTGAAAGGAGAGAGGACAAAAACCAGAGAAATGTGTAAACTTCGTAATAGTCCTTTAAACAGAGAATCTTCTTTGTAGCCTTTTCAACGTGCTGATCAGTCCAAAAATACACTGCGTTAAAAACTTTCAATTTAACATACTTCAGTTTAGTTTAGTTCTGCTCCTTGTAATCAGCTCTTAAGAAAAATAATTGTAATTAAGCCTTTATATGCAAGATGCAATATTATTGTATGTTGTGTAGCAAGCTGTTTTGAAGCAAGCGTGATATTCATTTATCTGATTTAACAACCATTTAAACAGACATGTTGCATTTTTACAGCATAATGACAAAAGTTGAGCCATTTTATTTTATTTTGCTAAAGTTTTCAGACTCATACAAAGACTGTTGTACATCAGAAAGCTTAGCAAAAGAAATATTAATTCTCCATGTATTCACTGCCTGTATTCCTAATAATTGTGTCCTATCAATCGAATGTTGCTAAAAAAAGGACCAGGACAAGGTTGACTGTGTGTGAGAGAAAGCCCTGCAGCAGACTCAGCCAGACGCTCAGTCTTAGCATGGATCTTGTGACATAGTACCCAGCAGTGCTCCCCTACTCCAGAATTAGGTTACTCGTTTAGATTTCAGGGCCTATTGGTTACAACATTGCAAAAGTTTAACTTTAAAAATAGTTGTACTTGTCCTTTTCATGTATGGAGCTTAGAAATAGGCAAACTGCGTTTTGACTGAGAGCCAAGCTAGAGGGAGACACTTTTCACTCAGCTGTAATAGTTGGAATTAAATACAAGAGGTACAGATGCAACAATTAGTATCCATTTCGGATTATCAGACAACACACAGAGAATGTTACTCCTGGCTACGTTCAGTAAGAAAGACTTACCTGGTAATGTTCATTTCCTTCAGAGTCACTCAGTGACTGAAGCTCTTCACTTCCCAGAGAGGCCACGTTCTCCTGAATCACTGAGGAAGCTGCAGCGCCAAGATAAACTTCTCAAATAGTTTTCACGGAAGACTGTGATTCTGCCCTGAGCAGTCCCTCCCACTCTGACCTTATCAATGCTCAACAAGCCAACACAGCTAAACTCTGTCTCCGTGCGAGCGTGGATGAAAACGCTCCAGTCTGTGGAGAAGTCTAAAGAGGTGTCTCTTCAGCTGAGTGGCAGCTGAGGGGTCCAGTGAGAATGCGGGTTACATGTCAATGTCCTCTAAATATAATTCACGGTGAAGGGAGTGGCCTTGTTGTCACTCTTATGGTGATCTGACCCTTGACTGTTTGGAGGAGCCTCAGATCCCCTAGAGACGTCCCGTAATGCGGCAGTGAGGGCTCGACGAGCGGCTTCCAGCATGGCGGTAATACATGAGGGTTCATCATTTCATTTAGACTGTGTGTCAACTTTGTGCACACAAAGGTCCTCCGTTACTGCAATCACACCATTGGGACACAAAGTAACAGATTCACTCTGCATGATTTCCAGGTCCCAATGCTTTGTACTTGAATGTTAAACATTTATTTGTAACGGTTACCAAATCAAAAACAATGATAACCTTTAAAATAGATTTCATTATTCCTGACAAAATGCAAATACAGAAGTTAAAACTCTGCCTTAATTCTCACCTCAACCACCCTGTCTACACATTGATCTGTCACATTGATCTGTCCGCCATATCGTAACATAACACAAATGAATTAAATCCATTAAACCGCATTTTACAGAGGGGTTCCACTCTTATCTACAATACATAACAATACTGACAAATGCTAAGGGGAAAATACGGCAGCCGTTATATGTTTTTTTTTAGCATGGGTACTGCCATTTTAGCATGGGTACCGCCATCTGTGATCCGTGACATCATGGGGTTGATGGGGTGATTCTGAACTTATTTTATTTTTGACTTTAGCAAAGGTTTTATTTTGGACATAGTTTGCAGTACATAAACTTGTCATCTCCCCTTTCAGGCCTGATCTCTGCCACAGTGAAACAATCACACAAGGCAATTACTTTTGTTGTTGTATATTACTTTTTGGATAATCCCCTGAATACATAATATTAATATGTCTGAATCAATCTCAGTATGATGAACTCCTGTAAAGAAACTTTCAGAATTTGCGGATGTGGCTTAAATATTCCAGAGATCATCTGATCTTTGGTCGGTAATCATATACCTAAAAAACAGACTACAGGTACTTGTTTTTGGTACAGTGCTGCCAATATGCTTCCCGTCTCTCTGAACTCTATAGATGGTGTGTGTCAACGCGCTCCTTAAAAAGAAAAGTGTCCTCGTCCCCAAGGCCATGGCAGGACCAGCTGTCCCTGAGGTCAACCATTGTCACCCGCGCACACCGACCCCCGTACATGGCGAGGCTATTGATAACCCCAAAACTTTGCACTCTGGAGAACTTAATCAGCTTCAGATGTCTTCTCACAGGTGGCAGGACGGCCTTCAAGGATCCCTCTAGCCTAAACATGGTGCCACCAAATGTGTGAAGGTTTTTTATGTTTTTTTTCTCTAAGTGACACTGCCGACAGCAGAGAAGAATCACAAAGTGCCACTGTTATGGCTGCAGCTTAATTTGTTCTCCTGGGTTTCTTTATTGCTATTTTATGGTATTACATTTCAACTTTCAGATCAAAATACATTAAACATTCCTGTTTAAGAAGCAATGACATGTAAAATCTGATTTTTGGAGACTATAAGAAAGCCTGATAAAAAGGAGACAATTACACAAATTCTTGTTGATTTTAATTGTAGTATACAGACAAGATATAAACATCCAGCTTCAAAATCAACACATTTAAATGGTAATGATTAGTTTAGTAAACTTCAGAGAAAAAGTTCAAGTTTGGGTTGTTGTAGAATGTGCATAAAGCAAACTCTGTTTACATGTATTAGTGCAACGTCTCACCAGTAACAGCTGTAGAAAAGGAACCAATCCTCCAGTCCATTAGATTCAATTCAAGCTAGTCTTAAAGACACAGAGTGTGTGATTATATTTGACATAGATGATGGGATATTATTTATTAGGTTTCACCACGGTGACACACTCTTCTGATACAGTCTGATGATTTAAAATAGCATGAGGCAGAAATCACCTTTCATAATTTAATATTTTCAAGATCAAAAGCGGAAACAAATCCTCGACAGCAGAACGCTACAACGTGGTCAGCTGGAAAGTTGCTTCATGAAATGTTGCTTAATTCATCTTTAGTCAGCCAAACCTCAAACCATTAAATGATGTCAGTACAAAGTGCTGTCCTTCAAATACTGAGATGATGTCAGTGATCAGATTCTGAAACTTAAAAACGCAGGTGTAAAAATGGTTTCTGAATAGAATGTGTTTCCCACACCGGTTCTGGATGCTTCTTGTCTCTCTGATTATAAACCACAGAGTAAACCCTCAGCATCATATTGTGATGAATATGCTTAATGAGCCTTTTCCACAAGAAATCAGTATTGTTACCTGAATGGTCACTTATATCCCTATCTGTTTTAATGTATGTGTGTTAGTATAAGCAAAGCTTTTGTTGGATCCAAGCACCCATAGCCGAGTCTCCAGCATTGTGCAAATGCTTGCTGCAGGCCTTCCCCACCAAGAAGATCACCTCTGCAATGTTGAGCAGAATACAAACCCCGGACACGGCCAGCATGAACACAGTGAAGACAGTCTTCTCTGTGGGCCTCGACACAAAGCAGTCCACCGTGTTGGGACAGGGGTACGAGTCACACTTCACCAGCCTGATCATCTTGTAACCAGGGTAGATCATATAAAACAAATACATGAAGATGACTTCAAAGATAACGCGGAACAAGAGGCTGATGACGTACGTCCACCACAGGGCCCCTGTGATTTTCATCTTCTGGGTCTTTATCTGCTCCAGGTCTTTGGGATTGGTCTTCCCTGACAGTTTGTAGAGCCTCTTGTCAACGTGGCGGCGGTGGGCCACGTGCATGGCTACGAGCAGGGCGGGAGTGGAGACGAGGATGAGCTGTAGCGCCCAGAGGCGGATGTGGGAGATGGGGAAGAAGTGGTCATAGCAGACGCTGTTGCAGCCCGGTTGCTGGGTGTTGCAGGTGAAGCCGGACTTCTCGTCGCCCCACACGCTCTCGGCTGCGACCACTAGGACCAGGATGCGGAATATGAACAGGACAGAGAGCCAGATACGACCGATGCCAGTGGAGTGTCTGTTCACACCGCTGATGACAGCATAAAATGATGCCCAGTTCATCTTCGGTTCCGGGTCTGAGGCAAAAAACACAAGCGAAATGGTTCTTTGATAACATTTTGTGGTAATACTTGAGTTTTATTATTTGACCACTGGAACTCTTTAACCACTCATCAACCACCACGCATCCCAGATCCTCTTCTATATTTGAATTCACCTTTACTTCCTTATCTTTTTTTATTTTTTTACAGTTGTTCAAACCGAGTCTAAATAGGCACTCTTCCTGTCGTTGAACCTCTCAGACTGTCTGTGCAGCTTCTCATAAGTACGCTCGAAATTGACTCTTGACTGTTCAGCCAAACTCTTCTTGAAAAGGCTGAAAAAAAGTTTGCTGTATACATTGCAAACAAATATTTTTTTCTTAAAATAAAGATATTGCTTAAACTGATGGTTGAATGTTGTATAGATTTTTTGAAGAAATAGGTTTAAAAAGTCTCACTAATAATTATGATGTATTGTTACAGTTTGAAAAATATATTTTATACACTTTTGTACTTTTGAATATGCTCAAACTTGGTTCAGCGGTTACAAAAAAATTAATAGAACAGTTTAAACAATGATGATTAGATCCAGGCAAAGATTCATTCACCAAGACAAAATGTAATAAATGTGAATATTCTGAAATGCAAATTCAAAGCTTTCTCTACCTTTAGCTTTACCTTTGCAATGGAGAAATTTGCAGCTTTAATCTTCCCTGTTCTGGGAAATAAAATTCTACCCTTCATCAGATTAAAAAAATCACTTTGCAAACATCTTCATGGATGTAAGAAATTTTGTGACACATTGTGAGTTAAAGAATATGTTGAAAATAAATTCAAAAAGTCATTAAAATAATAAATACATGTATATAAAATAGCATTATTTAACCATAACAATACAATCTGTGTATGTTAAAGTAGAGTTGCGAGTGAGTATTTGGATATTAATCCACAAAATACCTAGTGCAATGGTTTAGTGGTAACAGCAAAGAAATTGGTACGCAATCAATTTAAGTGCAATTATGCTTCAAATTTTCATCTCATATTAATAAATTATTGGTTTTCTGAAACTAGAAGTCATTTTGTGTCTAGCTCTGTGCTCATCATCGCTGATTGTCCACACTACTTGTCTAGTTTAAATGTCAGAGTTGTTACCGGGCTCAGCTGGAGGCGTAAGAGGCATAGGAGGCAGCGTAGAGGACAATGTTGACCCGCTGGTTTGGCATGGATGTGAATCCAGAGAAGAAGAATGCCTCTCTGGCCCCCTCTGCAGCTGGCAGGCCACTTAAGAGTGCCATACTGAGGTCTGGCACCATGTGTCATGTGACATGCTTTCACCAGTCGCCATGGTGTAGCATGCAAAGTGGGGATCTGCACCCAGCGTAACCGAGTCCGTTGCACTTTTCACTTTTTGACAGCAAAATTATTTTATGATCTTGACGACCAGTAATAAATGACTCATCTGGTTCTTAACTTAAAATAACTGAGACAAACTCTTTTTTAGTGACCAGCTGACCAGCATACATAAAAATCAATCATATGGACTAATTTATTTTGATTTAGTTTGACAATTCTATATTCTCCTTGGTCAAATTTCTGGATTTCCTAGTTTCAAATGGCCTTGTCCTTACAACTGTAAGGACAAGGCTATAAGCTAAACATCTGCTGGACACAGTGAAAACAGCCCAACTATCCAGCTCTCCCTCAGCCACATTATCTGATAACAAATAAAATCAACTTACCTTCAGCTGGAGCTTTGAATCAAGTACATCCAGGAAAATTTACGTCGACATTAGCAGATTTTTTTTCCAGTCTATGACTGTGAACAAGAGTATCAGAGCACCATGACTTTGCATTGCTAATGATTTCTCTCACACTAGCCACTGCCCTGCACTGGGGAGGTCATATGCTTCTGTGCGAAGAATTTGCATACAATAGCCCCATTTACGTGGAGCAAACAAACAGCTTCACAATTCAGATCAAACGTTTTAATTTCTGCCCAGCTGAAGAATCTGTGTGGGGACCGCAGTCAGTCCTCTTGTCCTCTTTGTGCTGTGTTCTGCTGAGGAAGTGGGGGATGTTTTTGACGCAATATGGAGTAAAACATAAAGGTCGAAAACAAAGAATGATCCACAAAGTCTAAAGATAAGAGGACAAGGGTTTTTTATTAGAATAATCAGCCTATCATCTGTGTTTTTCTCCACAACCTTTACATTCACATTGTTGTTGCCTTCTGAATATTTAACCACATATCCAGCCAATGAATGAGTGTGCTCACTGTGAGCGCAGTCTGGCTGAGCACAGTTTGATTTGTTCCTGCAGTAAAGGGTTATCTTGGCAAGCCCTTTGTACGTGTGTTTAAATCAAAACCTATCCACATTAGCAATTTCCCCAGTATTTTTTATTTTTTTATTTCTCAGACTGAGACGAATATGTATCAAATACCCTTTCTGTGATTAAATAAAGAATAACAATTGCTTTTTTCTTTCTCCTGACATTGTTAAAATAGATTTAGTGAAACTTTTATGAAGCCTCATTAAGATTGAGTTCTCTTTTGGAAGAGCACTCAAGTGCAATAACTAATTTTTCAATAATCCACTTATGGTTTTGGATTGTATAATGTTTCTATTGCTGAAGAAAATAATAAGCACAAGAATTTAGCTTGAAGTCTTGATTGAGTTGGTACATCAGAGTTGTCTCCCATACCCAGCATACACACTCTAGTATTAAGAGCATCAGTTAAATTTCTATTAAGATCAAGGATCAGAGAGGGTACCCAAAACACCATGATTTTGTTCATGTTATATTTATGGAGGTCAATACTTTAAATCAATAAAAAAAATCAATATTGCTTTTATGGCCACAAACTGCACAACATTATAATGGATTAATGGATCAGTGAGGTCCATTACCATATTCATATTCTAATTACCTGTCTTGTTTGATCATATTATTGCTAAATACTTGTATGCAGTACCTCTGTTTGTTTTTTTATTTATTTATTTTTTTTAGTTTGCTTATATTAATCACTTTACAGGGGCGAGAGTCTGTTACGTGTACAATAAACAAGACACACACATAAGACGACAATGCACTTATTTCCATTATCTACCTGGAAACTTAACCCAACCTGAACCTGATCCTAGCCAAACTTGTTTCGTGTCTGCTCTTTGTCTTAAAGTGGAATGTGAGTCCTCATGGGTAGCCTTGAATAGCTCTGAATCAGTTGTTGCTCATAACTTCTTGATTTATATAATGTATTTAAATGTGTGTGTGCGTGTGTGTGCGTGTGTGTGTGTGTGTGTGTGTGTGTGTGTGTGTGTGTGTGTGTGGGACTTATCCCCTTCTTCAGCTGAGTCTGCAGGATGACATCTGGAGGTCATCAACAGTTACTACAACATCTCTATCCTCGATTCTCTGCAGAAGATCAGCAGTGAATGTACCTTATGGTGAGTTTAGGGGGAGGACGTATTCAGATATTGTTTACTTCAGATAATATAATAATGCCACTGTGTTAAAGAAGAAGAAAAACACTTGTGTTTATAGTAACTAGGACCATCAGGTAAATGCAGTAGAATAAAATGTGTATTATTTATCTCTGAAATGTGGTTGAACATAAAAATAAAGGTGCAGGAATGCACTCAAGTGCAGTACAAGTACTTCAAAGTTCTACTTTAAATTCCACTGCTGCTGGTGAGAGTACACAAGTAGCAATTTCTTAAGCAATCGAACTCTACATTCTTCAACTGGGACAACTCAACACAGGCATGCCAGGAAAGAAATGTCTGCAGATGTGAAGAGACTGTAAATAATTGATTTCATGGTTGATCATCAGACAATAATCAACCAGTCATACAAACATATTTAAATATTTCTTTGATGTAGTCAGTCGAGCTAAACTGTGAGTCACTGTACTTCTGCTATCTGCTGTCATTTAATGTTCCCACGATGACATGGCGTTACATCGGTGTTTCCACCGCAATTATTGTGCACAGTAAAGAAGATAGCAGACATATCTTCAGCACACCCAGTCGCATGCAGGTGTGACCTTCTCACGGTGGAGGAATCACATGATTCTCTAATACATGCAGCAGTTTAAACTGGGTGTGCCTGTGTAATGTCATGACGTCTTTTGTGTACAGTAAGCCAGCAGACCTCCAGAGCTGCTGAGGGTTAAGTTCAAGAGCACACGTTCAAGAACTGACCTCTTTAGATTAGATTAAACTCAGTGTAAATAAAAGAATACAGCTGCAATGTGTCAAGAGTTCAAAGTGTGCACAGTATGCTATTGTAACACACCCACATAACACTGTTTGAACATTAAAATTAACTTCGATGTGCTATTTAGTCAAGTAGTTGTAGTCAACTTAAAAATCTATCTATCTATCTATCTATCTATCTATCTATCTATCTATCTATCTATCTATCTATCTATCTATCTATCTATCTATCTATCTATCTATCTATCTATCTATCTATCTATCTATCTATCCATCTATCTATCTGTGTAGCGGCCCCTTTAAGGGCGTCCTGGGTGTGGAAAATGGGAAGTTTATTGTGAGGCTGTAGCCAGTAGGATACGTCCCATTACGTTCTTCCCTTACGCTGCTAGCAAAGATGTGGGATTTCACTACGTGTATTATGTGTATTTTAAATTAATATTTACAACTAAATCGGACTCAGTGAATTTAACACGAAGCGTTTAACACTAAAGATTAATTACTATCTTAAAACAAGAGCAGTTCAGGGAGATGCCTCCAGAAAGTGTGATGTTTTTTGGAATGGGACGCGTCCAGCCGCTCTCCTAATCACGACGCCGTAACGAGGAAAAAGTAGCACAGAGGAGCAACATACAAATGAAATTACTGCGCGAACAGCGCGTCAGTCGAGAAAAAGGGGGAAGTGAAGCTAAACCCTGCACCTTCGCCGTTCAGCTCTGTGCTTAAGACACCAGCGGCTGCCGCAGGCTCCCACGGACACCATGGTTTGTGCTCCTCCGGACAGACGAGAGTGGAAACGGACAATGTGCTATAGACGAGCGTAGGCAGCAGCAGCAGCATCATCAGCGGCGACTCCTAAACAAAACCACTGTTCCTATTGTCTAAAACCGAGTGGGGCAGAAGATGGGGCATCCTCCTCTGGAGTTCAGTGAGTGCTATCTGGACAGCCCGGACTTCAGAGAGACTCTCAAGTGTTATGAACTGGAGCTGGACAGGACGAGCAAATTTCTCAAAGAGTTGGTAAAAGACGGCAACAGTGTAATCGCTGCAATCAAGGGTGAGCAAAGTTGTTTTGAAATAAGTAAGAGATTGTTTTTTTGCGCCAAGCATGTGAATGGAGGGGTGCGATGGGGGTTGACAGGGGATCAGCATCAGTGAGGCCTTTTTTTTTCTTTTTTTTTTTTTATTGGTGGGCCTGCAGGATCAATGTGGGTGGGTGGGATATGCACATTCAGGGAGGTGCTAGCGGTCCCCTAGAAGGAGAAGACCAGACCGCCTGCTCTGAGGGGTTCTAGATGGGGTGCAGATGTGCAGGAGGATCGCTGCTGTTTGTTCCCAAACTGCACAACAGCTGTCTTTTTTTTTTTTTTTCCTCGTCGTTTTGCAGGATTTGAACTCATGCACCGCGTCTCCACTTCTGTATGTGTCATGCTGTCTTGTCATCTGTCTGCTGCTGCTGCTTGTGGAGTCCCACTCATAGTATGGACCAGAGCCAGGGACTGCACACAGCACTGTGGACGTGCATATTTGGGTCAGCGTGGCACCCAGAAGGGGAACACTGTTTGTTTTGTTTGACTCTCCAAAGATTCAACTGTCAAGCTTTTCACCTCGAAAACAGACACTGTCATTGTAGGTGCTGTAGCAGCGTTGTGGTGAGGGTGAGGGTCCTATAGACGCTCCACATAATAGCCAGAGGTCACAAGTTGCTGGCATAAACTGCACCAAGGCTCCTCAGTAAAATCGTGCCTTAGTTATAGTTAAATTGTGGGTCAAAAGTAAAGTAGAAACCACCAGAAGCACAGGGGTGTAATGGAAAAAAAGCACACAAGTTGACTGAAAGATTTAAACCTTTTCCATTGCAAAAAGAAGGATTTAGAATTTGAGACTAGGCACACGAGCCAAGTAAGTTCCTCGGCCTAAAGGCTCTGCAATATTGATCTGACAGACTCTGTTGTGTTTGGGTAATAAAAGCCAGACGTAGCAGGGGTAATATATTGCATCAACCACACGCTGACTGGCTGCTGCTCTGCTGCTGAATCCTGCCAAGGATGTCTTTCATACTTTACACTTTCATACCAGAGGGGGGAGGAAAAGAAAAAAGACACACGCACTTCTTATGACCATGCAGTTTGTAATCCATGAAAGCTGCGTAGAAGTGAAAGAGAAATGTATGCATTTTGTTGTTAGTCATATATATATATATGTAAATGACACACATCTTTTTTATTTTTTAATAGGCTATTCTTTGGCAGTGCAGAAGTTTTCCCAGACTCTCAGTGGGTTCCAGTTCGACTTCATCGGCGACTCCCTGACAGACGATGAGATTAACATTGGTAAGACACAACAGACATGCAATGTTGACAATGGTGAATTCACTTTGAAGGAACATTCAATGGCTTATTCTCAAAGTTTTTAAACTCTCAAAGTGAAAGAATAGTCAGAAGTCCTGTGTCCCGTTTGTATTTCACACATGCACAAAAGACTTCCCCTACTTGACCTCAGTAGAGAGCAACACAATTGGCAGCTGACTGGTAACTTATTACAAACTTGAATTAGAGGAATCAGGAAGCAGAATGTTGTTTTGGAGAACACAAACATCAGCCGTAGAGCTTCGTGCCAAATAAGGACTAGCTGGAAGTATTCATCCTCATCATAAAGTCTATGCCAATGCACATTTTGTTATGTTTGGTTCAAATGTGTTTCTTTCTGAATCTCAAATGCATCCAACAAGTTAAGAAACACAAAGTGCAAAGTTTTGATCCCAGTCTTCATCTTGTGTGTTTTCATCCACAGCGCAGTCGTTCCAGGAGTTTGCGGGACTTCTGCAGGATGTGGAGCACGACAGGATGATGCTGGTGGGTTATCCGCTTCCTCCACGCTGACTCTGCATCCTATCTGATACCTCATTAGACATAGAAACCGCATTAACGTACTTCTCTGCAAAGATTAGACTACTTGGAAGGAAACCTGTGGCACATAATAATTATCTGTTTGGGATGATGCTGTTTGTGTGGGTTCACTCATCCGCACATGCTGATGTGGGGTGTGTTGCCTCTTCTGGTACTGTCAAGAGCTCTTCTGCTAGTTATTTTGGTATCACTTCCCCTCTTGGTATTCTTGTTCCCTTTTTGATGATGCTTCTATTGCCCACATGGGTTTCATCTCTCTGACTGCTCTTTCTCACCTTTCTGCCGTTTTTACAGTTTTCTTTTGTGATCTAAAGTTCAAAACAAATCCACCACGTGATGACACTCAGTATTCAATTAATCATATAATTCTGATAAAAGTCTGACCAATCATTTTATTCAGTCTGGATTAAATGATTTGCAAAGCTTCCTGGCTGTCACCTGTTGCCGACGTCCCTTCTAGTTGACTACCGCTGTCACCTCTCTGCCAGAGACAGAGCATGTTACTTTGTGACTATATAAGATGAAGTTAAAAGAAAAAAATAGACAGAAAGAGGTGAACTGTCCTCTGCCCTCCCTTCTCTGTCTTCACCTTCGTTCACAGTGTCCGTGCGCAGAAGTATATGATAGATAAATAATAATAATAATAAAAAATGCTTTGTGGTGCAAGCAGACTCAGCACCACATACAAATTTACAGACGGGCATTGCAGAGATCTGCCGGGGTTTTTACACAAAGTGTTAGGAAAAATAAGGTCGGACTTGGACACATTATTATTGTGTACTTTCGGTTTCACCTTTTGATGCACTAAGATGCGTACACAGCAACATCACTCACTGATTTTCGTCAAAACAAAAAGTAAAATGTATGCTCGTTTCGCCCCACGTTGGTCATGCCAAGAACCGCCTCTGATTACAATAACGTTAATTGTAGCTCGTCAGACTAAGGTAACTGAATGTTACGAGGGTATTTTGTTTTTTACCACATATAGATTTGAATACTATTTTGTTACGGTTGACACTTGCCAGTGCCTCTAACATCTGACTCCATTGACCCGTTTCACTCGTCCTGCTCCATCGCCTCTACCTTCACTTTGCCACCACATGCGTTGGGGAGGAGGGGAGCGGTGGGGCCGTTGGAGGGAGGCAGGCAGGCAGGCAGAGTTGTTCTTGTTCACATTTGTTTTTATATATATATAGTTATCAGGATGTAAGACACAATAGAACAGGAACCAATGATCATATTTATACTGACTGTCACACCACAATTAGAAATATAAACATGTTGACGTCATAGAAATACTGTGCAGCTCTAAGAATGACGAGCAAGGCATGCAGTTTACCTCCTAGGATATTTTCTTAATATTGTGGCCCACAGCAACATAAAGGGGCAAAACAAGAAATGATACACAATTCAAAAAAGAGAAATGCCTTTCACCGAATATCTGATCTTCTCCAGCTTTAGAAAAGACATGGTGGCATCGAGCCGCTGAGTGCTAGAGGGAGCATTAGCGGACTTCCAGTGAAGAAGGAGATGGCTTCTTGCCAGTAAGGAAGTAAAAGCAAAAATATCTAATTGCAGTAATTGACGTAAACTGATCATGGTCTTCTGGAAGCCAAAAACTGGTGACTTGGGGGGAGACTTGTGTGATCGATGCTATGATCACGTCAAAGCATCTTTGACATGGTATCAAAATAATTCTGCTGTTGAACATATGGATTAAACTGCACGACGGAGCATGACATTTGTCCCAATTGTCAGTGATACTGGGGTAGATTTCTGACTGTCGAGGTTTAGAAAAATTGGCTCTAAAAACAGTAAACTGTGTAAGTGTGAGATGAGCGCAGACTGAGCTTGTGTACATTTTCTTAGGAGCAGTGTCCCACCAGTCATCCTTACAGTTCAGAGCAGCTTTGACTTTAGTAACTGGTGAGCAATTTAAAGACTGTGTCGAGATCAGAGATGAGTGACTTTTGTAGTTGTCGTGGCTTTTACTAAGCACTGTGCAACATGCCAGAAAGGTGAGTTATGCAGACAAAAGTATGCGGTCCTCAACGCAGTTGGACAAGAGAAGAAGAAGTAATTCCTGTTAGACTGGGTTATCTGCATACTGATCTAATTTTAAAACCAGAGGTCATCTTCTGAACTGAGGTTTCTGTGGTGCAGAAGTGCAGCGCCTGTAATAGTGTGAGCTACATATTGCTGGTATGTGTGCATTTTGAATTGGACTGCATTAACATTTGCTTGATTTTTCCAGGTCCAGAACGCATCCGATATGCTCATCAAGCCCTTGGAGAAGTTCAGAAAGGAGCAAATAGCAGTAACAAAAGTGAGTGCTTGTCTTGATTCCTCAGCTCTGTTAGTGAAATGTGGATCATCTCTGTGAAGAAACGCACTTTCTGATTCTACACATGGAAATTCCATCTAATCTTGGCTTGTCTTACATAAACCAAACAGGATGTTATTAGGTACTTCACCGTAAATGTCTGTATGAAACAAACCCCTACTTAAGAACAAAGATACACTCACATACCAAAATATAAGTCACACTCAAAGCCCTATTCCCACAGCATTAGTTTTATCTGAGGACGTCCTATGATTCAGATATTACCCCCTACATCTGTGCTACATGTGGCGCATTCACACAGGATAAACAAACTCTGTGTTTGACTCAAATTCACAAACAGTTGTTATGTCCGCTACTTTCACTTCATAATGGGTGATAAAATATATTTTTTTGATACTATTTATCCCGAAAGAAATTACCGACAACCTGGCAGTATTTAAATCAGCTCCACCTTTGCCGATGAACACATTAATGATTAATTTAATGGTTTCATCTGTCTAAACAGGTGAATTCAGCGACAACTCGACATCTGTCCAAACTTTGAATTATAGCACATCCTTCATAATTCTTAGGTGACAAGAGGCAGAAAAGGAAAAAAGCTGCAAAGGAAACAAAAGCTGCGAAAAAGTAAAAACTCACCTCTAAATCACAGAGATGTCGATTCGCACTGGATTAGTTTTATTAGAGGACCTCTGTGTTATGAGAATTATGGTAATTAATTTACGGTGTAATTTCTACTTCACAAATCATGGAAATGGACGATTCTCACGGGATTAAGATCACAGACGACCTCCGTGATTGTTAGAAATTATCAGAGGTCCCCAGGTAAAACTAATCCCATGCAAATAGGGCTTATTAATTTTAGTTGATTAACATACTCTCTTTTCTTATTCTTTCTCTTTGTACAAAAGACGAATGCGGTTCTTTTAAAGTCATTATGAAGCTCTGTGGGAAATGAGCTAAATTATTCAGGATGACATTAGTGCGTCTGATCAAAATAGTAATATCAAAAATCTGCTTTCTGTAAACAGTGCATTTGTATTGGTATTTATTTTGACTGTAAAAATCATGACAATTTACATTACATATGTAGAAGACAAGTCATTAATATAAATCAATTTATATTTAAAACATACACCGATCAGGCATAACATTATGACCACCTCCCTATTATTGTGTAGATCTCTCTTGTGAATCCAAAACAGTTGTGACTCATCAGAGAAAGAACATGGACCATCTGAGGGTGTCCTGTGGTGTCTGGAAACAGAAGGTTGTTGGTTCAGGGGAGGGACCTCTGTGGCTCATCCCACAGATACTTAATCAGTTTGGGATCTAGTGAACTAGGCCAGGTCAACACGCTGTCCTCCATGTCTTTTGACTTGTTACATAAGCTCATGCAGGATTCAGCGTTTTTGTGTGCACACACACAAAAACTGGGGATGGCTGCTGCCATCAAGGACTGTTGTTGCTATGTGGTGGGAGGTGTCTGGTCTTACATTTTTAGCTATAGTTTCATTTAAGGTAACTATTTAAATTTAATTAATTACTTTTAGCTGTTGTTTTAACCATTTTCACAACTGCAGTACAGTGTATCAGTTATAGTTTGCTAAGTTCTTGAACTACTTAAAGTTGGTTGATTTACATTATTTGAGTTAATCTAAACTATTACAACAGTTTATTGTTAGCTATACTATGCTAATATCTTTACCTAATCATTCATTGTTTTATATTAGTTACTTTTTTAGTTATTTAAAAAAGCCAACTACTTGTCAGTCTGCCTCACTCTGAAAATGCTGGTCAGCACATGTTAATTTTTGTTTCCACTTCTTGCAAAATTTCACCAAAGATGAGTCATACAAACAAATCTCTGAACCTCCTTAGTTAACTTTTCCTCCGTTTGTTGATCTTTATTCATCCAACAGAAACTGCAGAGCTGAAGAATCAGCTGGAAATAGTAAAGTGGAAATGCACTACTGCTAAGCCAGTGCTTCTCAAACTGTTTGGTCATTCCCCACTGTGAACAAGTGTGAATTTTGAAACACCACCTGCCCATATCGCCCCAACAAAAAACACCAAATAACACAAAGTTCAAAAGAAAATAAAAGTGTGGCATCACTCGCATCAAACACCAAATGTGAAAGTACAGTAGTCAGAAGTAGGGAAAACAATAAAACAGTTTTAGTCATTTGCAATAAAGCAGCACAAACCAACGCAGCAAATCCATTTATCAAGGCAGGTGACCAAGTGAACTTTATCCTGCATTAGTGGCTGCAATGAGCCTGTGTTCCACTGCACATTTCTTTCAAAACGGGTGACAAGCCACTTGTCAAAATCATGCTCAGTGTTGAGCTGGGATTTGTATTTTGTTTTCAGCGAAGCAGCAGCTGAGCAGCCCCCGAGATAAAATGTGGGAAAAGGCAGGAGAATGCAGAAAGCTCTCTGACCAATGAGTGGCTATACCAACTACACTCCAACCCAGAATTCACTAACCCTGAATCTCCACCGGATGCATCTGCAGCACAGTAGATCACAGCAATGTGTTCCAACCAGACGTGCTGCGGCACGCTTTTGAAGCGTCCCCGAAGCGCGGTGTTGCTCGGCTAAATATAGGCGGCTGTAATATTTTTCCTGCTTCACTGCATGAAAAGACCTGTACGCGGCCCTGCATACAGCCACACACTTCTCAGATATTCAGGCGTAAGAAGGGGTATCCAGGCATATCTCTGCTGTAATAGGAAATAGGAAAACATCCTCAAATTTCTCAAATGTGACTTTGAAACAGGTCTACAGCAGGGCTGTAACTGGTTGTAACCTCACTCAACTATGTGATGTTACTTAAAATTTAAAACAAGTTCTAATGAAAATTTCAGAGATATTGTCCAATACAACTCTATATGTTCATGTTTTAGACCAGGGGTCGGCAACCTTCAACATTTAAAGAGCCATTTGAACCAGTTTCCCACAGAAAAGAAAACACAGTGAGCCACAAAACCCCTTTGACATCTAAAATGAAGATAACAGTGCATATATCGTTTTTACCTCTATGCTAGGACTATGTATATAAAAAAAAACTACAGTGTGTTGTATTTATGAAAAGAAAGAACTACTACAGAGAAAACGAAGTTGTATTTATTTATACATAACGGGGATTTAACCATGGTTGGCTTACCTGAGGTTGAAACGTTCAAGACTTGCTGGTTGGTGTCACACATCCGCAGTTGTGAGAATTACAGTGGGGGAAATAAGTATTTGATCCCCTGCTGAATTTGTAAGTTTGCCCACTTCCATAGAAATGATCAGACTCTGGTTTTTATGGTTGTTTACTGGTTATGGGTATAGACAGAATATCAATCGAAAATGCATAAAAAACACACAATCTAAAAGTTATAAATTGTTATGTATTTTATTAAGGGAAATAAGTATTTGATCCCCAACAATTCACTTAGAATTCAGGCTCCTACAGATTGGCTGGTGCGCATGTGGCACACAGCTGTGCTCAGTCAACTAATTACCAATACTCCTGATCTTAACTCGTCATGTATATAAAGCACACCTGCTCTAAGAATCAGTTTCTTACATTCCAACTTCTACAGCACCATGGGCAAGACCAAAGAGCTGTCAAAAGATGTCAGGGACAAGATTGTAGACCTGCACAAGGCTGGTATAGGTTACAAAACCATCAGCAAAAGGCTTGGTGAGAAGGTGACAACTATTGGTGCCATTATTCGCAAGTGGAAGACCCATAAAAGGACCATCAACTGTCCTCGGTCTGGAGCTCCCCGCAAAATCTTGCCTCATGGAGTGAGG
This sequence comes from Mugil cephalus, assembly GCF_022458985.1. Taxonomy (NCBI): domain Eukaryota; kingdom Metazoa; phylum Chordata; class Actinopteri; order Mugiliformes; family Mugilidae; genus Mugil; species Mugil cephalus. Next base: position 3,667,970 of record NC_061784.1, read on the forward strand.
ATGATGATGAGAAAGGTGAGGGAGCAGCCTAAAACAACACGGCAGGAGCTTGTTAATGATCTGGAAGCAGTTGGGACCTCCGTCACCAAGAAAACAGTTGGCAACACACTGCGCCGTTATGGATTGAACTCTTGCAGTGCCCACAAGGTCCCCCTGCTCAAGAAGGCACATGTACAGGCCCGCCTTAAGTTTGCCAGTGAACATCTAAATGACTCAGAGAAGGCTTGGGAGAAAGTGCTGTGGTCTGACAAAACCAAAGTTGAGCTATTTGGCATTAACTCGACCCGCCGTGTTTGGAGGATGAAAAAACGTGAGTATGACCCAAAGAACACCATACCCACGGTTAAGCATGGAGGTGGAAACATCATGTTTTGGGGCTGTTTTGCAGCAAAGGGTACAGGGCAACTTCACCGCATTATGGGGCCAATGAATGCAGCCATGTACTGTAACATCTTGGACAAAAACCTTCTTTCCTCAGCAAGAACACTGAAGATGCTTGTGGGTGGGTTTTCCAACATGACAATGACCCAAAACATACTGCCAGGACAACAAAGGAGTGGCTCAAGAAGAAGCATATTAAGGTCATGGAGTGGCCTAGTCAGTCTCCAGACCTTAACCCGATCGAAAACCTGTGGAGGGAGCTGAAGCTCCGAGTTTCCAAGAGGCAGCCAAGAAACTTGAAGGATTTAGAGACTGTCTGTAAAGATGAATGGGCCAAAATCCCTCCTGCGCTGTGTGCAAACCTGGTGACCAACTACAAGAAACGTCTCATCGCTGTGCTTGCCAACAAAGGTTTCTCTACAAAGTACTGACTTGTGTTGTGCTTGGGGATCAAATACTTATTTCCCTTAATAAAATACATAACAATTTATAACTTTTAGATCGTGTGTTTTTTATGCATTTTCGATTGATATTCTGTCTATACCCATAACCAGTAAACAACCATAAAAACCAGAGTCTGATCATTTCTATGGAAGTGGGCAAACTTACAAATTCAGCAGGGGATCAAATACTTATTTCCCCCACTGTATATTTAAAAAACTAATTAACTAAAATAAAATACATTTGAATTAAATGCTCAATAGCAAGGAGTATATGTGCAGCAGTGCACTGTGGGAGTTCAGTGTTTTTGGTTGATGTTACAACCATGAGTGCGAGTGGTGTGGCATTCAATGTCATTCAGTTGTTGTGTAGCTCTTGCTCGTTCACTATTGAGTGAATAGTTACCACTATTCTGAGGCAGTTATTGTGGAAAAAGTGAACAACTTTGACCAGCATCTTTGCACCGCCCCACTAGCCGCAGAGGGATGAACGAGCTGCGCTCGGCCCCCCACTAACAATGATTAGCATACGAAAGATCAAGTCATGCCATTTTCATGTAGTGCTTGACGTTTGGAAACCACATAAAAACAAGCAGATCAAAACGTTCAGGCAGGAAGTCCGTTGTTGGAAAACGTAGCGGATCCCGGGTTATTGTCAAGAAAGAAGGTGCATTGAATCGAATATTTCCTGTGTGTCTCCCGCCCCACCTGCCATGTCCCCACTCCTCACCAGTGGGGCGCGCATTAACGCCTGCCTACGGTCTGGGCTGACGACATAGGTACACTGTGCATTACCTGACTTAGTCCTGCCATAACCTCTCACCTTCACAATTCTCCCCACTGTCCTACAGGAAAAGAGGAAGAAGTTTGAGAAAGAGAGTGAAAAATATTACTCCCAGCTAGACAAACACCTGAATCTTTCTGCCAAGAAGAAAGAGAGTCTTCTTCAAGAGGTCGGTTGAGCTACAGAAAGTATTTATTGGTGTAGTGAAATGTAGAACTGAGAGCCACACTGTGTCAATTTCCCGTTTTTCACAACAGGCTGATGAACTATTGGACAAAGAGCGTGCCAACTTCTATGAATCATCAGTGGAGTATGTGTACCAGATTCATCAGGTGCAGGACAGGAAGAAGTTTGATGTGGTGGAGCCGGTAAGTGTATCTGTGGTTTCCCATTTTTCCTGTTTGCTACCACATAAGATCGAGGAACTATGCAGTACACTTGGCTGAAATTCTTTTATAGTGAGGGCTCTCTCTAGTTTGACCCGCCTTGACAGCAATCTCAAGTATGTTCTTGCTTTGGTCGGACAGGTGCTGGCATTTTTTCACAGCATTTTAACTCTCAACAACCTGACAGTGGAGATGACTCAGGACTTCATGCCTTACAAGCAGGAACTGCAGCTCAGCTTGCAAAATGTAAGTGGTGTTACTGGCAACAAATGATGTCATTAGGGAAGTTTAAAACCCTATTATCTTACATGTGAGTTTCTAAAGGGCTTTCTGGTTTTACCTGCAGACAAGAAACCATTATGAGAGCACTTCCGAGGAGTTGGAGGACCTGATGAAGAAAATGAAACACCCATCCCAGATTCATAAAATGCACAGTTATCTTCCGATGGAGGGTTATCTGTACTGCCAGGAAAAGTGTAAGTGTAAAATGGTTTCAAAGAAACTTGGTGCTTCTTATGGGATGTGACACCCCAAGCCGATGGTCATCTGTTTACGGTGTTGGGCTTCTGTGAGGTCCCTTGGCCATAGTTTTTCCAATACGTCCCTAATTGTTGTGAGACCTGAGTTGCAATAAAGACCGCCGACACCTCGGTCTGCCTTTGTTGCCAGTAATTCTTTTTATTTTGTTTGTTCCACCAGGGGCTTTGGGAGTGTCATGGGTCAAATATTATTGTAAGTATCACAAGGAGGGGAGACTGCTGGTCATGGTGCCTTGTGAACAGAAGACTACAACTAAACAGGTGCTTCAGACAAACACAATGTTTACCTTAAACAGCTTTATGTTTATTTCCAGACACTTTGTCTCCATCGCACTCATCGACCACTTCCCAACTTTTTTCCTTTCCCTGCAGGGGCCTCTGCAACTGACGCTAAAATCCTGCGTCCGCCGGAAGACGGAGTCCATAGACAAGCGCTTTTGCTTTGACGTGGAAACTATCGAGAGGTTAGCACAAACAAATCTGAGGAACTGTGAGATGAGGCAACAGAAAAGCCTTGTGGGATAAACAGGTTCAGGCAGCGAGGTGAGCAGGTGGTTTACAAGGACAGAGTGTGAAGGCTAAATGGACTGTAGCCCAAACAATCCCTAAGCAATGGGCTGGCGCTGAAGAACAGATGGCAGAATGTGTGAATTTTTTTTTTAGGAGAAGAACACAACAAGCTTTAATTGCCTCTTGAGCCATAGGCTGCTCTGTCACCCAACAGGGTTTGTGTCTTGAAATCAGCGAAATACTTGAGTGTTTTAAAGGTTTAAAAGCATCTTGAATTATGCATTAAGCGCTAGAATATGTCGGTGAATGTTGAGCAACTAATTTGTGAACTGAGCATAATGAGGGGTTGGCCGTTTGATAAACTCAAGGTGGCAGTGCTGTCTAATGTGGAAGGTAATGATGAGGGCTGGAGATGATTTAAGGCAAGAGAAAAGATGCCTGGTGCCAGTACCTTAGTCTGACTTTTGACCCCAGAGGAAGTTAATTAACAGTGATTCCTCCTACAGGTCTCCTTCTGCCCATAATATACCCGGTGGTTGGTTTTCACCTCAGTGAAGATGTTTTATTGTGTGTTATATGTGGATTTTGTTTAACTTCAGATCAACATACAGGAAGCATTAAATCTCTGCGACACCCTGTGCGGCAAAAATCTGATGGAGGTTATTTATTAAACTGTGGAAGCTGATAATGAATACATCTTTTGTTACTTGATTAGCTCAGTTGGCAAAAAAAGAACTTGGAATCAATTACACAGTTGTTATAGTTAACAATTGATTCAGAGGCCTGCAAGCGGTTAAACCTGGCACGAGATTGTGTTTCTTCTACAAGACACAGATTGCAGCAATAGATTTTCGTCATCTCTCTATGCTTGTCTTATTTATCTCCATTGTTGCTATTATTGCCACGTGGGATTCAGTGTCTTTTACTTCAAAGTCACTTTAAAGTCTTTCATTCCTCGGGTGTTCTCAGTTGTTCTGTCTCACTGCTTGACTTGAAACTTGTGTAAGGAACTCAGGCAAGGCTTTAAAAAAGCCATCCACAGTGGCTGGATGTTGCAGCAGAACATCCTTTTAACTGAATAAATTAATTGCCACCTTTGCCTCTTTAATGGTGTTTTGTTACCGTTTCCATAGAAACACGCCCGTCACTTTCCAGGCTCTTTCGGAGGGAGACAGGAAGATGTGGATGGAGGCCATGGATGGAAAAGAGCCTGTGAGTTTGTTTCTCATCTCATTTAAAAATGAATCTTTGTGTGAAAACTGCTTCACAAAATATCTCTAGTGTAACATTATGGAGTAAACATAGCTTCCGAAAAGTTGGTAGTTTCCTAATGTGCATCTCGGAGCCTGTTGACACCTTAAATGTTAACAGGTGGTTAAATCTGTGATCACAACTCTTATGAAGCATTTATTTGTATTTATTTAATCTGCACTTTCTCAATTAGATTGCACTCAATTAAATGTGTTTCAATGGAAAAAAAAATGTGATTTTTCGAGCAAAGCCAAACAGTATTACAACATTAGTACTGCACTGGAGTGGCTTCTTCTATTACAGATGTGGGAGACGTTGTATGAAACCTTTTGGGGCAAATTAAATTGTCAGTGTAAAGCTAAATGATGCAATCTATTAAGTTAACAGCTTCTTACGGCATGGCTGAATTCATACAGATCACAGCCATTAATGGAGCCCTCAGTGTGCCAACTTGTACTTGCACCCATGTTCTGTCTCTGCATTCAGCACAGTCGAAGCGATGAAATACCCAAACAGCCTACTAGCAAGATTTAAAACCAGTTAAATCCTCTCTTGGTTAAAGCTGTAAACAGTGTTTTGCTTTCGGTTTTGCTCTCTCTGCAGTTTTTGTAAGATCTCTTACATAATCAGACAGCTTCTTGGTGGATGATGTGAACATAAATAATAAACTGTTACCTTGAGAGGATGTGAAAATAACCGAAGGGACACTTTTCAGTGCCCTCTTCCTGTGCAACTTCCCCATCAACTTCTGTATATTATGCGTGTTGCACAAAAGCTTTTCCATCCAGTTTCCCCAAATATCCTGTAGACTCGCTTAGCTTTACCATGCTCAGAATGCCCTTTAGCCATCTGATTAATATGAGGTGCAGCACTGCTTCTGTTCTTGGTTGGTGCACTATGTCTTAATACGTGCTGTCAACTGCTTTAAACATTTGTTAACTTTCTGTACTGCATCTTCTTTTTTTCAAGTTTTTTTCAAGTTCACAAAGCATGCAGGTTTACTTTTATATTAGATATATATCATGGTAATCTGGCACGCTCTCCATCATGCTATGGTCAGACTCGCTGACAAACCCTCCACAGTGTCACACATAAGGTTCTTGAAGAACAGTTTTGAAGTTAACTGTGATGGCTCTGATTCCTATCTTGAAAAAGTCTTAATGAGTGAGTTACTTAAAAAACATCAGCCTGTACAGCTGTTTAGAATGTGTAAATTAGCTGTCGAGTCCAAAAACTATTTTTGTACTTATTTCTGCTGTAAAGCTGAACATTTTAACACAGAGGTCTGTGTAGATATGATCAGCCCCCGATGGTACCGCTTGAATTAAACACAAAATCTGATTATTAATTTTGGTAATTTTTTAAAGCCTAAACACAAAAAAAAAATTGAAACTTCTTGAATATAAGATTGTTGGATCTTGTGCGATAATTTACAGAATATTTGGGGGTTTATATTTATACATTTTCCTAGACATTCGACAAAATAACTTAATGAATTATTTAATCAAATTAGCAGAATATTGTTTAAAAAAGGGGGGCTCTGCTGCAGTTCCACTAGACATGAATTAGCCAGAATTTCTGTGAGCCTGTGCTCATAAAAACCCTGGAGCAAACTTGCGCTGGCAAATTTACTCTCGAACCCAAAAAGTTGACACGGTTGAGCCCCTGTGCCAAGATGACATGTTATTCTACACCTAAAGATCGCGGTGGTGTGTCTTCAATTAAAACTTGTCTAAAAGAGAGAAATTCCTGCATGTACCTCTCCAAAGTCTCCTGGACGTTTTGGCAAATGTCCTGTTGACGCAGAAATGAAAACAATCATTTAAATGTCTCATTTTTAACTGTTTGTAATGTCTGGCTGCCTCATTATGTTTTCATCCATAGATGAAACGCTGTATCAGCCCTGAAGCGTAATTCTCAGCAACGGTGCAAGTCCATTTTTTTTAGAAACTAACTCTGAGGTTACAGTGAAATTGCCATAACAGATTCCATCAGTGACCGAAGCTGGGAACAAACTCATAGATTGATATGATGGATAGTTTAGTAGATGTTGGTCTAGTCTCAGTTCATGTTTCACACTTCTGATGACTTTCATAACAAACAGCCATACTGCTTAAGAGTCCTTTGAACAAGACTCTACTGTCTCCAGCCGCTCTGTGGCTGTGTGATCCCTGATGTCCATTAGAGGGGAGGGCAGTGAGCTTTTTATAGAGGGAGAATCAGACACTGCTTTAATATAAAACCTCCACATCTGACACTGACTACCCTGGCTCCAAGTTGGATTTTCTGAGTTCCCGTCTGGAGTCAAGATACATCTTTTTTATCCCTCACCCATTTTCATGATTGTCAAAATTGTAAAAAGTAATCTGAATCTCCCTAAAAGGTAAACGATAGCTATTTTCTATCTGTCGTTTACCTTTTAGGGAGATTCTCACCGTTTATCCTGGATGTTTTCACTGGGTTCAACAGCGGTTTTGTTTCCTCATCCATTTTTTTCACTTCTTATTTTAAAACAGAAAATCACACCGCGGTAGATTTTTCCACAGTCTTCACGTTCTTTTCACGTTTTTTTTTTTTCATTTCAGATTTATCATTCCCCAATTCACAAGCAAGCAGAAAGTAAGTGTCATTATCCTCCAAGTCTGAAGCTGTTTGTAGGCAGACACCTTACATTTCAAACCATTGAATGTATTCATGTTGTAACTGTCTTGCAATAACATTTTCATTGTTAAATGTGATGTGTAAAATGTTTTTTTACGCCCACAGTGGAACTGAATGAAACTGGATTCAAGTTTGTCCGAAAGTGCATCAACTACATTGAAACAAAAGGTAAACTGTCCCAGTACAAGTTTATGCCAGTTGTCGTTGCTTCTGGTTGTTCTTTTCTTGTCCTCAAGGGGGCGCGTTTGAGTCATATGTTACATGTTGATGCCGCTCCTGCTCTCAAGGAGAGATGTCATCACATTGATGGCAGCCTGAAACACTGTCTTTTGGAGACTTTTAAACATGACATTTATATCTTTAATTTATTCTGATAAATTTATATCGACTTCATTTGACCTTTCATCGCACGCTAAAAGCTCACTAACACAAGCACACGTAACCTAACCCAATGCAATTCTGCCTCAGTCCACTAACGTGGTTCATTTTAGGGGAATAGAATTAAACACCCAAGCCATCAGCATGTAATTTGACCCTGAACGGCTTCAGTCGACACTGTTATATGTAGGAAAGAACATCTGCATCCTAATACTGGCTGTTTAGAGAAAAAGTGGTACGTTTCCACTGCTCTGTATTTGTCCAGATTACATCCAATCCGCACGCACACTTCTTCTTTCTTTTACCTCTCCCTCTCTTCCTTCCAGCAGCCACACAAGAAGGAGTGTACAGAACAGTTGGCAGCAACATCCAAGTGCAGAAGCTTTTAAATACCTTCTTTGGTAAGGAAATAGGCCTGTGAAACACGTGCATGTCCTTTTTCTCCAATTTGCCTCATTAACGTGATGGTGCAACTTAACAGGTTCTGCAACTTTTTTTGCGCAGCTCAGGTGTAAATATAACGGGGTAATATCAACTGGTTCCCGGCTCATAGTGCTGTGGAGGGTTCTGCCTTAAAAATGCTGTAAACATTATTTTACTAGGAATTACCCTGCAACTTTTAATTGAGGGGTCATTTTTAGTCTCAGTCCCAAAGACAATCAACTCTTTGGCTTTGATTCTCTGCACCGCTGCCGAATATTTTCCCAGCAGTTAGTGGAAGAGTGGACGGAAACTTAAACACCTTACCTCTTATATGTAAACATATCACCAAAAATCATCGGTGTTATATGGGGAATATGGAGTTAGCACAGCTGCTAAATTTGATCAGCTGGCAGGTAGGCAGTGGATCAAGGCAGGTATCTTAAAAAACATACAGACAAAACTTTGTCCAAATCTAAGTCCTAAATCACATAAAGGTTAGAAGTCTATACACAAGATAGAAAAGATGAAGAAGTTACCCATGGGAGCAGGTTTGACGTGTTTTCAGCCACTGTTTAAGGGTCTTTTCAAAGGTGATGTAATTGTCACAGTTTCTAACGTGAGCTGCCTGTGTGATCCAAGACTGTGTTCCTCTGATCGACGCCACCATTTGGCCAAATTTAGTCCCGCGATGTTGTACATCCCAGTCTCCTCTAGTCTGCTGTGGTGTTTAATCTGGAAGATATTTTCTTTATGAAGCTTTGTAAGGGTTGATGGGCTAATCCATTGAAAACCTTAAAGTTGTTTGTTTGTTGTGGCCTTTTCACACGTCTCAGGTAGAAATTTTAAACGATCCAAATACTAATTTCTTTGCTCTTTCATAGACCCCGCAAACCCAGGAGATGTGGATCTCCTCAGCAGCGAGTGGGATGATAAAACCATCACAAGTGCACTGAAGTTTTATCTAAGGTGTGTTTGACTGGCCTCAAGCTCATTTGAAATGTATTCTACTGATCTCTGATTTACTGTCTGCTGTCACTTACTGTCACTCCTGAGCTCCATTTTCGATAACATTGAAAACTTTGACAGCAGTCCCGATGTCCTGATTAAGTTCTTTTGCCCTCGGTAGGATTGAGCTGCTGATACAGCAGCCGTTAAACTAATACAAAAGATCAGCTTGACTATGTGCTTAACCCCTATCCATTCTGATCATTTTTAAAATGCCTTGATCGGTCCTGATGCTGATTGGGACATCGCTGTGTGAGTGCGCTTGTGCTTGTAAATATGTGACTAGTGGGTGGTAAGTCTTGGTTTGTTGTGTTTGATGTGGCGTACTGTAGTGCACTTGTCTTTACTTGTGTCTCCTTATTTATCTGCAGGAGTCTGTCTGAACCTCTAATGACCTACAGCCTCCACAGAGACCTTGTGTGTGCTGCAAGTAAGAGACTTTTGGGGAATTATCCAGCACTAAAATTGGCCAGGTTGTGTCCTAATTTGTTCCTCCACTTTAAATTCTCCTTTGGGATCTAAATCTACCCCAGAAATACTTTGCAGTAGAATCCAGCGGGAGAAGGTGTGGCACTTCATCCCCTTAAAGGATTTTCAGATGGAACTGGCAGTAGAAGAAATGAAACCTGTCCTGGCCTGTTGACATTCCGCTGGGAAACACTATTTGTGTAAATTTCACATAATTGGGGCAGTAATTACGAACTTTGCGTGCATCGTGGCTGCGTTTACATCTGATTTAACATGGCTGCACACTGCCAGGGAAAAAAAGCTTCGATACCTGCGGGCAGCAGGTTCGGAGCTTAAAAGGCGCCACTGTATAACTCTGGACCCTAAAGGAAATCTGAGTCCCCTGTGTGTTTTTGTCTGTCACACATTACTGTAAAACCCAGAAAACGACGGGTTTAATAGCAACAGTCTCATTCTGTCAGGATGTTGCTTTAAAGCGCTTTCCTGGAAATGCCATTCATTAGTTGAAAAGTGGGCTCCTCATTATACAGCCTGACTGTTTGCAGACTTTCTTTTATTAGTTTCATGCTATCGCAGGGGCTGGCTGTGCCCCGCTCCGTATTGTTTTGTGATTATGTATAAGTTGTGTGATTTCGGTCGTGCCCGGCACAAGTCTTTTCAGAACACCTGAATTTTACTGAGATGATGTAAAAAACAAACAATACAAAACACAAAAACCCTAAGTTCTTATTAGTATCGACGTTTCACACTCAAGGGGCTGGTGTCTTTAATTTATGTAGACACATCCTTACAGTTTTTCCCACATTCTGTCATTGTGGTAACTTTGCTTTATCTTTGTGTCACAGAGTCAGATAATCCGGACCTTCGACTCAGTGAAATTCATTCAATCACCTACAAACTGCCAGAGAAGAATCGAGAAATGCTGGAGATGCTTATTAAGCACTTGGTTCAGTGAGTACCTTCTTTCTTTTGACTGACTCCAGAGGACATACGTCTGTTTCCGTGAAATAAGCTGAGATCCCGTATCTTCGTACAGTTCAATTTTATTCAACCCAGCCTGGCTTTTGTTAACAGCGTGTGCAGTCACAGTGACGAAAACCTGATGACTCCTTCAAACATGGCCGTTATCTTTGGACCCACACTCATGAGAGCGAAGGAGGAGACGGTGGCAGCCATGTTGGATATCAAGTTTCAGAACATCGTGGTTGAGATTTTGATTGAGGACTACAAAAAGGTACAAATACATTTTGTCCAACTAAGGGGATGATAGATATTTTGGAAAGTACACAAGTTATATACACAGAAAATATGTAGAGTTCACTTTTGTGTTTGACTCTACTTAGCTAACGTAACGTAGCTTCAGAAGCAAATGTGTGAGAGCCACTTGTTTAGCCTGACATAAAAAACATACTAACAAAGGGAAACAAACCGCATGGTTCTTTCCAAAGGTAACAAAACCGTCCAACCTGAATCTTTTATAGTTCACTAATCAACATATTGTATGCAGAATTATATTTTTGGCCATTTGCCACACAGCTGGAGGCAGAGGAGTTGCCAGGCAGTTAGTGGTTTGCTGCTGTTGTTTTTACACTTTGGACTCTGTTCTAATTTGCCAACGACTTAACACCTTTGGCCTGAGTGCGGCTGCCAGAGTAGCCCACTGCTAATATGATTTTGAACTGCAGAGACTTTGCCATTATGTCAGTACTTAAGTATTTGTTCTTGTTTGTACGTTATTAATGTCATGCTATAAAACAGAAATATGTTGTTTCAGTCTTTCAACAGACTGGAAATAGCAGCTACCGAACTAAAGTGTTATTGTAACATTTTTTTATTTTTTTCTGTGTGCGTACAGATCTTCAGTTCAATGCCGGAGGACAGCACCGCCCCACCTGTCCCTCCTCCGCGCATCACCCCGAGAAAGCGGCAACCCATCACAATCTCCAAGCGGCCAGCTCGTGTTTTTCAAGCTCTTAGTCACGACCACTTCCAGAGTAATTATTAGCCTCTTTCAGCTTGTTGTCATCATCCTCACCATTATCCCACCCCGTCTGTGATGAGTAGATTATTTTGACTGTTGAAGAAAATCTTTTTTATTTCTTATTAAGACTTGTGCATGGTCGACCCTTGACATTTTCTTAATGGGATGTATTGTAATGTTTGTGTTCATTAAATTCTAAGTGTTAATATTTTGTCAAATAAAATAACTTTTTCTTTATTCCATATCAGACTTTATATGTTGCCAGAAAATTGCATTTTGAATAAATTTATTACCTCTGCGTTTTCAATCTCAAGTTAGTTTTTTTTTTTTCATTTGTTTTTCATCGCCTCAGGCTAAATCATGTAATTTTCTGTCTGTTTGAACCCCTTGTTAAGTGGGTGTGACTCCATTCTCTCATAGACGGTGGCAGAGAAATTCAGAGCACATGCAGCTTGTCCTCCCTGCTTCGTCTGATATTAAACTGTAGCCTCATAACCAGCTCTGTCAGTTTGTCTGAGGGCGTGTTTAGTTCATGAACACTAGTTGCATGACCAGTTTCACTAAACTCTTCTCTGTGACATTGTGACCTTGTCGACATTCTTCCTTTATCTAGTTTGTATCAGTCAAACATCACAGAGAAAACATTTGCATTCAGCTGAGCTCGAAATTTACTCTCAATGTTGTTTCTGTGTAACAGACGGCCAGTATGACACCTTCATCCCGGGAGGTGAAGTCTCAGGGAACCCCGTTCCGCTACAGCGGACAAAACCACTGTGTCCTCGAGAACCTCCTCCGAGACATGCCATAGTACCAAGGCCAGTTAACCGTCAGGACAAACAAACAGACTCTGATGTTGGGAAGATTGACGACACGAGGCAAAGACCAGACTTTTCCTCTGCAGCAAATGGGGAGTCAGGAATGCATGTGAACAGAGTGCCATCGTTTCAGGGCAGAAAACCACCTCCAAAGAGCACTGCAGCCAGCAAGGAAGGTATGAACTGAGAACTCTCCTCATCTGCAACTAAAGAGGATTTGTTTTGAGTCATTTTAATTAAGACGAGTAGATACAGCGGTGATTAATATGAACAGTTCAATATTGGTTTAGCAAGTCGGGATGTGAAAATATTCCGGGAAAAGAAAATGATGAATTCTGAGCCAGCTTCATCTGCTCATTGTTTCAATGTGTCGGTGCATGTGGCTGCATGCGGTGATCAAAAATCATGAATCATTCCTTTTGACGTAGTGTTGATTGTTTAGTGGCGCTAATGGTGTTGCTCATTGCTCTGTACCCCTCGTGACTCTTAGCCATCTGTAGTCGTCTTTTCTTCATTAGTTCATCATTAAACCTCGTTTGGCCTGGTTACTTTTTAATTAACTTCTCACGGAAGCAGCAGAGATGACCGCTACGCAAACAGTTTTGTTTGATGATGGAGCAAATCAGTCAGGTTGATGGGTTAAATGTCTAGAGGGTAATTATCTAAGAGTTCTACTTAAAATTCTAGGCAAATATTCGTTATATTATAACGTATTGGGGTGTCAAAAAAAAATCCACTTCAGCGTCTTCCAGCTCCCACCCTGTAAATTCCCTCTCTAGTTTAAACCTCGCTGTTCTCATAACCCCATTTTGCAGCAGTCTCGTGCTTCTCTTTTTAGCAACGACACAAAATAAGTTCTGATAAATGCTCTGTACGCTGTCGGCCCAGCACCAAAAGTAAACTCACTAGTGAGGGAGGTATAACTTTATGAAGTTACAAGCCATTAGTGCACTGCCTAAACTGTTACATTGAGTTTTTGAGCTGGTTTTGATTTTTTTCCAGGGGATTCTGATGGCCTGACCAGAACAAGGGCTGCAGAGAAACATGCCATTTGTAGACCCCCTGTCCGGCCTCCTGAGCCCCCCTCCAAATTCCCAGCTACACAAAAGACCCCGGGTGCAGCCAGCAGCGACGGCTCGCCCATCTCCTAGTAAGTGCTCTTCAGAGATACAAAAGTCTCTAGCCACATTCTTTTGGTAATTCAATTACGGTTGATTTACGGTTAAGAGAAGAGGTCCGGAACCAAATCTAGGATGTGTTCCTTTTATCAAAAGCGATATAGAAAGCACTATAGCATTGTGCATTGGCATTGTGGCAGACGTGCTAATTCCTGTGTCTCAGAAGAAGCAGCACTAAAGCCATTCAGAGCGCTGTTAATTAAACTGTCGAATAAATGAACAGTAGAGATACTAGCAGTGGTGCTGATTGATTGTAAAACATCTACTCCGCCCCTACATTAGTACATGTTGCTGCTGGAGTCCTCATGATTCATCGTTTCTGTATGTACAATACCCACATGTCAATTATTATTATTTTTCTTTTTTTCCGGCAGTGTTGCATCTAAAACAAAGTTTTTTGAGAATGCTTCCAAGCAAGTCGGCAGGTATGTAAAAGATCTTATTTTTGTTTTTGTTCTGGGATTCAGTCACAGCGTGTTTTATTCTGCAATAAATAAAAAGGTAGTGATCAGAGTGTATCTTATTTGTAACTATGTATAATAGTGAAAGCAAGTGCATGCTAATATTAGAGTCCTGCACTAAATCTCAGCTCAGTGACTGTTCTTCACTTGAAACAGCATCAGAGTGTCTGGAGTAGAGATTGACCAACATGTATTTTTTAGGGGCGATGCCAATTTTTTTTACATCAGCTTTGACCGATGGCCGATACATGCTGCTGATTTTTCTGAACCTCTACTCCCTCCATTTACATGATGAAAATGACACAGTGATAATACATGTTACAAGTCTCAATTTAACCAAAAAACATTAACATTTATTGAACTCAAAGAATATTTAACGCTCCTAAGCTTACAAAATACACAGGTAAGAAGAGCTAGAGCACAAGAACGATCTGTTGTAAATGACAAATAGCATTGGCTATTGTGACCAGCTCCTTGATATTGTTCTTGTTCTCGTGTGTTAATGCCATCAAACATGTCAGTTTTGAGCCGTTTTGTGTCTGGGCTCTACCAATACCACTAACTGTTGAATGCCAACATAAGAAACGTGTCAATCACATGTATTTTTTTTTTTTTTTACCTGTATCAGTGCCCGTGCTCACCTACAAATTGCACATGCTGCACCGAGCCTTTCCTCGTGTTGACTTGCTGCCACGCTGGCTTTGATTCCTGTTCAGCTATTTTTAAAAAGAAGAAACAAAAACACAAATTCAGTATCAGTATCAATCTTGTGCTTTCATCTTAAATTCATATCACCCCATACACATGTGTGCATCGTATGGGTGGGGCGCACAGGGTGACAGCAGTGTGCAAAGCATTAACGTCTTCAAGACGGCCATGATGATACATCGTTTCCTGATATATAATATCATAAGCCAAATAGACATAATGTGGTTATTACAAAATGTTCCCTGTCTACACATTTTAATATCTCATCACGTCTTCTACTACTCCTGGGGATTGCTGGAACCTATCCCAGCTACATTTTAATACTTTTAAGAAAAAAGTAAACCCGAAAAGTGGCCACTGAAATAAAGTGCTTAATTTGTAAAAGTAGGTCCGCGATGGTTTCCCTTTTTTCAACGTAAAATAAAATGACCATGTTTTATTATCCCACCTATTATGCAAAGAAGACACACTAGTAGGCCTGAACGACAGCGTGAAAGAAGCTGTCAGACGTAGCCAACCCCAGGACATAAATCAGCAGATTATAAAATAATAGTGATCCAAGATGCACATTAAGCAATTGTCCAGGTTTCTACTCTTAAAAACAGCAGCATGTGGTCCTTATATCTGGTGCGTTATCAGTGTTAACACAAATAAATATTCAGCCGCATAGAAAATATTTCTCTCGTCATACAATTTAAAGTTCTTGTTGAGGTGAAGCAGTGTCCGAGTGAGAGCGAGGACACACACACACACACACACACACACACACACACACACACACACACACACACACCACTGAACTGAATTGACAAGGTCGACTTTCAGCGTTAACAGTTATCATTGCACACAACTACAGCGTTGAAGGTACAGCTACGTTGAAGCTCTCTAAATACAATGATGAGCAGTTGTATAGACGAGGCTTCAGGATTCCCATTTTCTGTTTCTGACCTACAAACTGGCTAAATACAGTTACAAGTACATTTATGGAGCATGCTTTTGGCATTCGTGTTTCCACTTTCAGAGTAAAGCAATAATACAGTTAAAAACTAAAAAAAAAAAAAATAATAAATAATACTTTAAATGTGTAAACTTACCGTTCTATCAAGGGAGCTGCTGCTGTTGGCAGGTTGCCTGTGGATGCCTCCGTCTGTAAATTTTGGCGGGAAAAAAAATCTATAAAGTTTTATTTTATATTTTTTCTCCGACATATCAGTTGATCTCTGTCTGCAGCATGTAGTTTGTGGTGGATTAAACACTAAAGTGTTTCTGTCATCTAGCCTACTGGCTACAATGTCAAAATGACAGACACATGTGTAAATCCAACACAATATAATTCAACAGTGTGACAAACCATATGCTCCAAAATGAAAACACAGTTGAACATGTCTCTCAGCTGCTTAGTACAAATGTTGAATACTATAACCTCCATAAAGCTGGGACTTACACACAACACTGTTACATTAGAATGTGTTTTCTTCTTACAACAGTCAGTTGGCCATTTATCTTTAACTTTATTTGCACTCATTTAGAATTGGCACGCTCTCATGGCACACCGCACCGTGCATGGAACCTTAACTCTATTCTTTCATTTGGCCTCTAGTGTCAGCTTCTGCCTCTAGTGATGTGGTAATGTCTCTGTGAGCTTCGATCGGACACATCTGGTCTTTTATGTTTTTACGTGGATCAGCCAAGTTAAGGTCCAAGATGTCCGCCCTGCACAAGATTTGATGGTGGCTGTAAATGAAGAATGTCCGAGCGGGAAGAACTTGTTGGAGTTTTATTAAAGAGGGCTCAGCTCATCATTTATCGTAATCACCTCTATTAATGTTATAAAGTGTTTACATCAACGTGTTCAAAAGGCCGGTTGTGTATTTGTCCAGTGCTCTTGTCTGGCTTTTGAACAAAAGAGACACGGATTGTTATTCCACAGTGTTTGGCCTAACAGACAGTTGTATGAAGTAATGAAGTAATAACAGCTACTAGCTGTTAACCCAGGACCCACGATGACGCGCGATTACAGCTGAAACTGTGCAGTGCACTATGAATGGGTTTGTAATTTATTTGTTCTCTTGTAATTTAGCCCACCGACCTCGCCGCCCCAGTAACAGATGTAAAAAAAGAGGTGAGTGATACTGTGATATTTTAATTCATATATTCATGTTCAGTCTCATGGATTAGCTTGGAGTAATAAAACGGACGTGGTTTCTTGGTTCTGCTTCGTCTTTTCAGGCTTAACATTGAGTCTCAGACGACATCATGTGATGTCTACCAGTGCTGCACAGGCGCACATCACGCTGGAAGGAGTCGCCATTAACAAACTCAGAACTCCACCTCGATCACACAGAGGAAATGGCTCTTGGTAGAACTGAATGAATGAATTTGGTTCTGTTTGGTTTTAAATGGTAAGAACAGTGTTGTGAAGCAGCACAAAAGCAAACTGACTTTGACTAAGCTCACAAAGTAGCCACTCTGTGTCGTAACATCAGTTTAGCTGGAATTAAAGTCCTTATTTGCTTGTTCCACACTTATTGACAGTGTTCAGTCATTTTAATGTGTTAAGTTGTTAGAATTGTAATTGGCCAATTTTATACGTGGGAATTAACTGTTGTACTGGTTACGACATGTCAGTTAACACTTGTTCCAGCAGAGACAAATGGACGTCCCAAAGAAGACTCAGTGGTTTCCTCAAAGCATCTGCTTACCGTTATGAAACTATATTTCAGTATTAAAACAAACACCACGAAAAAGTAAGAACGTTACATTATACAATATTGCACAAAAAAAAAGTTAAGGATTATGATGATTATGATAATCTGTAGAAGAAAATATTTAAATCAGTTTTAACTATGTCATTTGAGACATAACTTTTCACTCCAACATAAGTCACTTTGTAAGAGGAATTACAAAAAGTATTTTGCTCAAGCGTCGGCCTATATAATCAGTGTAATTAGAATTTATGTTGAATGTAATGCTAGTGTTAGTTCTAAAGGAAACACCCTGGGGTGCATTCCTTCCCTTCTGGTGTGATTTAGGTAGGTCTGGCTGCACAGCAGAGCATTTGTCGCTTGGGTATGAAAAGCAGATCAAGTATGGAAGTAAATTTATTATCACAATATGTGAAAATAACACTCCGTTGTTTTGTTTCTATTTCTCTGTTTTTAGATCTTTAGTATCTTAAGTTTACACTCCTTTTCATAACCTAACCTGAAAATTGTGGTTGTTGTCTGCTTTTCAAAATTGAAAATAAACATCAAGAGATATTAACATGACTTATGTCTATTTATTTTTTAAGGGAAAAGAATCACGGAGATTCAAAAAATTATAACGCAGTTGGATTCAGTTTTTCGCCTGCTGTGAACCATTTAATTAAGTTGACCTCTTTGGCCCTGTGTTTCCGAGCTGTAGATATTTCCATGTAGATCATTTCTAAAAGTCAGGAACCACCGGTTTCTTAGCTGCAGTTAAACCAGACAATATGACATACTTTACAAATAAAGTATGTCATATATTTACAAATTTGGAGATATTCAGTGATGTAAGGGCATCCGATATCAAGACAGGAACTGACACCGGAATCCTCGTTGATACAATATCTGATTAACTGATTAACAGGTGGACGATCCTATACCATAGGAAGGCATGTAAACATAGTCCCCAGAGAGCAGAGGGTGAATGGGGCAACATGAGGTGAAGTTTACAAGGAGTCAAATAGGTCCTATGAATAAAATCTAAAATTGATTTGTTCATGATCTGAACTACGATAAAGTGTTGATATAAGGTAGATAACAAACTTTCAGATTCTCTCCTAGTTTTTATCAGTTCATGAAGTGGATGAATAGGTAAAAGCTGATGCCATGAGACGTCACACGCTTTGAGAGGAGCCTCAACTGTAGAAAGAAAAAAAAACAAAGATGGTACAGAATAACTTTTCTTAATGTTGTGAAAAGTACACAACACATCCTTGTCACCCTTGTTTACCCTTGTTTTTTAAGAGAAAAAAAAGATTCACATTTGTGTTTCTGAATGGCGTTTTTGTCCCTTCTCTTGTGTTACGGCTTCTGTCTCTGATTTATTGTTGTAGTTGCTCTCTCTGGAAAGATTGTGGGACACAGTTATTCAAAAGATCATCCAGCAACTTTACACTTCACCCAGTAATGTATCCATGCTGCGGTATGCCAAATTAAATGTGAGGTCATGAACAGGCACAGCAGTATTTACATCAGAATGCTAATGTCAACATGCTAATGCCCTTTTAGTTTGTGTGTTAACCTCCTAATGTTGGCTAATTACCATGAGACACAAAGCTGTAGCTGGGAATTTTACAGATATCAAGTTAAAAAATAAAAAAAGCAGACACTCAGCTGGTGAAGTATGTAACAAGAGTCTTGGTAACCATTTTCTCAAATTGCTAGCATACAACTGTATGAATATATCTATTTTTCAATGAATTCTTGAGGAATCCTCACACCGCTGTCTGTCCATGAACATGCCTGTGATCTTCTTTTAAACCTCGGCCAGCCTTTGAGGTGCTGAACTGGTGACATTACACATTGAAACATTACACACAAGAAAGAGAAACAAAATGGTTCCACTTAGTGGCTATCTGTAATTAAAAACCAGTTTTCAGTTGGACATTGTATTCATCTTGCCTTCTCCTCCTCCCACCACATTCCAACCTGCACTGCCAGCCAGAGCCTTCCCTTCCCTCCTCGCCTTGGCCCTTTTTATCCCGCCAGCTTGCACCACGATTTCTCACTACTCTCGCTGCAGCGGCGTCCGTTCCGGACTGAATGAATGGCTGGCTCCCAAACGGGATTGGTGGAAATTCCCATGTTGATTTCATGCCAATTCATGTGGCCTTGAGCTTCAGAAATTAAAATGCAGCCAAGTGCATGACTCTCCAATAAGGGAAGCGCGTACAGGAACAAAGAACGTGTGTTCTCGCCTAAACAGTTTAGTACTAGCGTTTTCCGTTAATCAGAGAATGTGCTACAACTTGACAGTGATCCGTGTTTCAATTAAAAGCACCATGTGGTTTTTCTTGATGCGTTGCTACAGAATGATATACAAGACAGCGCAAGATTCTGCTCTCATGCAGCATACTGTATGTAAGTTAGAGTCAAATTATTAACTCAAGTAAAGGCTTTGGTGAGCGGGGTGTTGAAAAGGACACACTTACTACTAACACTATGAAATGGCTTTAACTTTCAAACACTTTAATTCCCTTTAAAAGATGATGAAAATTTACATCTTTGAAAAACACACATTGAAAAACACAGATCACAAAAGATATAAATCATACAAGAGATGACTTTAAAAGTCAAGTGTCCGGACACCAAAACAGACATTGAACTAATCTATATATACAGTTACCGTAACATGTACAAAGAACCGTGTGAATATGCGGTACATATACTGACAAAATACAAACACAAGAGTCAAATCTGACTGAATCACGTTAGTATTCAAAATGTACAGGAGCATCTATGTGGCTCATCCATGCACTGGCACTGGTATGCCTTCATATTTACCCTGTGTAATGCATAATAAAGCTAAAAACTACGACATTATTGAAGAACCAGAGTTAATGTGAGAACACTTTTACAATATAGTGCATCCAGGAAACCACTTGATGAATATCTGGTTGTGAAGTTTTGAGTGTCAGGGTAAAATTAAGTCATTATTAAGGGAGGAGCTCCTCTCGTGGATTACCTGTTCTTCCCAGTTGTTTTAGCACTGTATATAACATCGTATAATAGACAAGTTGAAGACAAGAACACATTCATTTGTGCACATGAAGTAGGCCATGTTACAAACTTCACTAAAGCTTATGAATGAATCTGTAAAAACAAACAAAACAAACAAACTGTAAAACAGACTTGTCATAGTCGGCGTATCATTTTACTGTACAACAAAATGTTCTCATGCCTTCTGATAAATGTCCCGTGCATTGAACGATAATGACACTACGATAAACAGATAACTGGAGGGATATATGGATGTCCGTGCATCGCTTTCTGCAAAGCTTAAAGTTACGTATACAGTTATACCAACACATGATGCATGCATCTATAGGCGTGTGAAAGAAGAGGGCTGTTGTTAAAAAGGGCTGAATTTACAGAGCTATAAAATGACTCAGATCAGGTCAGAGAAGTTAAAGCTGGGATAAACAAAGAGCGGCTGGAGAGTAAAAATATGATCGGCTACAACTGTAGTTCTTTTACTGAAAGTCTAAATTATATTGTGCCTCATTTAGACCATGCTGTATGTACAAAATTGTCTCATGTTTTACTTCTCGGGTTGTGTTTTTAAATAAAATATAAATAGTCATAATTGTACTCAACTGAATTATTTCTTTTCAACTCAAGACTCTGGGATCAGTTATCTTCAAGGCATTCCTCAGATTTTTCCTTGGTTCTGATCTCTGAAGTCTGGCAGGGCCACTCAAGGACTTTCACATGCGTTATCTGCGGGCCTTCCAGTTTTCAGTTGGCTTTCATTTTATATTTGTTGTCCTGTTAGAGAACGATGGCCTTAAACTAAGATCCCTGGCGCTCTGAATGAAGTTCTCTTTCAATATTTGCACGTGGTCAGAGCCACCCTTTCTTCCTCGTGTCTCACAAAGACTCCCACAGTCTGCAAACCCCCAGTCACAGCGTGGTGCTATAGTTTGGCAGCGCTGGTGGTAGATGAGTGAAGAGCTGCGCTGTGGGCTACAGCTGATGGCTTCATTTTAGTTTTATCAATGGATCTTTTACTTCAAACTCCAGTCACATGCATGATTTTATTTTACCTCTGAAAAACGTATGGCATTTCTTTCTTTCTTTCTTTCTTTCTTTCTTTCTTTCTTTCTTTCTTTCTTTCTTTCTTTATTTATTTATGCCAAATTCAGGCTTTGACAAACCCAAGGATCCAGGCTTATGTATTTACACAGAAAGAGCATGCGGACACAATGTGTTTGTGGTAACATCAGTTGCATGAAATATTTATTTTAATCAGAATTTATTTTAAGGGATAATTCTGATGAAATCTAAACTGATTTGAAGCAGTAGAGAGAAGAAAAGGTCTTTATAGACTGCCCAAGTACCTGTTTCACATATTTAGAAGTAAATAGATTTGTGCTAACACTATGCGAACAAGTTAAAAGTAAGAAGTGGCCATAAGCATGTAGTGTTTTCTTCGTATAGGTCTGCATTGAGCTGCACTGGCTAAGCTTAGAAAGGTCTAACATTCGCCTGTCCTGTTTTTGTGATTCTTCTATTACCATCAGCTAAGATTTTAAATCTGACTGTAAATTACAGGAAAATCTAACTACACTGAGAGCATGTGATTTAAGAAGAAAATATTACTGACCAAGCGAAATACCTTCTCTGCTTCAAAACACAACAGAAGTTGTTGTGATGTTTCTGTAGTCGGAACACACATGTCCTACATACATCCTGTCCTCTGTTCACGTTAAAGACAATGCAAATAAACATTCGACTTTGAACGACCGACCGTTTCAATTTTGTGTGAGTACTGGATTAATGCTGTCAAACCATGAGCGACAAATACACTACAGCTGCCTTCAACTGCACTCAGAAACAATTCAGCAACAGAGGAGTAAATACAACTGGGAAATACACTGGACAACATGCAAGCCCATAAATGGCAGAAAGAGTAATATAATAAATGAAATATTACTCAGACAGGTATTTGTTTTTTTGTTTTCAGATTGAGACACTGGCACTGTGTTATTTTAGGTCTAGTGTCTGCAGGCAGTTTAATCACTTTTATAGTTATAATACTTGACTGGCAAATGCACAGCCTGTGTCAGAGTGAGAGGCATTTTGGCCAGAGTCTTATGAAAAATACTGTTAAAATAAAATTAAACTGTTGGTATTGAGACACCGTGACTCTTAAACACGTTCATGCCTCCCAAGTTGTATTTACCACTCTCAGTTTCACAAGCACAAACTCTGCAGATGCCCCAGAGAGCAGTGATTATAAAATGTGTTTTTGGTAAACTGATGTGAAACAAGTATTTGTTTGTTTCTGGGATCCAGTTTTCACCTGCTCTTTGGGTCACCTCTTTTTTTGTCATTATTGTTATTATTTTATTTATTTTATAATTCATGATTACCTTGTCCAGTCTATGTACAATATGACGAAGGTCACATGCAAAACTTCAAGTTTTTAACCCTGCTACTTTCAGGTTGCTGTAATAATAATTTACAGACTTACTGCATATGTAAAGTAGCATCTCTGTCCCGTCTTAAAACAAACTCTCCACGCAGAAGCAGCAGAGCTGTCGACAGTTGATGTCTTGCAGCTTTTCAGATAAAAGCTTTAACAGTTCTGAGCAAACAATCTCAATTATGGCTAAAAGGGGAAAAAAAAACCTGGGCAATAAAATAATGATTACAGAACAGTGCTAAAAGCAATTGAAGATATTGGGAAACAGTTCAAAGCCTTTGTCAGTTTTTGGAGGCAGCAAACATGAGTCACCATTCGAAAATCCTTCTACTTGTGAAACAAGATTGGTTTAGCCAAACCTGCCAGGATCTTTGGTACGTGTACTGAGATTATTTCTCCAATCATCTCTGGAAAGCTGACCTTCGTGGGGAGAGACTGAGCCTGGACAAAAAGGTCAAATGTAAACTGATGGAGCTTCTTTACAGTCTGAAACAGAAGAGGGGACACAAGAGATTATGTCATTTGAATGAAATTTACTACAAGCACAGCAACTGCAAGAGGCAAGAGTTTGGACAACGGCTCAGGAAGCATAAACCTCAGCTAATGTCTTTTCTGAATGAAATCCAAGCACTGTTATTAGATGTTAAAACAGATAAATGTATTGCATCAAGTTCTGCTTGAGTTAGTGTGAATGCAGCATTTCCTTGATGTCCAAAAAAACCTAAAAATCCTAAAAAACAAACATCCCCTGAATGCTTTAGAGTAATCAAATTACAACTCTAACTTTACACTCTTTTTCCTGTTTGTCCGGTTTGGCAAAATGCACCCACATGTTCAAACAGCTTAAGCTTTTACAAACTTTTACAACTCAGCCGAGGCCATATCTTTTAACACTGTTGGGAGAAGGAATGCGTGCATGTTAACTTGAAATTATTTGCAGCAGTGCATCTCACCATCTGGAGAGAGTCCAGGAGTCGCGTGAGCTGGTAGAACCTCTGAGAACAATTTGTGGCCATTTGATAGTTAATGAGGCGATCGAGTTCATTGATGTAGGTGAGTCGCAATTCATCAAAGTACTTCTGGCTCTTGAGGCCCTCAACTGGAACTGGTGAAAGCAAGCAGAACAGCCATGTCTGTATGCATCTGACACATTTCTGTCCGTGTTCTTTTCTCAGCGGCATGCCTAAAGAAACTTATAGAAATATCGATGGAGTACTCACTAATGCTGAAGAGGAGCAAGGCCTTCATGCAGAGGAACTCTTCCTGGGTGATCTGCAGTAGCACAAACTCCTGTGAAAGATGCCTCATCCTTATGCAGTGCTCATACATGGTGGAAACGTGCATCCGATGTCTGCAGATGGAAAAAGGTCAGGGTGAGTGGCGCGAGCCTAATGTTCAAATTACAACAGGTGTGGAATAAATTGCTCTACACATTGGACATTTATCCTGTGATGAAGAACTACAGAAGAGGAAAGAAAGTCAGAAGTTAAATCTATCACTGGCGTAACAGGGTCATTGACCCTGAATTACTTAATAACAATACAGATTTTTTGCAGTGTAATCTTTGGCACATGGTTCAGACGATGAAGATACAGCGCTTTGTTACTCCCCTCATTTGCCACTGGCTCATTATAAAGGCTGATTGGATATTTAAGGTACACCACCATGGGTTTATAACCGACATCATGAATCAGATGGTTTGTCTCAGACCCACGTTCTTACTTTATGAATATAAAGGTGAAATTAAACACATTTTGGGAATTAGAATAGAAATGGCACTTGGGTTAAAAGAAAAAGACATCGCTGAATGTTCACTATAAAACGCAAAGTTCAAGCTTAATTAAAGGAATAGTTCAACATATTGGGAAACATGCTTATTTCATTTCTTGCCTGGAGATACTATAGATAATTCATTCATGGGGAACTCATGCCTCATGAGCCTTTGGTAACAACACTGGAAGTTATTCACAAAGGAGGTTTGGAAATCAAGTGATACATCAACAGTAAGTCCTGAAAAAACAGGTTAACAAGCTAATGAAAAGGCAGTTGAATTTGGAAATGCGAACGTGTAATGAAAGAGGTTTTTTATGGACATAATAATAAAATATTATATTAATTCTCATCTTCTATAACTACTTGTCCTCTAGGGCCCATCCCAGCTGTCATTGGACGAGAGGACAGACAATCATTCCCACCTACGGCAATTTAGAATTAGCAATGAACTAGGATGTCTTTGGAGGTGGGAGGAAGCCGGAGCACCCAGAGAGAACCCACACAGACACAGGGAGAACATGCAAACTCCTATTACATTAAATGAAAATATATTCTATCCACCTCCACTATTTCTGAAAACATCAGCAACTCGTGAACGTGTGCATTTCCACTCACAAGGTTGTGAATTCCAAATTAATTATACAATTAATAGAGTATAGCTTGTTTGGTTAGTTCATATGAAAGGTTTAAAAGTAGCAGTTGTTTGGGCTATTAAAGAGCATTTTTTTGTTTATGCTAAGCTAAGCTACCTGCCTGCAGGCTGCACAGATACATGAGTACAATTGATTTTTTGGTATCTTGGTAAGATACCAGTTACAGCCTGTGATACAGAAGTCTGTATCACAGGCTGCAAATAAACATACTCTCTTAGCCGTATTTTTCTACTCTTATAGCATCACAGAAAAAGCTGTTATTTCATGTAAAAAATATATCTTCTTATAACAATTAAATTAGACCTAAAATGAGTTGTATTCCAAGGGTTTTATGAAGGGGGGGAGTAATGTATATAACTATATCAGTACTTCTCGTGAAAAAGCACAACAGTCTGGCTTTACTCCAGTCTCCATTTTCAATGGCTGTACTGTGTTGATTTGGCACGAGATGGTAAGCAGCAGGTATGAAAGATGTCAAGGAGGCCTTCAGTCCATTCTGCTCACATTTTCTTCAGTTATAGCCTAAATGATCCATTATGTTTCAAACCGAGCTGCTCATCCGCTACACCTGGAGCTGAATAAACTATTATGCAATATTTCCTTTCCCTGTTCCTGCTGTAGATATGTTTACGGAAGCCTTTTTGATGAGAAAGTTCACGTTAGCGTAACCTCTTCAACACCTTGACTCAGTCAGCTGTCATCAAATTCTGACCAGTGTTTTTGCATTGTCCTAATTAGCCATAAATAGATTTCCTCTGTGTCACATTTCTTGGCTGCTAATTCCATATTTTGCTCCTAGGTCCCTTAGGTCATCCTCATCACAGCTCCTCACAGGACTTTCTCAACTGCTATGCTGCTCTGGAATAATCTCCTGTCCTACCACTGACAATTCTAATGAAATTTAAAAACTTTCTTCCACTTTTCGTTAATTTGTTCTAAGGTTGCTTGGTCAGTTACACTCTTAACTTAATTTTTAAAGGCCGGTTAGTGTACATTACTCAGTTTCTGGTCTTTATTCAATCTTTCCTTTTTATTCTGACTTTAGCTGTCATGTTTTTGTATTATGATTATTATGGCCACCCATAAGAAAAAAAAATTAGAGGGGGCAGTTTTTTTTTTCATCATGTGCTTTGAGAAAAAAATTAAAATTTTGAGAAAAAAGTCAAAATACATTGTCATTAAGTAGACCATCAATAGCTTCAATACTCAGCAGAAGAGTATTGGGGCTTAATTATTAATTAATATTAAAAATGTAAAATTGTATTTTTATTATTTTTTCAGTTACATTGCTATATAATTACAATAAATTATGCTGTTGTTGTATGTCAACAGTTGCGTGGATACTGTCACACAGTGTCGCCTTGTCCACTGAGGGAGGGACGTGCCTTTAAACGCCTCAACTTTTAAATGTGCTGTTTAAATGAAATTCTTCTTCTTTTGTTTTTACATTGATGTGCAATTTTTCTTTTACTTTTCAGGCAGGATACCATCTTGTCTGAGTCTAATAATTCTAGTAAGAATAAACTGAAACAAAAATGAATGAAAATAATAATACTTGCAATTAAAAGTCAGGACCTCTGCTCCTACATCATGTTTTGTCTTTGCCTACATGGAGGTGCCAAAGTAAATTCTTACAAGGGTAATTTAATCACGTTGTCCTAATCCACTGGCTCTCAACATTCTCATCAACCACACTCTGGAAAAAGATGCACACCATACTAAAAATACCACACAGTTACCACATGTCCACAGTTACTGGTTGTAGTAGCAACAAAGACTGAGTGTAGCCTATAAAAACTTCACTATACACACACACACACACACACACACACACACACACACACACACACACACACACACACACACACACACACACACACACACACAGTAACAACACTAATTCGCCTTACTGGTTATTACATGATACACTTTGGGTCTAGTGGAGCAGACTGCTGCTATAGAGCTGTCTACCTGTCAAATTCTACACATAATTAAATGTAAGTAGCTTAATGTGCTTCATGTGAAATTTCGGACATTTGTTCTTATAAATAAATGTGATGACATGCTATTTTCTATTCAACCTCTTTTTTAATCAGCACATTGCCTGACACTTAACACAAATAAGTTGAGCAACTAAGTTTTGTTCATTGAGTGGAAGTTCACTGAGCACTAGTGTGCTGTTTCAGCGAGCTCATGCCATTTAACAGCACAACTGGATTCATTGCAGCCAAATGTGTCACGCAACGTGAACAGATGTTGCCCAAACCAGGATGCAAGTTAGTTCAGCCTTTGCTCTGAATCATGAATCTATTCTGCAATGATACAAACAGTATTTATGAGCAAAGTCTCAAAAAGTGCTTACATCTCAGAATGTCTGAAATTAATACATGCTGATCTCAGTAACTTGCATAAACACAATTAAGTTGCATTTGTCAGTAGTCATTACAACTTTGTATGTTAAACACACATAAAAAATATGGGTGAAATAGTGACACTGTTCCCATATATGTTATAGTTACAGTATTTGACAGTCCTATTAAATATAATGTGTTTAAAATCCATCTGCATTTTAAAAATCTTGTCTATGTCTTTGTATGTGGACAAGAAAGGAAATGAGAGAAAGATGGAGAGAGAAAGAAATGAAAACAAATGAGAGCGCCGGCTTAGTCACTGGAGGTGCTCTCTAAATATAATGAAAATCACAGCACGTTTGTCACCTCCTAATGAAATCTCTTTATAAAATAGAATTGAATTCAACAATTCAGAGCTGTACATACTCATTGAACACAAGGTCCGGGGCAAAGTAAAGCATCCTGCCATTGACATTCTTATAGGACCTCCATCCCAAGGCAAACACCATCACCCCCATCCATGAATGTTGAATGACAGTCATCTGGTCGTCCACATGGAGATTTCTAAAACCTAGAGACAAAGATGTGGACAAAATGTTGCATATTTTGAGCTAATAGAATCAAGACTTTTTATATTTACATTTTTGACAGTACTAGAACATGATCTTAGACTGATTATACACCTAAAATCAATACAAACATGTCATGGTCATATCTTTTTTTTTTCTTTAAACATTACAAAATGTGTAACTTGTGGGGTTCCTCATGGATTGAGTTTAGGGTCTCTACTTTTTAATCTGTATCTATGCTGATGACACACTACTTTATGTCAAAGCTAAGATATTCTTCTCTCTATGTCATTTTGTTCTGCTGAAATCTGAACCTATGGTTATTACTATACTAACGTGCTGTCAAATCCAGAAATAAAAAGGGGAAACAAGAAATCAAAAAAGTGAAGAGTGCAGCCAATGCAATGAATGAACAAATGACTAAATGAATGAAGGAATGAAAATGTCAGGGCAAGTAAAAAATATTATAATGGTTACTATTGTTAAACTTGTTCTTTTACTGAACTAATACTAATACCCATACTGTCAGTTTAACCACACAACTACACACCCTAACCACTTCAAAACATTTACAATAGTTCTCTAAGATAACCTGCCCAAACAAACAAACAAACAAGCAAGGAACCGAGTCCAATTAATATGTTAAGTCTCATCTCCTTTTTAATCATCTAAGGTGTGTTTATTTGTTTCTTTGGGTTGGTGCAAAACAACAAATTTAAGCATTTTTGTAGCAATCAATGTAATTTGATCTATCCAAAAATGGCCCAAACTCATTACAGTTAATTGAAAACTCTGCCAGAGAGCTCTGCAGAACTAGAAACAGCTGTTTTGATTTCATATTATTTGTCTGACTATTTGCCCATGGTTAAATTTATTGTATAATTCTGTTGCTTGTGCTTAAAGAACTTTGTGGTCTTACGTCAGACTATTTGTGTGACATGCATGCAATGTTTGAACTGCCCCTCGGGTCATCTGGCACAGGCCTTGCTGTTCCAAAAAGTGGGAGCAAAACATTTGGTTAGGAAGCTTTTATTTTTTATGAGCCCAAATTAGGGTTGCTGCGATCTTAAGCTTCTCAAGACATGTTCACAAATCATTCTAAAGCTTGAAGTCATCAATCAAAATACAGCACTGAAACTGGTGCAATAAATCTTCATGAATTATTATAGTGTGTGCTGTCCTATCTCATTATAATGATCTTGTAAGCCTAGCACACTGGATGGCACTAATCTGTGTGATTGTTGGATTGTATCAAAAATAATTCACATGTGCTTCTCTGTTTGGATTGTCAAATATGTGGCTTTATTTGTACACAACTTAGAGACACATGTCTCCATAGTAAAATTGCTCAAATTTGAAATCCATTGTAATGTAAATTCAGGCAGAGATGCCATGCTCAGAAAAGAACAACACTGTCGACTTTGAGACAGTGTTGTCTTAAAGTACTAAAATATGCATCTGTTTGTAATAATTAATGGTCATCATCATAATTCATGTCATAGTTGCTAAACTGATGAGCCAGCCAGTTTGATATACACCATCTTTGAAGTCATTCATGGAAACAATTTGGGAAAGGACAGCATAATTTATTTCAAAAAATACCAGCTATCATGTCTATTTTGGGCTTGTTTCAATGCATCTGATAAAACACAATGAGCTGCAGCCCTAAGAGCCAGGATGTTGATTGGTCCCATCTCTGTGGATCAGCTCCAAGTCCCACCCCAGCAATAACAAATCTAGTAAGCCATAGTTAAAGTAAAGGTAACACTACACTTCTTGTCTCACACAACACGACAAAACCAATATGGCCACCACGTGTCACATTTCCACATATTCTTTCAGAGAAATGAAAAAACTAAAAGAGGTGACACATTTTCTACAGGATACAAATATTATTTGTCTCTCGCCACTGTCTATAACTATAACCTTTTTTTTTTTGAAGATGAATAAATAACTGTGTTCTTTGCCTCTCCAAAGTTTAATGCCTTTCCAGGTTGATTGAAATGTCAATGCATAACCTCACAAGGGACACAAGAACCTGACTGCCACACAAACATCCCCCTTTTTTACAACTGAGAAGTATGGATATAAACAGGGAATGCTCTTTGAATTTTACTTACTTTTACTTACTGTCTGGTTAGTATTTCTAGGTTTGTGAGAACAGAAGCACGCCTTGTCTCATTTTTCTCTTTTCCATCTTACAAAGTAAATGTAATCACATCATTGGATCATATTTAATATCTGACCAAACCTTTTGAGGCATCTGTAAATCTTAAGTGACTACAAATAACAACAAAATCACAGAATAAAATGATCACATTGCCGTTCCATTCAGCTCTATGGAGCACTGTGGAATAGCTCGTTGTTTTGGTTTGATTCACTCATACTGCTGTCATCAATACTGTTTTCATGCAACAGGCAGCTGCTTTCAATTAATAATAATAACTGAAAAAGTGCTTTGGGTTCCAATAAGTAGAAAAAAGCTGTATGAAAGCAAAAAGTCTCATAAATTCACTGCCTTTCCACCAGCCCAACAGGCTCTGTGGAACTTAGTTAATGTGACAGTTATCTCATGTGATTTCTTCCTAACAAGTAATCCATATCACCTTGGTTGATATGTAAAGGTTGCTTTTACAGCTTATTTCTGCTGCCCCCCAATCCATTACTGGCTCCCTCTAAATGTGTGTATCTATCAATAATCTGAACATGAACAGACAAGTGAACTTGTGTAAAAAAACAACAACTGTAAAATCAGCTATCAACATTGCTTCATTCAGTGCCCTACCTGGAAGTCCCTTTGCCCATTTGACCACTTTGACCAGTTGTCTCTCTCCCAGCTCGTTGAGGCTTGTAAGCAAGGTGGCAGCTGAGTCTGGCTGGCCACAGTCATGTCCTGCGTTCACCACGTCAGGCTCGATGGACTCCAGAATGTTGAGGAAGACCAGCTGCGAGTTGAAGTTTACACCCGACTTTGGAGAGACATTCTGGGCGATTTCTGCTGGATCATGAACAGGATGATCCTCTTCTGGGTTCTTCTGTTGTCCAATCTTCTTAAGCTTACGTGCTGCAAGAAATAGTGACACATTAAACATCAGTCCATGTATTTATAGGTTAAAAGTTCAGCACTGATAATTAATATTTATAACAAGATGCCACACAACCAAGGTCTCCAATCCACCAGTTAAATGTGGTCAAATGCCTTCCATTTTCTTCATAGTTCCTGGAAATGCTGAAAGAAGTATCTGTGTCTCTGGAACTGCAAGCGATTAAAGTCCTTAGATTTCATTTTTGGGGGGTCATTTTAATAGGTACATACTTTCCCAGCACAAGAGGGACCTTTAGGGTTAAGTGTTTGTTGATTGGTCGAACAAATAAATGCTATAATGATACGAAGCAACATTAGTCTCATGAGATGCATCACAATTGGGTGGACAATGAAGCCCAGGCTTTATATAGCATACATGCGCCATTGTTACGATTGGAGTTAGGGTTAGGGTAAGGGTTGCTGCCAACATTTCTAAGTTGGACAATCGAAACCTATGCACATTGACTGGCCATTGAGCATCAGAGGAAACCATCAACCAGAAGCCATAACCACTAAATGCAATTCCACTTTCCAAATCATCCAATAGAAAGGCCTCATACGGCAATTTAAAGTGATATTTTTAGGGGGAAATATCAATTTTACTCAACAATACTCGATGCTGATCTACTAATGGCTTTAAAGATATTGAATCATATTCCTTTTCAAAGAAAACTCTCCGAACAGATGAGCCTCATCGGATGGAAAGACACATTATCATCCTGTGAGTCCTCACCGGAAGTTTTTTTTTTCTTTCTTTTCATGCATTTTCAGGGTTCTAAAAATATATCCTTTAACTATAAAACTTATATGCATGAAATGTGCATGATTTTGCTGTAAACGTGAGCTTCTTTGTGTATTCCCAGTGTGTAAGGATTAGGAGACAAAAGAGAAAATAACAAAACAAAACACAAATACTGTAGGCCCTGAACAATGAGAAAGCTGGAATTTCTTTCCCTACAAATGCTTCATCACAGGGCAGCTGCTCCATACAGCACCCTGCACTTACAAACTAAATCAGAGCAGGATCGCTGCCTGGTTTCTTTCCACAGGCAATAGAGCTGCAAACAGCCAAGCCTCAGCTTGGCCTGTTATTTTAGAATGACAGCTGTGCTCGAGAGTGAGTGACAACGTGCTAGGCGCACTGAAGAACCGTCACTTTTGTTATTTCACTATTTTAAAGTGCGACATCTTTAAAACAGAGGTAATTGAATGGTCTAATTATTCTGTTGTCGCTTAAACAGGATAGGGCAAAAAAGCCAAAGGCGCAATGTAAATATGAGACGTGTTGACTGACAGTTAAAAGTTAAGTGCTAATTGTCATGAAATTTCTTCTTGCAGCTTCTGTGTTGAGAAAGCCTCATTAAACCTGTAACCTAGCTCTTCAGTTCAGCTTGATCAATATTGAAATGCCAGTTATAGATTTAAGTCTCTCACAAAAGGAGCAGTGCAGAAAGAAAATTGCAGATCTCACAAGAAAGATTTTTAAGTCGCGCATTTCCATTCCTGATCCACTAACAAACATTTCAAGTAAAAATGTTTAATTAAAAATTCTTCCAAGGGATTTTCAGCTGTGACACAGGTAGCTGTCTGATCTTTGCGAAGTACAGTGTAAATAGGTTGGGTTGAAGTAACCTTAAACTCTCCATACTTGAAGTGAAGCCAACATAAACACACAGGGATGCTCCAAAGACGGGGTCAAGAACTCAAATTTCGGCACCTTTTCTAAATGGCCTAGGCTGGGCATAAAAACTCTTAGAGACCTGTTCATTCAACTTTTGCTTCTTTTCAAAAACTGGTAAATAAATGTTCACTTCCTAAAGGACATTTTTTAGATGCCTTCAAGTTCAAACTTTTGTCTGTAGCTCATTCCTGAATTCCTCGCTCTTCCTAGGCCTTCAGAGTTTGGGATATTTCTGGGTATTTCTCTTCATTAAAAGGCCAATCTCTTCTATTTATTAAAATATTTATAACCTGGGTCCAGGCTCTTCTACTTTACTTAAAACAGTCTGGGAAACAGATCTAGGAGAGGGGATTGTAGGTGATGTTAGGGAGGAGATTTCATGGACAGTTCCCAGGTCTTCATAGTGCTGGTCACAGCTTTATACAGTGTTGAATCCTCCATCGAGCTCAGTGCACTAAAGCTCGGCTTGCAAAACTATTTGAAACAGTGTCTCCCCTATGTGAATGATGCCAACAAGCCGCAGCAAATTACTCACATATGTTTTGGAGCTGTTCTGCTTTAGTACTTTATCCAAGGTAATTGGAAGGGATGTGACTAACAATACATAAACTGCCCTGTTTGGTGTATGGCCTATCCCACTTACTCTTTCTACAGCTAACAAGGACTTTAAAGCCTTCACAACTCTGCTGGCCTGGAGGGTGATCCTTCCAAAATGGAAATCCCCAATCCCCAATCCCACCTACCTAAACAAACTGGGTTAAGGAGGTGCTTTATTTTCTTAAATTAGAAGAATTAAAGAGGCTGACTGATTGTTAAGGCTCATTTGAGAAGACCTGGAATCCCTTCCTGTCTTATGTCAGTAGCACAAAATGACTGACCATGGTGAACTGAGTACTGCAGTGCTGAGCTTATCTGTGCATTTTTTGTTGTTGTTATTCATTTATTAAAATTGATTTATTTTTAATTGTTTGCCAATTATTTAGATATCTATGCTTCTTAATGGATTTTATGAATCTGTTCATTTGGTTATTTAGTATTTTTCAGTATTACTATTATTATTTATTTATCTATTCTTTCATTCATGTATTCACTTGTGTATTTGTATTCATTTATCCACTTTCTCTCTTGCTTTTTAACTATATGTGTCCGTCTTTTAGGGCTAGGTGCCAGAGGGATGGGGGTGGGAGGGTTGGTGTCTGTTCTGTGGTATGTTGCTACAGATTTTTTCATTTGTAATTATCATTGTATGGAACGCTATTGTTTCTTGTTAATATGGAAAATACAATAAACATATTGTTAAGAAAAAAACAAACAAACTCATATTTAGTCAATTAATTAACCAAGATACTGTGGACTGTCCGTATTCAGAGCACAGACCAGGAGACTGAGGTCTGGCATCAGTTTCATTATTTCTTGCTAAAACTGACCTCCAGTGAATGAGCTGCAGATGTATCTATTACAAAGCCAATTTCTCCTCAAATCAAATTGCACATGTGAAATTTATTGCCCATTTTCTGCTGAAAATTTTCCTAGTTCGCCTTCTTCTGCACCAGTCTCATCATTATTATAATCTCCATTTTTAGCACGTCTGTCTTTTTAGGTGTTGCTTGATTGCATAAAAAAAGCTTCCAAAAAAAAAAAAAAAAAACAAAAAGGTCAGTTTAGTAGCTTGTCTTCCTCTTGAAATGACTTGGCGCAAGATCCCACTTTACTTTCACTTTGGTGTGCACGTGGTACATGTCATTACATCATTATTTCCTCAATGTAAATTGTGTTTTTGGAAAGTAAAGTTGGACAGAAAGAACTTTACATTAGAGCACTAAAGTATTGTCCTTAAATAGTCTGGTTATAGCAGAGTAATGTTCTGATTAACAACTGATTGTGCTCATTTATATTAACAACCAGTATAGCGCCCCAGTTTCAGGGATGCAACCAAGCCATTATCGCTTCCTCTTAATTGATGGTAATATTACTTTAAAAAAAAAAAAAAGTTTGATAGTTACAGTGCAGAAGTGACAGAAAATTGAGGCTGGGAAACACAAAAGACCTGTTTAATTATCACTTTAGACTAAACAGCAAAGTCCAGAGCACTGGCTCAGAAACACGCTTATATTTTCTCTGTCAAAATGACAAATAAAGGTGTTGCCTAACTCCACTAACGTATTTATTATCTCTTCATAGTTACTATTGTGCTACATTTGTTTTGTGCTGAATGTGTTTACACTATATGCATTTTGAAGTTTGTCAGTTGTCCTGTAAAGAGAAATATCCACACTTCAACTTGATTTTTAGGTAGGTTCTAATACACCCCTAATATATCTAATATTGACTGATAACTTAAAGAATAATGCTAATTTGGATTCTTTTATCACAATAGCCCCTTTATATTGCCTATATCTTCACCACAGTATATCATTGCTGTTATGAACTGCTTATTATTACAGCTCAACTAATAATCTTTCGTGGTTCTGGTTCTAGATTAATGTGACTATTTTTGTATCGGCGTAAACGAATGCTCTTTGAAATTTGGACTGTTGATTGGAAGAAACAAGACGTCACCTCTGTGTCTGGGATGATCTCATTGTGATGTGTGCTGTGTGTTCTCCAGCATTTTGACTCATAGACCAAGATAATAACCTGAATCTATGAAATGTCTGAGTGCAGATGTGCAATGAGCTTCCCTCAGATCGCTGAGAAATGGAACTGCTGTCATGGTCTGGCAAAACTAACCCCCCTGCTCGATTTCGTAATTAACATTCCAGAAATAATTGGAAAAATTCAAGGCATTCTTCCGACAGCTGTCAAAGATGTAAGGACAGTGGACTAGTTTCTAGAATTAGAAACTTCTGTAAGACCTAATCAAAATTCGGAATCCTTATGTCCAATAGATATTTCTGAGCTCACTTCAGTGATTACAGCATCTAAGCCATCAACCTGTCTTCTAGATCCCATCCCGACTAAATTGCTTTATTAACAGGATATGTGCCTCAGTCTTTTAATGTTGCTGAAATTAAACCATTACTTTAAAAATATACTCTAGACCCAGATATTTTAGGAAACTATAGACCAATTTCCAGCATTCCTTTTATTTCCAAAATTCTAGAAAAGTTGTTACTAATGAATTGTGTGACCATTTAAACAGGAATAGTGTGTATGAAGAGTTTCAGTCAGGTTTTACAGGTCATAGTACTCTGGTCGGCCAACGATGTCTTCATGGCTTCAGACGATGCCTTTGTCTCCATACTTGCCCTGCTGGATCTTAGTGCTGTATTTGTTCACAGTGTTCTACTACAGAGACTTGAAAGTGTTATCAGGATAACAGGAACTGCAATAGGCTGGTTTGGATTCTATCTGTCAGACAGATTCCAGTTTGTCCACATAAACAATGAAATGATTGTTCTAATTATACAAAAGTAAGTTGAGGAGTTCCTCAGGGTTCTGTGGTAGGACCAATGCTAGTCACATTATACATGGCAACCACTTAGGCACTTAGGCAATAAACGTCCATAGATTAATATAGACTACATGTCTCCATGAAACCAGATGAAACTAATCAGCTGGCTAAAATCCAATCATGCCTTAAAGACATAAAGGTTTTGATGACCTGTAATTTTCTTCTCTTAAAGTCAGACAAACCAGAAGTCATTGCATTTGGCATTAAACAACATTCATTATCTAACCACTTAGTTTGTCTGGATGGCATTGGCCTCTGGTACTACTGTGAAAAACCTTGGTGTTATATTTGATATCCTTTTATGTTGATCTGCATTTTGCATGTTTTATATGACATGTTGAATGTGAAGCACTTTGTCGCAAATACTCTCTGCGTTTAAGGAGCTATATAAATGAAATAAACTTAAACATAAAGCAAGTGACTAGGACTGCCTTCAATCACCGTAATATCGTCCAAATTAGGAACATCCTGTCTCAGGGTGATGCTGCAAAACTAGCTCATGCATTTATGTCTTCCTGGCTGGATTACTGTAACTCATTACTATCTGACTGTCCAAATAGCTCTTTAAAAAGCCTCCAATTGATTCAAAATGCCACAGCAAGAGCGATGACAGGAATTAGCAAAATAGATCATATTACTTCAGTTTTAGCTTTGAAAGAGAACTTCGAACAGAATTCAAAATCCTCCTCCTTACATACAAGGACCTCAAACCTCATTGTACCATATCATTCCAACAGATCACTTCAATCTCAAAGTGCAAGTCTACATGGTCTCATCAACCTGCCCAGTCTTCATGGCCACTCCTACCTGGAACAATGCTCCAACCTGCCTATGATTCCTCTCAAACTGTCATGTAGCATCATCAGTGACATCTTTTATTTGTATCATCATCAGATTCTACGCTTTAATCAGATCTCTGACAGATGTATGTTTATCTACTTTCTCCTGCTGTTCTCTTCCCTCTCATTTCTGGAATTTAAATTATCAAACCTCCCGGCAATAATAAGAACTATGGTTCAGGTTTGAGGAGATGCCAAACACAACGAAATCAAGAGTCTGAGATTTCATTGCTTCCCAGCAGACCTTCCAAACTACAAGGAATGAAACAAATAACAGATGATGTGATCTGAAGATACAGTGGTTATAATTTAATGGACACAACTGCCAATTTATTCAGAATTTTGTCGTAAATTAATTAAAATGCAGTTAGGTCAATTAGAACCTTCCTTCAAGTATTTTGAGTAAGAGGCCTCTGGGATAATACCAAACGTGTAATTTTCCTACATCCACTTTTTCAAATTATTTCCATGAATTTCCCTGTGAAATGCCGGGAGTGAATTACATGTCTGTGATGAGAACATAAGTGAAAAGATCTTTTTAGCCACAACGAGAAGAGGTGTGCCTTTTTACTACAATCACAGCATTAGCTCGCATTTTCCCTCCATGGGTTTGTCAGTGACTGGTGGCAAAATTACCAGCATGTCTGCTGCTTTAATTCACATGTCTCATGTCAGCTTTGTGCCTCCAGTACAATTTTCACCGTTAACAGAATGAGAAAATGGAAGAGAGTGAAAATTGAACACAGGACTAAAATTAGTCCACTACATGTCAATCTTTACAGCCTAATATGACGAACAGGTCTGGGTGACAGTAAGGAGAAGTGAAAGGAAGAGGTCTAAATTGCATGGCAGCTCAGTCAGGGGCTTGATTATCAGTAACATCCCCTATTGTGATGATGCTGCAATTGAAGACAGTCACCTAAGATGTGCAGTGTAGAGAGAATAAAGAACTTGGGCTTGGAAAACCATTAATAGTTCCACTTCTAGGACTTCACTTTCTCTGTCTGTAGTGTTCTTTGTTCATTTAATATTTATTACAGCCCATATTGTCTATGTATATATTGTGTATGCATCTTTGTACTTCCCACACACATCCAACTGATGTGTATTACCAACACAATTTAGTGACGCTTATACAAGTAATTAGTAATATTAGATAATTTAGTAGATAAATCCACCTCACCTCCAAGAGTCATTCCAGCCTCAAAGCACTTCTTCAGACGACAAGAGGGGCAGTTCTTTCTTCTTAGCTTATCAATAGTGCAGTCATTTTTGCTTGCACACAGGTATTTTTGTTTACCTGCAAGGGAAACAAAGGAACCACAGCTTTAATGAACATGTGAAACACTGTGCATATCATCGGCGCAGAAATGAAGCAGAACTACGTAACGAGTGAAAGCAGACAATGTAAAACGTCTCCAGGACTGAGTCGGACACTTTGATGCTTTACCTTCCGCGGCTCTTTTGAAGAAAACCTTGCAGCTGCCACAGGTGAGCGCACCGTAATGGCAGCCAGATGCCTCGTCCGAACAGATCAGGCACGTCCTCTGTGGGGGGAAGAAGAACTCCATGGGGAACATGTGCTCCCTGCCAGCCTCAAACCTGCAGTCAGACATATGAGACACGGATGAGCAGCTACAGGACATGTGTGATAAAAACCGGTTGATTATCAGATTGGCTCTGTATCTTCAACATGACTTTATCATCCTCTGACACTGATAGCACAGTGGGTACAAATAAAACCTTTTTAAATTTATATAGGACAACAAGACCTTATATACTGTCCGAAGATGTGTGAAAAACCGAGGGTGAGTTTGGTTAGCTGCAGCCTTGAACACAGAGAGATTGGAGAAGACTCAGACACAATGCTGTCTCAGTGACGTGAAACTTAGATATCAAGGTTTGGTGTGAGAGGATTAACTTAAGGCCACAGGACAAACTATTTAATTTAAGTAAGGCAAGATTACAACACAGATACATTTAGGCTTTTATGGAAGAGATTTGACTTAAATGCTTTTTCATATGAGTTATATTAGAAGAACAGACCCTGATTACCTCACTTAAATATTTCAGTTGTTCGCAGTTTCAAACGCGTCTGTTTTATTTGGAACACTAAGCCATTAAAAAAAGACCTTCCTAAGGCTTCTTCAGTTTAAGGTCTAATCAAGCAAAAAAAAAAAAATAATGTCAGTTCAAACAAAGAGAGTCGAGGTGATGAAAAGCGACCGAGAGTTGTTACGTAGCCTGGCACCCATCCACGATAAATGTGAAAAATATGCATGCCGAGATCCGTACGCCAGTGCTCTGAAGGAACACAACAAGGGCAACTGATAAAAATCCGAGAGTACAGCAGACACAGGAGACGGTTTGGATTGATTAAATTTGCACGCAATATGTTGAGAGAGAAGTTCATCTTTTTTTAAATTTTTTTAACTCACCTAACTGAAACACTGCTCCCTATTTACTTTCAAACCCCCTGCAGTATTTCTTTTGACAACTTACTGCTGCAGCCTATCTCTAGGCATAAAGACATTGTATTGCGGAAATTATCTAGGCTGACGCAAACCACAATCGATGTTGTTTTTGTAAAGCAGGACGCTAACCAGTGTCTACAAGTCTCATTGGAAAAACAAGGGTGACAAGCCGTGCTTTTAACAAGCTAACTGACTTTAAAGTGTCTTGGATAATGCCGATGGAGACCGTGGCACATGAGGCTTCATTAGCATAAACCATACACCATGCATGTACAATGTATATAAAACACAATGAAAGTGTTGATCATAATGAGCAGCGGTTGCATCAACATACCAAGATCAGCTTTTTAACAAAATAAACCAGAAGCTATGAACCAGCCCGAGTAACAAGTCATTCAGACCTTCAATCTGCGTTGTATTTACATTATGTGTACAGCGTCTGAGACTACACAGCCCTTTGACTGGAAGCTTTTCAAGTAGAAACGACTGGTTTCAGGAGTAGAGATCTACAGAGGCATGCAAAGCACAATTTAGAAACGAAGAACTCATCCTCACTCATCCTTACAGTCATTCATTTCTTATTTCTCAGCTTTGTTTAAGTGACTATTTACACTGTTTATTTACTACATACTGGCACATATTCTGATTATTTATTCTCGTTTTGAATGTTTATTTCCGATGGTTCTTTGTCATCATAGCTGAGTGGTCTAAATTATTTATTAAAAAAATTAACACCATATTCAGAGTTATTAGCATCTTTGGAATATACGTGTTATAAGAGAAATTAAACAAACAAATTCATTAGAATGCACCAAAACAAATTAAATATGTTACAGGAGCCCTCAAGGCATCCATTTTGCTTTTTTTTTTTTTCAAAAAAACTTATTTCTACACTTCAAAAAACAGAAAACTTTTCAGTAGTCTATTTTCTAATGGTAAAGGTCAGTAAAAACTCATTAACGCGCTTGTCCATACACAATGCAGTTTGATTAGTGCAGCAGAGTATTAGGATCTTTCCTACCTGTGTGTTTTATATTTAATGTGCATGAGCAACGAGCAGTATTTCTCTATGACACTGGACGATCCACTCCAATGACTGAGGGTCGGGCACATTTTAACCAGCTGGTCCGAAAACGCTTTGTGCAGAGTTACTTTTGGCTTGTTTCGGTTGTTTGTCTCATTTTCATTGTACAGTTTTGCATGCTTGGACTAAATAGTTTCATTTTCAGTGACATAAGTTCAGACAGATTTTTGATACAGTAGATTGTACACAAGTCCACCAGTATTGTTTTGTTTTTTAACTTTGCTTGTCTGTTGCATACGTCTACAGTATATGTCTCTCACATCCACTACTCACTTTGCCACACAGCCCTTGTGAAATTCTTTAGATCAAGCAGCTTTTGCTCAAAGTAAGTTTGCTTTCTCATCTCGAGACAATTTGTCATAAACAACTTGATAAGCAATCAACGTAAAACACTTTTTTGTTAGTTCTGATCCTGGTGTCATTATAGTTGCAGGAAACTGTGAACACGGACATTTTGTCAGAAAGTTAAAAGTTATGTCTCTTGACTGCGTTTAGAATCCTAAAATGTTCTGTTAAAATGTTTTTGTCTTTAGGCAAGGCAGGCCCGATATGGTGAGACTAGTTTTACCGAACCATAAACGCCCTGCTATTTCTCAGCCAGCTGTGCCAGTTCTCTGCCACACATGGCCCAAACATGTAGATGTTTTCTCTGATGTCCTTTGCAGTGAACTACACAGAAGATCTGCGTGCTCACAGCAGGTGAAACGTCAGCATGTGTATCCGTCTACTACGCTGCATTTTCATGTAAATGACAGTGAGGCACACATTCATTCAAAAAGGCCTACCTCAGCAGCAGTAACAAGAGGCGAGGCAGGTGCTCATTCATGAGACGTTTTAGCAATTAGAACACCGGGAAAACTTCAGCAGAGATCTTGAAAATGAACAACAGACCTTGTTGCGCTAGAGAAATGTTGAACTTGTTCACAGTAGGTTACTTTTATTGTATCCGTATGCTTTTTTTTTTCCTCTCAAGGTGTTTTTGCTATTCAAGCACATCCCTACCTTAGCAGCAGTGTAACGCTACAACCATGAACCATTGTAGTTATTAGTGATGAGATGTATTCAAAAACACTCTTAGTAGAAGAAAATAGTAAAATGATAACAGCTGCATTATGTATAAACAAGAATTACAGGCAGGAAAAACTCAGCTGGGAAATGAAAACCTGTAGGTGATTCTCTCTGGTGTGTAAATCTGCAGAAAGCCTGATCTTTGGAACAGACTTGAGCAACGTCTTGCTCACATGGGGGCGTCCTTTTGACTGAGTGGTCTAAACTGCACAACCCCGCTGAACCCGCTGTGAGGTCAGACTGGAGACATCTGTCACAGATCCGTCCATGTTTCTTGTTGCCCTCTACAGTCAAAAAAAAAAAAAACTCAATAAAGACAAATTACCGTAAAACAAAAACCGTATGCCCCTCTCCCCATCAGGCAAGGCACGCTCAGGGCTACCGCGTCTCTGGGATTCAAAGCAGACAAACTCAGACCACTGCTCAGCAGGTCAGGCACCTACATGCTACCTCTCAGCAGTGACAGGAGGATGCGCAGCTGGTTTCAATGCCCATGCGTTTAATAGCGCCACTGGCTTCTGTTTACTTCCTTTTTCAGCTAAAGTCGCTGGTCGGGCAGCGTCCTCAATCATTTACCCCAGTGAACTCAACAGGCAGTTAGAGGAAGGCCTTGACGACGTCTGCCGCATGACACCTTTTGTCTGGCGTACATGATACCATGGCTGTCAGTCGACATCCGCTCCGAGTGTCCTGTAGCCCTCAAGGCCAGACTCAGACTCGAGAGACCAAGCAAACATGTTGTGTTAACCTTCATGAAACGCTCATAAAACTATCACATAACTTAAAACACACATGATTAGCTCTCACTTCCCCTTAAAAAAGGACAAGCTGCTTTTCTTCACCATAATTTGATTGTAGTCACATCTGACCTATTTATTAAAATAATATTGTAGTTATTTTTAGAAATTACACTTTGCAGATGTGGTTTTCAGTTCTTGTAATGAGTGGTAGACGCACGAAAGCAATGCAATCTGAAACTTTATACATGAGGTTGCTTCCTGCAAATTGTAATAAATGTTAAAAATTATCATTTTGCAACCTTTTTTTTAAATAAGGTTTTCTATACTGAAAAAGGGCGTATATTTAAACAACAACTCAAACTGAAATGATATTAAACAGACACGGTCAAACGTCCTAAAATGCTCAAAATGTGAACAAGCCAAAGGTATTCAGACATCTTTTTAAAATGCGCCACAGCCTCAGTCGGAGCAGATCAAGTTTTCCAAAATATTTATTTAAAAAAAAAAATTCCTTAAAACCTTAAAACCGATATTTGAGAATTCTTGATTTTTCCAAAACATCTTTTTTGTTGTTGTTGTTGTTTTTTCCACTTGGGCACTTGGCTTGATCTTTTTTTAAGAAACAAAAAACAACAAAAGAAAAAAAAACGGGCTTATAATAAATGTTTCCAGTCTTACAAAAACACCAAAATCACCAAAGCTCATAAAGAAACAAGATGCGTATTAAGAGATTAAGGTCTGATATGTGTATTGAATGTGTGTGATGAATTTTGACATTTTATGAGGAAGTCCTGCCTTTACTCGTCATTTCGGTGCAGTGCTAATCTGCACCTGGACGATGACCTCTCAATTAAGTGACACAGCTCCAACCCTCATGTCTTGGGTCAGACTGAGGTCAAGGAGTGGTCACATTTTAGACTCCTACTTAAAAGTAGTAAAGTATTTTTTTTCCCGTCTTTATTATGTTTTCTAGAGGTCAGAACAAAATCATTCTTTTGAGTTCCTTTAATGGTATTTTAGCTTTGGATGCGTGATTATTTAAGACATCTATTAATATTATTATCATACGTTTATTATTATTATTATTATTATTATTATTATTATTATTATTATTATTATCATTATTATAGTTTACCTGGTGTCGTTGTAGGCGACATCCATCCATTCGCCAACTTCACTTTTCATGTAGTTAGAGTTGGGATAGGGGGTCCTCAGCATTCCTCCAGGGTACCACTGCTCAGGACGCATGACGCTCCTCTCATATGGATTGCATATGAACGCGGTGCCCGCTCCTGCGTTGTGTGCGCTCATGCACTG
This sequence comes from Mugil cephalus, assembly GCF_022458985.1. Lineage (NCBI taxonomy): Eukaryota > Metazoa > Chordata > Actinopteri > Mugiliformes > Mugilidae > Mugil > Mugil cephalus. The sequence goes on from NC_061784.1 coordinate 3,711,602, forward strand.
CCTCGAACCCCAAAACTGCGAGTTGCACTTCTCGTTGAAGGTGTAATTACTGCCCCACAACGCCGCTGAAGATTCGCCCTCCTCAGATTTGATTTTGACGCCGTACTGCTCCGGCTGGTAACCGCCGGGCTTGTTCTCCGCGGCGTCCCCGAAGTCCCCCGCTTCTTCGGGAGGCTCGTAGGCCCGACACGGTCTCTCCGTGGACGCGTGTCCGAAGTGTACCAAGTTGTCTGGTGCGGCCGGGACATAAGTGCAAGAGGCTGAGTGCGCTGTGTCCAGATGATCTATCTCTTTTGAAGTTATGTCATCAGTCTCGCACAGCGCGAAGTTTTGCGCATTCATAGATGTCCGAGTGGAGCCGAGGTGATAAAAATGCGCAGCGGTCTCTGAACTTTTGAACATTTTCACCAGTTGCTTGTGGCCGTGCAGCGGTCGCTCATCTCGGTCGGGATACTTGTACTCGGTGACTGCAGTCTGGGCTCCGGTGCAGTTGAGAGGCACGGCTTCGACTCCGAATAAATACTCTTCGCGCATTTGGTCATTTGCGGCGCACGGGGGGAGAGCAGCATCGTCGCTTGTGTCACTGGACTCCATGGCCAGACCCAGCGACACTGACACCGCTTTGCAGAGCTCCCTGGCTGTTTCTGAGATTGTGGCGCAGGCAGAAAAGGAGCGACTGTCGCCCACACGGTAGTCAGCGCTCAACAACTCCTCCTGAGGAGTAGGAGCTGTTTGGCAGCACTGCTTCTCCATGTCACAGGATTGCGGATTAACGCGTCCGGATCCGTAAATGTTTGCATTGTCGGAATATTTCAGCCTGCCCGAACCGCTTCCTGTCGGGTTGGTGAAATAGACCTGACTTTCTTCAGTTTTTAGCGCCATGCTGGGTGCGCACACGGCGTCGCACGTCTTTATTTTCTCACTCACTGGCCAAATTTTGCTATAAGAAAACTCTCTGTTCGTTTGGCTCATTTCCCAGAAAGTGTTTGCCTGGCCAGGAGACCGGACTTTGCGCGATAATAGTCTCCACAGATCCCAGTAATTGTTTCTGCTCAGCTCAACTCTCACGTTGTGAAAAACGTTTTGGTAAAGGTCCAAGGAGAGCTACAAGAGTCACAAACTCCTCCTAAACTGAGATGTTCAGAGTCAGAGGCGCTCGAGTTCGGTCTGATTCAAAGTGAATTCAGGGAAGGACCTGCGACTGTCAAACGTCGCACTTTACCCAAGTGTACCAAAAACAAGGTGGTGAATGATTTACTTGTGGGATTTAGTCATAAAGTTATATTCTGTCAATAGACTGAAATGCGCGTTAAGAAGGATTCAGACGAAACAAACCTCCCATCGTGAAATAACACACTTGTCTTTTACCCCACAGCAGACTTGTATGCGTGCAGGACATTTCTTATGGGTCCTACATGTTTTATTGGGGTATATCGGAGAGACACAAATCTGTTTGATATTTCAGCTCATGCAATTTATTTTTATTTTTATTAATAAACGGTTCGTGTCGTGGTTAACCATTCGCCAGAAGTTTGCATCCATATAGTCTAATTAGAAATTATTAGAAACACACACACACACTTTAGGAGTACATACTGCATAACAACATGGGCTTCTCTATAACACACGCTTCCATTAATTAATAATTTCTTTTGATTAAACTTTTTTTTAATGGGATCCTTCACCCACTATAACCCTTTTCCCAACTTTTGTATTCCATTCAGTAACACACACCAAACACATTTAAGGCGGGGACTCAGTAGTGCATGTTTGAACTACTAAAACCCTGTTTCGCCTTGAGAATTTTTAACTTCACCTTCCAGTCAAAATGTTTTATGATATTACTCTGCTTAGACGTTTGACATTTGCAAAAGCTGTGCAAACGGTGTAGTTCCAGAGTCTGAAACTAGAAGGTTGGGAGCATTTGTCTGTGCTCACAGAGCAAATACAAGCGGGATTTTTGCTCCATCGCAACTCACAGAAAAAGAATGGAGATTCAGTCTAAATAATAAACATATGAAGCTATTCCACATCCGTCTCTTCCTTGCAGGTATGAACAATATCCACCATGTTTGCAGGAATAAATAAAAAATCCACGTCTTGTAATTCCTTCCAAATGTTCTTCTTGTTCGTCTTGTTTTATTTCTTTGGAAATAACTGGATCTCCACCAGTATGTGAATGTTCAGTGATATGAACCGAGCCACAGACTGTAATGCAAATAGCCCAAACATATAGTAACAGAGCAGGGAAATGAGAAAAGAGCATAGTGACCTCCCACTAAACCCTCCAACCTACATGACAAAACACACCACGAACACAGGTGGGAGGCCTGCTTCAGTGGAGGCACATTTAAATCTCTGTGTTTGTGAACGCACTTTTTTTTCACAAACTGGAGGCCAATTTATAGTTCATTCACAGCAACACGCAGGCCACAATGAGCAAACGGCAGCGGATCTCTCAGTTCATCGCAGTCATTTCGAATGAAGTGCTGTAACCGAGACTCTCCTCCATCCCACAGTCTGTGTGTCACACCGTGCAGTTTAGAATTAATAATGTGCAGCTCCTGGCAGCCATATATGTCTGTCCAACCGAACCACTGAAAAAGAGAGCTGGTGGGCCAGAACCACACACAGGAATCCTGGCTGCCTGGTAGGCCAAAGCACTTGTGTTTTCTCCGTATTTGTTTAACACACTAATGCAAGTCCTCAAATCCTCGATTCAAATGACCATCACATGGTTTATAATGTATGAATCATCAGCTGATACTCAGGCATTATGAGGCAGTAAATGTTGCAGACAGGCTTCCTTCACCTCTTTAAAATCATTTTAAAAGCACATAAACCCCTTTTATAGGTGCATAGAAGGCAACATTAGCATGGTTTGCCTGCTGCATCAATAGGAAGCTCTAGTATAATCCTTCTGTTTATTATAGTTGTACAACTAGTATGTAAAACATAAATATACGAGATACCAGATAAATGCCAAATGTTCTACATTAACTCACATTAGATATAGTCCCAGTTGCAGAGCTTCACTCTTGACAGTGTCAGTGCAGACTTGAACTGTTTGAGCATAACGACACAACGCGGTTCCCATTCAGATCCATCAGTGTGCTCTTCTATCATCAATTCTTAAATGGAAATTTGTGTTAAATGGAGCAACTGTTATATGCCACCCAATTGTCATAACACCAGCCTTGAACTCACATTAACAGCCTGAGCCATCTGACCTCAGAACAGGTGCCTATTCCTTTTGTTTCAGCGCAAAACTATCCACGCCTCCATAGAAACCAATCTCTAGCCAGATTGCTGGAGCTAATAGCCAATTATGCACTCAGAGCTAACAGGCAGGTTTCCTGTTCATCGTGGTGATAATGAACATTTTCCACTCATTACTTTCGAGCCATCTGAAGTCTGAGAAAATGTTTCTGATGGTGTCACGGACATATGATGAGGGGTTATCCAGGGTCGCTGTCTGGCTGTTTTTGAAGTCACATAGCTCATGTGATGGACACACTACAGCCACGTAGACCGCAAAGTCATAACAGAACGGCTGCCATAAAAACTGGGCATCCAGAGGACATGAAGGACTTGTTAGGGAACTGCCTGTTTGATGTCCAGTTTGAGAGCTGTGCATCAATTTGTGAGAACAGATATTTTTCTGAGCGCACGCACACACTGATGTTTTAGTCCATGCAATTCAGTCACTTGGGGGTATATTTAACAGGCAGCATGGGGCGCGGTAAATGCTGCTCTCCATGTTGATGGACATATTGGCACAATGTACAAGCGCACAGTGCATCCATATAAAGAGCTTTACAGTAGGTGTGAAGCTTTCCCCTAATGCCTCTAACAATATGCATTAATACACTGGGACATTACGTGAAAGGAAGTCACTGTCAATCTCATAGTCAAAATCTGATCTCACTTTCAATAATATTGTTCCCTATAGTGTGTTTTAAGACATGAAACTGAATGTAAATGTTGAATATATGAATAGTTTATAAGACAGGTAAAGTGCTGGTTAGAGGAAGTACTCGCTCTGTGGCTCATCAGTTAAGACTGGAAATAACCTAGTGCTGCTTTTAAAGCTGCAGCCTGCTGCTGGGTTGCAGTGCCCTTTAGGCCACAACTGTCACAGTCCTATGTGTTGAAAATACGGAGCACACGCACATACACGTTTTAATGTAAGCTCATCTCCACTGCCGCAACTGCATTACATGTGATCCATGTGTGCTATTTACCTACTACATTCAACTTTACGTTTAAAACCGTCTCATTCTCGATTTGTTTTAAACCATCAAAAAAGCTTCTGTTTAGCGCAGCATGTTGCTCTTTTTTCTACGATAATTTAGTTACAAATGATGCTTATCTCTGATTTAAATTGCATTATTTCACTGGCGGTCCGAAGATAGATTCCCTTGCCTTTTTAATACATAAACATAAATCCTTCATTGCCACAGTGATGACATGTTTGGAAATATGGGTTATTTTCAGCTTATGCTGAGTCCTTGGCTCTCACGATAGCAGATCTGAGGGTTGTTTTTCTCGAAAGATTGAGTGTCGATCTTAACTTTTCTTTACAGGTGGCCTTCACAAAGTTTTTTTTTTTTTTTTTTTTTTTAATATCTCCCTTATCAGAACGTTTCCCCCATTGCCAGAAAGGATGACTCATTGTAGGAGGCAGCTTTCTGTCATTCTGACACAGTGGGCATTCACATTGAGTCGTTTCTACAGGAGCAAGACTTTAGCTGCCGTTCTTTGTCTCTTGAAATATGCTGGCATTTGTTCTTCCTTAAAATGTCAAGGCTGCTAATCACTGGTGGAAGCAGTGAGCAGTCTTGCAACACCAAAACTTCCACGTCTGGTTAGGATACGTTTTGCTGGGTGACCATTGAAAATCAGTTCTTGTGGGGAAGAGAAACACTGACAAAATTTCTGAAATGTGCTATTTACTAGTTACAGACCAGTTGATGATGTTATATGGAAAAATCATGTTATGTGGAACACTATTATAGCTAAATGGTCAGAGTATCAATAAAATACTAAGTGAAAACAGACTGCCTTCCTAGAAATGAAAAGATCAAAGAAAGTCATAAAATTTATAGCACCATTTCAAGCAGAAATAAATAAATCAAACTGCAGCTTCAATGGAGCGAGCGCACATTTAGCAAAGACCATTATTCAAATGCACAAATGAAAAGTTTTCTTGGCCATCCTTATTTCAGCAGCAGGGTCAAATAGAGGTTCTTAAAATTTCAGGTCACACTTTATAATACACTGTCAATTCTGCAACATTGTCTCTCAGTTTCATCCGGGATGATGCGGTGAAATGTGACACTGCTGTACCGGCAGTCTCCCAGCCATCACCACACCACCAACTTCACAAGCAGTCACAATCTTGTTCCAGCCTCGTTGGAAAAATGTAGCGCCGTAATAGCCAGGCTGTTTTTCCGGCTGTTGAGTATAAACCTGAAAATCACCTCAGAGGATAATCCGAGCATGCGTTTGCTCAGATAAGGCGCATGTTGCATGTCGCTTCAAGTCAGCCCTCATTGCCTTCTCTCGACTATCAAACAAAACACCTAAAGGCCTGTCCTGGAATTTGAGCAGTTCTAATAAACAGTAGTCTGTAGTTTGATTAAAACGTTTAATTTATACCATGAAGAACTATACTGTTTACGAAGTTTGTTTTACAGGTGACGCTATCGGTAAGCTAGGCTGGCGTCACAAAGTGTTACAGTGTAAAAGAAACCCTCACCCATGTGACCAAGCCTTGGCTCTATACCAAGCGACACATGTAGGCCAAGGATCTCTTCGTTTCATGCACGTTTACCTTGACGTTGTCTAGGGCTGCCGGGACTCCCCCATCAGCCCGTTGTTAAGCTGAATCACGGACTTATACAAGTTCATCTTTGGCTGAGAAGCTGTTGGTTCTGTAACCATGCATGCGTATGAATAGATCTCCATTCATTACTCACACAGTAAGGAGGGAAACATGGACCCGTGTTTTTCGACTGACGCATGACTATATGCTCCAGTCAATAGTCACCACCGAAGCTGACAGCACGTCTCCCTCTGCCCACCCTGACACAACAGCTGCAGTCATTTCTTAGCAGAATCCTTGGCCTGACTTTACCGAAGTGATCTTTCACTGCTATTGTACGAGTAACGGCTATTTAACAGGGGTTCAAGAGCTGGGATGTCTCACGTTGTTTGTTTGTAACCTTGAATATTCCATTTCAGTTTTTCAGCAGAAGAAGCTCTAGTGTCTCAGCCTTGGCATTTTGCCTGGTAGAAACCTTGCTTTTTCATCTGCGCTCTCCCACACATTCCCGCCTTTACCCTCACTCTGGAACGAGGGTAATATCTGGTTTCATTTGTGACTAAACAGTAAGAAGGAGAGAAATAACACTGACAGCAAATTGTCACAATTCTTGTCAAATCTGTAGTCTACGGGAGGGTAATTTCCGTCTTGGTTTCCTTAACAGCTCAATTTCAAATCTCTCTCTCTTTTTCAAAAGACAAAACAGAAAAGTTTCTGCAGAGTCGTGTGGTTGGTAGACCGCTATTGTGAGAAGCTCAAGCAAGGCTGTTCTCATGCAAGAAAAAAAAACTACAAAGTGCAGGTGTTTAATGTTGCTGTTGGTGGTTTTATCGAGGACATTTTTGTCTGGCAGTCATTCATGGCCTTCATAGCGCTTGAATCGTTTGAGAGGACGGAGAGAAAATGGAACAGCCTAAGAAGAAGTTTCACGTTAGAACTCAGTCTCTTATGCTTACTGTACGTAGGTGGAATCCAAACACGTTCTCCTTCAAATCTCACTGCTCTCGTACTGATGTCATCCTTGAGTATTAGAGCAGCTTTCAGAAGTTTCTTCCTGTGTGCAGTTTTCAGTCAGTGTTTATCTTTGCAGTAATCTAGGCTCCTCTTTCCCTCCGAGTTAGCTTCAGACTCCTTTCAGTGTAAGCAAATGCTAACGTAATTTTCCACATGATTTTTCTTTCCATACTGAAACACATTTCTCCTCTTTCCATAAAATGTGATTCTCTTTAAGATGACAGGATTTGTTTTTGTAACACAATGCGTCATGGTTTTCATATGTCTGCTCGAATAAAAAAATATCACGAGTGTATGAGAAAATAAACGAATGGAACCACAAGTCCTGTGAAACCTCTGTAATTATAATGATATGAGGTGCAGATGATGAGTGACTGGCTTTAGAAAATCATGAGAAAATCAGGGAGTGTCCTGCTCGATGTTACTGATCTGTGTTTTTTATTGGACAAACCAAAATGTGATATATGTGTGATGAAATTGTTTTAGGGAACAAACCAAAAAGACACTGTTTGCTTGAAGTGAGAGCCTAATCAGGTCAATCTGACATTGCATGGAATGAATTAAACAACAGAGATATCACTCGTTGTGGAGTATTTATAAATCCTGTTTTGTTATAAATGACAAAAAGTATATGTATTTTTTTTCTTATAAACTCACTAGACAACCGTATCTTTAGTGTTGGTGACAGTTGGTTTTACAGTACTTTAATGTGACATCCTCAGTTTATATTTCATTACAGGTGTAAACTGTGTAGTCGCTGATTGTGCTCGTTCCCAAGTTGAGCTTCGCACGCTAGCACCTGCATGATAGTCAAAACATAGAAACGAAGCCACTGTTACCATTTTCTAGCCATTATCATATCAAACGTTTCCCACTACTTGGGTTTTCCCTAATTATGCCATTTGTTTTACTTAATCCAGATGCTCCTTCAGACAATACAAATGTCAATCTGCAACCTACATTATACCAATTCAGTCGCATTTCTCTCGCAATCCAGTATGATGTTTCAACCGTGTATTCCTGAGGGAGCATAGGGACCCCCCATATGTGTTCTACATTAAATTCTGTATAGAAAAGTTTTAGACTTCAAATTGACCTTAAGTTTGGACAAGGTTGAATCTGGTGTGGGATCTTTCCAGGTAAAACTGCAGACTACTTTGTCCAGGCTGTAGAGAAAAGAGCGTCATTCTTAGATTTGTGTAGGTAAGGTTATGTGCAACGAAGTTACGGTGACAAAGTAATTTCCCTCATGGATCATAAAGTCTTTCTAAGTCTGAGTCTAAATTCAAATTCATGAAGCCAACGCATTTTTTAAACACAATCCGAGTCTTCTAGTGGCCAATAAAGGAAGTGCAACATAAAAAAGCCAGGTGCGTCGATGGTATATGACACTGAAATCTCGATTGTTCACTTTTAATTAAAGGAAACACTCATCTGCAGTTCACATATAGTAATAACCATGCCCTCATCATGTTATTGTCTATTACTACTTATCCTGTGAAGGGTTGCAAGAGGTTGGAGCCTGTCCTAGTTAGCATTGGGCGTGGTACACCCTGGACAGGTTGTCAGTCTGTCACAGGCCTAACACAAAGAGACAAGCAACCACACTCACATCCACACCTAAGACCAATTAAGAAGCAATTGTCCTAGCATGCATGCCTCTGGGATGCGAAAGGAAGCACACGGACAAAAGTCACACAGGTGCACATAAAAAAAAATGTCTGGAAGAAAAGGCAGCAACCTTCTGACTTTGCGGTAACCAACGGCTGATTGTGGCAAAATGGTCTTACACGGGTCCATGTTTCCCTCCTTACTGTGTGAGTAATGAATGGAGATCTATTCATACGCATGCATGGTTACAGAACCAACAGCTTCTCAGCCAAAGATGAACTTGTATAAGTCCGTGATTCAGCTTAACAACGGGCTGATGGGGGAGTCCCGGCAGCCCTAGATGTGCTATTGTTTTACATAGTGCTTTTTATATGGAAGTTAATGCCACTAGTTTTCATTGTTCAAAACATTGAGATATTATATTTTCTGTATTGCTAGGATGTCAGAAAAGATACAGTGTTTCTTCACGGAGACTACACAGACACAGACACAGACACAGACACAGACACAGACACAAAACCTTTGACTTTAATACCAGAGAATGATGTGAGATGTGCATGCCTGACTTTACCCTTCTGGGGCCCTGCATTTGGGACCTTTAATCCTTAAAATTCCAGCAGAGTTAGACATTAATATAATTCAATTCAATAAAATTAAAGTGTTTTACACCTGGTCTGAACCCCCCAGAGCAAGACAGTGGCAAGGAAAAACTCCCTTTTAACAGAAGGAAACCTTGAGCAGAACACATGGAGGCACCCATCTGACTGAGACCAGCCCGGTATAGAGACAGAGAAGAGAACAGCAGGAGCACCATACATAAATACATCTGATTAAAGCAAATGTGCAGAATCTGACCATGATACAAGTACAAGATATAACTGATGTATATTATATGAGACATTGAAAATTAATATAAAAAAGAGCATAGAGTCATAAAAATGTGAGTGACAGCAATAGTTCTATTACAGGCAACTGCTGCTACTACTTCTATTCTTATTTAAGCACCTTTACTATTTCCAGCGTTTGATACCTGGACACATACACAGCAACCATTCTATAATGACATGATATGATCTAAAAAATGCACTGCAAGTACAGACACAGCTTTGCTCATTTACTCATAAATTGACTAGATACACCAAGAGAGATTTTGTTTTGTAAAGACGTTTCAAAATGACATCTAAACTCTTTGCATCCAGCTTTTCAGCTGGTGCAGTTTACCCCACGCCCCACCCAGATAATCCTTTTAAATCAGCAGAAAATGGGGCAGCAGTTTTAATTTTCTGCTTCTCCATTTATAGAGTTGTGCACTGTGTTGTCCCATCACAAAACGGGCTGAGAGGCTGAGCTCAAAGTATTTATAGCTGCTGTGGACCTTCAATTAGATCACATCTGTTTCACATTTGTTCACAGCCAGCAAGAACTACAGCATGTGAGAGGCGCTGCATTTAATTCAGTGTGTGCAGGGTGTTTAAATGCTGCTAATTGTAAATTATTAGTGTTCTTTTTCATATTAATCCACAGCATAGTAAAAATGGTGATTTTTGAAATGAAACAGTTCTCCAGTCAGTTATGAACAGGTTTGTCAACCTCAGCTTTCTTATTCATGGTAAATAAGACTTGTATTCACTACCAAACTCAACTGTGATTTCTTTTGATTCAGTCACTCTTTTATGACTTTTTAAAATTACCTATTCATTTACTCATTTATTTTAATTTTTTCAGACTTAGTGCAAGATCTGTGAAAGATCTGAGCGAGAGCTAATGAAACACCAAAACATATTAAAAAGGGACTATGTTGTACCAAAGTCAAACATGGCTTTAATTTTGACTGGAAAATGAGCATGAGAAGATTTTGTAATTCAACACGCGGTGTCGTACTCATAGTTCAACGAGTCACCTTGAACTGCAGGTCGGTCACTTTAAGCAGGCCCAGTGTTCAGGTCACTTATCAGGATGATGAAATGCCCCTCAGCTGTTACATGGATGCAGCTTTCCTGATTTCACAGCTCGAACGTTTGTACAAGGAACTGAACAAACATCATGTTTTGGTGTTGCATGTTGAGTGAGGTATTGATGAAACACAAAGAAGTTGATTGCCTTAAAAGGCGTGCAGTGTGTCAGGATACTCTCTTTGTTTAATCTAGTCCTTCGTTTAATGTTTATTCCTCCCACACATTACACATGTCATTACTCTGTGCTGAACTGGACCTCTTCACAAACATGAAGTGTTCAAAACTGTTATTGAGACTCATGAATAATAATGTCAAGCTTATCAGGTCTACTACTACTACTACAAAAAAAAAAAAGTATGATTAGTTATATTTGTTGGAAAATGTCTAAACTGAGTGAAAAGGGGAGGCATAGTTAAATATAAAGTAGCTAAAAGATTATTTAAATTACAAATAACATAACAGCTGCTCTCACTTTCAGTAGTGATGAACACGCTGCATCAATTTGATATGGATGTCTTCATGTCTTCAATCAGCTATATTTATGATCCTTTGACTAATCACTGATTAGTTCAAACCTTTTGAATTATATTGACACGAACGTTTCAAATAAAACTGAAACTTTGTGCAATAATTAGAGCTATTGCATTGTATTGATTGAGGTAATCTCCTCAAATATTTTACTAAACATGCATCTTAAACACATTCAGAAATATGAAAAGAAGAAAAATTATGAAAAATTACCCAGTTTAACAGTTTAAGACCGAGGAACTGGAATCAGTAAATCTTCAACCTTTTAGGCTGCACCCTGGACTGGATGAATACTGCGGGGTGTAAACGTTTGATCCTATAGTACATAATCCTCTGGACACCACAGGAGGGCGGCTGTAACAGGCTGCTAGATGTGGGCCACATTGCTCTGTGAACACATTTGATATAAACATAATCATCTCACACGATATTCAGTGTTAAACTCGTTGCTTCGGGCTGCAGCCAGCGGAACACATGGGCCCTCATCTGAAATCTCAACATCGTTTTGATTTGGGGGCAGTCATATGACTGGATAGCTGGCTAGTTTTGTTGATACACATTTGCAGTGTCAATAGCTTTGAATTTTTAACAAAAAGACTTTATCTGGTTTAGTGGAGCAGTGAACAATATGTCAGTTGCATTAAAATATTATGTAATGAATCCCTCAGGTTTTACCAGGGAAACTAAGGTATGGCTTCTGAAAATTTATTATTATTATTATTATTATTATTATTATTATTATTATTATTATTATTATTATTATTATTATTTTAATTTCAAACTGCATGATAATATTAGCCTAGAAGACTTCTCCCACAATATTTTTGAGGCAAAAAGTTGGAGTGCTCCGCTGGGGACTGATTATACTCCAGCAAAGGAGGCCATTCATGTTGTTTGGGTGAGCTTTATGCAGTGATGGACAGAAGGACAACAACAATGTATTTATACACATCATCTGAGAGATGTGGAACTAGTTTTGATTAGGACTATCCAGTTGATGTGGTTGATACACGCTCCATGATGAAGTGTTGCCAGACTCATATTCTGATAAAAAACTGAGACTAAGTCAGGCTATGAAAACATGACCTAACGGTCTAAATATTTTTCTTTGGCAAGTGTCTGTGGGGTAAGCATGAAGCATTGCCCTTTGAGGCGTCCATTATCAGGAATTAACTGACTGCACTGTGTCCACAACTGCACACATGAGGGCGTTATCCCTTACTAGATGGATAGCTTCAACAAATACCAAACAAGTTCTGTGTTCAAATGCATAGCCCAGTTTAAAGATATAAAGCTGTGGCTGAGACCAGACTGATGATCATCAGAGTTGTTTAAATATCTTGCTTGGACCAAATCAGTTAAAAAAGGAGTTACAACTTCTTTATTTCAGTTTGAAGATGAAAGCCCTCACTGTATGCTAACCCAAGATTCATGGTGTGACAACAACACAACTCCACAACACATTTTGAGTAAATTGAAATGTGCGGTCATTGGGTTAGCTCAAGCATAAAGTAGTTGCAGGTGAGGCCAAGCAGAACTGTTCATCTATTAGAAACATGTCAGATCTTGTGGCACTTGGTATCTCTCAGGTTTAATGCTGACATGCCAGGACAGATCTGTGGACTCCACCATCCATTTACCTACTTTTCCAAGGACATTTCTTAGCATGCACAGATACAAAGCCATTCAAAATGATTGAAAATCTCAGTATTTAGTTTATATTAATGAGAACCAGACCTCTATTTGTTTTACGCACTGTCAAACAATTGACAGTCTGTAATAAAAATGTTGCTTCTCTCAATTTACGTTTGGAAGGCAAATCAACCCATAACTGTTGAACTCAAAACTATCTAAAGTTTATTTTTCAATTATCTTTATGAGAGGGAGAGCACCATAAAATGGTGTGTGTATTTAGTTTTGCAATAAACTTTCAAAACGCGTCTCAAAATACCAGTTCAGATAGAAAACAAGAGTCGGTATAGTCAACCCCCTTATTATGTGTCACCTCTTGTTGAGTGGGAGCACCAAATTGAAACTCCTGAATGATACAGAGAGGCCAGAAGTTAACAGACCTGAAATAAGCAGCTTTGAATTGAGGCAAATGCAATATTGTGTCATAGCACTGAATGAGCTGTTGTTATTGTAGGTGGCCCAGTTTCTAGTTGTAATCATATGTGGTTGTGAATGTGCCTATACTTAAGGTACAGTTTACTTTGTTTTTCAGCGCATCAAGACTTAAATTTGTAAAGAAAAAGAATGTTAAAAGATTCTTGAATGTCCTCCCGATTTAGGTAGTTATTTCTTTCCACTTATTTCCATGAGTAAAAATTAATCAAATGTTTCTGTGAAACCAACAGAAAATAAAGGAAATGCTTAAAGTAAATAGGCTAAAACAGCGTGGTAAATAAGTCACACTGCTAACTCTGGAGGAGTAAGGACATACTATCATAAAAATGGCTGAAGAATGATAACAAATGTCTAACGGTAACGTGAATCTAGTGTTAAAGAGAAGCATCTGGAATATCTTTACTTTCTCTGAGAGAAAATAAATTCTCACTATTTTGAGGTTTTAAAGGTAAAGGCGTCTCGGTCTGCTCCTGTCAAAACAAGCCTCAAAAGGTTTTATTTTGACAGGAGCAGCTTAACTCAAAAAAGTCTTTCTAACAGGCAAGTTTTCTCCATTTCACAGACATACAAACACCAAAACCCAGACTTATACGGGAAGTATTTCACAATGTGACACGTGCAAACCGGATGTAGGAAAAACTCTTTTCCGTTCAAGGCACCAGTTTCACTCCCAGTCAGAAGCAATAGTAGCATGTAGTCTGTCTTTTTGTTCTGCCATATTTGTCATTTCAAAACTTTTCCACAAATTTAATAATAAGGATTTATTTTTCTTCTCCATGCAGGGCAAACAGTAAGACTGTTCAGTAGTTTGACTTTGTGTTTGGGTGTGCGGGTCATGGTTCAGTCCTTTATCCCCATTCTACCTGAACCTGGGTTTGTATCCTCATTCCCCTACCCTTAACTAGGGTTTATATCCTCATCCCACCCCTTCCCTTCCAGGGAGAGAGTTAGTTTGGACACCCGACCAACACAATTGTGTATTTTGCTGAATAGCAGTAAAACAGGGCTAAGCTAATCTCTCAGTGGTTGAAAGTCACACGGTTGTGTGGTGGCATCAAGGAGGGGGTGATTCCATGACGCTGGAACTCCTTTTGGGGTGTTGTGGACTTAACTTAATGAAACACCGGTGAAGGGAGGTGCCCACTTGAAAACCCTAATGATGTGCAGCATACTGCTCTTGGCTAGTCTAGTTAGTTGGTCCTTGTTGGTTGCTAGCTGGTAGCTGACTGCTAGCCTGCTGGTCAGTTTTCAGTTGGACGGGGCATCTAAATGTGTTTTGCCCCGGATCTTGGCACAAGGGATTGAAACATCTTATCCTGTGTAATAATGAATAAATGGCTAAAGATATAAACAAATAAATTAAAGGTCCTTCATGTTCATGAAGGATTTGGATATTCCAGATTTGCATCCTTCAGAATCTTTTTATTCAAAACTCACTGTATTTCTTAGTTGGTTGATCACTCCTGTGGAGTTGTCTTAAATCTCTTCCATTTGGTCACGGTTTGTTTGACTGTTGATTTGTAGATTCCAAACTCCTTAGATATGTCATTGTAATCCTTTCCAGCCTGAAGCGCAGCACCAACTCTTTTTTCTGAGGTCCTCAGAAAACTCCTTTGTCCACGCTATCATACCCTTCCACGAACAGATCAGACTGTGACAAATCCATGATTTTTTAAACAAAACCGGGCACTCAACAACACCTAAGTTTTATTACACTGACCGAAAAACTTCTGAAAAGATTAACGTTAAGACCATGAAACAAATTCATTATCCACACACCTCATAGATATGTAATTTTGGTTAATTTTCCTGCACAGTTTTGATATTTCTTTTTCATTTGTTTGATTGGCCTTTACCTACTTTCAGGATTTGCTGATATTTGAGTCATTTTATACAGAAAAGTGGAAAATTCCAAACCTTTAAGCGGCACCGTATGCACCCGGAACAGGTGATTTATAAACTTATACCAATGCTCTCCAACTTTTTTCACAGACCCACTGTACCAGTACACTGAAAATGCAAAGGTAAATCAATTTGGAAGATGCATTTAATTTTTTTCAAATCAGCTGACAGCCTGAATATAAATGTTGGGTCAAGAAAAGCTTTGTCTTTTTCTCATACTGTAGCAATGTCTCTTAACATAGATCCTCCTCTCTTTGTTGTCTCTTCTGCAATCAAGCACTTTGCACATGACATGACTGAACACATTAATGATTTTCAGTCAGTCACAGGAAAAGTAATTATGTGAGCTCGGTGATGATTTATTTGAATGACTTTTTTTTAGAAGCAGGCAGGGAACATGTAATCCTCCTTCAACCATGTTTCTTCCTCAATTAACAATCTCCCCCAAAAGGATGCGCGGCTCCTCCGAGTCAAAGTGACACTGAGAGTGCAGCATCCACAATGAACGGGGTCACGGTGCACCACTGAGTAGGAAAAGGCAGCTCAGAGGCGGCATTTTCTGCGCCATCAGCTTATACGGCAAATTATTTGTGTTTCATTGAAACATTGTTGAAATGCGACAGTCGGCAAAAAAGAAACTGCAAAGAACTGTTTTAGTCTTTATTCAGAAGGCTTAGTTAATCTCGATGTTTCTGTGCTCGAAGTATGATAGATCATGGTGACGCATTGCAGCCACTGGAAACCACTCTAGCGCTGCCTCTGACTTTCGGCTTGTGGTCTTCAGATGCCTTTATTTGACCAGTTACATTCAACTAACAGAGTTACACTGCCACGATGACACTTTCCATGTCTGAATATGTTTCTCAACAATGAACTGATCTGAACATAATATCTAAAACTAGATACAAATAATGAGTAGTTTTGTTGTAACATATTTGGACAAAGAAACATTTGATATTATTTAATATTGCACCTAAAAATAAAATGCTTGTATAAGATTACAAGGAAAACAAATCAATCGGTTATTTATCTGTGGAAAACATACACCCTTGGCCTCATGAAATGGTATACTGTCCTTTCTGACTGTTTTTTGTCCCCTCGTTGATGACAAATCCTTGCGGAAAAGTTGAAACACATTTCTGTACAAAATTCCTTCAGCCACAAGATGTTTGAGGGTTTACTTGCATGTACTCCCTGATTCCAAGTCCACAACATTACAGTGACTCAGATGCCTTTTGTTTTTGTTTTTTTTTCTCATCCAGGCCATTTTCTTCTTTTGGAGACGTTCCTCCAAATTGCTAGTGCATTTTGGGATCATTATCCTGCTTCCAGTTCAATTTCAGCTTTTGAATGGATGGCCTCATATTACCTCCATGAGATGATGCAGAATTGTAAGCTGTCCAGTCCCAGAGGCACAAAGCAATCCCAAACCACAACATTTTAACTACTGTGCTTCATAGTTGGAAAGAGGTTTGTCTCCCAAAAGTGCCAGGAAAGAAACCTACTGTTACTATAGCTGCTCATTCTTTGATTCATTGGTCCACACACACTCTTCCAAAACTCCTGCTCCGTACCTATAAATTCACTGACAATGGTAGTTTTGTTCTAATGTGCTTTTTGGACAGCAAAGGATTAATCCTGGAATCCATCCCATGCAGGTAAAGATTATGCATTCACTTTCTGTCTGTAGATGTATTTACTTTGACACCAGCAGTTCCAAGAGTTACCTATAGAACCTGTAAAGATATTGTGTTGTTCTTAAAGACTTCTTTTGGCATCAAATGCTGTGGTCTGGTACTAAATCTTTGGAGAACCACCCTGATCACACTGTAATTCAAAATCTAATTCACTTCCTTCCACTGGAATGATTTTCTAAATCCCCCATAAGTATCTACAACCCTTGTATTACTGATGGTTTAGGGAGCTCTTTAGAGTTTGGCATCATGAAAGCACACATTTCAATAGCAAAGACATCAGCTGGTCTTATGGCAAAAGTTTCATCAAGACAAGGGGTTCTAATCATCGAATCATTGAATCGATTGAAATTTGGAACCACCAACTTCATGGATTTAGTCTTAACCCGTGTAATCCCAAATTCTTCCCTGGAAAAAGAATGCATGCATCTCATACCTTAGGCCTCCCTAGTACATAAAATGTATGATTTTATTCTTTTAATTTCATGTTGGTTATGTTAGTGAAAAAATAGGTGACCAAAAAATGCACAAAGGCATATAGTTCACATCATATATCAGTAGTAGACCCTTTTAAGTATGCATGTTGAAAATATTTTAGTTATACCATTACATTAAGGTATTTTACCTGCTTCCTCTTGTAAAGGTTTGAGGCAGACATTTCCTTCCAGAGGTGCAGGCCAGAAGTAAAGAGACCTAGTGATGTGACCATTCATACTAGCTACATGATATTGATATAAGCTATAGGAGACACCCTATTCTTTCATTTTAAAACTTTAATTAGCTACCCCCAGTCAAACTTAGGGTAAAAAAAAGGTTAAAAAAAAAAAGAAAGGTGTTGCAACTATTGTTGCCAGTGTGATGAAGCGGGTTAAGTGTACATATGGTTTTTCATGTGACTAATCTGTTCTTGCCAAAATGTCTTTTTTATTGGCAATGTAACATGGAAGTCAGCAATTTCCATCCAGTGTACAGATTTCTTTAATATGACGGCGTATCTTACTTTGTTGTTTTGTGAGATTTCAAATAGTAACATAACAAATCAGTTCTGTGTTCTGTGATCTCTTGAAAGCTAGAAATGTCCATGCATCTGATTTTCTGTTAGCTAATTCAATCAGTGTGTCAGTCATGAAGAACAGATGAGAATCTTCTTACAGTGATGGGTGTAACTGATTGTGTGAAGTTAAAGGCCGTTTACAGTAATGCTTGAAATTTTATTGATGCGTGGTATCCTGGGAGTGCAGATGTGGGAAAAACACTTGGCCTCCTGTTATGCAGATGTCGCTTACATTGCATGTCACTGGTTCATTATATACTTATACAGCATACGTATAATTTCACCAGCATAACCAATTCTGGAGTAAATATACAGGGGCAATGGCAAAATGCAGAAAGCCAATATATGTTTTGAAGCATCATCATTCCAGATAGATTCACCAAAAACAATGGACATGTTCCTAAAAACCACAGCCTTAAAATCATCACGGGCAGACGTTGTGTTGTTCTAAATGTTTGATGTGATGGGTCAGCAAAGGATTTCTCTGAAGGACAGGCAACTGTCATGGTATTGACTTTGTAACCGTTTACTCCATCATGATGTTGTTTGTTCTCCAGTTTTCTTGAAATTTCTGTTGGCATTTAAATGCTATATTTCCTACCTTCTTTTTCCAGCCTTGTGATTACATTCACTTATGTTGTCTTGGGTCTATATGCTCTTCCTGTGTCTTGTTTCTTATGTGTATAGACCCCTTCATGGTTTGTAAACAATGTGACAGTTTTTGAAGGGCAGATTAGTTGGTGGTAAAACATGTCAAACATGTTAGCATATGCACTCACTCCCTGAGACTGCGAGTATCATTTTAAAAAGTTGACTGATGGGACTACATTCACCGACCCCTACACTCTCACTCACTGGATGGACGATTTGACCAAAGGAGGACAAAGAGGGGACCAAGTCTGGTCTGTCTTTATCAAGTGAAGCCTCTCCATCAAAGATATTACAAGAAGTAAGTGGAACCACTAGGGCGGGCAACATGGCAAATGCAACTTCTGCTTGGAAACCCCTCAAACATGCAACTAACGTTGTGTTAGCTCGTGGTTAGCATTAGCATTAACATGTAACAAGAAATCCCCAAATAACGATTAACTTAACGTGATTTGTCGGAGTGAGTGACGGACGATTTGACAGGACTGTCCACCATGCAATGGGCAGACATTTACACGTACCTAATTGAGAAACCCAGCATTTCCACGAAAGAAAAATTGGAGGCATACCAATCGCCTATATCAATGTCTTGAATGGACATGTGCAAGATTTGCAGTAGAAGAATGATGACTTTTGTCCATTGAAACAGAGGGGCTGTCTTTATTAAGCCTTTACAGCAAAGATATTACGAGACGTAAGCGGAACCACAGCCCACCCCTGAAACACGCAGCTAACGTTGCCTTACCTAGGGGTTAGCATTACAAGAATAACAAGACATAACAAGAATCCCCTAAATACGCATTAACTTAACATAATTTCCTCATACCATAATGTTATTCATTCCGAAACTGTCACTGTAACTTATCTGATAAGAAGTGTGCGCGTTGTTGATTGACTCACTCCAGTCCTTTCTTTTAATCGCCAAATTTAAACCAAAGTTGTCTACGACTGAAAGTGGCTGGTATGTTATAAAACTTCAGGTCAGTGTTTTTGATATTTTGGTTTTGGCAAAAAATACAGCAAAGGTTGAAAGTGGCAGTGCTCGCCTCAAGCTTCACTCTGTTTTTTTTAGCATTGTGATGTCACAGTGACGTAGGCCATGGAGGGACTATATACTGTATATACAGTATATAGTCCTGCCTTTGTGATTGTGTCTTGTTGTTTTCTCTGTGTTTCTTGACATTCCCCACCTACGTTAAAAGGCTGTGTCTTCTGGTTTAATGTGCACTTTGGCCTTTTGTTCTTTTTGGATTCCATCTTCTCTTCGTTTTTCCTTTGGAGTCCTCCATTGATGGACTCTTGTTTCTGTTGTCCCCTGCGCGTCGTAGCAGTGCCTTTTATCTTTTTAGTAAGGTTCATTAAAGTTCTTTTGTTTCCTGTCTCTGCCTCCTCCTGTATCTTATATTAAGGGTGCTTCTTTCTTCTTACATGTGAGAGTTTGTTGGGACAGGCTTGATGCAGACCTTCCTATCTGTTGCAGAAAAGAAGCAACTGCTGAGTAAAACTAGATAAATGGTTCCTGTGATAGGTTCAACATCAGAGACATAATATGGAGGTGGCGTTCATTACAATGCAGAGCAGGGCAGGAGGGGAAGGGCTGTAATAATAACTGTAAATCACATAAGTGGTTGTTCAGATGATGCTTGAAATGTTACCAAATCACTCCACAATCAGTTTCACTCCGTGAGTATTTACCTGTAGGAAGCTGTCAGTCTTGGTGGTCTGCACTGCTCCAGTGTAATGAATGTGTGTCCTATTTGGTTATTTTATTAACCTTTTTTTTCTATTTTTTTCTATTCAGGATTCCCCTGCTCCCAGCAGATCCTGGGATACTCCAGATCCCACAGCCCATCCTCTTTTACATGTCATTGGTTGCTTGGTTAAGCAGAAGCATGATTAGACCTTGTGTCAACAGAACAGAGTGCAGTGTGACCTGAAAACTTCTGAGCAGCAGTAAAGGCCAAAACAGATGAAATCTCTGTGTTCTCAGGGCTGTTTACCCTCTAGCACCTCCCTATCACGTGGCTCTGACATTCGCCCTGTGCTTCTTTCCCACCAACTTCCACCTTTTTAGTTAGTTATGCGAGTATAGTCTGCCTGGGTTACCTGATAAACTAGAAACTTCCACAACTTATCTATTAAAATTTGGTTTAGATTTCTCTTAAGACATTTCATTCCGCTCCTGTAAGAGGAGTAAACAAAGCCATCTATGTAAGATTGAAAAAGCCTTTTCTGAACAGGAGAGCCACTGTTCAGCCACTTAAAGTTTTCTATAAGTGTCTCCTCAAAATATGTGATCCTCATCCACACCTTGGTTGTTGGGTGCCACTTGTGCAAAAACAGAAGACCACCCAGGTAAGAACTCCTCCAGTGAGCATCTGGTTGTTATAGCAGAAAGTGTTCAGGTGGACATCACCCACAAATGTTCCTAAAAAAAAACAACTCTCCATCAGATATTTAGAACTTAACAAACCACTTGGATGAGTGGTGAAATGTTTTTAAGACAGCTCAACAGGTCAAGTTTCCTTTGGTTTTGCTATGTTTTTTTGGATTTCACTTTCTCTTGCATTCCTCTAGTCCAGGGATTTTCAAAGTGTGGGATAGTGAGTCTCCCCTAAGAGATTTCATTATTATTACAGTTACTATTGTTGCTTTGTTTGTGCCACGCTTGGTCTTTGGTGCCTAGTTTCAATATGACGGTGGAATTTATACGGTCACATACTATCGTTAACTAGCACCTCTTTGCAAATAACACTCAGCGCACTGCGAACCGAATTATTACCTTAATCCGACTCTAACTAGACAATTTAAGTGCACGTTAACTTTAACTAATATTGGAGATCTCCTTATCCGACTAACACAGATAATGTCACTGGGAATTGATTTTCACCAGCATGTATACGCCTTAAATGGAGTTTAACTCATTCAACACGTGTGCACATGCTCCACAACCACTGCTCTGGTATATGACCCCAGAACAAGAACAGCTAAGAAATCCGGTCGCAGCAAAAGAAGGTAAATAGAACCGCTAGAAGAACCACCTGAGAGATAGTGCACATTATGTACAAGATGAAAAAGCTGTACTATTATCCATCTGGGTGCTGTTTGAAATGTCGGTCTACCGCATTAGACTCCAGTTGTTTATTATTTGACCTAAAAGGTCAACCAGATTAGCCGACTGAAAAGACACATGTCGCCACCTAGTGTGCAGGAGGAGGACATGTTCCCGTTGGTTATTCAATTTTCTCCATTGCATGTGAACTGGGACAAGGTCCATGTTCAGAAAGTCAAATTTTGGGCATAGCTTGATTTAGCTGTCTAAGCTACTATTGCTCACATTCCATTTGACTGTTCAGAAAGGCGTCTGATATGGATGATGTGAATTTGAGCAACTACCTATATATTTTTTTCAAGCTTTCACACCACCTGCTGTCTCTTAGTGATATTTAAACTTTTTATTTCTCAAATATAGTTAACAAAGAATCACACCACTGTTAGATCACAAGTCAGGCAGACAGCCTCCAAACACCACCTTCCTGTCACCTGCCCGCACCAAGGAGCTTCTAAAAGACTCACCTCCTGTGGCCTGCAAAGCCTGTAATCTGTGAGCAAAACTGATGATTTAATCAGGTTTATTTGATTTGACTGTGTTAATCAGTTGCTGACTATTTTATCTTAATTTAGATTTGTGTATTGTGGAAAGATTTATATTCATGAGAAAATCGATGTATTAATGACACTGTCTGCTGGTCAACCTTTAGTTTCTATTTAAAAAGATCTTTAAGTTGCCTTAAATTATATTCAATTTGTCATTTTGCATCTTTATATTTGTATTAAGAGAAACATTCACAATAAAGATCATTTAGATCTGTGTTTTTGCTGAGCTTGTCATTTGTTGTGGTGTTATACACGTTTACACTATGTAGCAAAGTGCTTGCAGTATAAACATATGTCTGATTTCAGCTCATAAATTGACTGTTTCAAACAAATGGGGTTCAATAATACTTGCTGCTGCAAATGAAAAATTGCTTAAAACCACAGTTATGGCACAAGTATATTATTTTGTTTTAAATCAAATAACTGGAAATACTGACTTTTATTATAAAAGTATAGTATTAACAATGGCAAAATAAAGGGGTCCTCATGGCATTTGTCAATAACACTATCAACAACATCTCACTTCTGTCACACAGGGGTCCTGGTGGGGAAAATACTTCATTTTAATATTGTTTGTTTAACTGCATCTTAGTAACTTTTAAGGTGACATACGCACTTCTGTCTCTCAGTTCTAAATTCTGCAGATGGGTAATTTACACTCTTAAAAATCTGTGATCTGCACCAACACACCCCTGAATCTGTGGAGCATGACCCACCTAGACTGCAGCTTCTCAGATTAGACACAGGAGAAAAATAAAGACGAAGTTGTATGCAGTCTGGATTCTGATTAGAATATAATGAGAAGCAAATGTATTTCAGACTCTGGCGCATTATGAAATGTCAACAACAGAGAGTCTGTGAGTAGAAGCGAAGAATACTGCAAACCTCGAAAACCTCGCTGCGAAGTTTAAGCAGTTCTTTATCGGTGCAAAGGGTTTGTTCACCCACAGTTCAGATAATTAACTTTGACATCACTCTGGTAATAATAATGGATGACGTATCTCTGCATCTGATATTCTGTAACACAGCATGGATTGTAAAACTAGGACAAGAAATTTGCTGGTATAAATTCTAGAAATTTATTGAATTATGTACTTTTATTGTGATATTTGTCACTGTTTGGATAATTTTATTTTGGCATGTTTAACCATAATTTAATTTTATTTCATAAGTACTTACTTATTTTTGGTAGATACTGGGTGTAGTATCCCCATTTTTTATCATTTCCCATTTTTTATCTTATTTGTTGTCATTTCACGTCATGGCCTACAAACCATAATACATATATTTTTTTTTTTCTATAATGAAATCTCTAACTTTTGTGTGAGTAGATCTATTGTCCAGCACAAATTGTTAACCCTTATTTTCTGATGTAAGAAACGTCGTGACACATTGTTCCAACACATGCTGTGTTTACGTAAGTGTGTTTGTAACCCCTGTATTACTGTGGGGTGCAGATGATGATACAGGTCACAAAGATACTGGTAGTCACTAAAAAAACAGCATAAACACACAACTGAACTTTTATTAAGAGTGGAAACCAACTAAAGTTAAGAGAGACATTACAGTCCTAATTTCTCTGCGCTGTGGAAGCAAACATGATTGTCGAGTTGCTTGCCCTGGGCACAGCAGTTAGGGAACAACTTTAAACTATCTCATCCCTCTAGATTAAAGTTTTAATAAAATCCAAGGAACAATTAAGACCTGATGTGTTGCTGTTGTTGTGATCTCTTTCGCTGTTTTAAATTAGACTTCTGGGTGTCACACATAATAGCAAATAACTTATCATCAATTACTGAGACTTCTCACAGAAATTTTTAACCTTCATATTGACTTCCACCGATTTCTGTTCTGCCAGGTCAAAACTGACCCGCTGTGGTTTGACTGTTCAGCATACGAATAAGTTGACACTCAATTATAAATTTTTAGCCAGCTTCATTCACTTTTTACACTTCATTACACCTCATTTATAAAAACTCATATTTAGTCCAGAAACCTTCAGAAAACCCCACAAATAAAACAGTTTAGATCAGAGGACCAGTAGAGCATGTTGGTGGATTATTACTGACTGATACAGTATATGTCAGAGTTTGTCAGGATCAATCTATTCACAGAATAACATGTCTTGGATCAAAGCTGAGCTAGAAGTCTGGTTTTTCTACTGTTTGACTGTGAGTATAACTCACAGTCAAACAACTGACTAAGTATAAAACACAATTCTGTTTTACTTCATTCCAGAGAATGAAGTAAAACACTTTGCAATTGATGGTCCATAGACCACGTTTACATGAAATGATCCCCAAAAGCAAAAGTTAAGAATTATTATGTCTTTAATTAACGTGTTCTCTAGACTGGTTATTGATGGTTCTTTACAAAGTTTAAAAAAAAGGGGAAAAAAAACAATGCAGTTGAGAATTATTTGCTTTATAATACAGTGTGGGTGTGTAGATGTATTCATCTGTTCAGAAATCTACAAAACACTATCATGTTAAGAAAAAGGAGTATGATAACACTCATTCCTGTTGCTCTGTTATCACAGTTTACTGATTACTGGTGTGTTTTATATCCATAAACAAAGATGACATTTGACGATCTCCGTTGCTGCAATTATTGAAAAGCATGTTGCGGGTCTGTGCTTATATTCGCAGTATAAAGAATAAATGAGTTGATGAATGAAAATGTTAGCGGGAAAGGACGCGTGAATTCAGTGTGCAAATGTTGACATAAAACTGGCTTCAGGAATGGAGCAATTCAAAGAACGGAGTTTTACCCCCACTTACTGGACAAACTAAATCACAGCAACACAATACAGTAGTAGCAAAGAGAACAGGAAATAAATGAGAGGCACAGTAAAGGGATAGCTGCTGTATTGAATTTAAATAAAGACATATGCAATTTTCGCACTGCTGCATTAAATTTCCTGTCTTACTTCTGTAACTTTCTACTGATTTTCTTTACTAGATCTGTCATTTAATCTGACAGGGTACGGAGCGTGGGTGTAGATATACTGATAGCTTCAGAGCTTGTGTTTCATCTTCAAATGTAAAATGTGTGAGATGACAAATCTGTAACTGTTTTTTTTTTTTTTTTTTTCTGTGAGAGCAGACACTTATTCTGCAATTCCCACCGACATCAGGCAGAACTTGCAGGTGTGTTTTTTTTTTTTTTTTGGAAACAGGCACGCTGGGCTACACAAAGATGTGTTGTAATGCACAAACTGGCAGCCTCATTGGAGGTCAATTCCTCTTGTGCAATGTGCTCGGTTTGCCTGGCCAAATGCACAGCCTGGGTGGCTCAACGAGTTGGACAAGGCACAGTCACTGTTGGTTTCGTGCGTTGTGCTTAATAGGGAACTGATCTAATAAAATCTATGAAGGATCCATTTACACACTCACAATCTTATTTTTCTTTTCTTTTCAGATGGCTTTAGGACATGCACTGAAGCTCCGTTCCAGACAAATGTTTAAGAGTATTTCCAGCAGCCTTGGAAGCTGGACAGGCTTCGGTTACAGCGTACAGTACAACTTGACATTTGGACAACCTTCAAAAAAAAAAAAAAAAGGTCTGGAAATCAATCAGAGGCGCGGCCTTTTTTTTTTGTTTGTTTTTTTTTTTTACTGTGGTGTGTAACATTGTAAAAAGAGGCTTGCACTGTAACTAAACTGATTTAAAAATGCAGAATGTGTCCAGGTGGTGTAACTGTGTATGAGAGAGCCATGAACACATGATCACGGCCGGCTGCGCAGATAATAGAAAAGTGCATCATCCACAATATGTTGTTAATGTCGAGCATGGCAAACACACACGTAAACAGAATTATACGACAACGACTAATACACATGCAAACAAGAGGAGTAGTGAGAATAGTTTTTATTTCTGCAGCCGAGGCAAAGTGCGTATGTTGCCATCTTCCTCATGCATCGTGGCAAGTAGTAGACATTATTATTGAGATCGTAGTGGTAGTAGTAGCAATAGTAGACACTTGTGTGGTAGTTTAGCACTTTTAAAAATGTTTATGACACGTCTTTTTATGGCAACCTTTTGATGCAAAGATTAGAAACTTAGCAACTCTGTGACAAGCAATTACAATTTAAATATCAAACAAGCACGCACACACACGCACGCACACACACGCACACACACACACACACACACACACACACACACACACACACATCTGTTTTTACGCCCATAGTCAACGCAGCGCGCTTCCACAGGAACAGGAAATGCAAGACGGTGTGATAAGTGCTGTCTTTGAGAAGTTGGAAGATAAGGAGTTCCACAAGCTTCCGATTACAGAAATAACGCTTTAAAAGATCTGAAAATAAACAAATATATATATACATATATATAAAAAATCACACTTCACATGCCTTAATCATACACTATAGTTGCACCAGATGAGATGGTCATGTGTTTAAAGAT
Organism: Mugil cephalus; assembly: GCF_022458985.1. NCBI lineage: Eukaryota > Metazoa > Chordata > Actinopteri > Mugiliformes > Mugilidae > Mugil > Mugil cephalus. The sequence goes on from NC_061784.1 coordinate 3,738,044, forward strand.
ACTCCCAGACAAAGTCACATTTATTTTATTCTCTTCCCCTCCTCACATCGACCAAGTCTGATTTTAACCAGTGGGACTAAAAACACATGCGGCCCCACGTGCTGGCGGAGACGTGCTTTATTGTCCGTTTTTATTGAAGCAGAAAGTGATCGCAGATTCACATTTTTCCAGAAGCTAGATTTACTATTATGCATGAAAACATATGGTGAGATCAATCAAAGGTGCATTTTCTTCACTTGCAAAGCTGCCAGTGTATCAGACACGGCATTCGAGTTGTTGCTCTGGGAAACAAAGAGACTGAAAAACAGAAATAGTTTTGAAGAAGGCTTTAATTCTGTTGATAAACCCGATACAGTTCCTCAATTTGACTCCAATGTCTCTATGAAGCCTGAAGCTAATGCTTTCAGTTAAGTGTACACCAGAACTTTGCATAAAATATCACTAAGGCTGGCAGTTGTAAAGATGATAAAGATGACTAGGCATTCCTCACCAGTAACCTGCACATTGTAAATCCTCCTCAGTCTGCTCCAAAGCTTCACATGAAGTGTGACTTTGTTACCTTGGAGGCTTCAGAGCTGTCTGGTCAGTCCGTGCAGTGAACTTCATTTGTAGACTAGTGACACCTCACTTGGGGTATTTGACAAACTGACACTCCCTGATACAGAGTGTCCAACTCAGCTTGTCAAATACACTAAGTGGGGGGCCTGATCTCCTGCACAATCAAAGATAGCTCTGCAAAATAAAGGAAATAAAAGCACACCACAAAACACGCATCATCAAAACAGCACACTGGCTGGTTAGTTCTATCTTCACATGTGCATTTTCTAAATATGAGATGCTAATCTTTTACCTGTTTGACGCCAAAGCAGATGAGCCCCGAGAGCAGCACTCGTCTTCCCTCCAACAAGAGATCAGAATGATGACACTGCGCACAAGACAATTCGTTTGACCACTGAGCTTCAGCACAGCAAAGAGGAAGTCAAAACAAGGAAGATAACTGCAAAGCTAGCTCGCAGGAAATATGTGGAAATAAAGTGTCAACATGTCACAGTTGTGAAATGCCGTTGGAGCCATTAATGGCTCGCAGTTTTTGAGATAATGGTCTGCTGAGACACATTCAACCGCTTTGGTCTTTGTGGCATGCCTATGGTTGCTTACGACTGCAGAGGGGACTCGTGGGACCGGGTGCACATGAGTCGAGCGCTTGTATTAGTCAGTGAAGTAACTTCCCATGTGAGACTCAATTAACAACACATTTGTATCAGCCAGTGTAAAGAGAAACTTAGTTACACTTGAGACTTCTTGCTGAGGCATAACATGACACAAGCGCCATCATTTATTTAATTTGACTTATCACACTTTTCAGTACCATCAGCAGTATGTTTTTCTAATGTCAGCAGCATTTTTTTGAACACGACTGCACTTCACTGGCCATCATATGCCCTTTCTTAGGTGCCCTGCATATCCACACGGATATTCTAATATTGCAATACTATTTCACATTAGCCCAAATCCTTTTGTAACAAGCAGTGGCAGTGTTCTATGTATGAACAGTGCTGTGTAACTTCCTCAAGTTACTCCGGACCAATGAACCATGAATCACCAGCTAGACTTCCTTCTACAGCTACAACTGTACTGTATGTTGAGCTTCCCTTACACACCAAGTGACCTAACAACGGTTTGTACGTGTACCGACGATTCAGTCCTCACTGCAGACCCCACTGCTGCTCGCCAGAAGGCTCAGCTGGGTCAGTGTAACTGCAGCAGTATGCAGGGGAGGAAACATCAAGGCCGCGGGGAAACATTTAAGAAAAAAGCCAGGCTGTAATGGATGAAAGCGAAAGTGGCCTTTAGATAAAAGCTCTTATCAACAGTTTGAAATACTTAATTGTGCCATGCGTGAATTTCAAAAATTGTTAGGTTAGGAGTTATTCAGAAACAACGTCTACATCCACCACCAAATGGATTGTATGGAAGGGAGAGATAAAACAAAATGCTGCATAAATGAATAGGAGCACATGTGCCAAGCTGCGTTCTGAGTAGTGACAGCCTATTTGGCACTACACTACAGTGGGAGTGTTGGAAGCCACTTACTTTTTTGCTGTTTACTGACAGGGATTCATTCTCATTTTTCACTGTGAAATACCAGGAGCGTGATGTATAGCGCTTTCAGCCCCCGCAGGAGAAACATCCATCGATGGGCCTTTTTGTAGAGTCTATCCATGTTGTGTGTTGTGCCACCCTGATGATGGGCAGATGAGTGTATGAGTGCACCACAAGTTACGATTCCATGCTGACACATGCGTTTGTCATATCTGGGTGGGGACCAGCACAGGTGTGCCGTGACTGCGTTTCTCTGCTAGTTATTTTAGGGTGGTGACATGCAAGGCAAATGTAGAGTTTGGGATAAATAATACTTTTGCCATTTGCCAATCTTCACTGCATGCACTATAGAAGCTCCTATAACCCGATCACCAGCCAACCAGGAAGATATGCAGCCCTGGGCCATGATCAATAAATGCCCAGATCCAGTCCATGCAACATACTGTTATCACACATGCAGTAGACAAACTGTACATGCACATGTGAAACTGTAAGACTGTGTGAAATGTCCCTCAGGGATAAAATAGAAGTTATAGCTTTCTTGCAAGAAATGTCTAAATAGATGTTATTGAAAAAAAATATCTACTTTTTCAGCCTGTTCTAAAATTCAAATCCTATAGTAAATGCGAATGTTCAAATCTAAAATGATGATAGAGCTGCCAGGTATTATAACACCATTAAACTGCAGCCCCTTCACCATCACACTCATACTTTTAATACTTTTTAATATTGCCTACTAATTGCTCCCGAAGCCTGAAATGTGCAAATAAAATTGCTCTATATCTGTAACAGTCTCTTTAAAACACTTTCCCTCCCACAGCTGGAGACTGTTGCGCCTTTTATCAGCCACCCGTGCAGTGAAAGGATTAATTCCATTCATTAGACAAAACTTTGGTTTGATTAGATTACTAAGGCAATGTGCCGTGGATGGTGTCCATTTGACAAACTGAGCGCTAACAGTAGTCCTGACTCATCCTGTGTTAAACACTGAAGTATATTCTGTGAGCTTTGTTCATACAGGAAGAGTCATTGCAGCTTATCTCTAAGTGGCAGTTCAGAGTGTGAACCATTTCGACACCCCTCTCAGGCCACCAATACCGCCAATATAGGGGAAGTTAGAGATGAAAAACATCACCTCCCTTTGGTGTTCAGCCTTGTTCAATTTCCTATTACATAAATAACAGAATTTTTTGACCTTATTTGGTGAAATATTTATCGATGCACCACCAATCAATGGTGAAGAACAAGGAAGAGGTGCCTATTTTGCAGAAATGTACAGAATCCTTCCCTTTCTCTCGTGGTTTCCAACACTCACTAATGAAATAAAAATTTAAAGCAGCAGAAACTGAGAGAGCCACCTCTGGAAAAGCGCATCAGTTTTTAATGGAGAGACAGGTGCCTTCTGCACTGTGCCCCAACATCCAAAGGTTTAAACTGCAAATCAGATGGTTTCTTATTGGCTTGCCTGTCAGTCACCGGGAGCGTTGTTTACTTGAGTTTGGAGCATTCAGACTCAAAGTGCCATATTTCAAATATGCAGGTGACAAAATGTGGCATTTGAGGAAAACAAAATCAGCTCTGGGAGACATTTCAGTGTTTGCAGAAAAATTGTTTGCACAACAGTTTCGTGGCACGTGGCAGGGGTGTGGGTTAATTTTGATATCATCTTCGCTCAAAATTTCATTCTGACTGTGCACTTCAAAGTCACATTTTCCAACATCGAAACACTATGTGTGGATACTTATTTACAGGTACTTATAACGTGACCTGTGTATTAACGTCAGTTCAGGTAATACAGAACTGACACAATGACCCCTTTGGAATCGTTGCCATGTCGCCCTCGGTGCAGGCTGAGCTGAGCCACCTTGTGGACGGTTGTGAGACATGAAAAAAAAACATTAACTGGTTTCTACTTAGACACAGATACTGCAGAAGCTACTACTAATAGTTGTAAAACACAAAATGAGATGAAAAGAGAAACAATTTCATCTAAATTTTATTAATTGGTGAAAGGAAGACTTTAAGCAGCAAGATCTGATGAATAAACTTGGCAAGGCACTGTATCATTTCACGATATCAATTCTGGTTCAGTTCTTTCTGACAATTTTCTGACTGAAAATACAGAGAAGCGCCTTTTAATACATTTCTCATGCATTATGACTTGAATTAAAATTAGGCTGGCGAGGCATGATGCTTCAGGTAGAACACAATGTGCAACATTAGAAAAGTTCCTGGTGTCCGTAACAGCAACAATTTTTAACATTCATGGGCGATACAAGAAGTGCACGCAGCACTGGGCAAATACTGTATATGAAAACTCCTCTCGGAAAAACGTTCCCTCCAAAAAAGTCATCATAGCAAACACGATCAGTTATATTCAGCACTAAAATACATTTGTTGCAAAATAGTGTAAAATAAATCGTTCTAATTTCTAAAAATCTAGGAACAAGCGAAACCCGTGGCATGTCTCTGTGCCACGATGAAAAGTGGAACAATGGTACAGTGAAGCGCTCACTTTCATTTTTATGCAGGTTTATTTCTGGCCTGGTTTCAAATTTCCGTTGCCGATACAACCAACAGAATACAGCATGAATACAACGTCCCGCGGGGTCGGTCCTGTGACAGGCTCTCGGGTGTCGCTTGTTCGATCGGCTTACTATCACAGCAGTGAGCTGCCCAATTAGTTAAAATACTGTCTTCACAATGCTGCCACATTTTTTTCTACAATACAAAAATATCCTCAGAGGTGTCACCTTTCATTAATTATTATCACAAAAATCCCAATTACAAAATACACACATGTAATTAAATACATACAGTATAACAAAATGAATGAACCGGGGGAAAGGTGCCCATCTAGGACAGGAAGTGTTGACTCACTTTTCAAAACTGTGATTTTTTTTCCAGTGCATGTCTAATGGAACAATTTCAATTTCTGATTGTGTTATTTTGTGTAAAAAGTAGCCTTCTGTGAAGTTTAACCTCACTGATGATTTTACTGGCATCTCTTTCGCCAACAAAAAACAGCCCTGTGACGATTCTAGTGTAATTCCTCATGATTTACTTGGCTACAACAGCGGAATTTAATCTGATAATCACACAGCATCCTCACTCATGAGCAGAATTAAACAATGAAAGCAAACGGACAGAACTCCTAAAAGTACAGACAAAGCAACAAAAGTGTCCTCATCGGTTATTTCATTTGAATGCTGCAGATTTCCATCAGATTTGATTTTGCAGGTAAAATTTCAACCTCACCTTTTCAGTGTGTGAACGAACGCTAGAAAAAACACAGCACGGATGTGACACTTTGCAACAAAAAGAAACATGTGGAATAAAGTCAGATTGTTGAAGATGTATTCAAATTTCATACTTGGATTGTTTAAAAAAAAAATACAAAAATCACTCCTAGCCTTTACCCTGGCAAAAACGAAAAACGGAAATCCACACAAAAATTTGGAAATGAAAAAGATCTTTAATATCACATTGCGAGTGGGTTTAAATACTGCATGATTTGTAACAGTTGCTCGATTCTGATTACAGTCAAATTAAAAGCAAATAAACTGCAAATCTGCAAACAAATAATACTGCTCTATGGAGGTTCCTCACTAACACTTCAGATTCATGTCATGTTGTGTAGGTTACAGTGCAGCCGTGGCTTTAATACTGTAGGGATGTATCATCACATCCTGATTTTCAAACTGTAAGTTTGGATTGGTTTCTGAGCCTTTTTGTTTTGATATCACGATATAAAAATGTGCAGAAATACATGAAGGAATTTTACGCTTGCTCAATGTGTCATGAAACGAGGCGTGAGTCGTTTACTGATATGCTACATAATCCCCTTGTACTAATAAAATACAGTATGTCCCTTTTCAACCAGTGACTTGCCTAAATTCAAAGTTAGGAATGATAACAAATGGAATTTTCCAGATCCATATTTGTACATGGTGCTGGGCTTTTGCAGCCGCGGCATGTGGATGTGGATCTGATTAATTTGGATACAGAGAAAACAGCTTGAGTGAGGAAGGACTGCAGTCCAGGCAGACTGGCCCAGCTGAGTGGGCTTTTGCGTTGGTGAATGCAGACATCACATGCATTCAAACTCATCGATGCGCTGTTTGGTGTTTCCTGACCGGATCTGTCTGAGGGTCTTGTACTTGTCTCGTCCTGCTCGCATGTTCTCTGCGTGGATGATGTCGTTCACGGTCTTCTTGGTCTCATCCCTCGCGTTGGCCAACTCTGAGCTCAAAGCCTGGAGACACATCAGGACATAATTAAGAAACATTCACCAAGCGTCTTAAACTGCTTTGCGTCTTTCTTTTTTCATTAAAATTTATTTGTGAAGCACTGATTAACAAATAAGAGATGATGACATTTACCTGGCTTCACCTCAGTCTACCAAGTCATCCAGTCTACTTCATTACAAGTGTCCCTAAGGTTTGACTAACACCAACGTCCTGTTCCATTTTAGCTGATTAAGAGCTACAACAAACATGAATGTTCGTCTGCTGTTTGCCTTGTGATTCTTCACTGACTGATCGTCATGAGACTTACGAGTAGATGCTTCTGCAGGCGTTCGTTCTTCTCTGCCTCGGTCATTCGTTCCTCTTCACTGCGGTCCTTGTACGTGGCGGCATCTGTGAACTCGGCACTGGCCTCGGCGCTGCTCTCGTCGTTCTCGTCGTGCTCGTTCTCTGCGTTGAGGGGCTCCTGAATGTGAGCTGACATCACTTTGTTTTTGAGCTCTTCTTTGGTCTTCTCCAGGTCCTCCTGCACCGTGGTGGCCTGAGGGAACATCCAGTGAAATGACGGTGAGGCTCAGGTACAGGTTTAACCATATCAGTATCAATCAGTAGAATTAGAATTAACACCGCGTGGTTGTATGCAAACATCTAATCAGTGTATGAATTCTTGATTTATGGTCCCAGTGATCTTTGACCTTCATTGAAATAGAAAACCTGAAAATATTTATTTGGATACAGCTGTTGCAGACAAAGAGGCAGAGTAAAACCAGCATTTCTCTCGCTGAGTCCAAAGAGCATTCTCCTACAGTGTGGAGAATGTAAGTGGTGGAAACAATCAATAGACAGATGCTACATGATTCAATATGACAGAATATGGATAATAACTGACTTTCCATGAAGAACCTTCTAGAAAAGCACAATGTGTATTTTCTTCATCTCTGCTGTGCTTGGTTTTCACTTTCTATTTCCTGTCCTTCTGTATATTGTACGTTTTAAATAAAGGAAATACACTCAGGAAATATGGCGAAAATCAGACAATGTGCTCCATGAGCTGCGAGAGATAAGAAACAGTTACTAGAATGAGGCAGGAATGTCAACTAAATGCGTGCCAACAGCAACATGGAAACCATTAATTAGCACAGGATTCTATAATGAGTCAGAATATCATAATGGCCCAAAACACTTCCTGTTGGGAGCTTTCAGCCCTCACCTAAATCACCAATGTTTCCGTTTCCTGAAATCCAAGTTTAAAACAGCCCAAAACGCTCAAATATTCAATTTCAGTTTTCTTCATTTTAGTTATCATTAACTGTAAGACATCTTAAATGTACAAACACGTGGGAGGAATATAGATGTAGATATGTTGATCCTGAATGACTGAAACACTACCTGACTGTCCTACCCATCCCTCACCACATGGTGACAGTACAGCACAGGTTTCATGATTTTTTTTTACTGAGGAGCAGGAAGAAGACATGGAGCTGCATTGCTGTGTATGTGACTACCCGACCAACTTTCCAATCAGCTAATGAATTGCTCTCTTTTTTCCATCGACAAGGATGATTTTTCATGTCATGGATCTTTTCATCAAGTTGACAACAACACATTGTGCTCTAAGAGAAAAAAGACCACACACACTGTGCTCTAAAAGAAAAAAGACCACACCTTCTGTTGCCACTCCACTGCCTCTTCTTCCTTCTTCTTCTTGGCGTCTTCCAGGAGAGAAATCTTTGAAGTCAGTTCAGCCAGCTCTGTAGCCTAAAAGAACAACGCCTTCCTTTAATGACTTTCTTCGTATTGACGCACACTGACATTTTTATTTTACTTCGATGAATTGTCTATGATCAGAACAGTTTTTCTGACGACTGACCAGGTGTTCTTGGTTCTTCTGCTGGTTCTGTGACTGCTGCAGCAGCGCCAGCTTGGCGTCCTCCGCACTCTTCAGGTCGTTCTCCAGACGTTCAGCCTCCTCCTGAGCTCGCTTTCTCTCCTGCTCCAACTCCAGAGCCTTCTGTGTTTGCTCCTCCAGCTCTGTGCACACACACACATTCACACACACACAGAAGCACCAAAGGTAAGGATCACGTGAGTATGTCACAATCCATCTGCTCACCGTGACAAACTCATCCTGAACTCTGTCAGGTCACCCACCTTGTTGGGCCTTTTTCGTCTGCTCCTCGATCTGCTTTAATCGCTCCATTAACTCCTCCTTTTCCCTTTCAATCTTTTCCTTCTCCTTTTCTGCAACTTCTCTTTTCCTCTTCTCATTCTCCAGGAGAGCTCTAGTGGAAACAGAATAATTAAAGGGATGAATCACAATATTTACAAATGTACATATTTGTGCATAAAAGTCACACGGTCCATGTCCCACATTGACGAGTGTCCGAATAATATAACTATAACTGCTGTTGCAGTTATTAAATATTTGGCACACTGTAGCTGGCTATTTCCTGAAGCTCAAACATCAGGATTCTCATAGTAAGACTGAATCCATATTATGTACATATTTTCCCAACTGCAGTTTTACCTCTCCATCTTCTTGTGATTCTTCTCCTCCCGAGCCTGAGCCTTCATCTGCTGCACTTCGATGGTGTCGGGCTTGCGGCGGCGCATATACAGCTCGTGGTTGCCCATGCATAGAGCCAGAATACGCTTGTTGATGCGCAGTCTCGGAGCATAGAACACAAAATCCTACAATGGCAGCAGTAGAGGCTGTTATCACAAGTCATACACCGAGTAACAAGTACAAGCACCTAATTTGTTAAATGTAACGCAATATCAGTAAATAAGAGTTAAGATTAACGTACAGGTGCTTTCTTGTCAATTGGTTTGATGACGAACTTCTTGTCGTTGAAGGAAATGTTCCTAATTTCACTCCAAGGAAATCCAATTTTGGGCGTCATTCTGTAGAAGAGAGCGCAAAATCTCAGTCCAGTTTCATAAGACAACTATTATCAATACTGCTCAGTACACGCACATCTATAGAGTCACTTACTTGTCATTCTGCTCATAAATGTTGAGACCCAAAGCGTCCACTCCCAACCACAGCTCTGTCCCTTTCTTGTTCTTGATGCTGAAGTAGTTGACTCCATACATCTCAAGGTCTTGAGCGATTTTCAGATACTCCATCATGGATTCCTCTCTGTGGACAGCGGAGTGACAGTTAGCATTACCAACAGTAATGTATTTCATATAATGCCTTTCTACCTATTTGTACCCAAATAGTCACAATGACACATTCACACACCAGTGTCATTCAATGACTGCAACTCCGGGTTCAGTGTCTTTCTCAATGACACTACAGCATATGGTCTATGTGCCACTAACCCCCTTATTTGTGGAGAATCCGCAGCACAAATGTGAAAATAATGTTGTTCTGTTACTAATGTTAATGTTCTGTACCTGTGCATGCTCACGTCATCTCATTCGTGACACTTGCCTACACAACAACAGTGTGTGCCAAACTCAGATATAGCTGATGCAGTTCCAACAGCTAACTTAATAGCCTGCTACTTCTCGTTACTGCTCCATCTGCGTGCCCAGAAAAAGCAGTGGACACACTCTCCCCTGTCTTCACACCTCCTCTGTCGTGTATGGGAGCAGCGCAGAGTACGGCTCCTTTTGTACTTAATCAAGTAATGTTTTATTGTCCGTGATACGCTACTGTATACAAATTACACACTAACCAAAGGTGCTGGGCTTTGGGCTAAAGCTTATACAAGTACATACTTATTCATGATACACAAGATAAGTTATCTGACTCTGATGAGCACACAGAACTAATCAAACTGAATTCAGAACAAGCATCCTGATTTACACGAAATGATGCAGGAAAGTTCAAGATACGCAGTTTCAGAATAAGGAAGAGTTAAATATGGACGGAGTGTTAGCTGACACCTTTAAACACCAATGGTGTATGGTGTGATTGTGGCGATAAAATCGAAAAAAAACTGAAAAAAGTGTAAAAGCAGTCCTTGAAAAAGCATTCACTGAAAGAGTGCGGAGGTTCCATCTTGAAGTGTATATGTGTGCCACTGGTCACCTGATCATGCCCTTGTGCTCTTCATGCCACACTTGAATCCTCTCCTCCCACTGTTCCTTGTTGAGTTTGTGTTGATCCAGAACTCTGAGAACATGAGAGTGTTAAAAGTCACTCAGAGTAACATGTTTCATAGCACAGTGGATGGAAGGCTGCATCTGATGTTAACTGAACTCTGAACGAGTGTTACCTCTGAGGGAGCAGGTGTTCCCCGTTCAGATAGCCTGGTGTGTGGACTTCCTTATTGTAGTCAGCGTACTTGGCCTGCACCGCATAGGAGGCCAGGAGGACTGCAGTCTCTGGAGGGCAGTAGATGTCGTCATTTAAGATACCCTCCTTCACCTGCAGGAAGAACAGCCGCTGTGTGGCATCCTGGATTAACTCCTCTGAAACATCCTCAGGGAAGAATTTGGCACGGAACTTAAACAGCAGCGGGCTTTCCTTCCTCACATCCTGGGCTGTCACCTAAAATAAAACAAGACAAGGGTGAAGGCTAAAGGCTGCACTTCTGTAAACAGACTCCAGTTCAACAGAATAGTTCAGTCTTGACAAAGAAGGGTCAAAGAGTGTTGTAGAACAAAACAGAGAGGAGCTCACCTTCTTGTTGAGTTTCAGCCATGTAGAGAAACCCTTTGTATCCTGGTACTGGAGACCGAAGTACCACACCTCTCGCAGTCCAATGGTCTTCACCACCTTAAAACACAATGAACAGATCGATTATTGAAGAGTGCCCTCAAACTGGTGCCATGTTGTGTTATTGTACTGTACACTGAGAAGATCTGAGGAGCTTTAACTAATCTTAGGCTTTCTGTTAAAACTGTAATACGTTACAGTGAGCCCAGAGGAGTTCTAAATGTCCTAAGAAAATACACACGTGGATTGATAATGGAAATAATGTCGATTATTTCACAAACTCTTAACAACTCGCAATAGTTTCCAATATTAGTGTGGTTCCTATTGGTTATGTTACAAGAGTGCACATCATGCTCATCAAATGTCCATTACCAGTATAATAGAGCAATGTCTTGAGGGTTCAAAATACAGACTAAACATTACCAATAAGTGTCATTCAAAATGAAGTTTCAGTGACAACACACTAAGTCAAAGAGAAGTTTTTCATACCTGGTCAAAGAGCTGCTTTCCTGTTGTATTGGGCTGAATGGCGAACTCCAGTTCAGCGTCCATCGTGGTGACTCTTACACTGATCTGAGGGACAGAGCGAACAGAAAAAAGAACATGTTACTTAATATGTTATTGTTATTTACTATTTCAAATCATATAGAAATGAAAAAAAAAAAAAAACAATACAAAGAAAGATTCAGCCTTTGCTAAAATGTCATTGTATGGACACTGAATTTGAATACATCTGCTCCCCATCTTGTTCAAACTTTCTCATGCCAGGCCAGTCACAGTCATTCATCTAATAAGTGGGGGTTTCATCTGATGAATGAACAGAGGATCACCCCTGAGTCACTTTTCTAAACAACCAAGATGGTTACATCATTTTATTGCTCTGAAGGCTTGTAGGTGTTTCCAGCTTCGTCCAGAGTCAGAGTGAACTGAGGGGTCTATTTCCACTGTGTATGGCTACATTTCGTTGTGAAAACATGCTACAAATCATGTATAATTCCACGTATAGAGGAACACGGACTGAAAACTAAAAGTGGCCAAGGTGCAGTTACAACCCTGAGTACACCCCCTCAGTCCAGTGATCCGCCAGTCAAACTCATTTACTCTATTTTGACAAAATTTCAAAATTCATTAAAGCCCACATCTCATGGCCCTAGACTGTGCCCATCTGACTCTGTCTCAGTAGAACTTATCTACAGGAAGTAACCACATCCTCTGGCGGCTGAGCCCTGTGAGGCATGACTGCTAAACACTGAGCTCTCATGAGAGTCGTCTACATCCTGTCATGTATCAAGCAACCTGTCAGTGGCTGAACTATCTGCTGCAGCAGCACTCAGCAACAACAGTGTGTGAAAACTGAACAGGAGTTTGATTTCCTCTTCAGGTAACACAGTTGGTTACAGCTGCTTATTCAGACGGTTTCTGTGCACTGCAAAATCCTGTGTCAGAAGTTAAATGCACTTATTTAACCTTTAAAAGTTTAAGAGTCAAAGTGTTTAGCCAAGAAAAATCGGAACTCCGTAAACTGGGCATTCAGGGATCTCTTATTTTCCGCATCCACTTAGAGATGACAAAAACAGCAGCATGTGTGTCTATTGGGAAATAACTGTGCAGGCAGAGGCCCACGCCTGGCTTGAACAACAATGGTGCGCATTATTTCCCAGTTGCAGGGCTGATTAGTGTTGCGTTCTTTCCCATCCATGTCAGCAGGACCCCATTTGCTGCTCAGGACACTTGCCCTTCTGTCACTTCCTGTCATCCCTAGCAGCTAAGAGTGGGAGTGAAACCTTCAGTCTGGGCCTACACTCGACTTCAACAGAGCTTCAGAGCCTCCTCGACATATCAGTCCTTAAAATGACAGTGTGAACTTTTTTAGAGTTGCGCAGATGAGAGTTCAGATCATGGCCACCCTGCTAGTGTTTAAGCGGTTTCGTTTCCTGAGTGAGACTGGTTAATCTTGCATGAAAAAGGAACTACGCTTTAGCATTTTCTGCCTGGTTAGGGTGTGTCCCGTATGGCCAGAAATCAAAAACACTTAACCCACTATTATTAGCACACGCTGAAGAACACCCATCGCAGGCCCACGTGCCATGTTTCTAAGACTTTCTCTTAACTTGTTTTTATCACTCTCACACGACACAGAAGTAAATGCCTCAGACAACTGTACGATTTAGGAAAATGGCTCTATGGCCGTTGATTACATGTAGCTTCACTGACTGTCTGAAACGTTGTGTTATTTTTAACCTTTCCATTTGCTTCGCTCATGCAGCTGTTTGCAACCAGCGCACACAGATCTCCTAAAGGGCTCATCTCCTCTTTGTACGACGGCAAAAAAAGTGTCTTCTTCTAGCATCCACATCCGTCACATACTAATATAGCATAATATACCAAACCACAAATTGAAATGAAAGACTTGAAGTTATAAATATAAGGTTACTAAGTTTCAGACTCTGGAGATAATAAATGTTTGTGCCTGATTTCATGTCAGCCATCCAGAATTTATTCACAAATGACCTCAATATTTTCACCTTAACAAAAACTGGTGCGTGTGAGAAGGCTAACACACGCTGGAGCAGTATGACAAACGGCACAGAGAGCTCCAAGGCAAATTTAAAGACAAAACCATCAGCAAGGGCACATTTGAGAACAAAAGCAAAAGCAATGAGTAGACAACCAAAAGCTGAACTGTGGAAACACCCCAGGTGCCATGAAGAGGAAGCAAAACCACTTGGAGATTCACTGAGACGTCCTTTGGTCAGGCTGCACATTTATTAAAAGATTCACCAAATGTGTTAGATATACCACTCGACACGGAAATTAAAATTCACTGGCACCGACCATTCAGAGTCACCACCCTTACATTCCTACGCCAGTGTTATCTCAGTGTGCTGTTCCATCGCAAACCCTGACATCAGAAGAAGATAACACTAAGTGCCTAGTACAGGCAACAATCCCTGTATATAAAACTTAGCAATGGATCAGAGAACCAAATCCTACTTTTATGGTATGTCTTAGGTAATTGTTTGATGGTTGATGAATCTGAGTCATATGTCTGAGTCACGCCGTCCGTAACAGCCACTCAAGGTCAGCAGCTAAAGTCAACAACTCCTTAACAACGACTCCTCCTGGTTACCAAAGAAACCGTGCTAATGACATCTGCTTGATGGCTTATCTCAAAGACAAACTGCATCATCTCTATGTTCCACCACAACTTAGATCCACTCCAGTCAGGTGGAGCAGTTCCGATAAAATGCGAACACAAAGGGTTACAAGCGTAGCTAACAATATGCTGAATTTGAAGTGTGAAAATGTGGCGGACCAGTCTGTCCAGGGCGCGGCCCAGTTTAACAGCGTCGCTGTTGTATCGCTTGAAGACGATATATGAGACGATATACAAGAAATTACAATACAAATATTATCATCTTTTAGAGAATTAAGTTTGCAGTACACCAACAGGAACATATAATTGCTGCAAAAACAAACCCTGTCCCCTGTGAGTTAAACCATTAACCATCCTCTTGTAGTTTTGGTTTCTATCTTACAGTGAGATTTAGAACAAGGTTAGAATTCCACCATGTGCCAACCAGAATATATTTGGATGTCGTTCATAATGTCAAAGTTGGGGCTCAGAGTCTCTTTATTTCTTCTGTCTTGGTTAGACTGTGGTTTTGTGTTGATGCAGTAGCCCCAACACCCTGAAAAGAGTCTACGGCTGAGAGTTCAAACTGAGTGACAGGAACAGGATGAGGTCTCTTTCAAAGCGGGGGATCGTACTCGCTCAAAGGGGAGATGTGGATTGTCTAAAACTGATTCCCACGATCACTGTTCATGCATTTGAAACATGTAAATGTAAATGAACTTTAGGAACTATGCTGCTTTATCATCTTTTATTTATTGAACCTGTCACGTAACTTGTTACCTGTTAGCAAACTTCTAGTAAGCCTCCCGACGCACCAAGTCTATTTTAGATTTCAAATCCTATATAATTTTTTTTTTGGAGTTGTAGACATTGATGTGACAAAGATATAATGCAGCAACATGGGGCTCGTGTACATTTAATTACATGTTTCAAGCACAGTAAAAAAAACACTGCTGCAGCCCCCTCACTTAAGATGGCCGCGGTACAGCTCGCTGCTTCATTTGGGCGGTGTAATGATTTATTCAAAGTAGCTCGACAAAGAAACAAAGGCACATATTTTAGCAGGTCAGTAGGGCAATTAAAAAATGAACGCACACTGTTTATCCGAGGCAAGAATGCCCTAACAAACTGGTCCATAAGAACTGTAGCTCATCAGCAAAATAAGATTAGGACAAGTTTACCTCGTAAAGAGATGACTTTCATTGATACAAACCAGCAGCTCCTCTGCTCACAGTAATTAAAAAGCTCACTGTAATCATCCGCTGATGTTATTCCTTTATGCTCTAAACAGTACTTTAACTTTAATGACTTTAATACTACTAAGTGCCAATTAATAATACGTTACTTGCTTAGATATGACATGTTATACCTGAAAGAAATAAAGATCACAGTTTGATTCCAAAAGCAGCCACAGCATTTAGAGATGAGGCATGTAAAAACAGCAAAGTACTTACTTTGAGAAACACAGATTTTCCCACAGTCTCCAAACAGAATACAATAAACAAGAGAAAACAGCAGAAGTTTTTATTGTAGCTTGTCTGCCACCTCGACACGCTGTTAATCTGCTCTGCTATGTGCACTACAAACCCATTTAATCCCCTGCTTGCATACCTCCAGGTCTTTCCATTTACCATGTCTCCATAGACACACTTGTTAAAAGTGTTGGTCCTTCTAACAAGAAAACTTCTGTTTTGAATTCTACCCGTTGGCCTAAAAAATGGTAAGTTATGCTCAAGGTTTGTGTGATAACAATGCTGCATTTGTGGATTGGAAAGATGTTAGGGGTTAATGTGAAAACTCTTTTTTTCTGCTGTATGAAATGGATCTGTTGTTCACCACGTAGGAAAAGTAAACTGCTAAAGCCTTTCTGTGGTTAGGTAAACTAGAAAATATTTTTATTAGATCACAACACCAGCGAAAAGGAAAAAAATGTTCAGCACTTTATAGAGAAAGACGTGTTTAACATGTTATATTGCGTAAATTGAGAGTACTTCCTCAAAAAAGCAGGTGATAACCCTAAATTAAACATAGCTTCCGCAGAAAAACAAGTTATACATGCATGACAGTAGTGTAGCTATGTTAGGATGTAAAATAATACTTAAAAGTCAGATAAACAGTGATATACTGAAAACCCGGTACTTGTCAGACTGCTGTAATGCAATCTAAAGTGGAGCATGGCATCTGAGGACCATGCTGGGGAAAAGCAGGGAGGAGAACAGGCAGACTGTGATGTGAAAGTCCATATAAGGCTGCAGGCGAGGAAATTACCAGAAAGGAACTGATGTAAGCACAGAAACCTTGAGTCACAACATAACTTCCTTGGGAAGCTGAAGCACTGCCAAGAGGAGTCTAGCAAAGACTCAGTAATTATTGCTTTTGTCAAAGATATTTTTATATGTAACTTGAACTACTGGATAAATAACTGTCTGAAAAAAATGGGGAAGCTAAACAGTTAATGGAAAAACTTTTTAAAAAAAAAACTAAGATGCTTGTGCTAAATGTGAAAGTGACCTCAAGCCAGGGACAGAGCTTTGGGCCATTTGCTGAATCAGTGTATCCAGCTTCCTTCTCTCAGATGCTTTGTTTGCTGCATCTTCACATGGCGCCGCGAGCTTCAGGAGACAGACCACTAAGTGTTGCAATAGCAGGTCTGACTTTAAAGCACTTCATCAGTGATATCACCTCTGCCAGGTGCAATGATTTCTACTCCAAATAAATCGCACTGCATCTGTGCAAATGAGACGGAATAACTTCACTTGTTTTTGAGTTTTTTTACATTGGTTACTGCAGCAGCTGCAGCACATACTGTAGACTCTCTGGTGTTGTTGAGGTTAGCAAGCGTCCCAGCTGCATGCTGCAGGTGAAAGGCTGACAGTAAGTGGAGGACTAAAAGTAGGTGAGAGGAGGATAGCTGTCAGTAAAATATTAATATCACTGTTCTCAGTGTCATGCAGACACTTTGAAAGCCCCACATGTTCATCTCCATTTACTGCAAACAGCTCTGAATATATTTGACAATTTGTCCCAAATAGACAACTGATTAATTATAAAGTTACCGCACGTTTTATTACTTAATTACTGGCAGCTACGTAAAGTTTATTTTTAAGTGCTGAAATGAGTAAAGAGATTCCCTTTGGGAAGAGGAAAGTAGTGAAGGCTCTTTAAATACACCATTTAAATGCCAGGATGTGTAACTCTTTTTTTCCCCCATGGTTGACAGCTGGAAAATTTTTTTAGAGGAAGTGCTGGCAGAAACAATGCGGCAGGAAGAGAGCAGGTATGAGCCGAGGAGGCATTTGTGTTGTATTTCAGTCTGGAACTTAGAAATGTCCCCGTGAAAAAGGTACAAGTAATTAAAGTCATGTAACTGCTCATGAATGGCACTGCATCATATTGGCCGAGTCACGATAAGCACTTATAAGGACCGTCTGCTGCCTACTAAAATAATGACGTTTTTTAAAGTAAATCAGAACTGGGCACATAATCTACAGTCACTCCATTGGAAAACAAATCCACAGTCTTGAGTGATCTTAATAGCATCCCGCTCCCTTTTGCAAGCAGGGTACATGTGGCTGTTCTCCAAAATCAAACTGTGCACAGTTTCCATATCATCTTCCTAAATCAAACATTATTTTTACTGAGTCACGGCCCAACATCTCAACACAGTTTCAACAGGAGCGGGGAGAGCGCTTTCGGTTCCATCTTTCCCTGGTGAAAGTGGGAGCACAAACACGGGCAGTGCTGTGTGAACAGAACACTGGTCTTTGTGTGGACCCCGCTACTTTCCTTTGTGCAGAGCCACCGCAGTGGGGGCACAAATATACTAAGCTTTGGACGCTTTGTCGTGTGAAATCACAGCTCAGGCCAATAATGTGGCGCTCATTTCTTATCTTAGCGATGAGACATAATAAATCTAAGGGGCTCTCCGTACGCGTCCTCGCTGTTACGAACTGGCGTCCATTTGCTGCAGATTTGGGCAGCACAGCTGGCCTGAATGACAGTTCAAATCCCTCCTCGTTAGAGCTGCTGAGTGAAACGGAGGCCTATGAGGACTAGCTACTGCTACCACGGGCCACACTTCCGCTAAAAAACCGGTTGAAAAACGGGATGCATTCGGGGTGTTGGGCTGAGGCAGAAGTTTAAAGTAACACAATACCCGTTGCCCGTTTTAGGCTTGAATGAATGGTTTGATTAAAGGCGCTAATTTACTGAATACACAGGCGGGAGCGCGCGCGCGCACACTTAACGGAAAGTACCATGTTAATCCTCGGGTGAGTTTGAAAGGATGTAACAGATTTTTTAAGTGAAATAAGTACAATAAACACAAACAGCGTGATTTGTTTTACCTTAAGATTACTATCGAGCATGAGAGGAGGAAAATGCAACAACGTCTCAATAAAGGAGAAAGAAAGATTTTTTTTTACATTCATTTACATTGCGATGGTGTAGTTTACAATCTTACCGTTTTCGGCATCTTTCCTTTTCTTTTGCGTCCGGTTCAGGTTTTGTGTAAACTTCTTAAATAAGACAAGCAGTCAGCGAAAAACTTTTTCCCATCAGAACAACGGCGCCAAAGAAACGCCTTCCCGTGTCGAGGGGACAAAACGTCACTTTTTGCCTGTCTACGAGGAGCTTTTTTCAACCCTTCGCTTGTGGGAGTGCGTTTTTTCTTTGTTTCGCCTTTAAGTAAAATGGACTGGAGCTTGATTTCCTGCTAACGGTACCTCCGACTGCAAAAAAACCACACCCAGGCAGGCCGATGACAGGACAGCAGCCAGCCAGACGGAGACAGTGGGCTCAGGCCAGCAGCAGACTCCGCCCGCCCGCAGCAGGCGCATCATCATGGCTGCAGCTCAGTCAAAAAGTTACTCAGCACCACTTTCACTCTCAGTAGACCTCTCAGTACAACTCATCCCCTGAGTGTTGCTCGAAATAATTGCCGTGCAGTGTGTTAACATGTTATAATGCTTTAAAAATATTAGAAGGAATGGTGAAATGTGGGCAGTGCAGCTAGAGCAGGCCTGTCAAGAGGTGCACTACAGTGTAACTACACCTCACAATAGAAAATGTTCACAGTTTGTAATGTTTGCTAGCAAAATAGTCACAAGCTATCAGCCATGTTTTAAACTCAACAAACAGGATGACACTGAGACTTTTTCATGTGCGTTTGCAGGTGGTTGTTCGGTTGTAAATCCATTTAATTTCACAGCAGTTTCATTTTTTTGTGTGTTCTTATTTTTAATTCACTTATTTTATAATTCTTGTAAATATTGTGTATACAGTAGGTTATATTGCGTTTTTAATAATTTATTTGATTTTTTTGTTATATATCATGTATGGATTTCGAGTGTCTGTACATTGCTGCTGCAACTGTGAAATTTCCCAGTTTGCATGAATGAAGCATCTATCTATCTGTCTAGTGTTCCATCTAGTGTTAGTCACTTCGATACATATTTCAAATATTTAAATACTGTATGTTTCCATTATCAGGTCTGGCGCGTTGCTTATTGCAAACACCCCCTCACAGTGGTTGAGGTTTTACATCCTGTATGTACCGTAAAAGTCTGAGCTTTTGGTTACAGACCACCACTAACCATTCTGGTTGTCTGCTCTTAAATTCGAATGTTTCAGTCAGTCTGACTGTGATCTTTGTGTTCTCTCTGTTTCAGGTATGAGTGAAGTGATTGCAATGATCAGTGCAGTTTCTAGGTGAGATCCTCCACATAAAGGGAGTAGAAACAAAGTACATGTAAAAGGAGGTAACATAATCACATTTTCACTTCTGCAAAGCTGGGTTATATTAGTTTGAAAAGGATAAAAAGTTTCAGAGCAACGTGTGACAACTAGCAGCTTCCAGGCCAGACCGTCGTTGGCGAATGATCAAATCCAATCAAAATCACTTTTGGAAAGCTGCTGCAGCAGTAACACATGCAAAGTTACCACCAGTTTATTAACCACACTTGCTCTGGTGTTTAGTCGGTATGGCCAATAATGATGAAATACAGTCACAACACATCATCTTTAATCAAATGCATTATTTTATTGACCTCCAAATATGGAAAAAGACATCAGAATGTAACATTTTGGAGGCAATCATCTTTACTGTGTGAATGGTTGTGAAAAGCATTCCAACTCTTGTGGTGTTTGAATGCTTGGACAGTACAGCATAGTGCCTCGGTTCAGTTATTCTCATGTCATCAAACTGTTCAGTGAACACACAAACCTCTTTCCAAAGAACTGCTGCTGAAAAGCTTCTTTGCAGACCCACATCCCTCAGAAGTACTTTTGTATTTGCCACAATGTATGGCTCTGTGGGTCAGCTGGGCTAAAATATGTCACATAATGTTTCTCCGCCACAACAGAGTGTCCAGTCTGCTTTATTGTGAGAGACGAGGCCTCAGGCTTCTGGAGCGGGAATGAATCATCAAAACATACATTTTCTCTCACTGCTCAGTAACCTGACATTTGTGCCACTTCGCTAGCATCTGTAGCATCTGTCTCTACTTGTTGGTGAATCCCCTCAGCGCAGATAAATAATATGCAGTCAACACTGTCGCAAGAAATAGGTTTCCTTTATCATTGCAGGCTGTTAAAAAGCACAGAGTTTTTTCTAGGGCAACCCCAGGCTTATTTAGCGCGGTGATTCATTTTCCATTCCTGCTGCTGTTTATTTAGACAAAGTCACTTATAAGCCAAACCGACTTCCACACCCACACATTTTTTTGTGGTGGAAAGTTGGTCTGGAACCGCTGTGTTGGGAACTGATCATGCTGTGGCAAACAAATGTATTAGTTTTATTCTCACATTAAAATAACTATTTCCATTTGAAATATTATGCAAAAGCAAGAGTGTTATACTGTACATACACACACATCAGACATAACATTATGGCCACCTGCTAATATTGTGTAGGTCTCCTTTGTGCCTCCTCCTTGGGCCTTTGGATCCTATGGGTTGAGGGGAGGGGCCTCTGTGGATCATTCCACACATACTTGATCAGTTTGAGATGAATTTGGAGGCCAGGTCAACACCCTGCGATTCTTTGAGTTGTTCCTAAACCGTTTTTGTGTGTGTGTAAGGCTGCATCCTGCGGGGGATGCCTGCTGGGGAGCTATGTCATTGCTATGGGGTGTGGGTGTCTGGTCTAGGTGGGTGGTACATGTCTAAGTAACATCCACACGACGGACCACACAATGGTCAATGTTATTTACTTCACCTGCTGGGGTTTGGTTTTAATGTAGTGGCTGATCGGTGTATATGCAAAATGTGCAAGTAGAAAAAAAAAAATAACCAAGTTTTTATGCATTAAAAGTAAAAAAGAAACTGACCCCAGTGTAAGAATCACTGGAGGCCTGCTGGTGCTTTAATACTCCCAGAGGAAGCGCAGCACAGAGACGTCACTACGTTTGTATGTTGACTCATCCTCTCACTCCCAGGGCAGCATGACCTCCCACAGTCTAACTGAATGAGCTGCAGTCAAATCAAAGGCAAGATGGCGTGCTGTCTCCCATAATCAAGTCTGATGCTGGCCAGAGCTGTAGAAAAGTGTCTTAATCTCTAGTGGCAAAAGAAAGCAGATCATTTGAAGGACATGCCAAATCCCTTAGTAACCAAACAGGTGAACTATGGTGCAAATGTACTTCTTTGATAAACTAATCCTAACAAAAGCATGTATATTTTCATATGTATACTCCACATAGTGTATATGTATATAGTGCAGCTCTGCAGTGTAAGAAGCCCTCTGGAATTCACTGTTATCTCAGGTCACTATATCTGTATGCAGTAGCTGATAATAATGCTGAGGAATTTCTTTTCTACACTTGCTTATGGAAGGAATGTCTGAACATTTGACCTTTACTAAGATGGTGCTAACTGGACAGATCATGTGCATTTTTTTCCATACAATGTATAATGTATGTACAAATACTTTTAGCTGCTACTCTTCCCTGCTTCAGTGAATTCATGCAAAATGATTAATGCCCGTTTACATGTGTGTGTTTCAGTGACGCATGCCTTTAGCTATTACACCATTCAACCAGCAGGTAGTGTGCATGTGCTGTAACCTGTTGTGAGACTACAGTAGCTGTATAACCAAAGTGCTTCAAGGCATTACAAGAAACTAGTAACAGCAAAGCCAGGCTTGCATCTAACATATGATATTGATCAGTCCGTCATCTTTCTTTTAAACAACCTGTATATTATAAGCCTAGTTTGCAACAGTTTCCAGTCATTTTATTTGATATCAATGACTGTTTTTGGCCACTATGAACATAAGATAAGACAAACCTTTAATGTATCCCACAGATGAATCACTTGCTGGTACACATTAATAGAGCAGTCTAAGCTTCATGACTGTGTTTGTTTAGTTCATGCTCAAACTGTGTGAGAAAGGTGGTAATACAGCTGGATGATCATTTTAGAGGATGTAGTTTGTGGTGCTGTTAAACTGAAAAACTAAAACAGTTATTCAGCCTGGCATGTTGACCAATAGTAAAAAAAATGTCAATAGGACGAAAAACCACAGTCTCCAAAATGAAAACACAGCTGAATCAACATCTGTGTCAGATAATTTAAACACATGCTGAACACCACAATCTTCACGAAGCTAAGATAACAGCAGGGCTGTTATATTAGAATCCATTGCTTTTCACTACTGTACATAATAGACTGTGCAGTGAATGTAGTTGAGTTGAGAATAAAAAACGCATAAAAGACAGTTTGAACAGAATTATACTTTATTTAGGGAGAGAAACACAGTTTGTCATTAAGACTTACATTTTGTTTGAGTCCACAGACCCAAATAGTCTATTTTTGTATATTTTGGTCTATAAAAGCAATGCTTTCCAGTCCATGTGGATTACAATACTGCAGATCATCACAACACACACAAAAAAACTTGCTTTATATTTCCCTTTTTACATTGCAGATACAATGGTCTATTCAAACAGGAGACCTACACTTTAGAAAGGTGACCACTGCATTTCTCAATATTAGAAAACAACCAAGTCTGTGATTTAAAATGTTTGTGTGACTTAACCTGAGTATTACACGGTATACTGTATTATGTACAGTCATGTTTAAATGTGTGTGCCTCTTCTTGTGGCATTTTGTACACCAGCAAATCCACAGTAGCACAAACTGCAAGACGTAATGTGTACACATCAAAATCACTTTGGTCTTGGTCTTAGCCAACAACAACTGATTCTGAACTCAATATAATATCAGTCTTGAAAATAGCACAAGTCTAATAATAGCTGGCATCAGATAGCAAAAGTATTAAATTACAATTGGTGAATAATTCAATACTCCAAGAAAACACAATTCAACATGGAGGGTTAGTCATTAAATCAACAGCCAAACATTCCAATTAATGCCAGTCTCAAGAAGCATCAGCATTTTTAAACAGCAGTCAACATGAAACACAAATCCGGATGAGAACTGGCCCTGAGTTTACCATCCACTCAGTACATTATGTTACTGCAGCCTGTCTTGCCAGTCATGTGAAGCATCATCTGAAAGCAGGAGTTCAGCCAATGACTGTTGTTCCTGTGTGCATTTTTTTTTTAACCTCCAGGCTAGTCCCTTCATTTGTGTTTGATGTTAAGTTGCTCTCACAGCTTACAGTGAGAAAGAGACCAACATCCTCTGCCCTCAGACAAACAGAGGTCATTGCATGACAACCCGTGTGCTGAAGCCGCCAAAGAATAACTTTGGCATGTTTTATTAGGCAAAATATATCCAAAAAACTTGAAATTCCCATTAAAATAGCATAAAGCAGACATGTCGGTTGAGAGGAAATCGATGCACTTAAACGAAGTGCACGAGTTACAACACAGAACTCATCTGAAGTATTTCAACAACTTAAGTAACTTACATTTACAGATCTCTTTTTATATATATATATATATATATACACACACACGTGTGACTATGTACAGAGAGGACATGATTACTGCTGTACACAGGGTATCTGTGCACCTTTAAGTAGCACGTAAATGTCCCTGTAAATTAACTACTGTACCCAGTAAGAGTTAGTACATACCAATGGGCTACTCCCAGTGACACACAGTGTCACAAACATTATGGCATTGTTTTCCCCCCCTTTATTTAAATAAAACTATTATATTCATATTATACATTTCATATTTTGTTACATTCAAGGTATAGATACAATTTGTATCAACAAGCAAAAGTCAATTCTAGACATTTGTGGCTTAGTTGTTTGCGGCACTTAGAAAGAGAGGGAGGGGACTATGAACCACTATCCTGGCCTTTAGTTTAACAATCTGACAAACCAGTAAAATACTGGATTGGCACATCAGAAGTCCTTCGTAGCCATAGAAGTTTTTTTTTGTTTTGTTTTGGTTGGGGAAGTAGTCTATTCCCTGGAGAACACTTTGTCTGTAATAAACAATCAATAATAAATACAATGCTCCTACATTTCTATTCTCTTTTGTTTACTTTGAATTGAAGCCAACACTGTGCTGGAAACACACAAGCTAGTGAGCAAAATCCAAAATTAGAATGAAAAAGTGAGATCCTCTTTAAGAAACCATAAACTAATGGGATTCCACTTAGATCTGCCAAAATCTAAACTGATTTAACATTTATTTTATGTCCTGTAAATTACAGTCCACATGTTTAGTCTGTCACAAACTGTTTTAGCTGCCTTATACATCTATGAATGCCACTCACTGTGCCCACTGATTTACTATTAGATGGAAAAATATCATTTCTAGCATGATTTTAGCATAAACCTCAAAATTCCCAAACACACAGTTCATCAGGGCAATAGACTACTTCAGAGTTCAGATTAAACAAGAATCTCAACATCACTAAGAAACATTTTATTACATTAAAGCCAAAATGCTTGTGACCTCAGTTTGGTCTCACAATGAGCAACAGTGTTGATTTTATTTCTTTTAGCACTGACAGCATTTAGGTTTTAAGCATTGATGGTTTTAATTTTTCTATTTTACGACAGTTCAACCATGTCGAGGAAAAGGATTGCACGCAAACGTTTAGCCAAATGCCAGAAACAACCTTGACAGCAGCCTTGCAATCTGATTGTTTCACATGAAGAAACATTTAGGCGGTTTGTTTCACCTTCTCATGAACAGACAGCCAGCCTAAGGTGGCCTCGTCTTTTTTCATGAAAAAACAAAGTCAGCAAAGCCCAAAATTCATTTGGGCAAAAACACATTCAACATTTTTTTTTCATTTTTTTTTTCTTCTTTATATCTGGTCATAGATCACGGTAGTACCTAAACATTATAAAGAAATATATATTCTGAAAGCACCACCAATGAGACAAAGTCAGGCTTGCAGAATTAGCCCTGTTAAAGAGTAATACCACTCAGTTCTAAATTCAGTGTTAGTATGAACCCTTTCCTAACCAATAAATTTTCCCTCATGTAATGTGATGTCCCTTAATGTATTTTTTGTTATTCCACTTATAGTAAGGTTATTTGATATTAACAAACAAACAATCTTAGGTGATACTATGCTGCAAATTTGTAATGTTCATTCATGCAATTTCATAGCTGGTCTATCATAACCATTCCTGAATTCTGAAAATAAGTGGCATTTCCCTTTATATGCACTCGAAGCATGGTTTTGCTGTAGGGGTTGGCTTTACATGGTACAACTTGTACAACTGTAGGCTTAATGGTTAATCCAGCGCTTTGTCCAGAGGGCGAGTTAGAAACAGTATCAGAGAAATCCTTTAAGTGTTAAGTAATAGGTTTGTTTCGATAATCTGGGGCAACACCAAACTTCATGGTTAATACCCATTAACAGACATTAGCATTCTTAGGCCCACTAATGGGAGGTATTTAAGGATCACTTGTTAGAATTGTCTTCTGCTCAGAAGATGGTTTTTAAATGCACCCTCACAGACAACCAACACATTTTCATTCGACTGAAGTTGCACCACATAAATCCACCCTGTCAGCCCACTATTCTAGATCCCAAGGTGCATAAAGAGGATATACACAAAAAGTACAAAGGTCTGCAACACCATCTCCATGTTTCAACTGTACATAAGTGACTTTAAGGTACTACATGTTACATGTAGGGTTTTCACAAAATATATCACTACTAGATCAGAGTACACTCTTGCCAATAACCACTGGTTTTCGGCAGGAAAAATACTTAAAATTAGAAAACAGAAAGCATCCTGAGAGCAATGTGCTGCAAGGCACAGCCAAATCCTTCCATGATCCTTGGAGACTGGCTGCATGTATGCATACTATGCATGTGTATGTCAGCAGTCCGGCCTCCCACAAAAAGCCACACTGGAAATATCATCTCCAACATGCTTCCTAGCATTCACTTAGTTTTTTTTTTTTTTTTTTAAATGAAGAAACCTAATACTCTACAACATATCAAGATATATTTAACTCACTCAGAGGCCTAACTGTTACAGCCAGACTCTGACAAATGCAACATTAAATATACAGTCTGGTAAAGAATTCCTTGTGCAAGCATTTAATGGTTTCCATCACTAGCAGTAAACTCTTACGACTTGTCCCCACTTAACAATTTCTGAAAGTTTCACCACATTTACATGCACATTAGAAACCATGTAACTGTCAGAAATGGGGTTAAGGCATTGCATCTGATAACCTTATTTTTTTGTAAAATGCTCTTCTAAAACCACAATTAACACACAGTTGTAACAAAAACTCCTAAACAGTTTTGTCATGTCAGCTTTGTCATGTTTTAAGTGGATCTTATTTGTTATAAACAAATTCGGACTAATGCTGGATGGCATATAATACTGTATGTATGTCTTTCAATTTCACAAATTCATTACTGCTGGAATTAGACTCTATTTAATAAACTAATCTACTTATGTCTAAAGTAGGGAAATCAATATGTTTGTTGATCATAGGACCTTTGGATGTAATTACTTTAGGTGTAGCAATATTGCATTTCTGCTAAATTGCTACCACAGCGAAGGTACCTTCGCTTTCCTGGGTTTCTGCCATGCACATTAATGCCCAATGCCTTAAAACTGATAAAGGAAACAATTATTTTCAATTATGTGTCAGTAATCAGCATAAGCTAGTTATCTTCAATACTCAAGTGCATGTAAAGGTAGTGTGAAACTTAATTAACCGGCTCTACTGACAACTTGAAGGAGTCCATTAGAGCTACTGTTTGAAACAAAGATACTTTGAATACTTCCACGCTAAAAATAAGTGGCACAACAGATTTGACAAATATATAATTAGGAAAACCCTGGATGTGGCACCCAATAAAATCAGAAAGGTAGCTATATAGTACACAATAGGAAATTATCCAAACACGGATGTTACTTTATGCTGTAATTAAATTGATCCTGTGAACCGAAAAAGGTAATGTTATGTAGAATACAGACACGATATAAATTCTGTCTTTTTTGGCATTATTTAGCAGCTTATAAATGACTTTGAAATAATGGCTTTTGTGTGATTATATGTACATAAATATGTGCACCTGTATACAAGTCAAATCTCTTGTTTGGCTTGCTTTGTGCACTGTCAAATTCTACCAAAATAGTAGCTTTGTTAAGTGAGGCTGAGAAAATATATCTCTTTAGATACTGAGATAGTGCTTTACATTTGAAAGTAGGAGGCTTCAATGACAAAGACTTTCACTGAAACCAATCAGACAATGACTAAAGCGTGAGGTCATTCAGATATAAGGCCATAAAATGTCATAGTTCATGCTGTGAGGTATACACCTACCTCCCCTTTACTCATCTTCAAAACAAATGCACAAAAAAACACAAGAACTATTTACAGTAGAGGCAGGCCTATGCAAGGTTATTTATACTTCCACTCCACCAGAAACTCTTCAGATGCTTTTCATAACACATTCACAGGGCCTGAGCAAGATCTTCGCAAAAGCTACATGGTGTACAAATGTTCTTATGTCAAATCTAATAAGGCAAATGTGGGAGACATTGTTGATTATTACTTCCCATCTTCACTGTGTTGCTATGTAGCTTAATTGCTTACTCAATCACACTGACTCACAATTACACTAACTAGCTATGTTAATTAGGATTGGATTAGGTTTAATACGATGATTAACCCACTGGCCATCAAAACTGTAGAACCAATGATCAACATTAAATGAATGAAATATATAATATTATGAAAACAATCACCATCATTATAACGCATTATGAAATGTGATTTCCTTGAAATGACAGTTTTGTGTACCCTATTAATTTGTCAGATGTTCTAATACATGCATTTTGCCAGTGATGCTTTTAATCCGGTTAGTTTTATAGTGTGACTTTTCATGACAGTGGTTTTGTCACTCCGTCCATGGCTTTCAGTCAACTTACATCCAATAGGCTTAATAACTGCAAGCAAATACAGTCGTTCAGCGTCTGTTAGCTAGAGCACCAGCAAAACCAAAGCTATCACTTGGGCTGTTGCTAAGTAAGCACACCAAACAGACAAGCTAACTACTTACTTCTTAAGCTTTTAAGGCATAGCTTAGCAAGGATTCTTATGCTAATTAACTAGATGGACCCACATCCAAGCTCAGAAGCGCCAAAATGAGCAGCATTATCAATCCTGTTGGTGTGAATAACAAATAAATGAGGTGCGTGTCTTTCTTGGAGGAACATCACGAGAGATAACAGTGAATGGTATTTACTGCCATAAACACTGTCTCTTCACTTTGTTCTGAGTAATACACTGAACTCACAACACTGCTAAGCTTATCGCCAGCTTATGCAGCCCTTTACAGCTAAATTAACAAAAAGAAATGTTAGTCTCTTAGTCTGTGTTTGTAACAGTTGCAGGTCCTTAAATTACACCGAGGCTCTAGCTAACAAGTGCTAAAGGGACAAACGTAGCGGTGGAGCTTCAGCTTACTAGGTAAAGATCAAAGTTGAGAGCATGATAAATGTCCTAGCCTGGAAGCTGGGCTTATGTCCGCCCGCCCACAAAATCTTGGTGGGGAATTTCAGTCTGGACTCCTGCTCGCTCCAGATTCATTGTGCCCAGAAAAGATCTGCCAATCCAATGGTTTAGTCCGGCTTTATGTGGCCATAATCAGAATAGTAACAGCAAAATAGTCATACACCTGAGAGCTGTTGAGCTTATTTTTTTACAACAAAATGGCTGCCAATGGAGAAGCGAGATGATCAGATTCTTCTATTATATCAGATGTACAAGACATCGACAGTAATGACTTAAAAGAAACAAAGAGTGAAATTAAAATGAGTTAGGTTTTCATTATGTATTAGTTATTTTAACATTACTGTATTTAAATGTTAAATGAATGTACTGAATGTATTGAACTGTTTTATTTTGTAAAGTGTTAATTTAATACTAAACTTTATTTGGGTTCCATGTACACCTTATAAACATCCAATCAATTTAAACTGCTTGCACATAATTCAGAATTGATTTAAGGAACATTTTCCAGTCTGGATAAGGACTGTATTGTTGAACAAATTCTGCTCTTGCACAGGTAGCATGAATGTGTTATGAACCAGATTTCTAATAAGGTGTTGCTTTATATCATATAGCTGCACCACACTCCATATAAAAACTTCAATTATGGTGATTATTTCTATATTAGCTTAGTGATGCAAAATCTGATAGCCAGATTTCCCACCCAAGACGAAATGATTAACTCCTGAGGGCAGATGTTGCATATGCAGCAACATTTAACAAGTGCCTATCTTTGCAATTAAGCTTCTTAATCCCTCATCACATCACGTTCAATTGTTTCATTATAATAAACTGCTCAGTGGCAGGACCTCAGTTTTGTGACAATGACAGCGGCAAGTTGTTGTGGATCTGTCAAATGAGGGTTCTTCTCCATTACTGAGTGGACTACGTAAGCAGGAAATATGTTACAAAGGTTCCTATATGTTTGATACTGGTGGTCTGGAATAACATACCGCTCTTGGTGTTCAGCTGCAGATGGGGTCTCCCATGGAGAGTTCCAGATTTGTTCCATTTTGTCTGGCATGCTGCGGACCATCACCCGCTCACAACATGGCATCAGGCTGTTACTCAGTGGATATGAATGATATCCATAGGACTCATTACCACAAGGCAGAGGGTCCCAGCTTGCATGCTGCTCACGGCACAGTGGAGGTCGCCTCTGTCTCATTGGGTTGCTATCGTATAACCTTGAATCCGATATGCTGTCCATTCGAGTCATACCTAGAGACCGCATGGGTTGGGATGACAAAGGTGGGAGGACATTCTGAGTCAGGGGGTAGTCTCCAGGACAGCTGGACCTGGCTCCCACTGCAGCATGCTGGACATGTGGTGCTAGGTGAGGTCCAGACTGCTTACGGGGGACTTGCTTCGGCTCCTCTGGTCCATAACTCTGTACTCTGCTCAGCGCTTCGTGACGAAACCCGTGGGAGAAAGCCTGCATCCTACCCTGTGCAGAAGACTGCTGCTGCACCTTCATGCTCTCCTCTAAGCTACTGTCAACAGAGCTTGGGTACAGGTCCCCATACGAGGAGAATGAGTCACTGTTTGAGTGGCTGAGACAGGACTCAGGGCAGTGGCTGGGATTTCTCTGATACACATGCTCGTGCTCCATGCTACAGAAACTGTCAACATTATGCATGCTGCTCATGCTCATATTTGAAAAATCACTGTGCAATGAATAATATCCATGGTCACTAACTGAGTCATACTTTGGGAACTGTTCACTGTATGTTACAGAGGCGCCATGACTATTAGTAACTAAAATAGGAGGGTACTGTACACTGGACATGTGCTCCAGAGAACTATGAGAGAACTGCAGAGAACCTGGCACTGGGCTGCTGGCTGATCGTGTGTTCAAGGCCCCCGCTGCGTGGCTCTTTACAGGCTGCATGGTGGGCACACTGAGAGCAGACACAAGGGAAGGCACTGAATTTGTCTCAGACTTCCTAGCGACAGACAGTGCCTCTGGAGGTTCACAGGCCACTGAACGAATGCTGGGGTCAGACTGACGTTTGGGTGCCACACGCTTAGCCTCAGAGTTAATGTCCCCCTTTACAGTTGCGGGACCAGTGCCACATTTAGCCAAAGCCCCCTCACTCATTGTTTTCACAGCAGACAATTTGGCAAAGGCCCGTAGTTCATCAGCCACGGACCGCTGTGGCTGGTTGACGCGCTCCGGATGATAGTACTTACACTTATGTCCATATGTGCACTTTTTCCCTTGTTTAAAAAAAGAATAGATGAAGTCAATAAAAATAAACACTTAAATCACCCTGACCAAAGTGAAAGTCTTTTCAGACATTGCTTGGAAAATGGAGCTTACCATAGGGGCAAGGTTGCTTTTTGTGCTCTGGAACAACAGGCCGCTTGCGGAGAAAGTTTTCTAAGCTTGGGCCGTGTCTTCCTAATGGATCGTCAGGCGGCATAAACCTATTAAAAATCCAAACGTATCTGTCATTAAATGTCAGCATAATTGTATACTGAATTATAAGTGATATTAATATACACAAAAAAGATTAATTAAAAGATTAATAATTGGTCCCCAACTTTAGAAACATTTGATTATCAAAAGATTCAGTAAAAGAAACAGGTCATGCCAAGGATAAACTTTCATAAAATTAGTTGAATGAATATCCATTTAAACTATTTACTAAATTTGTCATAAAATATTCTGTATAATAGTGTATAATATATATTACTTTTCACTAATATACACAAAATCAATGTTCATACTCTTGCCTGAAACAGTTCTAAAATGCATTTTAGATAAGTCATTGTCTGTAAAAATGCAGTTTCTTACTTGTCATTGACAAATGAGTACATAAGGAGACGCTCTTCTATGAACTTCTTCCACTCTGGCTTCTCATTTTGCAAGTCCCTGTAGTTGTCATTTGACACAATAATTCCATCAGAATCATAAGCCAGCTTCACTATGAAGCGATCATCATAGCACACCACTCTCCGGCCTTGAACTCTCCGAGACGGGGTGAAAACCAGGACCTTCTCTTTCTCCAGCTTGCGTAATATTTCTTGATCTGAAAGCGAAATATTAAGGATTTTTTTAATGTAAATTTTTATGAAAACAGCAAGAAGTTATATCTTAACAAACCTTGGCCTGTTAAATAGCTCCAATTTAATGATGGCATCAGTAATGTGTGAGCACAGCAACAGCTGCTTATAAATGGCTTTAGTACCTGTGATGAGGGCGTCAGGTCTTGACTGCTCCTTTCTCCAGGCTGGGACAAACACAGTGATGTCTTTGTGTCCTTTCTCCACAAACCATTCAACAGCAAGCTGGATACCACGGCAAGAGAATACCTCCTTATTTCCATGGCTGGAAAACAATACAGTGAAAAGTATACTTAAACCTCATGGACCAGACCTTTATAAAAAGAAAGTGTTTCAGAGAAAATGGCAATTTGTATGAAGCACAAATCAATTAAACAGGAGGTGTATATGTTTGTGAGCGTCTTACCTCATTGCCACATTTGAGCCATCAATCACAATGGGCCTGAGGTTATCAAAGGTATCTACAGATTCATCTTCCACTGACACTTCTGGACTAACAGTCTCTTTAACACAGGGGGGTCTTGATATTGACGTGGCTGTACTACTGCAAGGTTGAATTTCAGACTCGACTTTGTTCCCAAGTCGTACTAACTCGGCAAGTATGTCGTTAATAAGTGCAGTCGCCCCCAACTTGTGGAGCACCGTCTCCACCTGCTCTCCCGAATAGCCCAGCTTCAAAGCAAATTCCATCTTTGTCTGGTAGTCTCTGTCACTGGCAAGCTTGATCCCTGGTGCTGTGCTGGTGTCATCCTCACGAAAATCTTGCACGGTGCTACTCTGGGAAAAACTGGGCCGGTCAAGGCATGGAGAGCGACAGAGTTGTCGGTGAGGTTTCGTCACAGCCAAGGGCTCCCTTCTCCTGCAGCCACTGTTCACCTGAACCCTCTGATGTTGCTGATCCTCTGATTCGCTTTCTGAGCTGCTTCCATCCTCAGACTCGTCAGTGGCATGCTGGGCCTCGCTTGAGTCAATGTTCTCCTCCCTGCATGGGCGTTTTTCCATTTTGAGCTTCTCCACCATGGATCATGCTGTCATCATGTTCGTCTTGACACCTCAAAATTCCACCCCATGCTTCCTCACCTCCACCGCAACCAGGGAATCATACTCAGTTTTGGACTTCAGCACTGCAGGGTCTTTGCGTAGGGCCAAAGTAATATGGTCGTCCCCTATGTGAGCAGCCAAATTATCAAATTATGTAATCCTGTATGGGAGCAAACACACAATAGTCAGCATCAGTAATTTTGTCCTAAACATAAACTCACTTGAACATGATGCAAAAATATTTATATAGTTAATTAATATAGTAGGATAATTGATAAAAATGTGCCTGTCCAAGTGCTTGTGGTTTAGCATACTTCAGAACCAGTCGTTTTATCATCTCCGCCCTCCACCCCACTTCTGGTAAATCAGTAAGTTCTGTGGGAAACACTGCTATCTGAGGCAGGTGACAAAATTGCATCAGTTCCTTGCCCACACGGATGACTTTGGTGATTTGTGAAAATGCTTGGCAAAAGAAAATGCTTGGAAAAGTCTGCAAAGCTTACAGGCTACACTTTTTTGTTGGGCTGGAAATCCTGTGCTGAGTGAGATGATGAAACAGTCGATTTATAAAAATGTACAACCAATGACGTACTTTAAGCAGTAACTAACTGCTAATTCCAACTGCTGGTAAATTTTGCCTGCCCTAATTGTTGCGTGAGACAGATACGAACAAACCTGGACAGAATTGTGTATATTTGCTAATATTAAATGATTCACAACTGCATTTTTTTTTTCAGATTAACAAAAAACACAGAAAAAATAATATTACTGCTCTCTTGTGGAAACCATGTGGAAAACATCTGACAGCGTCAGACAACAAAATACCTAGAGAATTTCCCTATCTCTCAAGCACAGATGTTTTAAAGTGACAATTTCATTCTTCTGGCAAAAAATGTGTTAATGTACTGCAGAACAACCCTCGTCACTGAGCACAAAAGTCTTATTGGTCATGCATCAATATTCAAGCCAGACACACGGATGGGGCGAGTACACAAGTTAAGATAACCTGAGACAAAGTGTGGGCTGAATAGTGTATCCCTGTGCCTCCAGCCCTCTGACAGACAATGCAAATTTCACAGAATTCCACAGGGAGCAAACCTGTTTTATGGTAAAGCAGTGCAGAGCTCCGTGGGAGCCTGCAGTAAAAAACATGCAACACTGTCAACAGTGCCAAGAGATTTTTTATTTTTATTTTTTTACACAGGGATATTGATAATCAGAATAATGTTATTGCAAGTGTGATAATGAAGAGACACACTTGACTACACTTTCCCTCAGTCTTGCAGAGAGTAGAATACAGGCATACAGGCAGCTTCGAGCTTCAAGAGGCACAGCCCATGATGTGCGTTGCTTAGCAACACAGCCTTGTCATCAGCTAACTCCTTTTTACCAGTCACGACTAACACAAACACAGCTCATCATCTCCCTTCATGCAGCCAGTAAATGCAGAACACTTACAGATACACTACAACTCTACACAAAAACTCTTGAGACAGCATATTCTGCAGTAACAAATTACATTATTGTGATATTCATCAGTGCTGTCCACTGAAAAAAAATAAAAGTATATGTGACCTACAGCATATGTTTGACTTTCAAAAATGGTTCACAATAAATACAATAATACTACTAATAATAACAATAATAAGTCACAACTGTTTTTACATTCAATGGTTTAAAGGTCACTCTAATAAGAAAACAGGTATATGTCTGAATGTGAGTCACTACTGATCACAACTCGTATGACAAGGATGAGGAACAAACTATAGTTTTCCGTTTAAATAACTGAAAGGGGAGGGATGTTAAAGCACCGCCATGGAACTGCTAGGATCAGACAGAAACAACAATGGCTCACACAACCCACTGACATTTAAGACATTTTATGACCATCTCAATACATGTTTAGAGGAGCAGAGTTCTTCGAATCCCTTCCTCTCCACCTCCAGATTCAGAGGCTTAGTCTCAGCAAGGCCTCCAGACTATCTCAGCACACACACAGGCTTGTGTAGATCGGTTTCATAGCAACAAGTGTAGCAGGCTCGTGAAGCCATATTCTTTATACTGCTGACCCTACATATCATCCAGCAATGAGCAAGGATGATCTGCACTATAGTCAGCTTTTTTTTTTGCATTTATTACTTGAGAAGTTATGTATCTTGAAACCAAGGTACTGCAAAATAAACCACCAGTACACAAAAATCACATGTAATTGTTGCTGTATTGGCTGCACCACGAGCATTCAAACAGAACAAAATCATTATTATGTTGGTTTGACTATGTACCTCTTTATTATTTTGCTATCATAATGCAAAGAAATACAATCAGTTTGTAGTACTCTGTTCTCAGCACTTTTACGAGGTCCCAAAACTTAACAACTGCAGAACTAAGATGCCCCAGCAACAAACAGTCAATGTGTTTGGGTCTGTATTAAATCTGGGATTTGTTCTACCATAAGGTCA
The DNA here is from genome assembly GCF_022458985.1 of Mugil cephalus. Taxonomy (NCBI): domain Eukaryota; kingdom Metazoa; phylum Chordata; class Actinopteri; order Mugiliformes; family Mugilidae; genus Mugil; species Mugil cephalus. The sequence goes on from NC_061784.1 coordinate 3,773,734, forward strand.
TGAGTAGCATCTGTGGGACAAGTTATCAGTTTACATTTGTAATATGCTTCCACATAAATGCATGAAAGTCAAATAAAGTTAATGGCTCACAACCAAGGCAAAAATATGCTTTAACTTCCTTATTGACACTGATCAGACGATGGCACTATGCTCCCATCGTCTGACTCATTAGACCGGTGACTTCTGTGCTGCTACAATAGGAAGACTGAATGCTGGCTGAAAATCATGACACTACATCTGTTGGCTGGTCATTTCATATACAAAAGAAGATAGAGACAGCAACATTTCAAGTGTGTTAGGTTAGCACTTCAGTATAAAAAAAGCAACTGTCAAGAATAAACACAAACTTAAAGTGAACATTTTATGTTTGCTCATTCATCATCTCCTTTTTAGTTCTTATCGTAGTGGCCCATCACTTGGAAACTCACTGTAACAGGCGTGCTCCAAGACAAGATGGAGGGGATAGGTGTCACTTGCAAGTCTTTTCATTTATTATTTAATGTCTAGTTTATAGTGCTGTTGCGCAAATAGATATGTAACACCACAGGTGTCAAACATGTGGCCCACCAGAGCGTCTAATCTGGCCCGCAGCATGAATTTTCAAAATGCAAAAATTTCACAACAGCTAACATTAATTCGTCCACTGTTTTAGAAAGAGAAGTGGACAGAACACAACAGTGAGACCCAGGACTAAAATGCAGACAGCCATGTGCCCAAATAACACTTGTATTTCTTAACATTTCTATTTATTTATTTTAAGTTTTTTTTTGGACAATAGTTTATCAAATGTAATCATTCTCCTAATTTACTTGTTCTTCTTTGCATTAAAACAAATGGAAAAAAAAATCTGCAGTTGCTGTTATTAATAGGTTAGCTATTATGATAGCCAGTGGCCAGTTTTAGATTAAATTGGGCAACTTGTCTAAATACTCCACACACACAGACATATAAGAAAAACTTACTTCCATAACAGCAGAAATTAAAACTGCACATACTCTATTTGTCTGTACAAATATATCAGCACACAAGGCACAAAACGAACAACTTGCTTCAAACTTTATGCCCTCATCCTCATTTTAAAGTGCATTTTCTGCCAACAACACAATATTTAGTTCAAACCAACAAACAATGTTTAATTTTTTTTAAGTGCTAATTTGAACCACTCATATACAACGTATTCAACTGAATATTTGTTTCTAGTTCAAATTGAAAGTTGCAGAGGGGACGTCAACAGCAGGCAAAATGAAGTAAGGATGTAAATATGTATATTTTTCATATTGATCTAGTTCCTGCGTTTAAAGGAAGCTTACTATATGAAAACGTTACATCTCCACATTAGTCCCATTGCTAAGTTAACTTTGCTGCTCTGTTATTGCATCTATCAGCTAACAACAAGTTGACACGTCAAAAAAAAATAAATAAATAAAAAAAAAATGGGGAAAAAAAAAGAAAAAACTGAAGCGATCGATATCTTTGGCAACAGCATCATGAGTCGAGGGGATGAAATGGAGGATGGTTAAAGAATAAGACACGAGAAGACGTTTCATACTTACATTACACTTTTCCGAATAGCGTTAAATCGTCACTACACCACACGACCTCTCCTTTGTGACTGAATTTGTTCAGGGAGGGTGAACTGCTTTGACAGCCTTAGTTAGGCCGAGAGTTGTGGTTAGCACACGCTAGCAAGGTAGTATAAAATATATCCCTAAAAAGCAGCTGGTGAGACAACATTTTAGCTACATAAATTTGTCCACCAAGCTGGGTTAACCGCGCTGATCAGCGGCTAGGAAGCAGACGTATAACGGTAACTGCGAGCTACCGCTAACCGACAGGCTTGTCAGGCAACCCCGGTCTGTATGTGTTTGACGGCAGCACGGCGCTAGTTAGCGACCGTCCGTCCAGGCTGACTCCAACGTCTGGCTGCTAGCGTCGGTTAGCTTCGGTAGCTGAGCGTGCGCTGCTAACATTTTTACGGAACACTACAGCAACTTAAGATAAAGTTGACGACCATTTCATAACCCAGACGTGGCTGAAACGACAGCAGCATTTTACGAATCTTTACGTGTCGTGCACGCACACCGCCGCCGTCCACCGCCGCAGACTTGGAACGGTGCTCGTCTCACCTTGTTGCTGTCATCCTCCTCCTCGCCTTCATGTTTTGCTGCCATTGGCGCTGTCGCAGTTTAGTCAGGGTTGCCAGATAACGGGAGGGAAACAAGTAATTTCAATTGTGAAAAGATAGCGGGGTACAAAAAGAAAAAAAAAATAATGATTTCTCCTACCCGCAACTTAGTCGGACGTTTAATAATGTACTTTATGTTGAAAGCCTATAATGAGAATGTCTTATCCTGTACTTGTAGGAATACCAGATTTTGAGATATATTTAACCCTTTATAGGGCACTCATTGAAATACTCTAAATTTCAGCTCTAGTCTTATTGTAGGGCATAAGGAGGCATGGGAAATTTTTCTTTTCTTGTTTTTTCATGGAGAAAATCAAGATACATTAAAACCATATATGGTTCCATGTCCTTGAGTGGCAAGTAAATGAAAACAGACCATTAGAACTTAAGTGCCTACTCTGGCACTCAACACACACATTATCACATTTGGACAACATAAGGACACTTCTTCATGGTACCTAATAAAGCAGTTGTGCTCAGTGTTAATGCAGAGGTGCGCCTTGAACACCACATTTGAGCTGAGAATCTTTCCTTGATCTTTTCTAATTGGCTGAGTGAAAATCTTATGCTTCTAAACCTCAGAGAAGCACAGGGACACAACTTGAACGTGACCCTATATGGTTTCCTTTGCTTATGTGTCAGTATTAATGCTCTTTTGCAACACGTCTAAGCATGATGATTGCTTGGTCAAACAAGTAAAAGGAAACAGAAAAATGGTCAACGTTACTTCGTCATGTTTATTTTTTGTGTAAGGCGGCATTCTACTCTGACAAAACGGTAAGAGATTCTCAAGAAGAATCCCCAAGTGTAACACGTATGTAACTCTAAAAATAAAAATACCAAAAAAAAAAAAAAAAACAGAACTGAAAAAGAATAGAGACCATTCAGAATATCAGTTCGGAATACAAATAGCTGAGAATATAAATACAAATTCTTTGACGTTTGTTCAATATTACACTATAAAAAACTACATCATCTGACATCTGATTAAGCTTTGACTGACATAATCACAAGAAAATGACATAGTGAAAGTACTAGTTCATCTTTCGACATTTTCATTTTAAATCCAAACAAAATCAAACAACTTGTTCGTTCCACTAGCTTACAGTAATGCAATTATGTAGTGCATACATTTTGATAGGTTTGCACATCACAGAAAGTCAAGCTGTTCAGAAATGGGATAGAATAAAGTCTGTTTTGCTCATCAAACACACTTCTGAGACTATCCAGTACTTCAGCTTTTTTGGTTCCTGAACTCTTTACTACTTTTAGACTATTTCTTCAGTGTCTTACGTACAACCGGCTATCTAAATTTGCAGTGTTCTAAGGAAATACATCAGCTTTGCCTTGCAAAGCTATCTACAGTATGTAAATGAAATGGCAGCTAAAGTTGACATGCAAGAACTATCAGTCCATCTGTATATTTTCTATTCCTGATAATCCTGTTCTGAGTTCAGGGGAAGAACTGTTCTTGAGGTGAAGTCAAAAGAGTAGGCTAAAGAAATGAAAGATTAAATTTCAATGTCACAATAGGATAAAGTAAACCTTAGTTAGGCAAAGAGGCTGTGAAGAGGTCTCAAACACAAACATAAGCTGATATTTAAAGCATAAGCATTCATGTGTTTGGAGGCAACTGGCAAAACAGGACTTGGTCAGCCGTGTTTAGCTTTACAATGGAAACCAGGCTGATGAAAACCCACCCAATAAAGTGTGTCATTACCTGGAGACTGAGGCTACACATGGGTATAAACATTCTAGTACATTAATAGCTTAATGAGATGAAATCTGTGAACATTCCCAAAGCATATGAAACAATTACTCCCCTGAATACCATCAGTGGACAAATTTATGCGGATGTGTTAAGTACAAAAAAGCAACTGTTAATGTGCAAACGCAGAACATCTGACGCAGTATGTCACACTCCACATTTCAAAAGTCAGTTCCTCTTTCTGTTCATCACAGTGTACAACAATTTTCAAAGGAATCTGCTGTGCATTTTGCAACAATTACTCCTTTGGATAAACATAAAAGCACTCATTGGCACGTGTATATTTGATCTTAAACGTAGACTGAAAGATTCTCAGTTAAAGTTTGCCTCAGGAAGATTGTTGCAGGCCACGGGGAAAGCCACATCCCTGGGGGGGATTTCTTCTTTAGACACACCTGTATTCAGAGGACTCCCTGTCTGGGACATACCTTCCCCACTAGCCACTGGTCTCCCTTGATTATAAGATTGCAAATTAGTAGCAGGCTTACAAAAATCATCATCATCAATATCATCGGATACCTTGTCCATCCTTCCAGAGTAAACAAAGGTGCCATGAGGTAAACAAGAATCCGACTGCAGAGGAAGATGACACTGCCGATTGTAAAGCTCTGTGTTCTGTGAAACGAAATCACAGCATGATCTGTCTGAAACATTGGAGCAAGCACATGGGGCTTTACTGTTTGAAAAATCACTGTTGGATGAGCTAGAAAATATTTTGCGTTTTACTTGGGTCTGATTGAGGCTCTGGAGCTTTTGATTGATCTCCCCGTCTGTATGAGGAAGACTTAAAGCCATTTCTGACCTTGTTTGCCATGATAAGGCCATAATGCTGTTACCATCTCTAACTTCAGATGCCGACATGGCTACATTCGGTTTATAATATGGTGAGGAATCAGTTTGTGGACAGGAAATGTTAGTAGCCCGGTTCTCTCTGCAATTTTCAGGTGTCTTCAACTCAAGGCTTTCTCTATCCAGAGACCTACTTCTCCTGTCTAGGGACAATGCGCTCGGCACGGACTGCCCAACCCTTGTAAGGCCTAGGTGCCGTGGGAGACTAGTAACGGCCCATGTATTACTGATCAGATTCTGTTCATAAAGGTCTAACATTTGATAATCACAGTCAGCAAATGCATCTTTTTGTAGGTAGCTTTCTTCAAACTCCTGATATGGTGAAGAAATGTCCTCCTCCAGTTCCATGTGAATCTGCTCATCGTATTGGCCCTCATTATGCATATCCACTACATCAAATGTGACTATGGTGGGTAAGGCCTCCATGCTTGGAGTGAAGGCAGAGTTCGTCTCCAAACCGTCCGAGTTGTTGTGCAAGTTACTCAGCATTTGAGCGTGTTTTGTGTAGTCCACAAGCGCCTGTGAGAAACACACAGTTTGCCCATCATCCAAGTCGTTGCAATCTTCAGACTGAGAATTGATATTTCTGTATGGTAGAGCCACGGGCTTGTTTTCCTCAAGATCTTTGGATTCACAAAACGTTTCAAAGTCTGGGTCAGATGTGCTACTGCACGATAAACCATTGGATTTTGTTCTTTTTTCCGTGGAAGAGAGCACATTTCCCTTTTTGTTAAATATATCCAGTTCTAAATTGTTCTTATTGATTGATGCTTGGGGTTTTGAAATCAAATTACAATTTTTATTGACTCCGAGATCTTGGCGGCCAACTGTATTTTGCGCCGACTCTGGGGATTTACTGCATGTGCTTGGCATCTCTAGAAAATCATGAACTTCGTACAGTTCAGGACTTATTTGCAATCTGCTCATTTCTGGAACAAAGGCAGAATCTGTCACATCTGGTGCCTCACTTAAATAGTCACACTGCTTAGAAGTGGGTAGCTTTGATTTGTTTTCATAATGTGGACTGATGAGACTCTCATCAGGTGCAAAAAGTTCATAGAGGGCATCGCCACTGTAACTGTCCCTGGGTAATCTACTGCTTCTTAATCTGTCAGATTTTTCTTGCCCTTCTTCTGGCGCAGGGGTATTTGAATCATAGTATCCCTCATCACTGTTTGGAACTGACTCTTGATGTTCACTTTGAGGAGTTAAGACATCAGCAATTGAGGAAGTGTCTATGCCACCAGCCTGCTGTGCACTGCTGCTGTTCAGCAAGTCCATATTGTGGGAACTAGTCAGCTCGGCAGTTACGTCTGTGTGGTCTGGATTGCAAGTGCAGCACATTTCCTCTGAAGCAGTATTTCCCCAAAAGTCATGAAGACACGATTCATCCAAATCTTCTGGTGATGCCATTTCTTCCCCGCCACCCTGATAGGTAAGATAACAAGAGGCCCTCTTTCCTCCATTTCTGCTCCTCTCACCAGAAACTGTGCTCTCTGTGATGCTGTCATCTTCTTGATCTGCAATAATATCCCCACAGCCAGTGAGTGAATCGAAGCTCTTTAATGAGGCAACGTCTCCAAAAATCAGGTTCAGCTGATCCGAAGAGCCGGTAGGAGTTTCAGGCTTCAATGCAGGCTCAGACGTCGAGTGAAGTTTTAGGCAAGGCTCGCTGAGACCTCTAGGCATCTCCTCACAGTCCCTGGAAACCATAGCCATCAACTTCATTTCCTCCAGTTGACCGTCACACACCTGATCTCCAAGCTCAGATACTGGGCTTTCTTTCTCCAAGCTCTTCTCTAGTGCCATTGCTTCACTACATTCAGGACCAGTGAAAATATCGGATATAACATCTGCAAAATCAGGCACATCTGGTTCAGATCCCAGGCACTCTGTGACAAACTTGTGGGCGTTGTCCTGGACAACAGGCACCTCTTTCTTGCAGGGAGGAGAAGACATTGCAATCATTTCAGTTTTATCCAATCCATCATTTCTATGGTTTCTGTGATGTTTAAAACTGTGAAAAAAACTTCGCAGGCCCCTTCTCTGACGCCCAAGAGTCAGTGATTTCTGGTCGGCAGTGGTATGACTACATTCATTGTGACAGCTGCTGTGGAGATCTCCAGCAGCGTCCCTCTGGCTGTGGTACTCAAAATCTCCAGCTGAGGCAAACCCGCTTCTTAGATTGTCATCATGACTAACTTTACTTAACCCATCATGTGTTCTGCTTTTACTGATTCCTTTCTTAGAAGACCACTTGTTCTGATTTTTACTCCTGCCTCCAAAGAAACTTGGTAAAATACAGATACTCTTACGAACTCCAAAAAATGTCAGGGCAGTCCTCCTGAATTTTCCAGATTTTTGAGGTTTCACTGTCACATTTGTCGTATCTGGCTGAAGCTCCTCCACAATGTCATCAGGGCCACACCGGGGAAGCTGTTGAGCGGCTGAAGGTGACTCCTTGGTGTCACTTGGTAGCTCATGTACCTTGCGAGAAGCCATGGCTGCCACATTCACAGAAGCACAAGTTTCACAGAAGACATAACGGCTGAAGTTTCAAAATCATCTGACTGCAGTGGATTTCTCCTTCATCTGATGCAAGTCCTGTGAAAAACGTCGAGACCACAATCTTTATTAGTCACACAACACTGATGTTTATCCTCATTTGCACAAGAGCTACAAGATGACTCTCAGTGACATCTTGTAGCTTGCAACAATTTTCTCAAGCCTTGAGTTTGCAAACTGTATTTCACTTTCTTATCTCACTGCTTATTTTACTGCAAATATCAATTTGCCTTTGCATCTGCTTTAAGTAAACCTGTCCTAGAGTTTCCCTAGTTTTCCTTTTTGAATGTGAGTTTTATGAGTGAGTAATAAGCATACGCTGCAATCAGGATTTGTAGTAGTTGTTTTGACGTCTGTGCTTTTGCGCTTATGTATGTGTTTGCCCTATTTTTTGTTTTATACTTGTGTGCTATTTTTCTGCCTTATTCGAGATTGTTGGTGGCTAAATAATACCCAAGGAATTCACTTCTTATTAAGTACTTTTACTTCATTTGTGAAGAAAAGACAAATGTAATGTCTAATTCGGTTTGTGTAATATTACAGCTATGAATCTGGTGGATAGGGGTATGTGCTTTTTATGTTATATATTTCTATATATCAAAACATGCACACATGCTAGTTATATATCAAAGGACAACAGAATATTACTGGTACTCAATTCTCACTTCTCAAGTATATATAAATGACTGAATGTTGATCAAAGATAACATAAAACTTGAAAACTGGATTGAAAGGCCATGTGATGAAGCAACAGACTTGAGGTGTTACTTCATGCTGCAGCTGCACCATTTGTTGTGCCATAATGACCACGCTTAACTTTATACTTTAGATCACAAGTGTCGGCCAGACAGTCTAATCTGGCCGGCGGCATGAATTTACAAAGTGTGAAATTACATAGAAGACTGCAATTTTTCAATGAAAATAACTGCCATCTCCACCGTTTAGTCTGAGAAGTGGACAGAACACAACACCGAGACCCAGGACTAGACCGCAGACTGCAATGAGCCCAAATTGCACTTATTTTTCTTGAGAAATTAAATTTTTTTTTCAATGATAGTTTGGACATATCCAAAGTAACTTGAATGCTGTTCATGGACATTTTGGAGCACATGCATGGTCTTGGTCTCTTTTCAAGGCCATAATCACTTTAAGTAGTATTGCCCTTAAGTAATCAAATTTGGTACACAGCTAAAAAATAAGAAGTTGTTGTGGTCCGCCTGAAATTTTTAGCTTTGAAAAAAAACGTGTCGGCTCTGTTTACTCAAACACAACTCGTGTACGGAGCTCTGATTGGTTCAAAAAGCTACTGCCGTCTCATATACCGCCCAGGGGTACTCGTTCTTCTTTGCACTAAAACAAATAGAAAAAACAGGAATTGTTGTTACTTATAGGTTATTACTCTGTTGTGCTATTGGTCTGGCCCGCTTAAAATCAAACTGGGCTGAATGTGGCCCCCGAACTAAAAACGCGTTTGACACCGCTGTAGATCGCTGTCTTAGCAAACAACACAGACAGCAACATTAAGCAGTTTTGACAAAGCCCTCAGTTCCCGTGTAAAACCGAACTAAATGCAATTGTAGCGCGTCAACAGGACAAGTTTGTAAGTCAACTAACTTACCACTGCAGCCGCGCCGAGCTGGCGGTGGTTTCCTGACCAGGAGGCGAAGTTAGCCCTTAGTGTTATGGTAGCTTGTTGAACAGTCGCTGCGTTGTGGTCGCCTCGGGCCCCGGAGTAGCTTCCCTCAGATATGGTTTCATTTACCGTCAGCTACCTGGATGGCTGGGGTGCTTGCTAACAACGTAAACCACTCTCACCAGTGTGTGTGTGTGTGTGTGTGTGTGTCCTGCAGCTACTAGTGATGTGAGCCTCACTAGCGGTGGACCTAATGTTAAACCACACCGTATGAAGAAATATACTGGAAAAATCACTAGGCCGGTCAACCCGGGATAAGATTACTGTGTGTAGTGTAGCCACGCATGACGAGCTGTTCACAAAAAAACCCAGCATTCAAAAGCCAGATGATGACTTCCACTGCCGACTTCTGAGGTATTTTTTTTCCCCAAATCTCCTTTCCCGACTCCTCGGCGCATGTTAGTGACGCAACATGTGTGTAACACGCAGAACACGTAGCTTAGTAGTCATGGTAATAAAAAATAAATAAATAAAAGAAAGAAAGAAAGAAAGAAAATACATATGGATTTGGATATTACTATGCATAGTACCAATAATATTTTGTTGTATATTTATTAATATCTATCTATCTATCTATCTATCTAGAAATGTAATCACTTTGTTGTGTTGTAAAACAACAGTTTTCTCAGTGTGTTGCATGTTGTAACCACAGAGTGTTGCAAACAACATCACATTGTCACAAAGACTTAAACATGCTGTGTGGCTTTATGAAAGCACTTTTAGTGATTTTATTCAATTTTTTAAAGTTAGACCTGGAAGAGCTTTTTTTTCTTTTTTTTTTAAAAAAAAAGTTCAGGAAGGATCATTTCACCACATAATGAGAGAAAGAAATATATAAAACATTTTATCTTAAAAATATCTTTACAACCATAATTATTATACATATACATATTTACAGTCAGTCTTTTTTAATGCAATGTAACGCCCTTCTCGCAATTTGGTCAAAGCTTATGCTACGGAAAAATCACAGTGAAGAGTGCATGATCAGGCAGTATTTACAATTCAGCTCCACAGAAGGTTCACATAGTTTATGCTGTGCATTTTTGTGTTTCCTCTTTGCAAAAGAGCACGACTGCTTACATATTCTTGCAACTGTATTATAATACTCTTTTAAAAGTGCTCTTTTTTGGTCCTCTTCATATATTAAAAGTCTTAGTTGTTTTGTGTGTCTCTCTGATTTATCCTTCATGTATTTTCCAGTCATGTTTTTGACTGCCGGACATCTGTCCACTCCATTTTGGTGTTTTGAAGTGCCTGAGTCTTCTTCTCATCCACCTGTACGTAATCCACTCTGTGCTCATCAGACAGAAAGGGCTTCTGCTAGAGAGAGAGACAGACAGACAGACAGACAGAGAGAGAGAGAGAGAGAGAGAGAGAGAGAGAGAGAGAGAGATGAGAAGACAGTGATGAGTTGTGACAAAATTAAAAAATAATTAAAAAAAAATGGTTCTGCTCATGCTGCCTCTCCAGAATGTACTGTAGAAATGTACAAATCTTGGCTATCATGCATTTCTCATTGTCCGGCATACAGATGTTACATTCATCAATGCCATAATAGTACCCTTATGTCTTAATTGAATTAATAGAATTGAATTAATTAATCAAAGCATACCTTCTGCACAGGAGAAGGGGAGGCGGAATTGAAATCCAGTGACAAATAATCGAGGTTTGAGCTTCTCATCCAGGGATGAACCACTCCATCAAAGGTGAGACCAAACTGCCTTGATTCCTGTCAGAGAAAGAAATAGATGATGAGACCGTTCAAACATCCTTGTAGCCATTTAAAGGATCTGAAATACTAAAGGCATATAAGTAGTGTCTAGACACACATGACTGACATGCCTTTCTGAAAGCATTATTATAAACACTAAGTAAATATACACAATTTTATGCAGTATGCATATAATTCAATATGCATGATTTACGATGCATGAATTTGCTGCATGCACATTTATAGCTGTGTGAAATTTTGGTTAATTTATAATTACAAGAGATTGTCGAATTTAGTTGTTTGAAGTCCAGAATTATCGAGAGAATGCTCTGGTTACACACTGTACTACAGTGTACTGCACATACAGACGAAAATTCACAATGATTTAATGATTTCTGCAGACATCACGGATCTTGATATGTGAAACATGTAAACACAAATCTGCCAACACAATTAGATTGTTATCAAATCCCACATCTTTTCATTTATTTATTTATTTTTAGTCACTGGACCACATGTTAGTTCAAGCTACATGACAAAGAAAGATGAGAAGATGAACTAGTTTAATGAACTACACAGTGAATATGCTGTACATTACCATCAGAGATACCTTTATCAATAATGTCTACACCTTAAACTAAGGATGCAGAAGATCAGCATCTGTTTATGCTACAACAGTCAAATAAGCTCCGGAAACTAATTCTAAAATGTAATTCCCTTCTTAGCAGTATTGTTAAAATTGCACAATTGAGTCACAGTAAACTGTGATTTAGCTAAATAGAAATCTTACCATTGCCGAGCAGACTGTGACTTCATCTCTTGACTTGTCCCCATTCAAAGATTTTTCAAGAGGTAAACAGTTTGCTGAAAAGCTGCCAAGAGTGAAAAGAATTTAGGACAGACAATACAAACAGGAGCATACTGTATGCATTATCAAACAAAAATATGGTTTACCATATCTAGTTCGATCTAAAATCTGAGGTTTAATTGTATTTAATCATAAGCCAAAGGTGGCTCATAGACAACATACAGTATATTATTATTATTATTATCTACTGCTGTAAAAGACTTGTTTTAAACTGTTTTTCCTCACCATGATTCAGTCATTGCTCTGCTCAAAGGAAGATGAGTGGGAAATTCTGTGATTGTAGAAAGGCCTCTCAAGTCAAGGGGTGGGGGTCGGGCTGTGAACCAGAAAAGGACAAAGTTACAGAACTGGCTCTAAATCAGGCTCAGAGGCTTCTACTGGTATTTCCCACAAATTAGCATGTAACAGTGTGGGCGTATATATAGACGAAACTCATCCTCATTTAAATACATCTACGTTTCCAGCCCAGCTCAGTTTTCCACACAGTGCCAAATATTTAACGTAAGCCAGTCAGGCCTGGTGTGACTCTCACCTCTCCTCAAGCGGGGCTTTAGGTGTCGGTGTATCGGAGGCGGCGTGACATCTCCAGATTGACACATCAGTGGGCTGAGAGACGAGGAGGGCTCAGTACTGCTGGTGGGGTTGAGGAAGCTGAATGCCCTGGGGCTCATGGGGATGTAACCATCAGTTGATTCAAGAGTAGGAATAGAGGGTGAGGGGGAAGCCATGGGGACGTATGACTCATCCTGGTAGCTTTGAACTTGTGTGGTATGAAAACAAGGCTGCCAAAAGACAAAGCACCATGACATTAGACATGTTCACTGCATTGTCACTGTAGTACAGCTGGAACATTTATTAATACCAATATGAGACGGCTTTTTAAACACATATAGCATCTCTTAAGCTATTTTGATTTTATTTATTTAAAGTGAGGTGACACTAACACTTATGGACACTAGAGTCGTGGTTAGTCAAATCTTACAGTGGCTTTAAAAACATACACTAGTTTGACATTTTAGGAAATGCAACTCCTCTGCAAAGGGTAAAAACGGGGCAAATAGTTGGCCTGGCCCTCACCAGGGAATTATTTATGATGTGTCATAATTTGGGGGTTATGTGTTGGAAAGTTTTTATTTCTTGGCTGGTTGCAGGGACTTTGCAGCTACACTAAGCTATGTACCGTCCAGCTACAGCCCTGTCTCCGGGAAGTAATTAGCTATGTTCTTATCAGAATCTGGTAACACGCTATTTGGAATTCAGGGTCATGCTTCAACCGATACAGAGAAAGAAACACCAATGCCTGCAATTGGATAGTCCTACAACCAAATCAAAGCCATTTTGTTGTAAACAAATTCAACGCCATGGCACTCAGATGATGTGTATGACAACACTGCTTTTATACTTAAATACAAATGATTTGATTGGGGTACAGTCAGTTTCGACTAGAGCAACTACAGACCAACTTTCCGTCTCAATAATTTTGGGGTGGTGGACGTGGGAGTGGCTTCCAAACTAGGAAGTCACATCATTTAGCCGAAGATGGTCTACTAGCTACGTCACTTCTCAAACTCTTCTTATCTGACTCTCATAAAGAAAAATATTTTTGTTATCTCTGTCTGCTGAGGATCATCTTACCAAATTAACACTTTGCCTCCGGTTTCTCATCTGCCTCCCGTCAGCTTCTCCTAAAGAAAATAATTGAAAATGACATTAGTTCACTTTTTCAAACATCACACTCAGTTGTTGTAGATACATGCAGCCCTCCCACAAAAACAACAGGTTCTTTCTGGTGGTTGCCAGCTTCATTTTGAAGATTTACCTATTCTGAAATGGTCCAGACTCGAAAGTGACGTCCTCCGGGGAAATAATGCATTGTTGCTGTGGAAGTGCCACGCGCTTATTGCTCTTGGCCTGTGAGCTCCTTCATCACTTAACTGCTGCTCTGACAGGTGATTGGGCTTTGGTGGCAGTGGAGGGGGTGTTAGTCCATCTCCTGTTGCCTCAAACGGCGTGGAAGGATAGGGTTTGTCAAACTTGAAGACACTTTTGGGTCCGGGAAGTAGTGGAGAAGAAGAAGATGATGGTAAAGCTACAGAGGCGCATGGGGCACTGAAGGGGGAGTTAGTCAACCTTCCGTGGGGGAAAAGAGATGGGCTTGGGCTAGCGTGAGAGACAGAGGATGATGAGGAATCAGTGCAAATGTCCTTGACAGCATCGTCTGTTGACTTCTGCTCCAGAGAGATCTCGGAGTTTGAAAAGCTGTCACGTCTACAGATAGGGAAAAAATGAAAACATTGTATTTGGTAAACATGGACTGCTCCTATCATTTCAGTGTGTGTGTTAAATGTTTCCGTATCGTACACACCTACTAGTGCTTACACTCCCCGTCTCACATTGTGAGAGAAAGAGGTAGTCCGGTGGATGGCTGATGTCCGGCTGGCTGGCTACAGATGCTCGGTCAGAGCTGTCGGGTGTCAGCTGAAGGGAGCTTGGGGTGAGAGGAAAGCCTTCCTCTGAGCTCTCTGTTGAGAACAAGCAGACAGAAACACAGATAATGTAGCTTCTGAAGGCCAACTTAAACAGGCAAACCACACACACACACACATACACACACACACACACTGGTTCCTTCCAAGCTGTCCTCACTTTGCCCACACCGTAAGTGAAGCAGGTGAATGTGAAAGGAGGAATGGTATTCATTATTTCTTTACTGGCACGTTAAAAGGAGACGCATTTGAGACCTGTTCCCTCTTTTGTTTATATATTCTCTCTCTGTTTTAGTCAGGCTGGCCCTCATTCAGACATTCATTTCATTCCATTTCACTCAAGGCCGCCGAGTCAAGGCTATCCCTGAAGATGATGCATTTAAAAAAAATAAAATAAAATCCAGTAGACTTCACATGTTCTCATGAAACATTCACTGTCTTTTAAAAGATGTTTTTGTTCCCTTGGTGGCTTTTATATTGCTTTGAAAAAGTTATGAGGTGCTGCCTCACGGAACTCTTGAGATCCAGGACGGATCTGCTGTCCTACATACTTGGGAAAACAGAAAACAAACTTTGTCTACTTGTGTGGGTTTCTCTGAGCACATACGATTTACAGCAACACACAGGGCAGCATATCAGCCGCTCTGTGCCGTTGCTCTATCTCCTTCATGCAGATGACGGTGTTCTAACAGTCTTGAAGCCTCCTTTAAAATCTAACAGAATCCCAACGCAAGGAAATGTTAGTATTTATCTATTCATTTTAATGTGGCATGAACTTGATAACTTCTTGTGATCTCTTCTGATACACCATTAGACTGTGTGGCACAAAGCATGTAGAACGACAACATTTTTAACAGCTGGAAACATCTTCTGTGCACAGACAACACTCGGATCCCTGATAAAATGCAAGGTCACATTTTGTTCTTAAACCGCGAGCACTGTTTGACTGGAGCGTACATCTAAATTTATTTCAGAGTGGTGTCAAAAACACTGTAGTTTATACATGTGTGTATATTTGTATGTTTGTAGAAGCGCTGCATTTCCTTGTTGTTGCTGCGGCAGAAAAATAAGCAGATATGATTTGTATCGGGTGTTTTTAACCACAATCCGATGACATGCAATTGTATGTGGGTTTTGGAGCTCAGTTATAGAGAAATCTATCATTCGGTTGGTTGACCAGAAATGAACCACAGCGTTCTTTGAACACGCAGAGATAGTTGCATGTGTTCAGGCTTTTTTGGCCAGTCTAATGTTTTTGAAGCCCACCACTCCAACCATAACTACTGACTATTTACAGAGATTATAGTTTACTTTTCCCAATCATCATTTTCTATCTCAGATTTTTCTTTTTTAAACTTAGATGAAATAAACACAAGGTACTATTTACTTATACTGCTTAGTTTTGTGCGTCATTTTATGGACGTTGGAAACTGATATCTTTTGGGTTTACAAGAAGAGTGAGTTGTCTGAAAATTAGATGGTAAACTTCTCAACATTAATTCTGCATTCGTGTCTGATGTTTGAAAGCTGACTAGTGGGTAATGCTTTTACCAAAAGCCATATAGCATCACACACGTTACCAGTGACCTTAAAAAGTATTCTTCTCAGTTCACCACTTCCCGTGTGGGCTCAGGTGACACCAATTTCATTTGGATCAGTCGTCCAAATCTACAATGTTATTTTCCATGAGATAGGTGTAGCGAGAGCTAAAAGTCTTGCCAAGTGCAGCTTTAACACGGCCACTTTTCACCTTCAAAGGGCCACTGTAGGAATTTGAGGTCTAAGTCTCTCACGCACTGGAAGGTAAACTCCCCCATAACACATAAAATTATCTTTAGGACCAATGTTTGGTTTGTATTTTCTGGGTATATATGGGCTCATACAAAGGTAACAAAAGACTGTGCGTATGTTTTCAGGTGATTGTGGCCTGAATTTAAATCTGTGTGTTTACCTGCATCATCCAGGCTCCCAAACTGACAAATTTGACTGATGCTGCTGATCCAGGTTTTCATCTCCTCCTCAGTTTTGGCCACAAGGTAAAAGATGCGAGACGAGGTCTTGACCACAAAGAGGTGCTTCCCGTGGAAGTCTCGCTTTACGCGCAGTTGCCCATTCAACATCTCAACCTCGCACTCTCTCAGGTCGATGGTGCGGATCGGCTTCTTGGAGTTTTTGCTTTGGTAGTATTCCAGCACATCAGGATTACCGCTCATGCGACCTCTTCGGAGTACAAACCAGCGTTTCCTCCACGCCTGCAGGTGAAAGGAGCAAACAGTTTGTCTGGGCTTTTGAACTTACACCTCACAATTATTCATTTTAAGCACGGTGATTCATTATTCTGACTGCAAGCATCTCCCATTTTCCGCCGCTGCCATGTTTTTTTAGTCACAACCAGTCATGAGAATCTGATCATAGCTCGTGTTCACATTAGCTAACTGTGCAACTTTAGTTTTTTGCTTTTGTTATGGTCAGCAGAAGCGGAACTTCAACTCCAATTTCCCAGAAGTGCAAAGAAGGGGAAGTTCACTGTATTTAGCAGAAAATGCCTGACACAACGAAAGAGATATTTATACAGTACTTGGTCACTGCTTTAAACTGACAACTTAATTCTGAAACTGTGCCGAAAGGTATTTATAGCGACGAAGATTTACTAGTAATAAGATGTGCCTGTGCCCTGGCTTCATAGAAAGTGCCAGCAAAGACATGAAGGTGTGAAATGTAACCACTATAACTATAACACAAAGATGTCGTAATGTCACACATGGTCTCTCTGTGTGCACTGTTGGGGCTGAGCCTTTCCTGATATTTTAGATTTTTTTTTTTTTTTGTCTTTTTGCATGTAGGTACTCTCCTCCAGTCAGTTGGTAAGTTATGTGTTCATATCAGGAAATGGTTAGACAAGCCACACTTTCTGCCAAGTTTAAGAGGAAACCGTAACTAGGCAGATGGCAATTGGATCCTATAGATGTCCCACATGTGAACATTATTTTTGCGACGTGCATAATAAATGCGTCTATCTGTATTTGTATATTTAATTTGTATACCCAGGCCCATCCAGCAGCTGGTGAATGTAAAAAACTGAATAAAGTTTGTTGTTCATTTGAAAATAATCTCTTTATATTAACTATGCCTGTGTGTTCCAGACACTACCTTAATATGATCTGTCCACATCACGTTTTTCCAGGCCATTCAACCACATCTCATCGCCTTCGTCATTAGGTGCGTGCCTGTCATCATGTGACCTCAGTACGAAAGTCTAGTCACATGATAGCTGGTGGTCAGTTGTGATGACAACAATGTAAATGGGCACGTAAACAAACCTTGGGTTGATATGTTTTTTGCAGTGAGGAGTTCACACTCAAGGTTTGTGAAGTTTATATTTATAAAAAATAGGTGATTTCACAGCAGAAGTTAAAAGGCTGGACACATTTTGACGTATAACTAACTATGGCTCTGCTTGATTCGAAGGTTCCAGTAAGCCACATGTCCAAACCTCAAGCAGCTAAATGGAATCTAGCCATATTTCATTTTTTTTTAGTGTATTATCCATACAACCGTACCTAGTCACGCACTGTGGCAGGTCATAATGTCTTCAAAGACCAATGTACACTCATTCTCCAGTCCACTGTGTGTGCTAGTGAAAATAAATGCATTGTAATGTAACAGCCCTGCTCTAAATATTATCTTCTTGAAGGTTATGGTATTTAGATTTGTTTAAAATAACTGAGAGAGCTGTTGATCTGACTGTGTTTTCATTCTGGAGGCTGTGGTTTGTAGCACTGCTGAATTGTATTGTGCTGTACCGACACAAGTTTCTATTATTACAAGTTTGTGTTAAATAACACAAACACTTTTGCATTTAACTTAACAGCACCCCAAACTACATCCTCCAAAATGTTCATCCTGTTGAATCACCACCCTTTGCGCGCTGCTTCAACATAAACTGAACAAACGGTCTTCCAAGGCTGTTATATCAGAAAATGTACTCCTTCACCTGCAGTGTTTCTGCGGGTGAGTGTATGGACGATTGACACATGCTCTAAAAACAATGCTGACTAGGGAATATTAGATGTACATAAACAGTGACTAATCACTCTGTATGGTTCAGTATGTTCCCCTTAGAATGGGCCTTCATGATAAAATATCTTATCTTAAAAGTTAAACATCTTGAACAAAGTGGATAAATAACAGATAACATTTGTGTGACTTGGAATGCATTAAGCAGCTGATACATCTATATGTGTGCACCTAAATAAATTCAATCCTAAATTATATGTGATGGCAGAAACTGGGACTACAGTGTTGTCAGGGACAACGGACAGTATTTGAATTGTTTCTGAGCAACACAACATCTTAACATCTTTCTGCACCACTGCATTGGCATCAATACAGCTGGAACATCACATGCGATAGGAAAAGATACATTTAACCAAGATCATTAAAATTTCCATATGGCCAGAAACCAGCGCCTGAAATTTGAATGAGGCAAACAGTGTATCTATCTTTAACTATGTGAAGAAAAAAACCCCATCATCAACATCATTTGCATGGCTATAATAAGTTTCTGTTTCCCGCCCCGAACCTCCATCAACACTCATACACACCTCCACCCACCCTTTCCTTGCACTGCTGTTGACAAATGGTCCTCATGTGTTCGTTGGTTGGTTGGTTCACACAGAGGAAGTGCAAACAGCCATCATCAAGCTGGACTATTTCTGCTTGTCGCTTAAGTGTCTGACTGCCGCTGACATTACTTCCCATGTTTCACAATACACAAACACATACACACAGAAGAGAGCGTGTGGCCAGACCTACATCATCACATGACCCCAACAACCACAGAGCAGTAAAGGCTGGATGCTGTTCATGTCGGCTATTATATACATACATTTAAGAGTCGTATCCATGTCTGTGTGAAGTACATCTGCAGTTAGCGACCTATTGCTAATAACCATTATCTAAATACATTATAGCTATGAAGTGCCACGCCACAGACAAGTAAGGCTTTATAACAGAAATGAGGAAGACAATATGTAGGTAATTAGAGCTCAGTTTAACACAAGAATTCACACAAATCAATGTGTCTCTAAATCCTCATTCCCCATCATAACACACACTCACGCACACAAACACAAGGCTCAGCAGCTCGACCTGTCATTCCCCTTCCCCACAGAGGACAAAGACAAGTGTCCGATGTGTAAGTCCTACTCACAAATCTCTTTAGTTTTTTCTCCGGAGGGGATTTAATGAGCCAGCCGGTCCAGACCACATCCCCAGCGCTCATCTTGACTGCAGAGCGTGTCGTCCTCACGGCTGCTGGCTCTGCTGCTGCTGCTACTGCTGTGAAACTGAGAGTGCTGTGAAGCATATCCTGTGTTCTGGTATTCAGCTCAGCCACTCCAAAAGGAGGAAGTAAAGAAATTGATCACACTGACGGAGTGAGAGAGAGGGGGGTGGGGGGTGGAGGGGTATAGAAGGAGAGAGACGGAATGAGACAATTATATGTTTAGTGGATAAAGCCTGCTGGATTGATGGGGAGTTAAAGAAGAGGAAAATATTATAGAGGTGTGACAGATCTGAGACGCGCTGACTTGCTGTACAACATGTGGCCAAGTCGCGCGCTGTTATGAGAGCACACGTCGGCGCGCACATTTCATTTTGTTGTTGACATGTTCCTTTCTGGGTTCAGCCACTGTGGTTTGAGAGCTCTGCAGAAGTAAGAAGTGGTTTTAACCGATTGAAACATCAGCCCATTGCATTAATAGTAGTGTCATTACCGCTCTTATGTATCACTTGACTTTCCCTCCAGTCGTCTGCCCTTGGCCACAGTCAGTAATGTAAATTGTGATTACCTAGGCAACTAAACATGTTTCTAAAGTTAAATATCGTGGCTTATAGTAGATTCTCACTTTACATTTGGGAAACATATTGTAATCACCACTAACACAGCCAGTACACACACCCCTATCCAATGTTGATCATGCATATTCTTAATTATACATTATAAAACACTATCTTAGGACACAGTCAGCCATTTAGATTCTGTCCATATCCTGAAAATGTCTTGTCAACAACCTGTCAACACTCTACATTCTGTACATAACACACACTGCAAATATATAAAGCACCACTTAGCTCTAGTACTGTCACTTCAGTACATACATCTGTAAATAATACCGTCCTTGCACTTGTTAGATGCTAACTATATTTCACTGGCTCTGTATCTGTACTCTGCACTAAAGTTGTATGCATTGTGACATTTTCGTTTACATGAACTGGTTAGTGGTTGTGTAACTTCCTAGGTACAAGCACCTTCTGCAGCAGTCACGCCTCTTAATATGAAGTATAGCCCTGAAATGCATATTTTGTACAAGACAAGAAAAGATCACAAAATTTGATAATATGAAACTTACGTAACCAGGCAGCTGGTTGGAATAGCATTTTTAAGAGGGATCAGTCATCGTGAATAATCTAGAGTTTATCTTTGAGTTTTAAGGTACAATTAGTGTACCGTTCTTTATGTTTTGCCTGTATTTTCTGTGTAGCCTAAACACATTAGCTCAAGCAATATATTTTGTGTAGTCATGGTTTAAGCCATCTAATTACACATCAAATAAGCACAGGCAGCAGCAGGAGTATTACAACACTAATAATATCTTAATGCGAAAGTAAGACTCGTAGCAAGAACAGCGGTACTGGTAGCAGTGTAAAGGTTAGCCGGGCCTTTCAGTCCGATGATACCTTTATCACGCAATTGCTCAAAATAAATTGTAAAACACATCAGGTACACATCAACCCACTGAAATGTGCACGCTCTGCATAATGTGAGCTCATTTCTCTTCCCAGTAAAGTCAATGACCAACGTCCACATCCCATCGCCTTTTTTGTTCTCTTCTCAACAGGGGAAGTAAATAAATCCTCTTATTTAAAATGAAAACGATTTCCCATCATGGATTATAAACTTCCTTAATATTCAAATCTTCAGTACAAACAGTCCGAAACAATCCGTTTCAGAATGTGCATCTGATTGCAGCCAGACAGCACTTATCAACCAACGCTGTTCAAATATCTTGATGAACCAGCAGGGGGCGACAAAATTACCTACTTTATGATGTTTTGTTTTCTATCACTGGGCGAGTTTAATATTTATAAATCATGACTCATTAAAAACCTGTGAGAGTTTATATAGATACATCAGACTGGCCCGCATACATTAGCTTTCATGAGCAAACATTTACAGTGCATTTTTAAAGAAAATGCACTTTAATTGCATTTTGTAATTGCACAGTCTAAGCCCAGGAATTTTTAAATCTATGATCCATCTGTCCATTACATTTCAACCAGCAACATTTTTTTCCCCTAACAATAAGAATACAATAATTTACAATGAAACAGTTATTATCAGCGTTTTGTACACGTCATTATATCTTAATATTTATCTCCCTTAGCCACGTTACTGCGTTAAACACACTGTGGGGGCAGTCGCAAACTATGACCGCATTAATGTGTAAAAATGCCAAGAACAAGAATAGGGTTTAAGGGTACGGCAGATACCAGAGATCATCTTAATAAAGATGGACAAAACACCACCAGGGAGCGTAACAACCTTCAATACAGGCCTGTAATATGGAATAATAAGTTATATTAACTCTCTAATTATTAATTGTAGACTCAAAATATATTACACCGCCACGGAAACAAACTAATCACTAATACGACTTTAAGTAGCTTAAGTTTTCAAAGAAATCGCGCTCACAGCTGTCAGTGATGTAAGTGGCGACGCCATCTTTCTTCCGAAGGCGTTAACTTCCATAGTTGCTCGTGGAGAGCAATCTCTTGTCCTGAAAGAGTCTCTGCTATTACC
Source organism: Mugil cephalus (assembly GCF_022458985.1). Taxonomy (NCBI): domain Eukaryota; kingdom Metazoa; phylum Chordata; class Actinopteri; order Mugiliformes; family Mugilidae; genus Mugil; species Mugil cephalus. Next base: position 3,795,723 of record NC_061784.1, read on the forward strand.
CATGACTCCCCTGGATAGAGTGACCTGTCTCTGGCCTTGGCGTGTGCTGTAACGCAGTGCTGCTCCTGCTCCTACTAGCTGTCAGTGGTCGCTAGCTGTTGGACCCCGTTAACGGTTACGAGCTCGTGTTTGTGTCCGACGAGTCGGTTGGTAAGCTAGGAGCCGCCACAGCGGAGCGGAGCCACGATGCTGACATGTAGGACTATGTGGAGAAAGCTTGCACCTCTTGCCAGGAGCTCATCAACTGTGTGCCGGCAGAATGTGAGAAGAGCTGGTGGGTAACTAGTTACTGCAACTTGTTGTCTTCGTGAGAGGTGGCCTCTGTTCCAACACACATAGCACGATATTAAAATAAATAAATAAGACAAATAAAGACATTAACCAGGGTAGCCTTGTTAGCTTAGCTTACTCAAACTATCCCGACCTTCGTATGGTTGTGCGAAAGCTAACGGGGCTACTTAGCAAATGTTGGCTGCAGAGTGTTTCTCTGACACCTTGATTACTGGCCAGCTTAAACTTCGATTCATTTCATTCATTCATGAAGTTTCCCAGAACGCAACGCAAGAGAATCACAGTCGTTTGAATACTGATAATCTCGTGCAGGTATTGCACCACATTCTGTGACCCGTCTTATTTCACCACGCTTACATAGGCCGGCTTTGGTTTGGACCGCGGGGTTTTGCCATTCCTCTGTGATCCAGATAGGATCAGCACAACAGCCCTTCTGAATGTTATGCATGGTTGTACGATATTCACTAATGCATTATGTTATTAACAGTATCTCAGAGTGAAATTACCTAGCACTGCAGATGAGAAAACACATGCAAATTGACACCAGGAAAGTGAGAAAGCATCCTCATTAATTTGACAACACATGTAAATACAGAATCACCATGCAAGTGACAACAGAAGAATTGCCAAGGGACCCTGAAAGATGATCAAAGGGCTCATAATAAATGTTAACACCGTGTTACACCGCTATCAAGCTGTAAATCCAAGTGTGGTCATTTGAATTGACAGGCTAATGAATGAGCAAAAGGCTGACGACGAATCAGGCACTCAGGATGGTGTCTTTTCTTGAGTTAAATAAAAAGGTTATTTAAAGTGAGATTGAAGCCTCAACCAAACTCAAATTGTGGGTGCACTGCTTTTAATTAACCTGATTAACTGCCATAGGGATTTCTGTGACCTCAGTATGACACCAAAGTGTGTCAGTCAGTTCATTTTAGGAAATGTCTTATTAAAACCTGAAATCTAGAGGTTTACTGAAACACTGCGTAAAAGCACATCCTTTGAAAATTATTTTTCATTGTGGACATCTCTGCACCAACTAGAATATTGTAAGATATAGAAGGAAGGTGAGATATTATCTCCTAAATGATGCAGACATAGTTAATATTTAATTGAGTTGCAGTGTCAGTCAGAGTCCTGCAACCTACAAAACCTGATCAATATAAACAAAATCAAAGATTGGAGAGCAACTGTAAATGCATCTGTATTGTCACCATGCTGGAAAAGATATATTTTTTATTACCCGTGATTGGACAATATATTTATATTAAAAATATGTCAAATTCTTTTCAGGGTTGAACAGTGGCAGAACACCCACATGCGTACCTGCGGCTCACATGTCCACGGGACCGGCAGGGGGTGGAGGAGGGGATAACTTGAAGTACGCCGTCCTGGTTGCAGCAGCCTCCCTCGGTAGCGTGGTATATGTGAGTATGGGTCTTCTGTCGTAACGTATAGCAATGTTCAAAATGTTCTAGTGACATGAGGAGGTTTTGATGAAGTGGTTAACTTCCTAAGTGCAACAAATGGAAAAAAGGAAATCACGTAATCTTATAATGCGACCACCTCTTTCCTTTCAAATGCCAACAGTTCTCCTGTCTGTACTATTTCAAGATGTCCTTCAGGTCTGTTGTACAAGCATCTTGGTAGCAAGTTACTAGATGTTTCGTGGATCTTAGTTGTTTTGGCTGCTTAATGTAATTTCACAGGCGTTGCATTTAAATGGACACTAGCATTCCTTTAACAATCTCTCAAATTACTCATGCAACCATCCCAGTCAGGGCAGACTGGCCTGATCGTAAGGATTTAACCTCAACATAGGAGTTTCTCTTTGGTTTGTCCCATGCCCACATGTGGTAAACATCACGATGGTAGAAAAACAGAACTGGTCTGTAACTGACGCAGCATTTTGGGTGAGGAGTGTTTAATTTTTTGATGTTTGAAAGATTCTGAACATGAAGCGTTTAACAACCTTAGCAAAGCCTGATGTGGGTTCGTCTTTGTAATTTTCGTCTGTTGAACAAATTCATGTTATCAATGAATCAGTGAGAAAGGACAAAGTCTTCACTTATATTTCTTACGTATTTCTTACATCGATGCTACAGCCGGCAGGATCACTTTCCACATTTCCACAAAGTCATATTCTGATTGACTTTGCGGAAATGTGGAAATCTGTTTGTTTTGGGAATGTAAATGTACATCATACAGTCCTTGTAAAGACAGTGGCACTGATCGTTTGAAATACGCACAGTTCTCTGAGTGGCTAAACCATCTGTTGCAGCACTTCTTGGCCTTTAGGTGAAAAACACTGAATGTTGTTCTTGAAGAACCTTTTCTGATGCTTAAGAAGTCATTTCGCGCTGAACACTTCCATGATGCTGCAGCGTTATGGATGAGTGTTCATTTGGATGTAACCCTGTGATTTGGGTTGCTAGCTCATGTGGTGTTAGTGTGTGAGTTTTCACCCAGAATGTCCTATCCTATCAAGGCTGGAGCCAATTGACAGATTTGAGCAGGTTCATAAAGTAATGGTTCAACTGGTCATGACTGAACGTAGTGAATTTTTGTTTGCACAGGCGTACCAAACTGTGAAGGGAGACCAACAGAGATATGAGGCTCGTTTGGCGGAGTTGGCATCCAGATCACAGAAGGCAGCTTCAAAAGACCCAGCCACACTCAGCCAGTCAGAGCCTACTGGTAAGCAGTCTGTCTCAGCTGATCACCTTTACTCTTAACTCATTCCACTTAAAAATCTTAACATATGTGTTAGAGATTTTCAGCCACAGTTAAGTTATTTAGTGCAAGGTCAAGGCTTTAATGAGCTGAGTCTGCACCTCACAGTTAAGCCTCCTCTTTATTTGGATGTAAACAGCAGATTTTAAGACTGCAACAGTCCGATGGCAACAGAACTGTACTTGAGTTACTGGTAGACTGGTTTAAATCCGTCAGTGAACATTACCAAAAACCTGATTCCTTTTTACTCTTTAGCTTACATTTATTCCTCATCAGTATCGAGTTAAAACGTGCTGCCTCTCTGTCCCTGAAGCAGCCCCGTCACCAGAGAAGCCGAGCCCTCCGGCCTCTGATGCCAAAGGTGCGACCCCCAGTAAATCAACAGAACCACCTCCAGGTTTGTCTGCATACTTCCCTATATCCACACAAGCATGTCAAGCATGTACCTAGTAGATACTAATGTACTTTGAAGAGACGTAGATATTGAAATGATGCCACCAGCTGGTAAAGTCATGGAACTGCAGAAAAACACACCTCTCATAAACACTGACATGTTTAATACTGATGCTCAGGATATTCTGAACTTGTATCATCTGTGAGGCTGAGAAGTTGACTGCATGAACTGGAACTTTGCCTTTGTATTGCAAGTGTTGATTTTTCAGTGTTTATTTCCAGTGTTGCATGTTTTCATTCTCACTGCTTGTGCGAGGTTTTATTAAATCTGTGCTGTGTAACCTCATAAATTAACCCTTTACACTTTCTCTATAGCCTTTGGAAACTCTCCTCCTCTCCTACACACCTACAACTGTTTGTATTTCTGTGTTATGTTTTGCGGGACATATTGTTTGTATTCGTAACAAATATGTTGGCTGTCATATTTGGGAGGTAAAACGGAGGACCTCGTGTCTGACATGTTCTGTGACTGACATTCGTTGTGCATCACTGTCTGGGGATTTGTTGTGGTCGTTTTGTCTGTATAGCATTGTGTGTGTCTGTCAGATTTTGCCACCGTCTGGGCACATTTCGGACATTCTGGTGTTGGTATGAATGCTCTGCAGAATATTGAAGAGATGCATGAACCCTGTTGACCCCAACTTTCATAATATCCAGAGAGTATAGTTTAAACTTTAAACCCAGACTATGGATTGCCTCAACAGCAGATGAGCCAGTGGGGGAAACATCACCAGAGGAAGCAGCAACACTGCTTGCTGCACCTGTAGTTGAGCAGGGTAAGACCTGTGCAGCAAGGATGCATTCATTCTATTTAAAATATTGGCTTTATACCCCTGAATTTATATCTGACTCTATGAAGTAGATTGAGCAGGTATAATGAAAGATAGATTTCACATATTGCCTAGTAGTACTTGACATAAGGGGTCGTTATGCTGCTTTACCACTATACTACTAGAACCGTCACCCCCCTCTGAGTCGTCTCCTGCCGAGCTTACAGAGTCACCCCCAGCAGCAGTTGTGGAGAGTGGTAAGGCCTCAGTCAGACCTTTGCATGGAAGCAGTGATGTAACGTTGCCACATCTGAGGGCTTATTTTCTCTCATTGTGACTGGTTAATCATCCGGTTATACTAACAGAACCTGCAGCAGAAATCCCCGCAGCAGAGCCACCTGAGCCCCAGCCTGAAGTTGTGGCAGAGAGTGGTAAGACCATAGTCCAACTCTGAGTTGGGGGGAAATGGGCAGACACCCTACTACACAACACATCTTCCCATTCTGATCATTTCATTCTCCTTTTCTCCCGTTTACACAGTTGACTTGTCTTTCCATTACAGCTTTTATCCCTGCCTGTTTTTTCCCCACATTGTTTGGTTTGTAACGATAAAGGTTAATCTCACTTGTGACATTTTCTTTTCTTTTATTTACCAGGTGCATTCACTCCCTCCGGGTGTATTTGTGTAACTCATGGGTTCTAATGAGATCATGCACTGACTGCATCTCTTTCTTGTGTTTCGCTTTTTGCCTTTCCTCTCTTTCTCTCCCTCTTTTCTTTCCCTTCTGCTTGCTGTCGTTCTCTCATGCAGCAGTGGCCTCAACACCTGCCTCTTCCAAGTTGCCCTCACACACCCCTTACCTCCTCATTGGTGGAGGCACTGCGTCTTTTGCTGCTGCCCGGTCTATTCGAGCCAGAGACCCTGGTGCCAAGGTCAGTCGAGCCTTTATACTCACTCTCTGTCCAGGTTTTTACCCATCTAGTCGAACCTGACTTTCTTTTTGTGTCTTTATGTACTGCATCTATTAGCTCATATTACTCATGCATTTATTTAATTTTTGCTGCTAGGTGCTGATTGTGACTGATGAGCCAGACCTCCCGTACATGAGGCCACCTCTCTCTAAAGAGCTGTGGTTCTCTGATGATCCCAGCGTGACGGAAACACTGCGTTTCAAACAGTGGAATGGAAAAGAAAGGAGGTGTGTTTAAACTCTTCTTACCTGGTATTAGCTTGTTCAACTTTATTGCTTATTATTACACTGTTTGTCTCGTGTAAACATGTCTGTGCATACTAATGCTTTCCATTGAGATCTCTTATATTTTATTGCAGGAGTGTCCACTTTTCCATCCAACCTGATATTTATACTCATTTTAATGGTGTCTACTGTACAGTTACTAACTTCTTCTTTCTTCAGTATTTGTCACAAACTGATGTTGTTGAAGATGCAAAACAAAACTGGCACCACCCTCTGTGCTGCAAGTCTCTGTTTCACTAAGAAGAACATGATATACAAAGTGTTTTCACATCCTAGTATTGTCATGAGATCAACTAGAAGGATCGACATTTCAGCAACTAATATCTGAACATTGTTAAAAGCCAAAAATTAAGTCAAGTTAAATATTTTTGTGTTTATTTTCCAGTATCTATTTCCAGCCGCCGTCATTCTACATCAGTCCAACAGAACTGGATAGTGCAGCGAATGGGGGAGTGGCTGTTCTCACTGGCAAAAAGGTTTATAGTTCTGTTATTAGCAGATTGGCCTCTTATCGCACCTTGTTTGTTAATGCATATTTTTATCTTTATAGTCTATTAATGCACACCTTCATGCACAACACGTACAGTGCAGTTCATCCTGTATCTCTATTATTGTGTATATTTCTTTATTATTCGATTTTCTGGATTTATCTTACTTTATAGTACCATAAATTCCTCCTATGTGTGAACATACATGACAATACAGAGAATTCTGGCATCATAAAGATGAGTAAACCTAATGCACTAACGTGTGTCCCATGTTTTTAATCCATTTTAGGTGGTACAGATGGACGTGAGAGGAAACAAAATAAAACTGGATGATGATACTGAGATTTCTTATGACAAGTGTTTGATTGCTACAGGTAAGATGCTTTAAAATCCTGTTTTATGGGGAAACACAGAAACTAGTATTGAGGGTCGGTTGTACTGGACTGTACTCATGTACTGAGCTCTGATATAACTCACACATTATCACTAACCACGTTGCACCTTGACACATGTTGTGTGTTACAATACATAACCAACTCTAGCTGCATGTGATTCAGTGGTAGGCACAGGTTTATTGGCTCTTTTAGATCCTTTTTGGAAGGAAACATTGAAGATGCAGTAGCACTTGAATATAAATTAGATGGACATATCATACATTCTATGCTACAGTAAATACTTTCTGAAAAAATAATCCTCCTTTTGGAAAAAAAGTTCTTTGGTGCCGGAGGAGATCCCTGCTGACTGTGATCATGATTTCAAGAGCATTCACTGACATTCATTCTGATATTTCAGATACTTAGATGTTGATCAATCATTAACACTTCTGCAGAGGTGGTAACTGAGCAACCCAAATATTTAATCTGAAAGTATTTTAAGTGCTCACATCGGCGCCTTGAGGCAACTATTTCTATTTGTTCTGAAACAAAAGTTGTGTTGCGGCATCCCTATTGTTTTTATGACACCATGTGGCTTAAATTTCTGTGTTAAGGTGGCGTTCCCAGAAACCTGCAGGTAATTGAAAGAGCAGGAGAGGAGGTGATGAAGAAGACAACGCTATTCCGCAAGGTCAGTGTTTAGCCACATGGTGGTGCTAGTTGTGTTTTGTTTGGGAATTATTTATGGCGTGATGGAATTACTAACTGGAAGTGTTAATAACCCAGAATGTAATTTGTTGTTTTTAACTGTTTTAACATAAACATGTAAATTTGATCTAAAATATATTTTCCTCCACAGATTGAAGACTTCAAATCACTGGACAAGGTCTCCAGGAACATAGAGTCAATCACAATCATTGGAGGCGGGTTCCTGGGAAGCGAGCTGGCCTGTGCCCTGGGCAGGAGATGTAAGACTATTTGACAAGTTGAGAAAGTAAGAAAGTAGATAAAAGACAGATGTGTGACAAAATGAATCATTGGTTTTCTCTCTTTAGCCACTGACTCTAACCTGGAGGTGATCCAGATGTTCCCTGAGAGGGGTAACATGGGAAAGGTGCTGCCTGAGTATCTAAGCAACTGGACAACAGAAAAAGTCAAGAAAGGTTCAATCTTGATTTCATACAACTAGTTTGACTGAAATAAGAAAGACATGTTTTTATGTATACACATCATCTGTCTTTTAATTTCTATATAATGGTATCCTGCATCTGATTTTTTTCCAGAGGGTGTAAAAGTCCTCACAGAAGCATTGGTAAAATCTGTGACCTGCAAAAACGATAAGTTAGAAATCCAGTTGAAGGACGGCCGATTAGTAAGTTCAGACTTTGTTGCACAAATGTGGCCTAAGTAAGTAAATGTATGTCACTCATAAGTCACTGATTATCTTGTTCTTCATGTGTAGGTGAAAACCGACCACATTGTTGCTGCAGTTGGCCTGGAGCCTAATGTCGAGCTTGCTAAGTCAGCAGGTCTGGAGGTGGACTCTGACTTTGGGGGCTTTCGTGTCAATGCAGAGCTGCAAGCTAGGTCCAATATTTGGGTGGTAAGTTAATGTTCACATGAAACGTTATAGATATATAATAGTGACAAAGATCCACAGAGCTGCAAGGAATTTCTCAGTTTAAAGGCCTTCTTTCACATAGTATTGTGAGATCATTCAGTGGTAAAGCTCTGCTTTCTTTTACCAGTTAAGCCAACAGTGCACACTAATTATTTGCTATTTTTTTATATTAAACAAATATTGACCAAAGAGCAGAAATATGCAGACTAGAGGTAAATTAAAAAAAAAAGGTCACAATTAAGAGATTTATTTTATAGTGTGTGCAGGGCTATTATGATAATTTGTAAAGTTATGTCTTTTGATATATCAGTCTTTCATACGGTGCCCTCTTCAGGCCAGACAAGTCATGATCCTGATATAATTCGCTGTAGAAGTATAATAAAGCAATATCTGCCCCCTCGTTTGAAGTAAAAGTTATATTTAAAAAGAAAAATTCTCTTCAGCTTTTAGTGTGAAATAATAATTCAGTCCTTACTACTACTTACTACGAATCTCCTCTGTCTTGACCTAGGCAGGAGATGCCGCGTGTTTCTACGACATCCGACTGGGACGCAGGCGAGTGGAGCACCACGATCACGCCGTTGTGAGCGGTAGACTAGCAGGAGAGAACATGACAGGAGCCAGCAAACCCTACTGGCATCAGTCTATGTTCTGGTGGGTATTTCCTGCTAGTAATACTAACTTATGTGGATCCCTTTTCCAGATGAAAGCTGTGCCCACAGTGTGTGGAAATGATGGAAATGATAGTGCGAGCCAGTCTGAATGTTTGAATTGAATACAGTTAAATAATGGACCAGTGGGGAATCATTCTGCAATTGACCAGGATGTAGGTGTCAGATGAACACGGGTGATCGCTTTGAAGTCTATAACACCATTAAGTCTGAAATATTTAAAATGTCTTTAGAGGACATTAGGATTGGAGTTGGCAGCAGAGGGCTGTATTACTCAGACAGTAAATTAATTATGGACTTGAAAAATGGCTCTCTGTTGACCATCACTGACAGGATCGCAGGAGGAGGAGTTTCAAAAAACTGAGCTTCAGCGTGGAATGCGCTTCTCACTAACCAGTTGAATGCTGTGATTGCATGTTGCTAACAGCTGGTGAAATATGACACAGTGCTGACAACATGAGTTCACTGCAGTCCAAAAAAATACACTGGGACATTAGCCCAACTACCGAGGCGGCAGATGTAGTCAAACAATATGTCACTGTTTCTAAGAATCAGAATCATCCCAGTGAATAATCCTGGGGAGTAACTCGTAATCTAGGACACACAGCACTTAATCGTTACTCGGCAGCTGGAGGCTTTTAGTTCATTTCACGTTGTGTTGTTATAAAGCGTGTTCTGTATCCACTTTACCCCTCCACTGTAAGCTTCTCGTTTTAGAGTCAAAGGACTTTTTCCAGTTCATCTTTTTTTGATTATTCTGGAATATAAACTGTTTTATGAACAAATAGAGTTTGACAGGAAGATTAGAACAGTGTCAATGAAAGTGTGTCACCAGATTCCCTCAAAATCTTGATGAACACTGGGTCTGCATGCCTCTGAATTAGTGCAGTTAACGCTGAGGCTCTCTGGGAAGTATGTCATTTGTCATGGACAGCTGGCTGTGACATTGCTTCAGGTCGTCAGCTCTCTTGAAACTCATCAAGTGTCTGCTGCAGGGTTGTTACTGGAGCTTCCAGCCCTCAGTTTATTTCATGAAAATGCTTCTGTTGCAACGTCTTTAGAATAGAAGCTGTGTGAAATACACAAAGAAATAACAATTGTGTTGTTACGTTTTTAAAGTAGACAGTTGCTGTACTTCACATTGGAAGATAAACATCAGCAAAACTATTTCCTGCAGAAGAGAAAATTCAGTTTTGAACTTAAAAAAAAATAGAGGTGACACTTCTTGGTAGTAAAAGACTGTATGTCTATTTTCAACACACATTGTCTGAACTCCAAAAGCTTATGATAACATATGCCTGAGTTATTCTTCTTGTTAAAACATGTGTCTCCTCTCAGGAGTGACCTGGGTCCTGATGTGGGCTACGAGGCCATCGGGATCGTTGACAGCAGCCTGCCAACAGTAGGCGTGTTCGCCAAAGCCACCGCCAAGGATACACCTAGAGCTGCTACAGAGCAGTCAGGTAGGGGCGTTTGCTGTCCAGTCAAAATAATTTCATTTTGATTAGAAGTCAAAGGGCCAGATTGAGTCTGTGTCTTTGATTGTGTCGCAGGGACGGGGATCCGGTCAGAAAGTGAAACGGAGGACACGGCCACCAGCACAGTGGCCCCTGTAACACCTGCCCCCGCTGTGCAGCAGAAAGACGACTATGGCAAAGGAGTCATCTTCTACCTGAGGGACAAAGTGGTGGTGGGCATCATCCTGTGGAACGTCTTCAACAGAATGCCTATTGCGCGGAAGGTAGGCACATTGTTTTGCTTTATGCCGTCAAAAGGATTGAAGTACAGAGTTGTCTTTTCTAAACAGCCTCTTTGTGTCGTTTGTAGATTATCAAGGATGGAGAGGAGCATGCAGATCTGAACGAAGTGGCCAAGCTGTTCAACATCCATGAAGATTAAGATTTCAGAGGGAGTTGGGCGTCAAGTGAAAGTTGAACTCTGGCAGTGACTGCCACATTCTTTAACTGGTCAGGAATACCAAACCAGAGGATCAATGTAAATTATATCATGTCGCTGGAATATTTTCATATTTGGAATTTATATGTGCTGCCCTTTATCGTTGTATTTTTCCTCTCTTCACATCTTCCGCGACACTTGTGTGATTGTCTGTCGGCCCCACCCACCCACCAGGCTGAAAATGTTGCGCATGGATTATGGTGTCCCTCTGTCTGATCAGAGCGGCTTGTTCTCAGAGAAGCTGCAATAAAAGCTATTTTTAAATTGGAGTCAACCTATTATTTATAGTTTTGCTTCCAGATAATAGCTGTGACAACGGATAGGTTGACCTCCGTTCTGAGCCGTGATTGTTCTGATGGTTGTTAAAGTCAGCGTGGCTGAGCTCATCTGTCCCGAGGCATTTTAATCAATGTGCAGTCAGCTTGGCACATTTCCTGTGGTCATACATTTGAACTAGAGTGACTTGACCTTAAAGCTGAGTGAGCTGATGTTGAAGGTTTGACCTCAGTTAAAAGACTGTACAAAAAAAAAAAAAAAAATGCATAAATATATTTTGCAGCGTGTGAAAATGTGATCTAATTAAGTAAATCCACTCTGCACTCCACTAAAATAACATTCAAATAAAGCTTGGCCTACTTACTCTGACCGGAGGTAAAAATGCTCGGGCATGCATTTTTTTTTATTTATTTATTTTTAACTGAAGGCTTCTCGTTATTAGAATTGCCTTCATGTTTTTTTTTTCTCTCTCACACATTTCTTATCCTGTTTGACACAGTGGGCTGCAGAGCGAAATGTGGAACGGCCTCTGGAGTGTGAGGCAAACACGTGCAGCCATAACGTCCCGTCGCTTTCTTTGACATTAATTTTACATGAGTAAATGGCTGAACTGCCTCCCCCTCTGTATGGAGGAATAAACATGAGCTTCCACATTTGTATTTGAATTTGTCTGACAGTTTGAAGATGAAATAATTAGACCAGAAACTTTCAACGCCACTGCTACTGATAAACAACTTCTTGATGTATGGTGACTCTTAAAGATATATTACACTTGAGTTCATTGGCTCTTAAGGCTTTTATTTTACTTAGCTTTTACATGCAGTTACTGCCTTGACAACTTGGCTTTAATTATGCATTCTTACAAACTGATAAGATTTCATATCATATTAAATATCTGTAGACACTTTAATGCTACTAGAAAAATGACAGGGTCACTTTTATGTGATTTTATTGCTTTTATTTAGGTGTGTGTTCTTAAAAAACATTCAAATTTGTGGATTTGGGTTGGTCACTTACAGTGTTCTACTATCCAATTATCAAGATATTTGAAAATGGGAAGACTTTATTTAAAAACTCTTTCAATGATAACTTTATTTATTTATTTTTACTAAGAAAGCTTACTTGTAAATGTAAGGCATGTCGTATGAATTCTCTGTGTTTCCCGATGCAGAAGTGTGGGGGCCCCTCCACTATGAAAATGGTGCTGTCACTTTAAATATTCTTGCAGTAATTCCTTCAGCATGCATATGGCCATGAAAAAGAGATAAAGCTTGAAGTCATCCACACAAACACAGGCAGGAAAAAAAATAACTTCCTTAGGATTCTGAATTATACAGCAGCAGCTTCCTGTGTTTACACCTGCAGAGAGAGAGGGAAGGAGGGAGGGAGGCTCAGAAGACGGAGTGGAAGAGCAACAAGAAGTTCTCCGCTCGCTCCTCCGCTTTCCTTCCCCACACAGTTTCAGCTCTTTGTCTTCTCATCATCTGTTGGGTCTTACAGCGAAGGATGCGGCTGCTGCAAGTCACATATTTGCTGTGGGTTTGGTTTCTAGTGTTTCTACAAGGCAGGTAAGACATTTCCATGAGTAAATGGAAAATTTGTGCTGCATGTCTATTTGACTCCGTTTCATGACATTTCACTTGTTTTTTATTGTTGCTTTTAAAGTGAGAAGAAACTTGCATGAAATATTTTGTCTTCTTTAAATGACCAGAATAAGATAATCGTTGATTTATCCAACAGTGAGGAAATTCTCAAGATTTGTAAGATTAATGAAACAAAAAAAAAAGATAATTCTACAGTTGTAATTGAATTAAAATAACATCAACACTGTTGAGTAAGCAGGAAGCAATTTAATTACCAAATGCACAATGGTGCAAAAATGTGATCACTGTTCAAATCAAGTCAAATTTCAGATACTGCACATCTTTAATACAGTCTGCTTGCAGAAGAAAAATGGTTCTTAAGTCTTTTACATTAAGTTAAAAGTAAAAAATCCAGGAGGAAGTGTCACTCAGACTTGGTTGTCCCGTCACTTGGCAGGTCTGTGCTCTGTAAGGAGGTGAAGTTACCCAGCAAAGCAGCCAAGCCCCACTCTCCTTCTGACTTTCTGGACAAACTGATGGGACGCACATCTGGCTACGACGCTCGCATCAGGCCAAATTTCAAAGGTAATGCAGCGTGCAGTTGTAGGACCTCTTCCGTCGGGACAGGTGTGATGATGTGCACCGCTCAATTTGCGCCTGGGCAGCGAAGCAGCACAAATCATTCACAGATGGGTCAGAAGTGAGAGATGCTGCAGGCTATGAGCGTTTCACACAGAAGTCTTGTTTCCTTTAGTCGTGTGTTGTTACTGTTGCTGTGTTGACCCACAGCCTCGGGTTGTCGTATTTTTACACAGACTTTCAGATTTCTTTGTGACAGAAATGTGCAGTCACCCTTGCGTGTTACCCCAAAGGCCTATTTCAGTCCAGTCTTGACCCGCCTCGAGAGTGAAGCCAGCAGATTCTCCCTGACACACTTCCCCCTCAGCCTCTGGGGTCGCATTTCATATATATTTCATACTTGCTCCACATCCTTGTCAGAGCACGCTGGGTAAATCCCGGACTGATTATCTATAAATACACTAATGTAACTAAAGCAGAATCAATAAATTATTGCCTCTTAGGAAATGAGTCTCTAAAATATTTAAGTTTAAGAGGTCGATGTTTGGACTACGCTAATGGGAGCATAGTGGAAATGACAACACAATTCCTTTCTGGTTGCCTTGGATGTGGCTGTACATCATGACACAGTGTGGCACACTAGGCAGGAAACAAGCACGTGCTGTTTTGCAGGAATGCTCTTCACTGGTTTCAGGCTTCATGTTCATCTTTTTCTTCTTCAGTGGTATTTAAGAAATCAGGGCTACTATGGTGTGATGTGTAATGACTCTCTCCTTCTGCCAGGTCCTCCCGTCAATGTCACCTGTAACATCTTCATCAACAGCTTTGGGTCCATCACTGAAACAACTATGGTGAGGACATTCATTTTTACAACATTTTTAATACAGCACCATTTTACTTCAGTATTCAGAATTACCACAGAATTCACTGAAATCAAATTTAACTTTAGATTTCTTTGTATGGTATTAGTTAAATATGTCAGTAACGTCTGCTGTTTTTTTCCTTGTTATTTGTATCCCTGTGACTGCACCAGAGTACAACTGGTGACCATTCACTAGTAACATTATTGAAAGTAGTTTTTTAGTATTTCATTCTTAGGACTTTATCATTATCCTCCTGAGACCCTGCGTCCTCATGTGGGCACATTAAATTGTTTGGTTGGTGGTACAAGGCACAAAACCTCATCAAATTTTACAGTTGTAACTTGTTTATTCATGCTTATTTACTTTTCTGGATTGATATGATCGGCAAATTTAACAATATTCTTTATTTGTTAAATTTATATATATATAATATTCTATCAATAGCAATAAGCTACAAAGTCGCTAGTTATCATCTGACGACTTTGGAATTTCATAATTTCATTGTTTGTAATCTTGATTTTGCACAGACATGTTCAGGGATTGAAACAAATACATTTGTTACACATTTGTGACGATATTGTATTATACAGTGAAATAATTCTGGTGTCCACATATGAGGACTTTTTTTTTTCTCAAAAACTACTTCCTGTTCAAACATGATGCTTATGCTTAGTTTTTTAACGTCCTACTGATCCCAGATACCTTAGAGAAATTAAAAATGCATGGCAAACAAAAGCTCGGGTGTCTGGAGGTTAAGTCTTTGCAAAACAATAGCTCTGAAAAGAGTCACTTTGATAGGAAATAAGTAAAGTATGTGCATATATCTAACTGGGTTTGTATGGGCTTTTGTCGGTAGTAGTCTGTAGGCGGTTGCATGGTCACATTGTTGTCTCTTAGTTGCGGGTTGTTATACTCAACATTTGCCAGTGAGAATAATCCTTCCTTATCATGTCACTGCACCGCTGAGTCTTGTCACAAAACATAAGAATAGGAATAGGAAAAGAGTTTTTCCTTGCCACCATCACCCTCAGGCTTGCTTTGGAGGTTTCAGGTCGGTTTTTCTAAAGCGTCCTGAGACAATTTGTATTTTTGTTGATACTATGTAAATAAAATTGAATTGAATTATGGTCCTGCCCTCCTCTGTTGGAAGATGTATTCAAAGAAGCAACACCACAGTGTAGAGATACTACTTCAGTATTAAAACAACAACAACCAAAAAACAATAACAAAAAAATTAGCATCAATATACACCCACAATACCAAAAGTACTCACAAACTATGACATAAAAGTCATATCGCATTCTAATTATGGATGCATATGCGTGCACTAAATGAATGTTGCTGCTTTATGAATATACTCTGCAATAATAGATGTATGGTATTTCCCTCTGTAATGTATTAAAGCAGCAGCACAGAGTTTTAAAATATTTGCGAATGGTCCGTTCTGACTTATAAGTATTTCTGATCTGCTCCACCACTTAATCTAATCTACCCCATAATGACAAGTTCCCAGGTATTTATGCAAGGCACTGTCATTTTAAATAACCTTATAGTAACATCTTAGTTACCTCTACGCTACACAGTAAACTCAGAGCAGAAATGATTTGTTTATGTCCACAAATATACACGGGATATTTAACTTGATTAAATTTTTCAAATGTTGCTGATTGTGGCAGATTCTCTGAGGAGTCAACCTGCTACTAGTGGGATTATAACAGTGCTGCAGTTGCATTTGTTGTGCTTCATTTCCCCTGCATCAAATGTGGTACAGTTCTAGGCCAGATTCAACAACACCAGAGGTTACCGACCATCGTTAACAGTCTAATTTATTGTTAATGAAGTAAAAATGTCGAGGTTGTATATAGTATATAGTATTTTTCTCATACCCAAGTCTGTGTCAACGAAGGAACTATCCTTTATTTATGAGGCCCATGCATATGGTGTCTGTTTGGGGACTTATTCTAGAGTCTAGAGTTTGAAAGACTTTCTAAAATACCTCTAAGAGAGAGACATCAAATTTTAATTGATAGAAAGTGAAGTGAGTGGACTTTGGTGTTGTTGAGGTTATGGGCACTGAGGTCTGTTTGTCAGCATTTATGCTTTTCTGTTTTTTCTTTTTTTTCTTTAATGCTACAGGTCTCTATCCCTGATTAGTTACACAGACTTGTGGCAAATAGTGTAATGTTACTGAATATGTACAGAATATGCGCTGAACACTGATCAGGCATAACATTATTACCACTTCCTAATACCATGTAGGTCTCCTTTGAGCGTCTGGTAACAGGATGTTGTTAGTGGGGACCTTTGGGTGCTATGGGTTGAGGGGAGGGGATTTTGTGGCTCACTTTGAGATCTAGTGAATTTGGAGGCTAGGTCAACTCCTTGTCCTGTTCTACATGTTTTTTTTTTTTTTTTTTTTTCAGTTGTTCCTAAACCGTTTTTGTGTGTAGGAGTGTCATTGCTGTGGGGTGGGTATGTCTGGTCTGGTCTGGTCTAGGTGGGTGGTACATGTCTAAGTAACATCCATATGAATACCAGGTCCAAATGTTTCCCAGCAGAACACTGGATTGTCACAATGTCTCAATGTTATTTACTTCTCCTCTCTGTGGTCATAATGTTATGCTAGATTGGTGTATTTATACTACATAATAACATTTTGTTTCAGTGATTTAAAACTAGAACTAGTGCGATCTCTAATTATTATCATGATTCATGACTCCAAACCACAGGACTACCGGCTCAATGTATTTCTGAGGCAGCAGTGGAACGACCCCCGGCTGGCATATAAGGAGTATCCAGATGACTCTCTGGACTTGGACCCTTCAATGTTGGATTCCATCTGGAAACCTGACCTGTTCTTCGCAAATGAGAAGGGAGCCAACTTTCACGAGGTCACAACGGACAACAAACTGCTTCGGATATTCCAGAATGGAAATGTCCTCTATAGCATCAGGTGATCTGTTCTTCGTAGGTGGAATTGGCTGAGCCAATATATATATAATATATATATATAATACACATAAAAACCATATCAATGGTTTCTTATTTGCTGAGTAAATATGTGTCCTCTCCCTCTGTGACTTGTAGCCTAAGCTGAACATTTGGCTCACTGCTTGTTTTTTTTTTTCACTCCAGTTCATTTAGTTGTAATGGTATTGTCCAGCACACAGTGTGAACCAGTCCATGTTGAAGAAATAACTGCAGGCTAAAAGGGAATCAGGTCAGAAATGTGGCAGTGGTGAATTGTAGCGTAATGATAAGGAGTTATAATTAGAATATAAAGAATAGGAAGCAATGTGGAAACTCTCTTAGAAAATCCTCGAAACACAAACCAAATCATCAATAACAGCATCATACAGAATGTGTTAAAAATGTAAATAAAAACCTTTATTGACATATGAGCAACATGTGGATTACACTATATTCATCCTCTCTCCAGGGTTGCTCATTTGAATGAAAGGCTTCACTTCATCCTTGCTGGAATACAGACAAGAAGGGCATTTAAAATGAGCAGCGGAAGACGTCAGGACTCAACAAAGAGAGCAGTGACAGCTAAAGAAATTCAATGTATTATCAGTAAAGACCACACCAACGCCTGTGTTAAATAATGGGACGTTCTTTTTTATTTAATCTTGATCTCTGTGTCCTGTGAGGGGGGCAGCACACTCCTATTGTGATGGTGCTGCTGTGTTCTCAGCCCATTTTACCTCAAGCCCACCGTGAAGGCTGACATGTTGTCTGTCAGCACCTGTCAGTCCTTTCTGCTGCTTGTAGTGGAACAGAAAGATGGAAAGGAGGACAGGTGCCAAAGAGGTTAGAGCCGCTTGATGTGACCTTTAATGGAGGGTGAGCGTGCAAAAAGGGGTTGGAGTGACACCTGAATAAGAAAAAGCTGGAGCTGTGGGGTTCAGAGGCGCTGGTTGGCGGGGTGTCCGCTAACTTTGTTTTTGTCCAGTCATGGGTCAGAGTGTGCGGGCAGCACTATTTTGTTTTACACACCATGTCTGTAGCATTGTGGTGTTGCTGCCTCTGTTTTCCAGGCTGACACTTACTCTTTCCTGTCCGATGGATCTGAAAAACTTCCCTATGGATAGCCAGACGTGCACGATGCAGCTGGAAAGCTGTGAGTTCTTCTTCCTTTTCAAAAACATCACATTCACAGTAGATCCTCTCACAAACTCAAGTGCATACTGTGCACGTTCTCTGTCTCTTCTAGTTGGCTACACCATGAACGACCTTATTTTTGAGTGGCTGGATGTCGGAGCGGTGCAGGTGGCTGATGATCTGATGCTCCCCCAGTTTGTGCTAAAAGAGGAGAAAGGCCTCGGCTACTGCACCAAGCACTACAACACAGGTACATGTGGCCACCTGTCACTCGACATCCTCAGCACACACAGCCAGTTGCCAGTCTCTAACAACATCGTCAATTTGTGCTTCCATCTGCTGTGCTTGGTAGGTAAATTCACCTGCATTGAGGTCAAATTCTACCTGGAGCGTCAGATGGGCTACTACCTGATCCAGATGTACATCCCCAGCCTGCTCACCGTCATCTTGTCCTGGGTGTCGTTCTGGATCAACATGGATGCTGCTCCTGCCAGAGTGGGACTGGGAATCACTACGGTTCTCACCATGACGACGCAGAGCTCTGGCTCCAGGGCCTCCCTGCCAAAGGTCACACTGTTTGCTTTGTGACCTTTTACAGGGAGGAGAGGAAAATATGATTAGTCATTGTTCATGATAAACTGATGATTTAAAAATGTAAATGGTCACCGGACTAAAAGTGTGCCTTGAATCTTTGTTTTATTTTATTAACCACCTATTGTGTACCCATAAACAGAAACTTTACATACATTGTATTTATGTACAGTATATGAATATAGAAATATATCTATTTCTATGAAAGAAGCCAACATTTAGGTCTTTCAAATGAAGGGAATTCATACATATTTTAGTTTGCACTCTACTTCAGAGAGAAATGCATGACTATAGCTAACAATTTCCTTTCACAGTTTTTATATGTAGCACATATGGCTTAGTCTATCCACCTTATAAAATATGACATGTAATCATTGAAACTATTGTTATAATAATCTGTATCTTTACCAATGACAAATGAAAGTGCTACTTAAACAATGAAAGTTAATAGTGCAATGTGTCAATAGTAACAGTCAAACGCTTTCCACACAAACAGAAACACTAAAATACATTTTGTTGTACATTTACCTAAGGTTTTAACTTTTACCTGCCTTACGTGCAGTGTAGTATACTTAAATAATACTATAACACTTCTTCCACCACTGCATGATGTTAGCGAATACTTAGCGGAGAAAATAACATGACATGTAAGTCCATATATGTAATTTTATTCCGTATTTCACAGCCTAACATGACTGATGTAAACTGAGTGATTTCTTTCGCAGGTTTCCTATGTCAAAGCCATAGACATCTGGATGGCAGTTTGTCTTCTCTTTGTGTTTGCTGCACTGCTGGAATATGCAGCAGTCAATTTCGTTTCACGCCAGCACAAGGAGTTCTTCAGACTGAGGAAGAAGCTGAAAGAGCAACAGCGGCAGAGAACAGTGAGTGCAACCCACCCACTCAGCCCTTTGGGCGTCTGTCACCGGCTATTCCCTGTGCCTAGCTATGCACGAGCTGCAATTCAGCTGCATGCCGCACTCCAGCCATGAAATGCAGACAGCGCTGACCTGTAATTAATTCAAGTCACCACCTCACTCCAGCGTTGGCTGAATGTTCTCTACATCTTGCTGCCTCACATTAGATACTCTGAGAAGAACAGGGGGGAAACTAAATGGGCTGAAAAACAAAATACTTCCTAAATGTAGCAGTGTGACAGCAGCTGCAGAATTCATTCATATTTTTAATATTTATTCGGCAATACACAAAACATCTGCTTCACTCTTGTGTACTTATTCATTGTTGGATTTATGCAGTATAATGAAAATTTGTCTTGAAACATCTACATAGGAAAGTTGAGTTGTGTCACATTTGTAAAACAGCTCCACCCGTGCAGTTTCACTGACATGCCGCATTTTTCCTCATCAGCAAGGAAGCGGCGACACCAAGGTGAAAGGAAACAACATGTCAGGCAACAATGCTCCACATGGGAACGCAGTCCAACAGTGCAGTGCCTGTGCCAGGGTATATTTTGCTTCCTTGTTTACCAGCCAGTCACTGGCTCGAAAAGAAAAAACATCAGCTGCTGAGCTGTGGGATTCACAGAAAGTGTAGTTATGCTATGTGTCTTGGTCTTGCAGGAGGAGGAGCTGGCACAGCAGGGTTTTCTCTTCCAGAGTTTTGGACTTGCATTGTCAACAGGAAGTGCACCAGAAATGGATGCCACGCCGGTGTTTGCAGATTTACCTCCTGGTTTGGGTTTCTATGACATACGCAGACGCTTTGTGGATCGGGCAAAGAGGATTGACACCATCTCCCGAGCTCTTTTCCCCATGAGTTTCCTCATGTTTAATGTCCTCTACTGGCTCACCTACAAAGTTCTTCGACATGAAGATCTCCACGCCAAGCTGTGACAATGGACAGACCCAGGACCCTGAACATACTGGATACGTTTAATTCTGCTCTCTTCACTAAAACATTTACAGGCTGAGAGAGCCCTCAGCCAGGCCATGAAAGATGCGTTATGACTGCATGTCCAGTGCCATTGGGAAATTCCATGACATGGAAGAATTCATCAGTTTCTTTAAATTTTTAATGCTTCCAAAGAAATCCACTTTTTATTAGCACCAATGCACATCACACATCGGAGTACAGTGTGTGGGTGTGTTTGTGTACAGCTGGGATTTCAATTATAACACACTTGCAGTTACTGTAGAGCTTCACCAGAATTTGTACTGCAGTGCATGCTTACCTGGCCTTCTGTGTACTACTATTACAGGTGTCATGATACATGGTATTACAGAGACAAACCATTTAAACACTGCAACCATGAATTACACTTTTGCAAGTGTTTCTTAACTACAACACATTGATCCAAATATTTCCATCCATTGTAGGCTGCAGAACTCTAGAATTAATTACTGTTCTTAATAATAATCAGGAGTCAGGTTACATTTTGAACCCACCAGCAGGAAGCATATTTGTGATATGAAGTGTGAAATCATCTGTAATTTCAATTATTTAATGCTACAAAAGGAAAGAATATGTTGTTGAAATATTTCACTGTATATTTATATAAAACCATAGCACACAAATATCCAAAAATATTATAATTATAATTATAATAATTATTATTATTATTATGGTCAACAATTTGAATCTTGAGTTGAATCTGCATACCAGCCAGAGATTAATATAGTCCTATGGATTCCTCACTCTTTGTGGCTACTTGAGCTCTGTTAATTTGCTCAGTTGTATGTTTTTGTTTTATTTATTTTTTATATGGAGTGTTTCTGTGTGCATCTATCTGGAGACTGGTTGAGCGCTAGAAACCTCTGATTTTAAGAATAAATCTTGCCATAAAATGAGGCTGACATATGAATATTTCATTTTAAAAAGTAGCTGTCACATGCATATACAGTAGTAGGCGGAGGACAGTACTAAGAGCAAGGGTGACCTCTTTTTCTAGAAAGCAGGATCAGAATTATAAGAGGACACATGATAAATATTTTGTGGACATATAAGACAATCTTAGCACAGAAACACTTAAATAATTGGATATGCTACCTTAAACTCACTCTCACACAAATGTGAATTTTCATCAGTGAGTTTAGACAAAATTAGAGAAGGGACAGAATTAGAAGAAATCTTGTTGCATTATTTATTGCATTTGTTTTAACTGCACAATGCCATCTTCAGCCACAAGGGGGCACTATTGCATCGTCTATGTCTGGAGTGATCAACCTTAAAAGGAAACTTTCCTTTTTGCTCTGTGAGGTTAGATGTAAAATAACTGAGAGAAAATAACTTATTTGATAGATATATGTTCTGCAGTTATTGTGCAGGACTTACACGTACAATAGATTGTAATAGTATTAACAACTTTACATGATTATGTCATTATTATTATCATAATCACCATTATTATGAATAATCGCATTGTTATTATTATTGTTATTGTTATTAGCCTTTGAATGGCTAGTACTCATTTTGACTTTGTCATTCTAATGCACCCCAAACTTTACTGTGCATTTACTTCTTTTATATTCTGGTTAAAGTATGCAAAATAAACAAATAAATAAATAAAAATACATCATGTTACTTATTCGTATGCCGTATGCATATATTTTATTTATAATATTCTTTTTTTGTGAATTTAGGCACGAATGCAAAACAAAAAAAACAAACAAAAAAGAAAGAAGAAAGAAAAAGAAAGAACACTTTCAGTGAAATACTTGCATTAAATTGGTTTTCCCAGTTTGGGAGTGGGACAGTTGTCACCGAGACCCTCCACCAAAGTGTGTCCACTGGCTGGAGACGTGGCAGCGCCACGGGTCATATGATTTTTCTTTTTTTTTTTTTTTTTTGGTTTTTACACGAACCCCACCCCGTTATTGCCCACCCTGAAAAGATTTTTGTTATAGTCGCTCGCTAGTCATGTCAGTGTAAAATGTCCGTTTAAACATCTGCATATTCAGCATAAATCTTTCAAAATGCCCCTTCCATAACTCAGCACAAATACTAGAGTCTGGTTTTTGGTGGCGGTGACCACCCAAAACAGTGCCATTTTTAGACGTTTACTGCTGACGTTTACAGAGGCTTCAAATAGCTTCCGTTTTACACTGGTAGTGATTGGACTGTCCTGTACTAGAGTGAGCTAACATACTGGTTGAACAAGTCCGACATTCTTCACTTCAATGGAGGAACAGCCCAAAGATCGGGCACAAGACAGGCAATATCACCATCACGGAGAGGACAGAAACTCTAACCAACATACAGCTTGTCTGAAAAATGATCAGAGCCACTTCCAGTGCCAGCTTCAGGAAACGCAGACGAAGAAAACAGGTTGGGCCATCCGGAAAAGTTAGCTAATGCTTGCTAGCCGTGGTCCGCTAATGTCAACGAGCCGAGTTAGCATGTGCTAAGTGATAGAAGGTTTAGCATGCTAGCTAGCTGTGAGTTCAAACTGCATGCTGTTGCTCGGGGCATAGTAAGAAACGCCACAGTTGAGCTGCTCTCTGGGTGAACAGATAGTTGGCCACTACTGGACCAGAAAGCAGTCGTCTTGTTAGCTAGTCGGCTAGCTGACGTTTCGTGACAGTTGTAGCTGCTGCTGGTTCTGGTGGTGCTGGTTTGACATATCGGGGATTGACCTTGTGCGCCGGTTTCACCACCCATTTTTGTGCAAACGCCTCTCTATCATTTCATCAAATCCCGCACTTTCAACCCGTGTTATGCACACATTAATTGCCTAGTGTGCGGAGAATTGTCTTGTACTGTAGTCGGAGCGTTTTCATTTTAGCATGCCTGTGTCCACTTTAGGAAAGCGAGCCGGCTCCACTGGAATGTTCTGAGCTGCCATTTCCTGTCGGCCATGTTAGAATATCACTGCGAGGAAAAGCTAAAGTTATCTGGCTAGTCAAGAATTGCTGTTCAGCTTCGATGCTGTATATTTCTGGCGTGTCATTGTTCTCCCTTTTGGCTACTCGGGTTGTTGCTGTTCGGTGCTAAAGACAAACGAGGAGCTGCTTAGTTGACGTTAGCTGGCTAGCGTTAGCCATCTCTGACAGGCCTGTTGCATGTTGTCCAGTCAACGTTAAGCCACGCAGCAACTCGGTTATACACTTGATCAAGATCTTGTGTTCTGCAGAGAGCATCGACCTAACGTTGGCAACACGTATGCTTGACGGTGAACTTTAAAACAGACTCCGTGTCACAGGAGTCAGGCGAGGTTGCGTTCAGAATCTCGCGTGCGCTGTGCCCACAACCGTAGGGGGCTCGGCACCATTGAATGGGAAGTCCCACGTTGACACAGCAATTCCCATACCCCTGTGCAACACACAGGCCTATTTATGGTTTACTGCCACCCCATATGTGTATCATATACTGACGTGAGCCTTATACATCTTGAGACAACTGTTCTTAGATGTCAAATCAGATATTCTGCAGAAAGCTAGCCAGCTAACAGTCGTGTATGTAGTTGACAGTTGTGAATTGTGTCCATTGGTTGTTATTATTACCAAACATATTATCTAAGCATGAGGGTGATATAGCATACATCTTACAGTGTGAGTAAAATGTGGATCTTACATGTTACATTTGATTATATCACCTTGCAGTTCAGGTATTGTGTTTTGGGCTCTTAAATATCCTATGCTGCTCGTAGATATCTGGACAGCACGGGAGGCGTGAAGTTCAGATGAATTCCAAGCTGGCTTTTTGTAACATTTCTAGTTTTATCTGGCAGTGTTTTTCGACAAGTAGAATGTGGTTGATGTGCTCTGTCATTTCATTATGAACTGATTTTGTTTCCCTTTTCAGGCAATAAGAAAGTAGTCAACAGTGACGTGGAGGGGGAGAAGAATCAACATCTGTCTGATACTGTTGGTATGTCGCATCCCCCCAACAGCAATGGAAACAGACACTTAAGTAATACAAATGTGAAGCAGAAGACGACACAAAAGCTGTACACTACTGTTCCGAAAGTGAGCAGCAAAGGGTTGGACCATAAGAAGAATATGGACCTTAAAAATGACAAAGAAAAGACCTTGGATTTGATTCATCACGAGGGACAACCTTTGGATAAGAAAGACTCTGCGTTGCTTCAGAATGGCATTGTAAACTGTGGCTTAATTACAAATGGCTATTCTAGTAAGGACAATGATGGCAGCGGCTCTGAAGGTGGATATACTACTCCGAAGAAACGCAAGACCAGATGTAACAATGCCAAGAACACTGAAATTGTAATAAGAGAAAAGGACATGCAGCAGGGCAACACTACACAAGAGATCGGGGCTTTTAATCTTGAAGCAACTGAGAAAGGAATGGCCTCCAGACTTGATGGCTTTAGAGCCAAAGCAGAAGCTCAGTCAGCAGCTCGACGGGCTGCTGTGTCAGAAGCTTCTATGGGCGAATCTCAGAGGAAAAATTCTGATGGCAAAACAGTTGGCACCTTTGGTAAAAAATCAGAGGAAAGGCACAAAGGCAAACTTTCCTCACCTTCAAAAGAGGACTCATGGACTTTGTTCAAGCCCCCTCCTGCCTTTCCTGTGGACAATAGCAGTGCTAAAATTGTTCCCAAGATCAGTTATGCAAGTAAAGTAAAAGAGAACCTCAATAAAGTAGCTCAAGGTGGAGGAGAGGCACTGCCTCCTCCTGTCAGACTGTCACAGGTCCCTATGTCTGCTATGAAAACTATCACCTCAGCTAGCTTTACTAATGGTCCTGTTTCTGGAAATGGAAACGGCTGCCCATCAGTGGGTACCTTCTTTGCTCCTGCTGCTAGTAGTATTCCACCAGCCCCATCTATCCCAAGTGGCGAGAATGTAGCATCCCCTCTGGAAAGTAACTGTAGCTCTTCAACCAGTCCTGTGGATGGAGAAGCATATGAGCATAGAAAGTGTACTCTATTAATTTACCCTTTAAATATGCAACCTGTGCTCCCTAGTGCTCGTCACCTAGACCCACCGGCTGCTCAGACAAATCAGAAAGCCCTGGGAGACATCTTCCAGAATCAGTGGGGGCTTTCCTTCATCAATGAGCCCAACTTAGTGCCGGAAGGAGGAAGTGGGCAGGTGCCTGCAGAGGACAAGACTACTGTGGTCACATCTCAAAGCGAGTGTCAGGCTGTTGCAGTCAAGGCTGTCCAGCCCTGCTTTGACATTAGCCCGTCGTTCTTAGAGCCGGGCACTTTTGCTCAAGACCCAGAGAAAAGGACTTGTGCCCCCTGCAGTGTGTCTAATGTTTATCCTCCTGCTTGTGTGATGGGCGAGGAGGAGAACAAGCTGCAGCCATGTGGCCAGGAAAAGGCTAAGGGTGCAGGTTCTGCTGTGTTGGCCCCCAGTAAAGACAACGGTGCTAAGCCTGCACAGGGACAGATACCCACTTTGTTTTTTGGCTCGCCTAAAGAGCAGGCCCACTCTAAAGACATTGGCAGGAGGTGTAGCTGGGGATCCTTTGACGTTAAAGCTGCTGTCACTTATCACACTAAAGGTAACTTTTACTATCTGTTCTATTAAGTTTAAGTTCTTATCTTTTAAGGTTTTATCCCGTGTGGTTTTGGCAACTAACCCATCACGTGGGTTAATACTACACTCAGTAAGTGTACGCAACAGAAGTGCTACTTGTTTATCTGTTTACAGTGCTATAAAACACAGGCCATCAATAATAATTGCAGCCACATTTGATAGCTTTGTGTGCAGTCGCAAGCATTTCCCCCATGACAACCAAGCTCTGCAGCAAGAGTGGGTCACCTTTCTGAGAAGCTGAATGTGTGCTGCCTGTCACTTGCAGCTCTTCATGCAGCAGTTCATTGTGGCAGCTCAGTACCATCCTCTTACAGAAAATATCTGTGGTCAAAAATTGGTTGAAAGGACATTTTTTTTACTTTACGCTCATGCATTAGCACTAACCTCAGTAGAAAATGCGTTGCACATTCTGTGACTGCTTCATAATCAAAGCCAGCCCACGTTTCACCAATTTGAATTCAGAGACAAGTAATAGATACTTTGAAAAGCATCAAAAACAAGGGCTTTGTTTTGTTAAAAGTCTTCTGAATTATTACTATTACTATCATCTTATTCAATGCTGTCTGTACAAAGCAAATGGAGAAATTTTTTTCACACTATTCTTTGGCAAAATTAGAGTTGCATTTTCTGAAAAACAATAAAAATCCTCACTACTTAATGGAGGATTAATATTCATTTTCTTGTCTTCCAACAGAAATGGAATACATTTTCAACTTGCAAAAACAAGGTAAGCTGAACTTTTTTATGACCTGTTTTTAGAAATGTTTTGACAGTTCCATTTTGTCAGCAAGATTCAGAAGTGGAAAAGGAAGAACATAAGAATGTATTCATATCAGCTTTCAGGAGGAGGCCGGGTCTAAAGTGAATTTCATGTATATATGTGTAAATGTTCAGAAGCGAGTGCATTAGTATTCTAACTCTGACCTAATGAAATGTAACGGTAGAAAAATGCAATTGACTGTGATTATATTATTAGAAATAATCTGTATTGTCGTTACCTGTAGTTCACAGTTAAAAGACTGGTTGGATATGTGTGAAGCAGATTTGTATTTGTATTTATCTATAGCTGCCTAAAACAAGACCCACCAAAAAAAGATCAATATGGATGTAAGATTACACTATAGTAAGAATATTATCACAGCTCCACCTTGCTGTCAGACAGCCTTTTACGTCAGGGAACTCAAGCTCTTATATCGATCTGTACTCTCTTCAAAGCCCCAGACTCCATTGACAAAAACGTCCTAAAATTGTCATTTTACCTCACAGAATACAAGGGTTGTTGGCTGCTGTGATCGGTGCGTTTGCTTGACTTTGGTGTGTTAAAACATCAAAGTCACACAGTAGGAGAAAAAAGCCTGCAGAACTCCACATATAAAAAAAAAGAAAGAAAAAGAAACGAAACAAAAAATGTATCCCTCAAAGGACATGCATGGAAAAAAAAGTTGTACTTGGGGGCTGCATCAGTGCTTTTTGCCCAACACTACATAACAATGAAGGTTTGAGTTACAAGTAGGCACGTTTGTTTTATTCCTTAACAGCGGAACCATGAGCAACCAAAGATAATCGCCAGCAGAGAGCCACTGTTAAAATGATCAAGCGTGACATACTGCTGGTGGACGGTCCTCTGGTTCTGCAGTCGGGCCAGCTGGCAACTGAAAGGCAGCAGTGATTCCAAACCGTCTGTGTTATCAACACAGACATGGGTTCAGTCATGTCTGAGACTAGCTAAACATCCAGCCATAAGCTAAAGGGAACCATGCCATTATCACCAGTGCTGGTGTCTGTGTAGAAAGGAACTGGAGACTGTGCCCACTTTATGTGCTTTATACAATCATGTTGAGTATGCTAACGCTTCTCCTCCTCTCTGTCTCTTCTGTTGTAGATCCAAAAAGAGTAGTGGTTTATGATGAGACCAAGGATGGACCTGATCAGTGAGGTAGATGGTCTACAGTACTTACCTTCTTCTCCTCTGGGTGCTGCAGTTATCTACCTTGGAAATCACACATCCTGTCGGATAGATAAAGTGACAACTGTGAAAACATTGATAGTTTAGCATGACAGATTTTCCTTGGAAAACCTTGGGTGGAACGAGACACTTATTTTGGGGACATCAGACAAACGTGCACACAAACACTCTCTGGATGGACGTTAAGGGAGTTGATTGGTGCCTCTCCTACTCGCTGAATGGACACTCGCAACTTTGACCTGTGCTAGACATTTGTCTAATGACTATTGTCATGGAGTTCAACAAAGGATGGTGTCATGGACTGCACCTCCCTAAGCCTTTATCCTGTTAAACTGCGGCAGCCGTCAGTCTGACTGTGGGATGCCTCTGTCATTTTCTTTCTTCACGCATTCAAATGAGTTCATTGTAGATATGTTTAGACGTTATACATACACATCCGTGTGCAAGCTTGAATTCATTGTATATGAAAGGAGAGGACAATTTGCAAAGAATGCCTTGAAGTTATGGATCAAAGGTGTTTGGAGTCCTGTTAAACTGTAAGTTAAGTGGAAGCTCATAGGTGAGGCCCCATCCAGGAGGGAAGGGACAACCTTGTCTTAAATCCTTTAGGGAAAAATCAGAGCCCAGAATTGAAATGCGCGCTTTTTCTTTTTATGCTGTTTCATCTTGACGCGAGTGTTGTCTGAACTGCAGTTGATGCCAGAGCACAGGTACAGAAGTGCCCACTTCGAAGGAAGGCCACGCCCCTTCATTTCACTGTAAGTTTAAGAACCAGGTCTCTGTTAAATTCTAAATGGTCTTTAGAAGCTCTTTATACATTTCAGTCAGATGGTTATGAGGTCATAACAGACTCTTACTAAACTCACATTCATGTACCAGGCTCATATGAGTTGTGAGTTTAGGAATAGGAAGCTGGGCAACAAACCTTCATGATGTTCCTTCCATTAAGGTCTTCTGTGTTTTGTGCTCCTTGTTCAGCAGCAAGACTCAGGATGTCTACAGATTATTTTGCCTGCATTTCTGTTCAGTTCCCCGTGTCACGAGGATTTTACAACGTTGATTTTTATTTAGACTCAGCATTTGGTCTTTACTTTTCTGCCTTATGGCATTGTATTTCCTGCATGTTTACTGGTGGAAATGAATGAGTCAGAGGTCACCGTTCATGGCCACACGAAGATAACAGTAAGACAACAATTGCAATACTAATCTAGGTTCCCCCAACTAGCCACTTTGTCAGACTGTGTTAAAATGTGAAGATGAGTTGTATTTTTATGTTTTACTGTGGATAACATTATTACGTTTGCAAACCAGTGTGCAATAACACCGTGTGAGATACGGAGCTACGGAATCATCGCCGCGTGGCTCACAATTCAGTTCCGTTTGTTCAAAGTGTTTCAAGGTGCGTGTTCAGTTTGTTGCACAGATTCTTCTTCTAAAAGAGTTCGCGTTGGAAGTCTCGGGAGCCCATATTTGCTAACTGGTCCGCGCCGACATCCCTTTTTCTCACCATCTCCAAATCAGGATTGGTTTATTCAAATAACTAAAGGAACTGTCCAGGTTCTTTTTCTGTAGATTTGGTTAATGTGTGGATTAATAGCACTTTATGTAAACTAATTACTTTTATCTTATAATTACTAGAAAAAAAAAATCTATATGTACTGATGAGAAATACTCCTTGAAAGAATGGCTCTGGGCTGTTACTTTTCAGAAAAAATACAGAATTATTAAATGTAACTCAGGTAGTGTTGATAAAGCCATGACTGTGTTCAATATTGTTTTTGCCAAACTGCCCCTGTCATGTAATGTTCTCGCATTGGAAATGTTGAATTGGAGTTGTGCTCTATATATATATATATATATATATATACACACATATATATATATACACACACATATATATATGAGAGAGGGAGAGAGTCCAATATGTTATGACAGCACACCAAATAATAGAGTAGAAGTGTCATGGCGTGCAAGGTGTTGTCATGGATCATTTTGGGCTCTAAAATGTTTTTTTGTTTATTTCCCCTGTTTTTTTGTTTCGTTTCGTTTGTTTGTTTTAATTTGAAAAGAAGCACATGGCTCCGTGTGTTTTATGTACATCAGACAGTAATCTTTAATTTTCTCCACGTGTTATCACGAAGCACCTCTTGATTGATTAATGCTGAACATCGTCGGTGCTTCTGCGGGGTAGTCATAAGCTTTCAAGAACACTTCTTTCCACTGTGTCCTGATTAGAAAGCGCTGCGGCTCGTGTGCGGAGAGGGGAAAGTCGTAACTGCGGCCGCGTTCTTCTAACAAGTCGTCTTGACATTTAACTTCCGCGTCTAATTGCAGTCACTTCTCTGCTATTTTAGAACTCTTTGTTTTGGCTTCCGTGTGATGGATGTGTGTACCGTCGGATGCTGCCCTCTGAATTTTGTCGGATCCGGTCAGTTGAGGAGACATTACCCATTAGTGTTTATACTTACTTATGTTGTTGTATGCTTCTGGAAATTTATATTTAATTCGACATAAAGTTACAAACACACACACACACACATGCACACACAAAAACGCAATTTCAGTTCTTCTGATTGCCTGTAATTCATAGACAAAGTGATATGAAACCATACGGTTAATGCCAAATTATTGAGGCTGAATCCGTGGACAGCAATGCATCTAAAGGGTTCTAAATGTAAAACAGGGTGATCAAATTGTATGTGATATTATTGTAGTCTTACAATTTTATAATATTTTTTTTGTCTTGTGTTTTTGAGGGGATAGTCCCGGTACAGGGGAATCAGAATCTTCTGGCTGCCCGCCCCGAGGCTCCTCTTTTTTAAGCACTTAATACAGCAACAAGGCTATGCTGAGTATGCATTTAGTCATAGAGCTATTAGCTATTATTTAGCATTGTAGCCTGCAAACCAAAAACAGGTTCTTGAAGCCGAGTAGATGGTTAATCAGTGATATTGTTTCGGTGGAGGAGGGGGATGACTGACTGTTGGTGTGTTTAGATGGAAAAGCCTGACTGTGTGGAGTTTATATTTTCCACCTCCTCAGGATGTGCAATCACCTCAAGGATGCTGATGCTCGCTTCCAGGTTGCAACTTGTTTGTTGGGTGTGTGCATAGCAAGTTCTTCCTATTATATGCAAGTCCTCGTATATTTCATACCACCCCCCCTCGTCCCTCATGTTGTTTCATATTCAGGTGCCTGTGTGGGATTTTTTTTTTTTTTTTTTTTTTTTTTTTTTTTTATAAACTTTTACAGCAATTTTGATTGTTTCAAATCTGCTTCCAACATATATCCGTGCCATTTTTTTCAGTAACATTTGCAATGCTGTTTAAGTATTCTTACGGATAACCCTAATTTTCTTCCTTTAAGCGACACGTGGACGCGGCTGAAAGCGAGGAGCATTTTTAACGTGATTTATTTTGTTTTGTTTTTTATTTTCATGGTTTGTGTTCGGGAATTGCGTGACGCAAAGGCAAAATGTGTTTGAATGGATGCGAATGACGAACAACTGCTTGCTGGCGTATTACTCATGCCAGTCCTTTGTCATGTTATTGTCTGAAGTAGCACATAATTCGTTTGAACTGATTTAACAGATTAATCCTTTAACATGTGTTTTTATTTTTGAGTTATAACCTAATTTATCCATAGATGCACACGTAGGATGAGACTAAAAGGAATAAATGATGCAGAAAAATCAAGACTTCTCATTTTTGATGAGCTTTAGATGTTTTAGCTGTTGATTAAGGCTGATGTAGGTCTGTCCCCTCCCCCCAATAGCACCAATGTTAATATATTTGAAGTTACTCTTTTCCATCAGTTTTTTTTTTTTTTTTAAACACAAGTGAAAGGATTTCTTCAGATAGTTGTGATGAGCATGGAACCACGCAGCATCCAGAGTTCCTCTTTAATATATTTTTTATTTGTGGTGTTGTTGATCATGTTGTGAGGGGGAGCGAGCTGTTTAACGTGCAGTTCAACAACTCTGAATTTCGCCAAAGGTACACTACTCAGATATTCAGCTACTGAATGGCAGCATGCACACACGGACGGAAAGGGCGCTGCTGCTGCTGCTGCTGCTGCTGCTGCTGCTGCTGATGTCATAACCAGCTTCCTGACATCCTGCTGGGTTCGGAGGAGTTTTTTTTTTTTTTTAGTGAAGAGAGGTCACTACTCGTAGCAGCTGAATGTCACTTTGAGCGCGATGCTAAACGGTGTGAGAGAGGAGAAATCTTATATACCGAAAGTGCTGCTTCCTCATCCAGTAATCGGTCATCTGTAATGGGAAATGCTGGACTTGGTGTTTGTGCTCCACTTAAAAACTGACCCTCCTTTAAACTGTCGTTGCCTCTCGTAGAAATGTTTCATTCAGGGGGCTTTTTTTTTTTTTTTCTCTCGTTTGTTTTTCTCGACCTGAGAGGTACAGTGTTTCCGATTCCACACGTGCATGGGGAGCGAAGAAAACAAGGACGACATGCGTCTTTACAGGATTCAGTCATGGGGAGGGATGTTGTGCTGAGTCATCTTTTTCTGTTGTTTCTCTGTCATCTCAAATGGCTGTTGTGCTTGTTTGCATTTTGGTTTATTTTTCTTTCTTCGTGGTCTCTTCACCTCCTCTCATCACCTTTTCCACCTCTTGCCCCCCTAAAACATGAGGCAATAGCATTTCTTTCTCAAATGTCTTACAGGTTGGCATTTATGTTTTTAAGTGAGCAGTCTGACTATTTAATTTTTTTGTTTGTTTTGAATTTAACAGAAGTGTCACATTACAATGTTCTTTTTTTTTTAAAGCATGATAATAACCCTCCAATTCCAAACAATGTAATAAAGTCAATAAAAAAAACTCCAGTGTTCACAATTTTAGTTTTCATTAAAATGTCAAATTTTCATGAAGACTGCAGCGTTGTGTGTTTTGTTGTTGGTGTAAACTGACACTACACTGGTTTGTTTACTGTTAATTATCCAAACTGTGTAATACGTCTCATTCTTAAATTGCTTGCAGGAAACAGGTCTTTTATAAAACAGATTATGAAACACAGCACTGTCTAAAAGACCCAAAGACCAAGCGCTAAAGCAGGAGCCACCTGGATCCTATAGCGTGCCAACTGATGATGCCCTTTAGTGCTGCTGGAATGTGAGCACTTGAGAAACACATTTACTGAAAACCTACTCAGCAATAATTGTACCATTTACACAAAAAAAGTAAATTATGATGCTCTTGCAGGCAGAAATGTATGTATGAGCCCCAACTTTTCTCAAAAGTCCTGTTCACTTGGTCTCATGAGGTCTATGAACTCACCTGAGAGTGACTGAGGACGCGTCCAGATCACATTCAGAGGTTTTCTGGGACACAACGACCCACATAACTCGAGCCCACTGGTGCTTCACCAAAGACCGAGACTCATTTTAATAAAGCTGCCGCTGCTGGGGATGAAAGGTGAAAAGATGCAGTTCCTCCAATGACCACAGGAGGTTGCTCCAAGAGTGAGTCAGGCCATGTGCTGCAGGATGGTCCATCACAAACGGTCCGAGGGTAAATATTTATGTGACTCGCCTGTTTGAATGAAATCAAGGCTTGAAGTTCCAATCAGTGCAGTTCAGTTCTGTTTGAATCAAAAATCAGCACATGTCGTAATTAATATTCGTAAAATTAAATAGTGACACGTCAGTATCATCTATACAAATGTCAAACTGTTAAATTGACAGGTGAAAGATTTGAACATTTGTTACTTCATGCAATTTTTGCTGAAAATTCTTTCCTTTCTTGATTCTTTTTTTAAAATATGTAGCATCAATTTTATTACTTAAATGACAATTCTTGCACTTGATTTTAATTGGTGTATATTTCAAGATATAGTTACAATTAAATAAGTACAAAAAGCTAACACACAAACAGACTTAATAAAAACGTTAGCGACATGGTAATGTATGAAAAGCAGTGCTCATGTTTCGTTTCTGTTGTGTTGTAATCTTTCACATACAGCGTGATTTACGGAGTTAAATTAACAAACATGAAACGTTCTAAACGATTATTTTATTGTCTCTCATGGAAAAAGTGGTTAAGATGGTATCGTTATTTTTTTAATGTCTGCAGCAGCAGAGAAATCTATGATTAAAAAAAAAAGTTTGGCAACAAATATTGCAAATGAAGTGGGAGGTTTTCCCACAGACATCTGTTCCTCTGATTTCACAGCATATGTCTGGAAGCGTCCCTGTTCTCTGTGTTCACAGCCGCTCTCTGCTGAGCAAGGACAGCGTTAGTTGAAGCCATGTGGTCGTTATGAGCTCAGCTTGGAGAAAAGGTCTCGGGGAGCTGCTGCTCCATCCTCAATGAGGTCTGAGGTGCTGATTGCTGCTCAAACGCGCCTCCTTGTGGCTGAAGGCTTCACCTACACCCCCTGAGTCACCAGCAGGACGCTGCACAGCTCAACTCACATTTAATCTGGTCTCCAAAAAAGCCTCCTCAAACTTTCAGGATACAATTATTCAGTTTTTTATTTTCTTAAATAAGCTATTTATTTTTTTTTTAAATAATAATTTAATAATTTCAGCTTCAGTATACTTTCACTTGTACCACACATATAACTTGCTACCAAATAACATGCAAAACTTCTTTAATGGTCGAGATGGGCGTTCTCATTTAAGGGGTCAAATAACTTTAAAGTCACCAGAATATGCACAGATAATAAATATATGTCATATTTATATATTATACATTATTATATATTACTATTTTATAACTTAGCTTCTTCCCTCTCCTTTTGAACATAAAAATGTGCTTTGTTGCTGTTTTTACTTTAGTTGTTGTCTGATGATTATTGTTGTTTTTTTTTTTCTATTTTATTCTGGGTTCAAATAAACTTTCATTCATTCATTCATTCATTCATTCAGATGGTTTATAATTACATTTTTTAATCCTTCAAATTTTGAATTGTGATACTCCTTTTATACTGATTTGCATCAATATTTCCTAATTTTTTACTGCAACACTCACCTCGATCGTCTCACATCGCACAACCTATATAAAGATAGAACAACAATACGGTGCAGAAGGTCTGGGCCTCTCCCTGATGCTACTGAGTTATGTATAAGGAGCACAGCACAGTACTTTGAAATGTCTTTGCAGGGAGTTAAATTTACAAGTTATTTGAGCAGTGTGATGTGACCCTAAAAGACGTTGGAGCTGCAGGTGGTGTGTTTTCACCACAAACACACTCTGACCATGGAATTGAACCGGTGTTTACCGCCACCCCCTCAATCTCACCTTGATTACTGTGTACTTCATGGAGGCCACATGGGGCTGGATGGTTAGCGCCCTGGTGCTCAGAGAGATTGTCCAGTGTCCTGGAAGGTCACTAAAAGGTTTGATCTTTGTGTCAACAATTCATCTGTGCCGAGGTGTTTCTGAGCAAGATGCCGCTTTCCTTTCTTCGCCTCGGGACCGCAGCAAAAAGGAAGAGCGCACAGCGACTCTTTTGTCATCAGAAGGAAAAGAAAGTGTCAAGCAAAGACAACAATGTTCTTGTGAAGGCATAGGCTGTTTCAAGTGTTCGGAAAAAGAAAACTACGAAAATCTCCGTGAGCTGTTTCAAGTGCATCTTGCACTTGTAGATGTTAAGTGTACCAGAAGCATAAAATATCAAAAATATTTTAAAATGTTCTCATTTAAGGTGAGATAAAAACATATCAAAACCAAATGCTGGACAACAGCAAGACTGAAATGTTTCCATTAAAGACATTCTATCTGTACCAACTTTCTGCTGGCCTGCACCGTGAAGGATTTCATATAGAAAATACATTCCTGCCTGAATCGGCCATTTTCAAATTGATGTGCTCTATAACAGAGAATGTTAGATGGGACAGTGTCTCTGTGTAATTGAACATTTATTATCAGGTCTCATATTTGTGACAGATTGTTCTTTAATCCTCTGTCTTATTCCTCCGTTGCTTTTGGTTGGCTTTGGTGAGCCACAGCGGCAGGAACGTGATATATGACATTTCTCAGCTGTGCAGGTCAAGAACTGTTTTATGGAGCCGTTTTTCCATTGAAAGCCCTCACACATTCTGATGAGTCCTTACGTGCTGTTCGTTCCTGACAGGGACAGAAAGCAGGAGCAGTGTATCATCCGAGTGCATCTCCTGCTTTCTGGGATGAATATATCAGCTCTGACCAGACGGTCCCTGACATTTAGTGATCTGCGGTGATCAGCATAAACCTTAAATCATCAAATGTCACAGTGAAGCCCCACTTGCCAAAGTTTGCACCTGATCCGATGTTCATCCTGGTTCAAAGAACGGCTACTGCAGACACAGCCCCAGCATTCACCCGGAGGTTTAAACACCGAGCCCTCGCAGAGTTTCATTAACAACACTAGAGTGCTGGCTGAGAATGTGTGAGAGCAGGAAGGAGCAAGAGTTCAGATGGTTGGAGAGCAGCGGGACAGGGCAGGTTGTGAAATCACATTGTCCCAGGGGGAGGGTGAAGTAAAATGTGTGGCTTGCGCACAATTCAGTTTGTCTTTGCTTCAGAAACGTTCTCTGATTTCGCTGCTGATGGTCTTCCCAACGTTTTATTTTATGATGCTGAGATTCATCAGACAAATGACTTAAGCTGATGTTGAGGTTGTTGATATTTTTTAAAAGTAAAGCAAGGATCACAGCTTCAAACGCGACAACGACGCCATCAGCTGGGCTGTGACATAGAAATTGTTTTCTAAAGGCAGCGGAGCAGCTCCTTCACTGACTCTCTGAACCTGGGATTGATACGACTCAGAGCTTTTCAAGGCTGCACAGTGGTGCTAACATCAGCATGCTAACATGCCCACACAGTTTAGCAGCCTGTTAATGCGCTAACATTTGCTAATTAGCACAAAGCACAACGGTGGAGCTGAGGCTCAAGGGAGCGTTGCTGGTTTTGTCTAAGTTTGGAGATTAATCAACATTATTAATTTGAATTGATGATGATTAAAGGTCGCAGTCCACTAGTGGCTGTCAGAGTTTTATACTGTGTGGATCAACCGGACAGTCTTCACTCAGGGTGGAGGACAGCGCGACTGAAAGAACATTGTTGTGTTGGTGTGGAAACATATAAAAAATGTTAAAAGAAATTAAAAATAATTCAGTTTTGTACAGATGACACGTACACTGAACGAATCCCACTGACTGTGATGTGGGTGAGCCCTCTAAGACTCTCGATGTAATCTACAAAGCGGTGTTGAAGAGGTCTGATACATGCATCCCCTCATTACGGCTCATTGAAATCCTCTTATTATGCAGTGGACTGTCATCATCCATCACTGTAGCTGTCCATATGTTCCATCTCACTGATCTCAGAAACATAGAGTCTGTCCCCAGTCCTACTCTGGTCATCAGTTAACTCTACAATCCCTCAAGGCTGATCATTCATTTCCTGTTCAGTGCCGTTCCTCCGTGTCCACTCCTCTCGACACTCGTACGGGAGTGAGGGGAAGACGGGCTAAGTTGCAAGGAGCTGGAAATCCATATATGTGCAGACAGGCAGCGTGGCACAGGTGTGTCTCCGGCTCGGCGCTAAAGAGATTCAGATTTGAATTAGTGGAATCAGACTCAGCTGCGGCCATGACACTGCAGCTCAGGATGCAGACGACATGCTCTGGAAGGCAGGGCGCCGGCGTTGCCTCAAGACTGTGGCAAGTGCAGCAGCCGTGCTGGTGATTTCTTTTTGGCCATTTCTAATATTCTCTCAGCAAACTGCTGCACATTGTTTGCTGCTAGGTGGAATTAAGCTTTTTGTGCTAGTAGGAGGAGGGGGATGGGGTTGGTGAGGGGGAGGGGGTGGGGGAGGGAGAGGGGGCATTTTGTGTGATATGGGCCATTGACTGCTTTTCCATAGCTCAGGAACAATAATGAGATTTTTTTATTTTTTTATTTTTTTTTTCAGAATATCAGTGCCGCCATTCAGCGCACTGATTGTGTTTATGAAATTGTGCATACATCTTTCAGTGGCGGAGCAGGGGATGGGAAAGCTATTTTCAAAACATTAGCAAATTGTTTTTCTGTTATTGTGCAGAGATTGATAAGAGTGTGTGTTGTCTAAACACACGGACGGACGCATGCGAAGGAACAAAAAAACACGAGAGCAGCGAAAGGCCGCCGCCGTCTCCCGGCTTCACTCTGTAAAGTATCCCCATTACTTCACAGCTCTGTAAGTACATTCAGCCCGTCTGCTGTAAGACCTCATCTAAGGATGGCGCACATTTTTTATTTTTTATTTTTTTGCTTAATTCACACCTTTCCGTCGTGCATTTGATGTATTATTGCATCACCGTGCTAATGACACACTTACCTGATGAGATATGGAAATGACCTTGAGCTTGACCTTGCGTGTGAAATCTGTCACCTGCACATATGGTGACAAATTGCTTGAGATTTCACAGAAATCTATCTGATTACCAACCTTTTCATGGCGGCAGTGACAAGGCCCCCCCCTCCTCATGCACGGGGGGTTACAGCTCTCGTTAGCGCGACTGATTTTTCAAGCTTTTGTTTTTTTTCATTGCATGTAAAAATTCTAGCATCAGTCCAGCAGATGTACTTCTTTGATTATTCGATACCACGTCACAGCTGGACACACGGACCCGTGACCTGACTGTGTGCGGCGAGGTCCAAGGAGCCGCTCTGAGGCCGTTTTCTCCAACACGAAATCCCACAAAATGCAGCGGGAAGGCTGTTAATCTCCTCATTTTTGCAAGTCACTGAATACTGAGCATGCATCACACGGCTCCTCACCCGTCCGGTTCTTGCTTCAACGCCCGGGAAAATCTCCTTCATCAAACATTATAACTGCTGGACTCTATTTGCGCTGGAGATCGCTGCCATAAACATCCGAGTGAAAATAATCAGCGTGAACACGTCGTGAGCACAGTGTCGCGTGAAGAGTTAGCAGCGGGGACTCTGGCTGTTCCGCTGAAACAATATTAGATTTATGAGGCCTCTTCAGTTTTTCCACATGCACATCAATACATTCATCTCTAATTAATGTAATTGTTGTTAATAGAGATAAATGTTGCCTCTGCACAGGAAGCAGGCTGAAATCCCTCTGGCAGCGGACTTAGATTTTTTTCAAGTGAGCTTTAGAAGCCAAAAAAAGTTGCTGCCAGTAATCACTAATCCATTAGTAATGATCCCATCAGCACCTCAATAACCTTTATTTTTTTCCCCCCTCCCTTGTCATTTACCTTGTATTTGTCCTCCAGGTGTAATTGTCACTCTTACCCGCTCCCCGCTCACCAGTTTGCTCCAAGACGTCTATTGATTCCGGGGCATCATCAGATCCATGAAGACAAAGATGATGAACAATGAACAGACAGCTGCATCCTCAGTGGTCTGGGCCAAAAGATGATGGCCTTTGTGAGCGTGTAATGTTTCATCTGGCGGATAATACAGGGGAACGAGAGGGGGCACAATGTGTGAATTTTCTGAGTCAGTTCGCTCACGGCCCCCTCTGCTCTCCATGCCGCCGGCTACATGCAGATCACGGGAGAACTACGACAAGTCTGTGGCTGTCTTCTGTAAGAGCTGCAGATAATCATTCAAGTTATTTATTTCCAAAGAAGCTGCTATATGAGAGGGACTATTATATATTAATAATATCAATCATTTTGGCAGAATTAGTGTGAGAAGGAATAATGACACGTCAGATAATGACACTATTGTCATCTCAGGCTTTGTAGTTTTGAAAAGAAAAAATACATTTTTGTATATAATTTATTTAGTTTATGTTAGGTTAGAGGTTTTCAAATTAAATTAAATGTAATTATGCTTTGGGTTTAATATGAGCCAAGAAATATCTGACAATGTTTCTGTCTTTTTATCGCAGTTAAAAATTCGCTGTAAAAAAATAAATGTGATTATATTTTCAGGGCAGCGGTGCCATAAAGCATCTTGTTTGTTTCTTAAACAATCCAGGGAGCAGTCCCACACGCCGTCCGCATTCTTGGCTGCGGACTGTTTGCCGTTCCCAGAAGGTCATTTGGTTAATGCACATTTGAGTTTTCATGGACTCTTAACTAGTTTTTAATCAGCAATTATTAGTGAATTGGAAGGCTGTGCAGGCGCACGGCTCTCTGCTGGCGGGAGAGTGCCCATCAATGTCACGTCAATTTCCATGCCAAAGGCTACATTAGGCCTGGAGTCTGGGAGGAAACAGCCACCTGAGTGCCTCATCTCCCCATCCACAGCAGTCTTCTCATCAACTATTGACTCTATTACACAGCTCTGTCAAAAAAATTTTCCGCTTCAAAAGAGGAGCAACCATTACATGGCTGTGCGGGGAGATAATTTAGTGATGCACAGAAAATTAAGTGCATATCCATTGAACATTGCTCATTATTGCACTTGAATTCCTACAATGCCAAGCCTGTGTGAGGATCCTGGACGCTTCCCAGCCTTTCATTCCATTCCCATTTTCAAGGTATAAACACAGCTTGATTATTTAGGCTGATGTACTACATAAATAGCTGTCATTTTCATCTATATCTAACCTACCTGTAATTGGCAATTAAGCATGCCAGCATCTCGGGCTGGCTCTTAATTACTGCGAGGGGCCCTGAGGTGTCCTCGCAGGCTGAGGGAGGGGGGTTGTGAATCTGCAGCGGCGCCACATCCCAGCATGAATATGCATGGGGCACGGACAGGTATTCGTCGGCTCGCTCTCCTGCTTTTAGGGCTTCACGCAGGCGGAGGTGGCGACCGACCGCCTCCTGAACCACCACTTCTTCATTACACCTCCAGAGCGGGCCGGAGAGCTGCTGCCGCCGCTGCTGCTGCTGCCGCCGCTGCCGTTGCCGTTGCCATGCTGCATCCTCGCTGTGGCATCTCTGCACACTGTGGCTTGTTTGTGTTTGCCAGGAGCTGTCACATTCAGCCTGTTAGCACTGACCCATGGGAAATTTACACAGAAGCCGCTGGTATGAGGTGAGGCCGTCAAATGAGCCCGTGACATGCTGCCACGTGCAAACATATTTGGTGAAGTTCACACGCGTGTTTGTGTGCTGCCACTCAAAAGTTTGGGGGGAATTTTGGTGGAATGTCACATTTGGATAGAGACACATATATGACCTTTACTTTGAATTAAAATAGCCCTAAAGAGAGTATTTCTAATATATAAGGTGATACATTCTTATTTAGTTTCGGGTCTCTTGTTCAAATATGATTTATGATAATATTTCTACTTTAAAACAAAACCTTGATTCGGCAAATTAATACGGGCTCCTCTCCTCCACTGTGAGCTGACATTTAGCTCCCATAACGGCAGCTGATTGTCTCGCACAGTTCCACCAAAGACCTGAATCCTTGTATTTAAGGGCCAATAAGTGTCGGGCTCTCTGATCATAATGGCACTTTTAATTAGCACTTAATTAAAGGCAGGTGGACTGGAAAGGTCAAGCAGTTAGGCCTCCGAGTTAAAAACACAGTCAGCGTGAGGATCAGCTGTTTAATGAATGTGTCTGCTAATTGCAGCGACTGGAATCTGGACAAACTACGCTCAGATCTGTCGGGGAGGGAAACACTTCCAGCGCTTTTAAGTCCCATTTCTTGTCTCGCTGTTTGCACTGATCAGGACTTCACCATTTAATCAATTTAATTCCTATTTCTTCACGGGAAGAAATTTTTTCTCCAAGAGGGAAATCAAAAGCGGCTTTGTGGCTGAATATTCTTGCCGAGCTCATTACAAAACCACAAAATCTGAAAGTGCGATCTAAACTTTCGGTGCTTCAGCTGCGAAAAAAACAAGAGGCGAGAACAGTATTGATCTCAGTCAGAAGTTATAGATCACCCTGTCCAGATGAGTGATGAAGCTGTCGGAGTGTTGGTCTCACCTGACAAGCACACACATTTAAAAAGCCTGCTTTCTGGATTTCACTGGCATCATGTTTAAATATCTAAACATTTACAAAAGTGTACTTTAAGCCCGCCGGAGGATGTTTATTACCTTATTATTATTTATTTCAAATGCAAAAGTGTTTTCCTTTTTTTTTTTTTTTTTTTTCCTTTTTCTGATTCACCTCAAAAATCAGACTGTAGTTTTTGGCACCAGAGGAAGCAAAGTGAGAGACACGAAGCGCGCGTCTCTCTGCTGTTGTGAGGCCCTAAATGGCCTGTCATGGCAGCAGCCTGTTTGCTCATCTACTCAATCACATCCCCGGCCGTTTATTCACTGAGCCTCAGCTAATATTGATGCTCTCCATGTGATGCTGCGCTGATGAAAAATAAAGCAGTGCTCCTTCCTGAAAGCTCGGCGCCGTCTCAGGCGCTGGGAGAGACCACTGAGGGGCAGCAGAATTACACCGCTTGTTTGTTCACCGTTTTCCCCCCAAACGCACCTCTGGTACTCAGACTCTATTAATCCCGCTGACTTATGGGTGACCTCGAAAGGATCCCCCGGTGCCGACACGCGGACTGTGTGGTCGGGTGAAAACGCAGAGCGAAAATCTCGGTTACTAAACAGATAGTAGACGGAGCAGTGTCGTGCAACTACGGGATGTCAGTGAATGTGAGTCTGTTTGAAGACACGGTTCACTACATAATTACACATAATATTTAAATGTCAAATACATGAATACTTATATATTTTGTGTTGTGTGGAAAATACAACGCCACAGTAGAAACGGGTAATATAACAATTCAGTTTATTTTATTTATTTTCCAGACAGACACATCAATTTCTGGACCACAGTAGAGGATGGAAACCTTTCACAGACATTTTTTGTCAATATTATTATTTGAAAATACAAATATAAAATTAGACTTTCCACATTTGATATGTGAGAGACCCCCATCCATTATTATTATCATTATTATTTTTAGTATATTTTACAACAGGGCTTAAGCAAGCCATATGATAACCTGAAAGATGCTTTCAGATGTCAGTCAAGTCTGTCTGTCTCTCGCCATAAAAAGTCGGTTAACATAAAAAAAAAGGGGCAAGTGTTAGGAATGGGCAGACAGCAGTGAAGAGAGCTCTGTGCTCAGCCCGCAGAAACATGGAAGCACAGCAGAGCCTCACACTGCCGTCCATGCAGTCTGAAGAGCTTCCAGGCTCCCCTCTTGGCCACGCGGTCTGCTCCAAACTCACGCCGGGGGTGAACTCTCGTGTTGGTGAACGCAAGCTAACGATGACGAGTGGACTATGTGTGAACCTGGGTGTAGCTGTGCGAGGAGTTTTCTGTATACAGCTGAGGTCTCCAGTCTAATATTATACGTGCCAATGAGTGAACATTGTAAATATATATTCATTTACACACACATATATATATATGTGTATATATATATGTTGCA
This sequence comes from Mugil cephalus, assembly GCF_022458985.1. Lineage (NCBI taxonomy): Eukaryota > Metazoa > Chordata > Actinopteri > Mugiliformes > Mugilidae > Mugil > Mugil cephalus. The sequence continues at coordinate 3,839,076 of NC_061784.1, forward strand.
ACTGTATGTATATATTTCGTAATGAGCATGGGTGAGATGGCAATGGTTTAGACTGAGGGGGAAATTCACCCTAAAACACAACAGTACAGTGAACATTGTGCTATTTCTGTCACCTTGAAGAGTTCAGTGTAGATCTGTGAACCTGAACTGATCTTTGTTGTATCCTGAAACAAGAGAGCCCAAACTATAAATAGTAATGTTAGAGAGTCACTTTGTGGACTGGGAGACTAACTTTGTGGTCACTGTGACTGTATCCAGTATCTCTCAGAGATAAGGGCACGTTGTCCGGTTTAAAAACCATTAGCACCACTATGAATAAGCCTCTTTTGGATATAAATGCTCGAGAACATTCAAAGAGCCTTCAAAGTCAGTCTAATTAAAATAGAGCAGTCTGAAAAAAGGCCTTGCCTGACGTTCTCGCTGTTGCGGAGGAGCAAGCTGTTCCTGAACAGGAAACACTCGTCGACTCCAGGATGACAGAAATCTCACAAGCGCGTGGCGTTTCAGGGCGGACGTTTTCCCGCAGCGGATGGGATAAATAATCGTTTGGCCATTGCCTAGCACTTGCCTCGAGATTCAAGTTTAAATGGATACGGTAGTACACTACAAATGTCAACACCTTCCAGGTTGACTTTTTTTCTTTTTTGATTCTTTTTTTTTTCTTAAACCAAGACCCCTCCCCTCTCCCCGAATGGATAAGCTAGTCTACTAAGATGTGTAACATTCATCAGCTGTAAACTGCTGTCAGTTTGAGATAAAACGAAATTACAGCAACAGAGCCATGCTACCTTAAAGTCCAAGCTACAGGATCACAAAACATAAGCAGTCAATTTCGTTTGTATTGTGTGAGGGAAAATGAGCCATTTCAAGCCTTTTTATTCCTGTGAAAAGGAGTTAATTATAGTCTAAGATCTGCCACGCACCAACAGTGGAAAACAAGACAATATACTCCATCCTTGTTGTGCTGTTCCAGGTTTTTTCAGATGAAATGGCAGTATAGTTGGAATTGACCGTATCTCCTAAGGAGCGCCTTGTGTCAGTCTGTAAGGGATCTGCGTTAATAAATAGAAATAAACTGAAGAAAAATGCCGCACATAAATGTAAGGAGCACTTTCTTTAACCCTGTCAGAATAAAAGCCCACTTATCTCCACGCAAATAATTTATTCTTTTATATTTTCATATTATATTGTTATATATATAATCATATATTGAAATATTTTCACACCAAAATGAGTCAAATTGGCGTTCGACTTGATCGCTTTTAGCTACACTGCAAAGAATATGATTGTTGTGTTCTAGTTTTAAATAACACAGTGTCCCGTGTGCTTTTTGGATTCATTTCAGAATTATTTGACTCTATGAAATGTAACAGGCTGTATAGGTTGAGAGTGAGTTATGTAATTTATACTTTACTAGCAGATCAAACGGTATTGAGTTTAAAACGTAGATTGTGTCTGATTGGAACTGGTTTGTTGTTGCCTGAAACACAGCTGCGTGTGTGACTCTAACATGTGAATGGTGGGCATCGTTCAGCGTGGTGTCTAGAGGCATTTAAATTAACGTTGTAATATAATCTCTTCTAGCTTAGCAATGAATCACAGCTTCAGGGTGCTGGTCCAACTCAGGACACGGACTGAACCATCTATTAATCAGCCTCGACACACTCTGCATCCTTTAACACCTGCTAATGGTTTTTCCGCTTTTCATTTCTTTACAGTAACGCCTCTGTAGTGTGAAGAACACTGATAACGGATCATGACAAAAGAACTGCTTCCCACAATCAAAGATCCAAATGACTGGAATTATCCGTTTGTGATCACTAACAGCTCTGAGGGAACGAAGAGATCACAAACAGTGTTAGTGCCAGAGGCAAACGCACACATGTTAAAAGACAGAAGAGATCCTTTAAACAGCTCCTCCACTTATATTATGACTATTGTGGTAGTGAGTTAAAAAAATATGAAACGTTATTTTACACAAAATCTTTTTTTTCTTTTTTGTTTTTTCTTTTAGCTCGTGTCCCTCTTAGAAAACAATCCAAAATAAAAGTTTTGCATATCTAGCGTTAGCATTTAAGGTAGTATGGCACACCCCTTTAAAAACATTCAAGGGTGGGGATCCAAATAATGCCTTGTGTACAATTCCATCTTACAGCAACTATTTCTCTATTGTTCATCCATGAGAGCTTTGGTTAGCTGAAACCATGTGAGAGTGGCAAAACCAAACCAAAAATAAACAAAAAACAAAACAAAACAAAAAAAAATACATACAGGGAATTAATTACAATGAACCTCTAACAAAATAATTGTCTGCAAATACCAGAATAACATGATCATTGAGAGAAAGGTCTATCTTGACTGGTCCTAAATCCACTATTCACTACAAGTATTATATTAATGAGTCCTATATAACATCTACTTTGTAATTACAGGAGATAGAAAAAGAGCGCGAGAGGGAGAGGGATAAATATGAGAGAAAGGAGAGGTAGAGCAAGGGAGAACAACAAAGAGCACTACACTGGTATCAAAGACAGCACTCTGTTTACAAGTTAACTGTGATTTCTTTACACACTAATGTCATACATGAATGATCAACAAAAGATAGTAGGATCTCTGAGGATGGGGAATGGAAAGAGAGAAAGTAATGGATGCACAGTACATTTTAATAGTATATTACAATTATTAATATATAAACCACAAAGTATCAATAAAACTCTGATTAAACTTGAAATCAGCAAAGAAGCATCTTTCTTTTTTTTTTATAGTTTTGTATTTCTTATTTTCTTTTACATTTGAACATTACAAGGGTTTTTTTTTATTTTCTCTTTAAATTATTACTTGATCACACCACCATTATCGTTTACCTCAGAAGTATCCAGCATATTTCTTTACCTGGTTGTTTTGAAAGAAAAGAAATGAAACAACAAGGTTGTGGGTTTCAAAAATGAAAAAACAAACAAACAAACAAACAAACAAAAGAAGAAAAAACAAACAAAAAAAACAACCCAAAACAAAACAACAAATACGTCTGCGGCGGCGATGAATTTAAAAACCAGACTCGGGAGCATATCGTTATTAATATGAATAAAACCATCAAGCACACGTGCTGCGTAAAGACCTGGTGCAGCCACAGATCGTGAATAATTCAGTGTCATCTCTTGACCCTGTATAAATATCCTCAGATGAGACATGGGTCTGATATATAAAGAAATCCAAGTGTACACTGCAACATATGGGTTACTAGTCCCCAAGCTGGTAACTCACCTCACAAAGCATTGAAGCGCTTCTCTAGTCGATAATACGTTAACCCCCAGAATCCTTCATACTATCCCAAAGCACAGGGCCACTTTTTAAAAAGCCAACATATACATGTGCAAATCGGAAAATGGCCTGTACTTACTACTCACAGTGCAATGATTACTTGCTTAATTACCTTTCAGTGTTTTCATTTATTTTGCCACTAGAATAAATTAACAACCTGCCAATGATTCCACAATAGAACTCACAAAGGCTGAGGTATGGTATCAAAACGTTTACTTTCCTAATTCATTCAAAAAGAACGGATTGAGCGTTACACAGAAGGGCTCTAGCACGGAGCCCAGGTATATCGTGTTCCAAACAGAAAAGAATAAAAATAAAATAAAAAGAATCAGGAACAAGCAGGAGGATGAAACAAACATCAGAACGTACAGCTAACAAGTTCTTCTCAAGAGTATAAAAGTGTCAGGATCCACAGAGCACTGTAAAATGCCTGGTTCAAGTTCTAATCTTCACATCTAAGTACAGTGTGCTTTGGATTAAATCATCTTTTTTTTTTCTTAAATGATCTCTTAACAGTTAGACAAAAGATACCAATCAGGCTCTTTTTTTTTTTTTTTTTTTTTAATATCATTCTTATTTCTCAAAACTGTGTTGACTTGAATTTGCTGGTATGACACTTGTAAAATTATTCGGCTTCAGTATTTACAGAGCAAGTGTGTGTTCTGTTCGTCTGTGGGCTTTTTAACACCGTCTTCCAGCAGAAAAAGTAGAATAATAACTGTTTACAGCTTTTTCTTCTATTCACACGCTATAACATGTTCTTTTGACACACCATCACAAAAATATGCTATTCTCTCACTGAGTTGGTTATATGCAGTGACTGGAATAATATGTACAGCTACATTTCTTTTTCTCAAGTTTGAATTCACAATGTAGTTATATGAAATTTGTTATAGCATATATATATATTTCTAAACAACAAAAACAACACTTATAAAAAAGGACCATAAAAATATTGGAGTCCTCTTTGTATTGCCCAAAAATAGGTAATTATGGTTAACAATGAGACATCACAAGAAATGAAACAGCTACTAAGATTTATTACTTAGATACCTTCTTTAAATTTTCCTTAAAATGTATTTTTTTTTCTCCAAGTCTTCCCAAACTGAGCTTCTTTACTTTTATTTTTTATTTTTTTTTTAGCAGAAAGACTGAATGGAACATCCCGACCCTTTTTTCCTTTACACCAACCGATACAAAGATGAAGACGTGACTTGCGGATATTCTTGGCTATGACCCCCCCGTACTTCGAAGAAAACAAAATAAAGATTCAGTTACACAGCAACACTAGAAGATAAAATAAAATGACACCAAATTAATGTTGAACTAAAATGACTTCCTAAGAGCTAATCAAAAGCTAACAGAGGAAAGAAACAGGTGAAAGAACTCGACGTGAAACATCATACCAAACCAGGTTGTAAAGTTATAGGAGGTTTGGATTATAGTACAGCAGTTGTTATTTTCTGAGATGACTAACGTTTTCTTTTCTTCTTCATATGGTTCCGACTTTCGTTCATTTTGCCTGGGTGACGCTGTAGTGCTTGAAGTTGGATTAGCATCACCTGCACACAAAGCCAATTAGAAACTTCGTCCTGTCTTTCCTGGGCCACCAGATATACTCTGCTGGGTGATAAAGGAAGAGGAGAGGAACAGAAAACAAGCGCATTAGAAAGCGGACACGCCGTGTGTTTACATCCTGAAACATTCAATGAGGAAGTGAAAGGTTTTGGATGCTAGCATGAGACTAACGTGAAGCCACTTGTCATAAACTGCAGCAAGTCAGAACTTGCAGTGTGCTTAATAATAAAAACATCTTGGTGCACAAATGCCCACATGTGGACCTATATCCTACTGTTCATACTTAGACCACTTGTTAATTATAGTAATAATAGGAGTTAAATAGTAAGAGGAGTTAAACGTAGCTGGGCCAACTGCTTAGTTGAGAATAACCCATTTCAAATCAAAGGAGTACCACACACATCATGCCTATAAATAGCTGGAAGCAGACAAGAATAAGACAAAGCCTTTTGGAGTGGGTTTTATCTGTAACAGTTCAGTTGTACATGCACCGATCAGCCGCAACATTAAAACCATGATGAGAGGAATAACAGCGATCATTTAGTCACGCTGCAAGGAGCCGCTGGAGAACCGTTGGTCCTGGTGTTTGTGTGGATGTGACTCTCACGCCTGGACATTTCATTTATTTTTTTTTGCAAACTACAACTCCCCAGTGACAGGTGCAACGTGCGCTGTCTGGAAACAGCCCGGGTTGACCCAGCCTCTAAATTCCCCAGATCCCGCTCAGACCGAGCATCCGTGCGATGTGCCGGACCATGCCACATCCACAGAGGCCCCCGCCGCAGAACCCACGGGACCCAGAGGGTCCACGGGCCAATGTCACCGTACCCGAACTTCACAGGACACTCTCAGAGGTCTTTCGTCAAAGCCCTGTTTTGGGAAGCACGAGGGGAAGCTACAGAACGTTTGGAGGTGATTTCAACGACGTGGCTGATCAGTGCATGTAGGAAATAAGGACGTGATGCAGCGACAAGATAAACAACTGAAATATTCCCACTTCTACATTTACTGCTTAGGGAAGTGTTCAATCAATCAAGGCTGCTTGTTAGTGAAACATTCTGGATTTAACATTTGTTTCAGTCAGAGAGGTGAAGAGACATGATGACAGTTCTGTCCTTGGACATCCTGAACTTTGGTCAAGAACATTTGAAACTGGGCATTTTGAGGTTGGCAAGTATAATATATAAGACATATGATTTGCACTTGTAAAATATTTGACTACTCTAGGATGGAGTCATTTAAAAATGTTAATGAGAAACAAAAACTGAGGAGCTGGTAGTATATGTGCGTGCGGCTTAAACTCCTGTAATGATTCATAATTCTTTGTAATTTTCCTAAAGTCATCAGGCCAAGGCCACACTCACATTCTACGACCAGCTCAGTCATCTGGAGGGAGGTGAATAAACAAGGAATAATGCAATGAACACATATTAGGCTGATAGAAATGCACAGTAAATAAAATGCAATACCTCTGATGAGATGGCAACCCGCCACCTGTTCAATGGTATCCATTTGTAAAAGCTGTCGCAATCAACGGGCCCTAAAAGTGTACAGTTAGTGCTTTTGTCAGTATGCATTTCAGAGAGAGAAAAGTGAGTATCATATCAACTTTCTTCTGCTAGCATGAATGCGAACGCTTTGATTGGGCTGGATCATCATGGAGTAGCAGAGCAGGAGACTATCGCCATGTCACACCAGTTCTTTTCATGGTCTTATAACGGAGAAACAGTGGCTGCAGAATGCAAGAGAAACTCATTTAATGGTAAAAGGGAGTTAGAGGCGCTCTATGGAGTCAGTGATTCATACTGTATTCAATCATCGGGACATACTTTCTATAACAATATATTACTCATGTTAAAATGACTAAAAAATAAATATGTGGAAGAGATAATAGTAGTAATACAAACAATCCCCATTCATGCTAACATAAACACCTGATTTAATCTGGAGGCATGCAGAGAACAGGATCATAAACAGCCTTCAGTAAGATCAGTGTGTTGTCGACTATTGAATGCTTTTCATTATGCCGCTCAGTTATCAGGACACTGTGAGCTTTCCTGCTGACAGGTCTGCAGAAATCCTTGGATCCAAACACAACAGTGAAAAGAGAAGCACTTCCAGCAGCGATTATTTGTCTTTATCACCTCAATCAACTAATTGCACTCTAATTATCTTGCATTAAAAAAACGCTTAAGTTCATTAGTGCTTCTTCACAGTGGCTGTTTTCATACTGGCTAAAGGGATTAATAAAATCAGCGGAGCGTAAAGCAGAGGGACAAATCAGTGAATCTTAAGTCATCCATGAGGTTGTGAGATATGATGATCTTATACATATTCAGTTCGACAGCATCCTCCGTAAAGACATGAATTATAAAGCGCGTTTTAGTTCTGAGTCATTTCCTATTTTAATGTTCTGAATAGAGAGATCATCTTGCAGAGAGCAGGAAGTCAGAGGGCTGCTGCATCACCTCTCTGCTTTATTGCGCTCTGTTTGATTCACTGTGTAATTCTCAAGTGGTGATTTAGTATGTAGTCACAGGCACAAATTGACTTTCTGTTAGGAATCACAAAATCTGCTTTGAGTTATGCTGGTAAACTGCACTACATTCTTCCCCGATCTGTTACGTGAATTCAACTGGTACGGCATTAATATGATGAAAAATCTAAAATCTCCATCCAGAATTTACTTTTTCGCACTGCAAGAAACTGCAGTTACAAACTGCAAAAATGGAAACTAATAGAAACAAATGGCCCTTGTTTCCATCTGTAAACTATCTGCTGGTAAATCTTCCTTGAAAATGAGACAGCCGGGTCTTTCAGAACAAATATTTTGCTTCCTTCACTGAAACCAGCAGATTATGGCTGATAGCCAGTGGACCTAAAACTATTAATAAGAGAGGCTTTGCTTAGGAAGCCAAAACACCATAAAAACTGTTTTTTTTCCCTCTTTGCCTCTGGTTTTGTGTGTCTATCATGAATCTATTACACACGCCCGCAAAAGTTTATGTCCTCTTGATGTATATGGACAGAGCATTATCACTGCGATGCAAAGCTTCATCCTCACTGACTACTCAATAATGTACTGATAAATCTTCTGCACTATTTCTCAGAAACGAGATGCAGAAATCACGAGTGGAATTTGTGATTCCAAAACACAATACCTAAAAAGCACAGTCAGGCAAAAATGATAAAGAATCCTAAACTTCAAATAGAAAATAAATAATTACAAATTAAATTGACCCAAAGTTAAAGTGTACCATGGAGAAATAAAGAAGAAAATAACCTTTTGTGGTAGGGATTTCAAGTTAATGATGTGGACTATAACGTTTGGAAAGAGTGTCTTCACCCTGTAGTCCAGCAGTGCTCGCTTGCCGTACTAATGGGCTTGTCGTTATTCCATCTCAGTTAAGCCATGCATTAATTAGCTTCTTTTAGAAAGCAGGTGTTATTTTTACAGTTTATACTGTGTCACTCATTCGGTCATGTAAAGCAGAGCAAACAGGCTCCTGCGTGACTTGAAGAACTGAAGCCCCGCCGCACTTTGCTTGGGGCCATAAAAGTCACATAGTTACATTTCAGATTAAATATTCAGTGAGGTCCAAGGTAGACTAACACACGAGCGAGGTAAACAAAACAGCTGACTGAGTCGTCTTGTGGGGAGTTGGAGTCTTGTCACTTCACTGACATCGGGGTCCGAAACGTGAAGAATCTCTGATTCTGCAATCCTGCCACAACTTTACCTGGCTCAGCAATAATTCAACTTTTAATACTGAACATTCACACAGTGAAAAGATCAGGATGCCCTTTTGAATCTATGCGTATTTACTGTTTTTAGTTAACTAGCCCTTAGAAATATTAGTTTCTGCATGTCATCATTAATGAAAAATTCTAGGATAAAGAAGAGCTTATTAAAGACCTTTAAGTCTTTAATGTTGAGAAAGAATTCTGGGAAAGATGAGGGAGGCCGACTGAACAGCCACGCCCATTTATTTTTTGTAGTCATAGTCTAGCTGGTTGTAACTATCTGTCTAACTATCACTGTGTGTGCTGAGCACATGGTGGTTGAGGATTAGCAGGTTAACCCACGGCTGCATTTCACCAGTCAGACGTCTGAGCTCATCCACAAATGAGTCAGGTATTGTCAGACTATCACCTCCGCTGACCTTCGTCTACTCTTCCACTTATGAGCAGAGATGGCAACATCAGCTAAAACCCAATATCACGTGTCCTGAACAACTACACCTGGACAAGGACACTGGGAGACATGAGACCTGCTCAGAAACACTGTCCTAATGATGGAGCACTGGGATAGATGGCTTTCTAAAAATAAAAGAAATTAGTTCCTGGGAGGTGACACAGACTTCTGAAGAGAGGTGGTTTGTGCAACTGCTGAGGGGAATGAAGATTTGCATTGACACAGATAACTTTCAATAGATGGGGGTTTACCTTTATGTACTGCATGTTTTGGGAACTTTGAACTTGGCAAGAGAAGCGTCCCTGCAGAGAAATCCACTTAACCGTGAGCCTGCACTGAGAAGTTAATGTGCTCATTGGAATTTAGGAGACTTGCTAGGAGGTGGGAGGCGGAGGTGATTAATTCAGTGGGTTAGTTTTGTTCTCTCTTCATATAAAGATCCACAGAGCTGTTTTACAGAATTTTACACGGGCTGTGTGCTTTTTGTCAGCGTTTAGTTTTAGTGGTGGTGTTCTGACACAAAGGAAGCAGCTAAGTTCAAGGTGCAGTCAGACATGACAGGAAGTCTGAATGTGAGTACTCACTGTGATGCTGGGGCCAAACCCAGAGCCAGGCTGAGGGCTAGCAGCACTGATGTAGTTGCCCACAGCTGAATCCTGGCTGCTAGGTCCATACAGGTCAGCCACAGGCCCTGGACTGTTAGCACCGGGGAAACCTCCGGGCCTTGACGGGTTGGTGCCTGCATACAAACACAGCAAAGAGCAGAGCAGCTCAGAAACACCCGACAGCGATCGGCACGGCTCACACTAGCTACGACTCAAACGGGACACATTTAAATCGAAAGAACACATTACTGGATTCATGGGTTCGTCTCCAAGGACTTGTTTATAGCTTACACGTTTCTGCTTTTGAGACTACAAATTGAATTTCATCTGAAATCGACTGACAAAATTGTCTAGTCTTCAGGTTCATTATGGCTTTAAACAAACAAAATTAAGGGTGAATCCAGTATGAGATTCTAAATATAATCTACATGCTGTGTGTAATATGCACAGGAGTAACATTCACTTTGTATAATCATGCACAACACAAAACAGGCACATTGCTAAAAATACTTCCACCATGCTAATAGACTAGTAAGGTTGCAGTGTAAATGTTGCCATGCATAATGTGAAGGAGTACTTGTAAGACAGCATTGGCTGCTGAATAAGAAGAGTAACACAGGAGAACAATAGGAGATTTTTGATAACTCTCTTGGAGAATTCCAAACCCAAACACGTGTAATACGTTGGCTTTCCTACATGATCTGATTAGCAGATACCAGCCAGAACCTTTCAGCTTTGCGTTTCAGCTTTTAAGTATGCCGAAGTGACTTCCAGCGTAAAGTGAAAAGAGGTACGTCAGGCAAAAGGAAGGAGGCATAACGGGGAAATATGAAAGCTTGACCCGGGTTCGTCTGCGGGTTCAAACTTGGGGTGGGATAAAAAAGAAATACTGTACATGACTTACCACCTTTGGCCTGTGAGTAAGAGCAAGTCAGACTAATAAAATGCCTTTTGAAAATCCATATGCCTACTAAAGGCCAATAACAGTGGCAATACAAGGAAAAAAATCAGTCGGGGAGAAAGAAAAATGCAGTGATCTCTTAACAGCAATCTCCTTTGCCGTCAGCTTCACATAACCCTCTGTCTCACCTTTATTCACAGACAGACTGCAAAAAAAAAAAAAAAAAAAAAAAAAAAAACCCTGTACGGCTGCATTAAAAAGAAAAATCTTCTGAGCACAGAAAATGCTCGATCTTGTGTATATATGAGCTCATGAACCCTGTGATGCCTGAGAGGAGGTCTTTGTAGAACAGACACAAAAACACACACAGTGTGACTGCCATACAGCCACTGTGTTGACGCAGACACACACAGAGTAAACTATCATTGTCAGCTTGTTTAAAGGGATAGTTTGGTTTCTCTGAAGTGGGGCTGTATAAGATATTTATTCATAGTCGCTGTATTACCTACAGTAGAGGGTGGTTGGCAGGTCACCAGTTTGGAGAAGCAGACAAGAAGAAATGAACTGCCGTGGCTTCAGATCCCCGTCAGGAAACGTTGATATATCTGTGATTATCGTCTAAATGTAGCAAATACTGCAACTGATATTGACTTTTCTCAGATGGGTCTTGTTTTAGGTGTCTAAAATATGTTTTGCTGCTGACCCTGTCCACAGCAGTTCATTGCTTATCTTGTGTGTGTCTGCTTATCTGCAAACAGGTGCTGACCACTAACTATGGATAAATGCTTCACACAACCCCACTTCAAAGGAACAGAACGAACCCTTGAAGATGCCACGGCTGCGTCTATCGCAGCTGTATTAGACGGTTTAGGTCCACTAGAAGCACCTCAAACCCTGCTTTAGATTTTCACGTATAGCACTCTAGAAAAAAATGAAGCCATCTCACTAAACACACATCTAGTGGAGTTGACACTGCTGTTTAACTGTCGGGACTTTAAACAGTGAGCTGCTAGTGCTCTTATCTCGCCTGCACAGTCCCCAGTAGGCTCGCTTATTATATAATTAAGGATTTTTTCAGTTGAAATGGCAATCCTCATTTCCTGGTGCGTGCCACAGTCATCTCCCTGTGAAAATGCTTCTTTTTTGTTGTTAAATTTAAATGTAGGGGCTCCACTGGTTGCGCATTTAGCTTTGGGAGCCAAAATGATACCAGGTGCAATGTGGGTCAGACTGCTGTTCACGATAGGGTCCGCTGTAACACAGAGTCGTGATTTTAGTATTTGTGGGGCGGATACTTTTGGCTGAAAAACAAAACCAAAAAAGGAGTGGAGAGAAAATATGATTCTAACGCTGACCTATGTTTGTGACGGAAAAATGGAAAGAACTAATTATTTCTTGTCTGATGCCTCCACAAAACACTGTGTACACCGCCTGCCTATGTCATTCAAGTTCAGTTTGAATCAATTTCATTCACTTAACCTCAGCACTGAACTAGAACTTGTAGGATTTGTGTAAAAGAAAAAGATCACAAGATCTGTCATGATCTACATACAGATCCTACTTCCTGTCGGGAAACTGTTGCGACACAGTATTCACCTGTGAACTGAGCTCTCCTTCACTTCAGGCAAGTCAATTATACTTCACAATCCAAATAAACTGCATCATTGTCTCAGATTTTCCTGTAATTAGGGTCAAGGTTGGCTGCAGATCTGTAGCCTATTCCACAAACAACAACCACCTAAATCATGTTACACTGCAATCAAGCTATGTCGACTCGCTCGGGATTTCAACGTGTCCTCTCAGGTGAGACAAGCCTGCGCTTTAACAAACAAGCAATACCTCAAGAATATTTCAGGAGCAGAGTACGTCTCCTCCGACTGTGTGACTAACAGTAGCTGCTGCTCGAATTCCTCTACTCTTACATCATATGCTATATATCGGCATACACCTAGGCCACAGCTTCAGTGGCATTCATGTATATTTGCATTGATGTAAAGACATGAATCATTTCCACTCTGCCTTAAAGCTGAATAATACACTTCACACTGCATAACAGATTCGCTGGAGAAAAAGGGAGTATGGTAAACAGTGCACTGCCTACAAGACGGAGCTCAAATGAAGTTACATCTGACTTGACAGGGGATTTTTTTTTTGCTGTTAGCTGTGTTAAAGTTTGTACAGACAGCTTGTAGGAAATGCCAACATCTGCCTAGGGCAGCTGGCCAACATTTTACCCATTAGGGGGAGAGCTGGCTTCATTCTTATGGGTGACAAGACAACTGCCTTTGTTGTTATTATTTTTTTGCTGCCGTTATTGTGGAGGCTGGGGAGTCTCCAGAGGCAGGAAACCTAACTGCTGTGTTTAGGTCAATGCTGTCACCTACACTGAGGCACATATCCCAAACCACACTACTAAACTGTATTTTCTGTACAGCTGCTTTAGGTGAAATAAACACTGGTGGTTCGTCAGGTCAGTGCAAACATGTTCTTGTAAGAATTAAACTAAAATAAATCTATAGCTACTGTGGTATATTCAAAAAAAAGTTGTGTGCTCTCAAAGAAACAGAACAAATCTATAATGATTTCCAAGTATTGCTAGCAGTTATGAAATCACAACGTGAAGTAAATTCTACTTGTCAGTGGAATCTCATCCCTAGCTTTTCAAAACTATGATTACACAAGACGGAGAACATTGGTGAAAGCACACAAGATGGAAATGTGCTTGTGTTTGTAGAGTAATGGCAGCATTATGCAAAAATGTTGTCTATTAAGTGTTCAACATTGTGCAGCATTTCTACCAATTTCACACACTAATAATACGAGCAATCACTCTTCCACTTAAAGGCCTCCACTAAAAAATGGCACTCACTCCCACACTTCCTCTCTCCTTTTCTAAATTCACTCAGACTCTGTTAGAGAGGCCAGTGTACTCTCCGACATCATCATCAGTACTTATTTTGTTCACATGCAAATGGAGGATTACATTCTGTATGTATCGGCCCCTTATGTGCAAGCAGGGGCTGGAACATAACTTCACAAAGAAACAAAAAATTCTACATTAAAAATTGAAAAAGGAGGGGGAACATGCAATGCTATTTTGTTGGCAAGACGTTTTTTTCTTTTTTGCTATCTCTTAGGGGGGATTGTTCTTTCTTTCATTAACAAAAGTAAGAGAAAATATAAAAAAAAAAAGATTAGATCATCTGCATGGAATAATGTCATGAATCAAACTGAAAAGTCCAAAACGTGGATGAGATAGATGCTCATATACAAACCTGGGTTCTTAAATTGATCCGGGCTGTGTAGGTGCTGTAGGGGGGAGTTGCAGGCGGAGGTGGCATGCTCACTGTGCAGCATCTGAGCCGCTTGGGGCCCCAGGGAGCCATAGTCAGCAAAGGAGCAGGGCCCCCCCCTCTGGTCACTGGGCGCAGAGTAAAACCCATAATCGGGGAGGCCTGGGAGATACAGTATAGGGTGGGGAGGGGGAGGGGAGGGGACTCCATCATTGTGGAAATCAACTTTTTCACTGTCAAAGTCAATGTCCAGATTCTTAAGCACAGCTTGTTGGTGTGTTCCAACCGTGTTCCAGTTTGTTTGAGTTTACATCCTTGCGTTTTGTCTGCTTTAATTGGCCCTCCCTGCCCTCCCTCCCCAGGCCCCCCTGGCATATGGTCTGTGTTTGAACCCTTCAGCTGTGTCTTATACACAAGCTCCACAGTAATGATACAGGTTAGACTTCCTCAGCTGGACCAATGACATTAAATACAAAATCATCATTACGCTTCTGTTATTTTATAATTGACCTGTCCCCATGTTTGCTTGCAATCATTAAGGAGTGAGATAAAACTGAAGAATCATTAAAAAAAACAGGTCAATACATTTCTCATTTCAAACCGACGATTCTTGGTTGACATACCTGAAGGAAACAAAGAGCACCAATCAATAATTAATTTGAAGCCTCTTTTTCTTTGTTTTTTTCCGTTGCCCGATAAAATCTGATAAGGTTTTTTTTTTATGTGAATGAGATACAGAGACATTCATGTTTATTGATGATAAGCATTCTCAAGTGTGCGCAGCACTCTAAGCACGTCTCAGATTGGCCTCTTTGAAAGATTCTTTCTTTGACACAGATGGCGGATTATCAACAGTTTAGAAAATGTCATTCAGCAATAAGTCGTGCTGACATTTATGGCTTGTTCTCTTAATCTGAGACAAGCTGCTCATATAAAGAGTGCAATTAAAAGAAACTGCTCCTTCTCACACCTCTTTGATAAGAGAGTTAATCTACTCAGGAGGGACTGAGATTGGTGACACCGGCTTTTCCATGCTGGGTTTCCCCTGCTGTGTGTTTGTTTTTTATTTGGGTCCTGGAGCGAATAGCCATTCAAAGCCACTTCACCTCTACCCATTCAGAGTGAGACAGTCCACTTCTGCCAAATGGAATGTAAGCACCAGCCATGTTTCTCTCCGCCAATGCTTTTTAGCACTCTGATCTCACCACTTGTGGGCTGTCTGCCCACTCATCAAATTATAGGCTCCAAATAGGGCAGGCTTCCCACGTACGTCACATAATGCCTGACACATTGAACAAAGCTCAAGAAGCAATCATTCCATTTACTTCACTTAGACAAATGTCACTGAAAATTGATTGGCCTTGCTAATGAGGAAAACTGGATCAATGGAATAATTATAATGGGAAAAAAACCTTTGACAATAACACAAAACCTGTTGTTGGTAATTTATAAGAAAGACATTCTAAATATATAGTTTGGAACAATGTAATGTCTGGATTTCGTTTACTGTAACAATCAACAATTCACATTACTAAAGTATGAAAATGAAATGTGTTGTAATCGGTGTCATCTACGGGAAAGAGAAGCTGCAGTAATATATGAGGTTTAGAGGGATGCAGACTGGTGACTGTTACTGTTATGACACAGGCCCTATAATAAACTACAGGTAGTAGTTGCAGCAAAGAACTCAAATGTGGCTTTAAAACTGAAGATATTTATTTTTATTTATTTATTTTTAAATTTGAGATAAGGCTATAATTGTAAATAATTGAATCACATTAATCCGGACACCTTGTACCTCTCTGCTCAGCCTGGAAATTTTTATGCTCGCAGTGCACGGATCAATTGGCCAAATACCACACGGAGCTCAAACTGAATGTAAACAAGACTGGCTTTGCCCCTTGACAAATTCCTGTTACGTTTATTCAAATGGCAAAATCTTTCTCTGCAATGTTTAGAAAAATTTGCTCAAGTGAAAAACGTGGAGCTACAGATAGAAAGAAGATGCAGACAAATGTGTTGGTTGAGTTTCACATGTAAGAAGATTAACACAATACACTTGTGACCACTCGTGATACTAAAAGAAGCTCATCACAGTTTGTGAAGGATCTTATTAGAACAGCAACTCAAACTACAGCACAACTGAACAACAGTCTTATAACTACTGTGCTTGCTGTACATAATTTACCTTTTAAACTTATCAACTACATAAAGCCAGCTGTTAGTGACGCGGTAAAAAAGACACTGCGGACACTGTAAAATAAGTATTTTTCCTACACGCATTTTAGATGACATTTAGCAAGCTAATACAAACCGACAATATTTCGTATGCAAGCAGCTGCACTGTCTGCAGGTGTGGCGGCGAGACCCAGGTAAGAAAGGGGCCTTATTTTTCCACCTCCACGCAGCTGGACGAGAGAGTCCAACTCACAGACACAAACATGCAGACACACATTCTCAAAGCCATATATTTTCATCAGTGGCTATCTGATCAGTTATGCAAGATGAGACTGGGCAGAGTGTGCCCACAGCTGCATTAGTATCACCAATCATATCACTGTGCCTCAGACCGTCCCACTATTAATATTCACACAATCTATCCAGAACAATAGGCCTTTCTTGGACTCCTTTTTTCCACTGGCCACTAATTGGATGTAATTACTCATCTACAAAACAAATGAGCGTGTTGAGGTTGCCTTGGAGACTAGATCAGGGGACCCAGCAGTGCGAATCGTTCGCAGGGCTTCATTTATACTGATAATTATCTCCCCTGCCCCCACCCTCTCTCCCTTCTGCCCTCAGTGACCAAAGCTGGCTGGGAGGCGATGGAGAGGGGAGTGTCTTGCAGTCATCTGTTACTGACATCATCGGGGTGGCTCTCTTTAAGTGGATAAATGCCCTGTTCTCGTTCCACACTTTGCCAGGTGACTGCTTTAAGGAGGAACCACAAACCTTGAAAGTGCTACTTCTCTTTTTCTCGCTTGTTGGAAAATAAAACCAATCACGCTGATGGTAACATATTACCACTTCTCTAAGTTTGCCAGCATTGTTTACCAAGTTTGTGATTATTTGAAATTCCACAGGAAGACACAGACATTTAAGTCAGAGCCTATTCCCAAACAAGTCTGTTAATATAATGAAATCAGCCGACACTACTGAGGGTTCGCTAAAATCAGTTAAAAAGTCCTTGTTCTGAATTCTGATCATCGCCCCAAGTATTGACTTTTTCTCCTAAGAACCTCAGAATATAAATGGACATACCTGTTGTTTATACAGTCAACACAAACTGGGAACCGGGGAATACAAAAATCTATCCCCAAAAGTTATTTTCATTTCTGCAAATAGGAATTTTTCATGCAGTCACTCCTCCCCTTCCCTCGCGGCCCCAGTGAGATTCCTTGGTGGCCATCAAACCACATCACTCTACAGAAGATGTCAATAAACCTGACATGCTGCTTCTCAAATTAGCTTTGAATTTTAGAGCTACCATAATTAGCTTTTCCATTTTCACCAATGTCATTTAAAAATAGCGTGAAAGAAACTAACAGCTCTTTTGCTGTCTAGCCTTGCTTTCACTTTCCATTTGAAATAATCTTTTCTGAATGAATGGCTGAGTAATTAACAGCACTAGACACCCTTTTCAGAGAGCACAGACATTTCATAAATAATACATATTTAATGTCTTGTCATTTTGTGTTCAGAGAAGCTTGGCTAATGAATTTTAACAGATGATTTCTTCTTGCATTTACTCACCCACACTCAGGCCTCTGTTTTCTTTACTTTCCGATTCATGCCAGCTTTTCCCTTTTCTTGCTTTCCTTTCCAGCAATGGACAAACTCACCAGAGCTACTGATATGTATTTACCTTGAGCCTTGGTTGGAGAATGATTGGGGGAGATCGCAGTAGTATAAGGAGATGTGGATACTACTAAGTCACGAGTAAAACAATGTGCAACAGAGTAGTAAGTCAGCTCACACTAATTTGCTACAGGGAAGCCCACACAGGCCACACTAAATGATTTTAATGCAGATTTTAACCTGTGAGGGATCTGGTCTAGTTGGGACTGAGAAAGGGCACTCAGTTATCGACAGTCAGCGCAGATTATCCTATCGTGAGCAGGCTCAGAGCTGACAGCACTGGCCTTTTGCCTGAACACATTTTTTCAAACACGTCTGGTCAGGCTTAAGTGGTCTGAAGAAATCCAAGACTCACTGTGAGTGAAATCTGAGAGTCATTCTGGCTACAGGTCTAATGGTCATTTAGACATAGACTGTGGAATTTGTGAATTAACTGAAAGAGGAATGTCTTACAGTAATGCTTACCCAGACATTGTATCCTAATAGATTCATAAATCTTGTTACAATTTAATTTGTAGCCACTTATTTCACATCATCGGATTCAATTGCACAAAACCATGCAATGAATTTTGTAATTTGCGTCCATTTAAAAGAAGTAGTCTACGATATTTGCGGATACTTAATAGAAAATTCAGCACTTGTTATGAAGGATCCAACACATACTATATTTATAACTACATTTACTGGACAAAAATACCACACTTGCATTAAGCCTTTACTAAGTTTTCTTAGGAGAGGGTGTTATGTATGCAGCCCCTGGAGGGCAGAGTGGCGATGTCCCTGAAGGCCTGTGCCTGTAACCTCAGAGCATCTGCTCCCCACAGCTGTGCGAGCCACCGCTTTGTGGTGGAGGTGCAAAGGGACACTTTGCCCTCCCTGATGTGTCAAATCTTTCCCTAGGCCTCAGACGAAAATGCAAGCAGGATGGGCTTGGCATGTCTGCTCATGTTATTTTGCACCAAATACATGTACAGTGCTTCTGGCCTCGGAGCTGAGCTCTGCAGATTAGTATCTGGGACAAATGGACCCGTGCACACTCAGAGCCAGACTGATTAAACCCTGTGCACATAGCCAGTCCCAGTCTCCTCTCGGGCACTGCTGAAGATCACAGAGCTTGTTGGGAGGAAATTGATAATAATCTTAATTTGGAAATGTCTGTCAAATGAGTATTCCTCTTTTTATCCACGTAGAAAAAAGAGGTGTAAGAAGTGGGACGAGTAAAAGACAGCGGAGGAATGGGTTTTAAATGATGTGAAGATCATCCTGAGACCCAATAAAACTGGCAGGAGCACCTCTGCAATTTATACTACAGTCCAACACTTACCCAGCCAACTCTTTTTCAGTTTTGAACACCTGAGTCAAGTCATACATGCTGTACTGTACATAGTAAGTACCCAGTACCTGTAAATGCAGTTGGATGTGCTTTGTGTACACCACAGGTAAAGCAGAGATCTCAGACTGACATTTGAGCTTCTCTGAAAGCTCAGAGGGACTCAGGAAAACACTCAACCAGAGTAGACTGGGACCTGTGAAGTTCCCTGGACTGTCAGAACCATCTGCATCACTTGCATTTTCTCAGTTTCTATCTGACAATGTTAGTGCACAAGAGAATTCAAAAGGGTCTACTTTAAATCGCGGGAAATCAGAAGATCTTTTTAAGACTGAGAAAACAAATGACCTTCTGAATTTGTTTTATTAGCTGGTCATTCATTTGAAGTCTCCAGAAGGATGTTTCATCATATATAGGTTGTTGCTGACAACTAGTCACTGATAAATATTTCATATTATTATTCAGTTCATGAATGAACTACCTGTCAACCTCAAGAACGGCACCAACTCTGGCTTATTTGTGCAGGTTCAGCCTTCATATCAACAACACATCCAAAATGCAGCCTAGGCCCCGGTACATGCATTAGTCATCTCCACTTTAGAAATTTCCCCTTTGCTTTCCTTACTATGCAGATGACTCTACTGTGTGACCTCCAGTAACATTGTGCCATGGCTCAGACCAGGTTTAAAACTGTGCTACCGGCCTACAAAGCAGAGTATGAGCTGGTACACCTCCAGGCAATGGTCAACTATTACTAATATATTCCTCTGATACATTCCTCCTCATCTGAAACTACAGTACAGTGTCTCAAACGTCCCCACAAACATTCGTCAAGCCTAGACCTTGTTTTTGCACTGTAGAGGCACAACATGCTACGAGATGGAAATCAGAACAGCAAAATGCCTCAAAGAGACTGAAGACCAAGTTTTGAAAAAAGTACTTGGACTCTCACCTGAGATCCGTCTCTATTAAATAAAACATGCTGTCTGACCTGTTTGAGGAGTAACCACCGACTAATTTCTTTTAACTAGAGTGAGGAATTTTTCCTTTTAATAGGCTGATAAATATACTATTTAAATGTGTAGTAGAGGACTAAGATGTATCCTTGCAGTTCAAAGAAAAACAGTGCTACATTTTCAGTAACTTTTCTTGATATACACACAACTATTCTTTCTATGCTTTCCTGCGAGAAGGAGGCCACTGTGAAAAGTCCAAAATACACCTTGTCATCAGCAGTGGTGTGTCATAGAGAGGGAAGTCAGCATGCTGTCATTTTGTCTGCTGAGCATTGGGAGTAGGCTGAAAGTGCCCTCTGTCAGTGATGGAAAATGTCTCCCACATTCTCACGACACTCTGTGTACGTGTATCACTGTCAATCTTCAAACAAGCCTCACCGTATATATCTATGCAATATTAATATTTGGCACGTACAGAACAATGTTTACGAATGTACTTTTTTATTTATTTAGGCTCTGTGATTTTAATGACACCCCGTCCATCTCATACTGGGTCAAAGTAGACCAACGCACATACAATATGTGGTGCTCTATGGGAACTGTAGGTGGAGTCAAAGCACAAAGAATCCACACTTACGTCACAGATAAGTCTTTTTTACCCCCTTGTCTGCACTAAAATTAGAGAATTTAGCAAAAAATGAACCCAGCAGAATTGCCATTCGTGAGCCGACATTGGGCTGAGTGTGCTGCAAATTTAACCGTAAGATAGGATGGAGATGCAGCAACATCCCCAGACGATACACACTGAGAGGAAGGTCAAGCCTAAACCATCTGTGTCCTCTGTGTGGTCTGTGTCTGTGTAGAGAGGAGACCACTCAATGTATCATTCCATGCAGTATGTTACTAGCATTGTCTCATACACTCGGTAAATCACTAATTTTCCAAAATTCATATTGCACTGGAAGTAGGACTGTACTTGCTACATCATCAAGATGCACTAGTGAAGCTTTTTCTATTGAGCTAATAAATGGTAACAATAAAAATGAATATAGCTGATTTAAGTAACAGTGTGCAAACACTTTATGAGTTTGATCAAATTACTGTTGTATTCCAGATTTTGTTGCTCTTATTGTAATAATATTCTTGCTTTTCAGGGACATTCAGGCATATATGGACAAAGCAAGGTGATTTCACTGAGCGATAGTCTCTTTAAACTGCCTCATGGGTGTTTAAGTACTCTAAAAAAACAGGCCTATGATGTCACCGTCTTCCTTTCTAACACCCCTCCCCTCAGCCCCTGTTCATAATCATTTACTTGTCTCCCTTCCATTTGCAGCTGTCAGAATTAAGCTGTGCATAATGGCTGCCATCACGTCTCTTGCTTCCTGGCTGCTGCTAACCCCAAATCAACATTCCTGCTTCTTAGTGCTGTTCATTGCAATTGTTGGGCATATTGTTTGTTTTGAAAATGCAAAATCGAATAGCCTGATGAGACAGAAAGAACATCTGATTGGCTTCCAGTGTTCCCTCTGTTGATTTGAATTAAGTTCAAACGAGGACAAGCGGGTGAATGTGTTTGTCTACAAGTGTGTGTGTGTGTGTGTGTGTACATGCAGGTAGTATGCATACTGCACTATAGCTGCCTGTGTGTTCATGTGCATATCACAGCACACATCATTTAACATTATTTATCTCCTGACTTTAGATCTGTGAGCCACTGCACAAACTAGACAGCGTCTAAGCTACAATTAAAACACATTTTCTCCAACAAGCATCTAATAGTATGTCTGATGAGGAAAGGCTCTCTTTCCTAAAGCTGGGTGACTGTGTGCTCAGTCAAGGAAGCTATTATTGACAACTATTGAATGATCTACAGTTGGAAGGAGGGGAAAGCAGGACGTCTAAACGAAGCCGACAAGATGATCAATGCTATTTAAGACAGAAAGAAACTTGCATCCTGCCTTTGGTACAAATCTTCTGGTAGGTTTTTATCTGAGCGTGAATAGGAAGTTTTACTGTTTCTGTGCTTTACAGACGGGTGTGTATTTTAAGTCGATTGCTGCTGACATACTGCACACTGACTAACACTTCCTTTCGATTTTTTTGAACATCTGTATTTACAAATACAGCAACAACAGAATAAGCTCGTATTTGTGTGGCAACGGTATGACAGTGATTACAATAGTATCTGGGCTGTATGAGAGTAAAGAAGAGATGTAGAAAAAGATGAAAACATGACTTTAACACGGATTGGCCTGAACTTCATCGCTTTCTACTCACTTTCTACTATTTGAAGAGACAATCTACCATTATATACTCTATACTAAATATAATGAGCATTCCTCTGGCAAAGAAAACATTAATTTTTGCTGTTTTTACAAGTTATTAGTAGAACTTACAAACATATACTATTAATATTTTGTTGTACTTGGAAACATTTGCTGCACGGAGATGTCAAGGAAAGGCTTCTTGATTTGGCTCACTGTCGGCTACTTTTAGATTCTTGCATGTGATTTATGATCGTTAGGGCCTGGTACAGTACGCGCAATCATATCTTTTTAATGCCAAGGATCCTGACAAGCTTAAAGTACAGATATTTCAGACCACAGATATTACTGAGGTCGTGTTCCCTTTTCTTGTAGGAAGATTTTACTGTCTCCATAGGCTGCAAAGTAAAGAGGAGATACATTTTTGGGGGGTGAAATTCAGATTAAAACGTGTCTGAATTTGCCTTCATCCCATCTGTCATTTTTTAGTTCCCTTTTTATTATTTCGGAGCATAATAATTTTGTGTTGCTGATGCCTCGAGGATGTACCTAAACGGGTCTTTAACTGCAGAATATGCCTTTAAGAACGTTTAAAATCCATAAGAATGATCTACAAATAGTGTCTGAACTATATGTCAATCTAAGCTAAAAATGTGGCCCAGTGTGTCGGGGGCTCGGGGGACTATGTCTATGGAGAGAAGCAGAGCAGGAGAAGTTGAAGAGAGCAGCAGCCACACAGAACATGGACAGAGCGTTTACCTGGCCCTGTGCTCTGTGGGTACGCCAAGTAGCCGCCTCTTCCACGGGCCCCCCTACCTGAGCCACGCGCTGCTGCTACTGCCGCTGCCGCCACCGGTCCATATGCTGTCGCTGGGAAGCCTGCAGGCACATACACACACATACACACGCGCATCACTTCATGCACATGGATGAGCACGTCCCAAAGCTACAGGAGAATGTTGATACCAACGCTGAGCTACGGGATAAAACTATAGCTGTCAGAGACAGGGGCTCATGTCAGGGCGACATCTATCAGCAGACTCCTCCAGAACCCACTGTGATATTCAAAACCCTGCAGACCCACTGATCCAAGGAGAGAATGTGAACGATAGCCACGAGCAACCCCGAACATTAAGAAGAAAAGGTACAGATGTTTAAAACGGGCTGATATCACGCCCCTTTTGAAAACACAACCTGGAGTATATGTTAAAATAGGCTTTGTTACGCAACGCAAGCACAAGGACGATACTGAAAATAGATATAGAGAATAGTATATAAATTAGCTCAGAACCCTAGAAATGTATCATTATAAACTCTTCCTCTAAAGATTTTCACAATAGATTTCAGTAAATCTCTAAAAGAGAAGGTGTAAATTTGTATTCATCTACAGTCTTAAACTGTAAGTAAACTGACTTTGGCAATTCACTAAGTCCCTGATTATATTAGGGAATGAATTTGGCTCTGGGGGTGTTTATGTCACATGCTTTGGATGAAAGATTATAGCCACTTCTGAGCTGCATAGACATGGGCATAATAGCCCTACCTCTGGGGACTATCTCTGCATTTTGTTCAGGAGCGCTCCCAATTACTTTCAATTTCTATAGAATCAGAATAATCCAGTGTAATAAATTCCATATTTTTTTTTGTGGTGTGAGGTGGAAGATATACTGTATGTAAGGATGAAAAAAAAAACATTTCCCACAATCAGATGGCCTCATCTGTTGGATGATTTGCCAGTCAGGAGAGACCTCCGTCTGCAAGATTATGTGTAGACTGGATAAGTCTCTTGTTTCCGTCTATGTAAATACTCCTGTGCAAATATTTATAGCACTTGAACTTCGTAGATATATTATGTATATCAACATAGACGTTAATAAATCTGTCCAAATTGTCGGTTTATGGTACACTAATAAAACACAGGCTTTAATTCCATGCAAATATAAATTCACTTTTTAAGGGTCTGATTATTCCAACAAATATCAGGCTAATAATCAGACTGTAATTAAGCCAACGCAGTATCTGTGAATTGTAATTACATTGTTGGCCTTAATGAACACAGTAGCTAGAGGTGGCTGACAGAGGCGAGTCCATGCCCAGGGCTTGGGCTCTTCTCTCAGCACAGGAATGGCATGTCATTAGTAGTGGTGATGAGATTCCTCACTCTGGGCTCAACACCGTCTATGCCTAATCAGCCACCTAAAATTATCTCCATAGGAAATGCTTTCCTCACTAGCAAAAAAATGATCTCCAAATTCCCCCAATTGCGAGTTTTTTCTTGCTTTTTTCAGCAGGATGTGTGTGAATGTGTGCACTGTGGTTTAGACATTACAAAATGGCACAGGACACCTTAGAGGATTATTTTTTGAATGCTGTGGAGGTGAGAGGAGCACCAGCGGGTGACCTATTTTCCGAGCCAGCCTTGTACTGCTATTCCTCGAAGAGGGGCTCGCACAAAAGACTGATGAGACGGGGGACGGGGGGAGGAGGTGAGAGGGCAGGGTCAGATGAGCCGCAGCCAAAGAGAAAAACACATAGCTTTTCATCAGCAGGCTGAGAAGGAGGTAATTCACAACTCTGTCGACACAATATGACCATGAATGCGAGTGTTGGGTGTGAGGTGCCACCATGCTGCGACTGGCAGGCAGGTGAAGAAGAGAAAGAAACGCCACTTTTCCACCAACTACCTAACAGCTCAGGAGACAATAAGGGACCGGTGTAGCATGGGGACAGGAGAAAAAGAATTTGACAAAAATGCAACTGAAATCAACCACGTATGCGACTGCGGCAGCACCACGCCAGCAA
This sequence comes from Mugil cephalus, assembly GCF_022458985.1. NCBI lineage: Eukaryota > Metazoa > Chordata > Actinopteri > Mugiliformes > Mugilidae > Mugil > Mugil cephalus. Next base: position 3,864,182 of record NC_061784.1, read on the forward strand.
CCGATTCTAGCGGCTCAAATTATATTCTCCGCCTCTTTTCATAAAAACACAAATCAACTCTGATACTATGCTAATGATGGCCATGCACCCCTGCATTTCCACTTAGTGTCCCCACGGTTGCTGTGCAGAACAGTGTTCCATGCAGCACACTCCACCTCTTACTCCCTCTCTCTTTTCCTAAGTGCTGAATCTATCTTCCCCTCACTGCCATTGTCATGACACCCCCAATAGACCCAGTGGCTTGGAAGTTAGTTGCGGGCAAAGTTGTGGTGAGAGATTAACTTTGCAGGATTAGGTGGGTTAATTAATAGATGGCTGCTGCTCATTGTTTTGTGCTCACGCTGTAAGAAGCCACCCAAGAGAAGCGCTGCAGCATTAAATCAATTTCATGGCCCTTTTATTACTGAGGAGATAAAGCCAATATTTAGCTTTCAATTCTTCACAATTATTGGGCCCCTGCTTTGCCACTTGAGTGGCTGCGCTTGGCTGGGGACAAGGACACATCTGTTTATGAGCTGTGGAGGCCCGGGGGCCTTGGTGTCCGGACTCCGGGGAACTGTCCTCAGCTTTCTCTCGTCGAGCCTGCAACGCAGAAATTCAGCCTTCCTCAGAAAGGAAGAAAGATTAGACCTAAAGAACGACGAGGACCGTCTCTCCAAGAAAATAATTACATTTTCTGAACGCAAACATTTTGCTGAATAATGGCTTTTAAAAATTCTATATACAAATGTATATATAGCAACTATTCAAGTTGAAGTTGATTTGTTTGCTGCTTTTCCAAATTTGACATTAACTTGATCATCCAACTTTAATAAACTTTCAGCTAAAGCAACTTGGCAAACTGAACTGCATCACCTGCTCCATGCTAAATGGGCAAAACGTAGATCCAGAGCTCATAAAGCTATATTTTCTAACCGTACATAACACATGCTGGAGCTTTATGTCTGTATAGCAGCATTTTTCTTAGGCGCATGCTGGCTCTTTTCCTACCCGCACCTGTATTTTATGAGTCTCTGTGAACTTCACTGTACTGAAGTAGGAGGAGAGACACAGTAGGGGCAGTGTCAGTAGTGATCAAACAGCACAGAGCAATTTTTTTGTCAAGGTTTCCTGGGGATTTTTGCTTGTGCCATACTGGGTCAAAAAGCTTAGTTTTCTCTATTACAAAACTGTGAAAGCAGCTTTAAAAGCAATATGATATTCAGGAAAGTAGAGAAAAGGAGGCAGCGTGGTTGGTCAAACTTAATTGTAGCCTCTCTTTCGACAACTGTTGAGGTCTTTTGGTCAACATGATCTCAAGGTGATCTGTAATTGCAAGATTTTACCAAATTATCAACTCAGATGACTGAACTTAAACTTGATCCTATCTTCTGCAAATAAAGCCTTAAACCTTTATTCCAATGCTCTATTTCTGATACATCCCCAAAGATCTTTTTGGCATACAGCCTTTCTAGCCACAGACTATCTTTCTCATCCTATTACTCAGACAACATCGCAATGAAAAGTTGTTGCATTATGCATCAATAAGGTCCTATTTATGTCCTACTAGTCTGACGACAACTTGACTGATGTTAATGTAATCTGTACTGTTCTTTGGCCCAAAACTGCCAGCAGCAGCTCCCCTGTCATTGACAAAGGAGCTCCATCAGTCACAGAGCACTCCCCTCATTTCTGCTATAAGAAGACTGTCAACTGTCTAATGCACAGGAAGAGCCCAGCGACAGTGGATACGGAGGCCACATGAGGCCATATAGATCTGATCAAATTTTAAAATATGTGAAGCTGAAAACTAATGGGGCCTTGAACTACACTAAAAGCGCAGCTCCAGTGATCTCAAAAGGTGTACATTTTATGAGGTTTAACTAGACCTTAGATTATAGAAAATTATCAAATACAATGGGGCCTTATTAAAATTTGAATTGGAATGTAGTTAATGAAGGTTAGCTTGGTGGCTAGCAGATATTTTATGCTAAGCTGCTTAACACAGTGGCTCGGTTCAGGAGAGAAACTGGAGAACAACGTTTTCAGCCCGCAGCTACAGTCGATTTTGGGGGGAAATGGAAGGAGTGAGACAGATGAACAGCAAAGAGCAATGATGAGTGAGACAGATGAACAGAGAATAACAGCAGACACATGAGTAGGAGAGGAAGAAAAATGGATAATGAGAAATAGAAGGAGGCATAAGACCAGGACGCTGGTGTTCGATCCCGAACCCCTTGCAGGAAATAAAAGCATATATTCTTAGGTGACAGTATTAGATGTTGTGAAGAATATATATATAATAGGTATACAGCTCAAACTGCTGTTTTATGTATGTATTTTGAAGAGTGATCTATCTCCAAGTTCATTGTTCAGAAGTTTTAAAATTTTTTTTTGTTACGGTAGCCGGGCAGATGAAACTGCACAACTTTTAAAGGCATCATATATTAGGAAATAATTTCAATTTTTCCATTTAAAAACTAAAATGTAGTCTGTAAATAGATCACTGAAAATAGAAATGCAATAGAAAACTGCAATATCCATAAGGTATTTAACTTCTTAAATTTTATTTTGATTTTGCATTGTCCTCATTTGAGTATTTATTAAATATTCTTAAAGATTAAATGAGTAGTTCATACACATTTCTTTTTAAAATTACAATCGTGAGGCACATTTCTGTGCCTCACGATTGTAATTTTTCAGAGTGAATTCTATGTGTAAAATGTAAGCAAAATATAAGATCTCATAAGAAGTGTTTCTTCCAGACTCCCTTTGACATTAAGTAGGACAAGCCAGCGGAAATAAGTCTGTTGAGGAGTCGTGGCAGACTCAGTGAAGCACACTGCCTTCTCACAGGATGAGCGAGGCATTCTGTCAGAGATGGGAAACTGACTCCACTTCACATTTTGCTTCATCAATAACCTTTGATAAGATACGGAGAAACACATAGAGACAAATAAACAAAACAAAAGAAAGAAAATATTTATCAAAGTTACAAAAGAGACAGCCACCTAGAAAGACATCTTTTCATCTCCAGACTGACAAGTGTCCTATTGTTGTCATCCTTCAGCGCTACTTTGTTGTTGTTGAAAGCATCTCTGGGTTGTTATCAAAGGCATAAATCACAGAGCTAGAGAGAGCCAGGTGGCTTTCATATGAACTACTGCACACATGCTCATGTCTCACCTCTCCTCTGATCAGCGGAGACCTACAGTACACACAGAGATTTGCACGCACATAAAATACAGAGGCTGGTGTCTGGAAATGAGCCAGAGAGAGAAAGAGCATTCACATGCACGCCAATAATTCAATTATAACCAGACTAATGCAATACGCATATTATTGCAACTCTCATGTAAACACCTTAACCAGGTTATCTTACTCACATTAAGGTCTTAATCAGAGTAAGCATAACTTGATTAACAGAGCTGGGTTGCTTGTCAATCATTCAAATTAATCTCACTGTGCGTACGTCTGGTTTGTCTCAGTGTTTGGATTCGGTGCATGCGCCGCAAAGGTCGCACAGAGAACGGGATGCCAAGAGATGTGTTTGAAACCAAATGGCTAGAGCAGAGATGACAGAAATAGTGAAACAATTAAACAGGTAATTGAGCACTTACACGAGGACGCTCCATACTAATAATTTATTCCTTTGTTGTTTTGGCATGTCCTCCTGTAATCAAAATGGACTAAAGGGCTCAAATTATGACTGGAATTATGAGCTGTCAAAATGCAATTGGTTTGAGGCTGAGGGAGGCAGGATTTTCCCTACTATGGGAAGTACCAAGCAGTGGCTAAGTGGCTTTGCAGATGTGATTAAGTAAATTGAATGTACGCAGTTTTATAACATATGAGAAAAGATCAGCGACAATAAAACAACAACAAACACTGGAGGAATGGTTTGACTTCAGATTGAGAAGGTAAGCTAGGAACAGGAACGTGCCAATTAATAATCAGTGTTTGGAGGAGTGTGTGTCTGGCACTCACCAGGTACCAGTCTAATCAAACAGACATTTCTTTACACTATCAACTCTGGATGGAAGTCACAAACACAGGCTCGGATAAATATGTTGAAAGCCATGCGTAAGGCCAAGTACAAAAAATGGTTGCTATGAAGCAACTTACGTGGATATCAACAAACACGATTGAGAGAGTTAAATAAACTAACCTGGCTACAGAGATACATGTACTAAATTACGATAACCAGTGGAGCTGTTTAAGTAGGCCTGGTGGTTGTTCACGATTATCATCTGTTTCTGTCCTGAATCAGATCTGTCAAATTGTTTTCTTCACCGTTTCCATGATGCAATACAGAGCATCCTCCGTAAAGTGTGCGCAGCTACAGCTAGTGTTAGGTAACCTGCGACTGCTAACGACTGAGATAAGCATAAACATCCAGTCAACAATTTGTGGGAACAGAGACTCCACAAATGAATGCTGGGGATACAGCTCAACTGTCATGTCATATACTGTATTTCGCTGAACTCTGAGTCATACATTGCGTTTCTGTGCTACAAAACACGTTCATTCTATTTTTGTGTGAACCAAATACACTGTTGTGCAGTGGAGTGCAATAAGTATGATATATTTTACCATCTATCTTTAAATATTGTAAATGACAATGGTCCAAAACAATGTGAAAACCCTTCAAATACCTTAAAAGCCAGTGTTTCAAATCCTTCACCCACCAGCAGCAGTACAAAGACAGCTCTTAAGCCCTCTAGAAATGTAGTGGAAAACATGTGCTGTGCAATTTTGTACACGCCACAGATAAAACTACAGCATCCCAGTAAAATGGATTGACATGTTGGCGAGCATTATGCCAACTTCTCAACTACATTTATCATTTTCCATAAAATCTGACCACATTATGTCATCATACCATGAACAAACCAAGTTAAGAGCTTTTGCCTTGAAAATAAGGTACAGATGCAGTAATACTGGTCGTAAACAATGTGTTATAATATTTAGAGCTGGCACACAGGCTTTACAAGAATAAGAACCCAGTCTCTGCATAGTATAAAAAAACATCAAGTTTCTGTTTCTGTATAGTAAGGTCTGAGTGGTCTCTGATGCATGTACATATGAGTGGGTTGGTATGTGTTGGATATGTGTGTGTGGGTTTTTTTTTTTCCATAAACCAAGGCTGACACTTTCTGTATGTAATGAAACTATTTGGTGCTGATCCTTTGCCATTGCGACCTTGTGGCTCCTGATTGGAGAGAGAAAAAGTCAATCACAGAAGTGCAGTGGGTCCAGAGCTCAGCAGAGCCCGGCTTTATGGTGGTAATTGCACACGTATCTTATACCTTTCAGCAAATAATGAGACCTGGAAGGAGATACTCTATGGTCAAATTTCACCAAGTACACGGAAAAACATCCTATGTGTAGTCGAACTGCTTTATCCCTCTATACTTCAAAAATGTGTTACAAAAATTAGTTTGACACATCAAATCAGACCATCTGAGCAACTGGAACCAGAAATATAGGACATCATTCAGAAGACAGTGTGTTTGGAATCCATGGCTTCAGGGTGCTCAGGAGAGCAGCACGTCATCAGGAGCTTCCAGGCAGTAAACATATAATGTGTGTCTTGTGGGGACATTCAACCACCTTCACAAGAAGGTCAAAGGTGCAAGGGGCCGGGGCAAGTAGGGACTAAAGGATTTGCTGAAGCACACTTCAGTAGGGCGGATCCTTGCTTATGAGGGGACTCAACCTAAAGCCCCTTGAGCTGAAGAGCAGTCTCCATACTCACCAAGTTGTCTGTCCAAAACAGCATAATAAACTGCAGATTGCCTTCTCACACATGTATACATGCCCTACGCATCTTTAGCACTAATGCATCAATCATAAATTAGAGGCAACAAAAGTACTTTTCAGACAGCTGGACACTGTGAGCTCAGGAAAAGCGCAGTGTCTTTTTCTTTAGTTCTCAGTGACAAGAGAGCTGTTTCTTTGTAGCTGAAGTGCGTGGCAGCATAGCATCAAAGAGGACAAACTAGGCTCTTTATTGAAGTGTAGCCACACTTTCGACCTCTTCTTTGTACTCCTTCCCATGCACTTCAGTATAAAGGAAACAGTTCCTATGCTACAGAACTGATATAAACACATTCCACTTCCACACATGCCTCACTATTACTCAGCCGCTCACACACATGCAGGGGTTGGAGATAGAGGAAAGGGGAGAGAAACAATAAGGAACAGAAAAAAAGGCATTTTCAAAAAGAGAAGGGAAATCTGCCAGAACAGATAAGGCTGAAACATTTAAGTCCATTTGGTTGTGGAAATTGTGACAGTGCTTTGAGAATAAGACAAGAGGTTTGGTTCACAACCTTAATACTGAGGCAGTTTATGATGGTGACTTAAATAGAGAGAGACAGACAGGGAGGACACAGATGTCTGACCTTGCAGTGGTGCTTATGTAATGGTCTGCTTCAGTGCATTTAACTGCAGTGTTCCTTTCCAACCTGGGATCAGTAAAGGCAACATGTCTCTGCAGTCCAATCTCCTCTGACATCAGTTCTGAGACTGGGAGAGTATGAAAAGGTCCTGCGAGCTTAGACTGAATCAGTTGTTATGGCCGTGCCCGTGTGGTCCCCATGGAGCCAATCATACTAATTAAACTAGACTACTTAAGCCTCCTCTCATTAGTGTCCAAGTAAACAGCCTTAATTTTTTATGCATTTTAATGCCCATCTCCCAGTTCTGAGGGTGGTAGTGGACCAGACAGATGAATGATGAAGGGGGGTAATTTCAGGTTTTCTCAAATGAAAGAGAGTGCATTAAGTGTCATTTTACCATCCAAGATAAATATGTGTTGCTGGATTTGCGCTGATCATCCCTGCAAAGCAAATTAGAGTGATTTGCATGGATGGTTCTTTTTCAAAGTAAAATGTTTTAACAAATGTATTAATATTAGTAATAGTACAAACAATTACCAGAAAAGGCAGCTTTCTAAATGCTATTTCGTGAGTATGATTTTAAACCAAGCGCTAAACAGATTTCATTATATTTTAGCCAGTTCCATGCACTCTAGTTACACAATCAAGTGCTGCTTCAGATACCAGGGGCAAGTAGGGTAAAATGTGGCGTGACCCAAAAATAGCACTGCTTCCACTTGATCACTGGAGCTGCAAACAGTTTTTTCCATACTCAGTGAAGGTATGCAGAGGGCTGTATCCTACAATTATGAGTATGCATGTATATGTCCATCCACTAGGAAAAGAGCAGAGCTGTGCAACTGGAGAGCTATTAGCACAGTCAGCAGGAGGGAAGGATGGAAGGATAGAGGGAAAGGAGGGGGCAGCGGTGTGGAGTCCTAGCAAGTACCCTACTCACTTGGTTTGGAGCTCTCAGACAGTGGGTGGCATCAAAACAACAGGCAGCAGACAGAGAGCATGGTCTCTCAGGCACACATATTGTACTCTTCTGCTTACTTCCATGTCTCTGCGCCTTTCCAGCTCTGTTGCTGGTCTCCAGCAGTGTCCAAAGGTGGCAGCCATGTACGAGGCAGGACAGCTCCAGTTTCATTTCTAGACCAGCAGCTCAACAGCCGAGACATAATGAGTTTTAGCGTTGCCACTCTGCCTCTTACAGCAGCTCATCTTCCCCACCACAGGAACCTAGACTGTGGGTCTCCATGGCAGACTGTTTGCCTGCTTCTGTGCGTGAGGATGTGCCTGCTGTCCAAGGGTGCGTTAAGGCCTGGGCAAATGAGGTGAGCGTTCTCTTCCACTTTCAGGAAATAGTAAGCCTTTCAGAACTGCCTGTGTAAGAGTGCAGTGGCTGGTTTTTGCAGAGACAGGCTCGCACACCCGTAGAGATGCACGTGCATGTGCATGTGACCTAAGTGCATGTGAGCATGCAATGTGATCTGTCTGCGCTACGCACATTATTTACACAGACAAGTTAAACCACACAAGAAAAAGATAAACAAAACTAACAGACAAACACAGCAAAAAACACTGATCCCCCGGTTAAGTGCAGAGGGACATGTTGGTGAAGGGTTGCTACACCTGTTGAATCAATCCGATAGTGACTTCCTCTGACAGGAAAGCACTAAAACAGAGTGGCTAATGGAGAACAAAGCTGGTCTGGGAGCAGTCCGGCTTTATGACTGCACTCACAGAAGTAGACAGGGTGTGACATACAGTGCTGTCCACTGATGTCACAGCAACGCACACATACACACACGCGCTGCTGTCTCTGGGAATGGAGTCAGGGCCCGGGGAGCTCAGAGAGTCTGCATGCGTTATGGTGTGTATGCATGTGCAGTCAGCACTGCTGTGGAGACAATGAGTCAGAGAGGCAGACAAGAAAGCAGAGGGCCCCGGTAGTCGGTCCACCTCCTTTGCGTTCGCACGCAGCATCGAAGAGCCTTTGTGTCAGTTTTATGTCTGTGTGTGTCTGAGGTGTGAGTGTGTACAAGACGCATTGTGCATGGCTGTTCAAGTGTATGAGATCACAGTGCTCATCATCAGGCCCTATTTTAAGGCCTGCGACTCATGGAGTGCCCCGGCCTCCGCAGACCCATTGGGCTAATGATCAGCCTTGGCAATTAAAGCCAATCTGTGAGTCAGTGTGGCATCAGGAGGGCCATCTGCTTCCAGCCCTGTAGCACTCACTCTGGCCTGTGGGACCACTTGCTGGGGTCACAGCTCACCCAGCTTGTAGAGAAATGGTCACAAGATCTAAGGAACAATCTGCTGTGTAACTCTAGCTCAACAGAAACCTGTTCTACTGATGCAGTCTGGCTGTGTGCGCCACTGTCTCAAGAGTGCCGTAAAAACACAAACCGTGGGATCTATCTTATGGAGGACAATGTTGCATGTACCCATGACACAAGTTAGCTCCACATCAGCCTCAGGCCAGTGATTCTTTCCACCTGCTCCAGTATCGTAGCCAAGATCTGTACTGAAATGGGAAATATAAGATGTCTGAGCATGGTGTCCCAAACTACATTATCATCCACACGGAGAGTAATTAACTATAGCCAACAAGAAGAGAGGTTAATTTACAAAAAGTTTGAAAAGCATCCTACACACTTTAATTACTGGAGAAACTAGTTTCAGCATCGCCACAACAGGGTCTTTACCCGCAAGGGGATATTACATTTTCAGTGTGTTTACATCTGTTATCAGCTTCCCAACCACCTGTATGGAGCTTTAAATTCCACTAACCTGTTCAGAATCTGGTTCCGAAATAAAAGACTCTGCACCTGATGTTCTCCAACAACATATCCTCTTCCATAGCATTTCAAAATATACTATTTCATACAACACGAAAGCACAGGCCTGAGGGCAATCCAGTCAGTCCATTTTACACCAAGATTTCATTGTATCCTCCAACAATGGAGCATATACAGCCAATAACTACGTCACCATACATCCAAACCTATATCCTGGGCCACCAACTGTATGTGGAAGGTTCACAGCTCTGTGTCGACCATCTCAACACATTTCCATCTCCCAGCAGCAGACGGCTACTAAACCCTGGGGGGCTAGCGGGGCAATGCCCTAGTGTGACCTCAGGTGCATTTATCATATGCTTGGTTGGCTCTGACCCAGTTCATAGAGGCATTCATCCCTCAAGAGCAGCCGCCATCCTACCAGTTGCACAAGTCAGCAGTTCGTTTTTCCCTACGTACCACCTGCTGGGAGGGCAGCTGCTTCTTGTATGTTTGTATTCTTCTCATAGAGGAAATGGGAGTTCAAAAGGTCATCAGTCTTCCTTTCGCTGTTATTCACAGTCATATACAGCAACAGAAAAGCTTGGTTTCAAAGTCTGACATGGATTTATGCAGAATATGCGTTTTACCCTTTACTTTTACTCAAATCATTGCAATGCAGAATGGCACCTACACAATAATACACCTTAATTTAGTATCTGTCTGGTCAGACATTGAAACTTGTTTTTCCCAAGTTAGATCTAAACTTCTTGCTTGATTGTGCAACTTCTTTAGTGGAACTGGTGCGACATTAATATAAATATACATACTGTGCCTTAGGGGTTGATGGTCAAGTTGTTGCCGACTAGTCGATGACATCACACTTAAAAACAGTGTAGAAAGTAAAGCTTTGCAACAAAAATCTATTTTCTTTACCTGAATACATATTGTAGAGTTTCATACAAAATAAGCTATGCAGGTTTTCTCCAAGGTAACTGAAGCTTGAACACGGGCTGCTCTCGGCCATAGCCCAGGGCAACTCCATAAACACCATCAGTGTGACACTTCTAATATGCTCTGCACAAAAACAGTAACAAAAAAGCTCTACAAACACAGCAATAATGTAAACTAATAGAACACAACACTGAACATAAACACATGAGCTTTTCAATACTGTGTGCTGAAGATTATATAGATTGGCACTGTCAATAGCATTTAACTGTACTTCACTGTGTGTTGTAAGATAATATGTTGTTGCCAGGATAAAAAAGGTCTAATAACTTAAGACAATGAAATTGTTGATGTGCTTTAGGTGAGAAGAGGTTAAAGCAGCCCAGCAAGAACAGAACCTGTGGCAAAGACTTCCTCTTCATACAGGACAGTCTCGTAGCTTAACTGGCCACCCTGCATGATTCTCATATTCAGGAGCAAGAGAAGTTGTGGAATCCAGGACCACCTGCTGAGGGAAATCCTGTTTACTTCCAAGCAGAAATAGAAATCTACTGCACGCTGATTTAAGGCTTTTGAAATGTCATTTTCTGTCAGTTAGGTATGATGGAGTGTGCTGTTCTGTCTCAGGCATGGTCGGTTGGTGGAGATGGAGATACAGAGGGATGGAGGCTACCGCGGTGCTATCCCACACGTCATGTCTGCTGCGGTAATGAGGTCTGACAAAGACAAAGCGTGTGAAAAGAAAAGGATATGGCAACAACACAAGAAAAACAGATGGAAAACCAATCCACCACCAACAACAACAAACCAATCCAAACGCAACACACAAACGCTGCCTATTATAATGTGTTGTGAGAAGGACAGAAAGAATGCAAAGAATTTCTTATTAACATTCTGGAGGGTTTCTCTCTTTAGTGTTAAGGTAACCTAAAATTACTCAATCCTCTGCCCTCATTGCACTCGTCCTGCCTTACTCCTGCCCTATGCCTTCCTTAATTATCCTTTTCCTCTGTTCTTTTAATACTCAAGAGGCTGACTCACTGGACCTGAATTGCTGTTTGCCTGTCATGACATCTGAAATAGCTGGATGACTGAGTGTTATGTCTTTCACTCACTCAGTCTGTGTTTCTCCCCTGATGGGACCCCAAGAACATCTTCATCCCTGGTTTTTCAGTGTAGCATAATGACCTCCTAGTAGCAGGCCTAATGGAGCCATAATGGTCACTTATGCCAGGGGAGGCTCTGAGGGCACGGCTGCGGAGGCAGCGAGTCGCACAGGAAGACGGGAGAGTGGAGAGAGGCTCCTGGTTAAGTCCCTCCACCTCCGCCTTTTCCCTTCGTGCACCGCTGCTGAATCTCGGTCTTTGTATGAATCTGGCATTTGTGTGCGCGCACGTTCAACTGTGCATTCATGTGCGTGTAATGAAAGGAACTGATACAAGACCGGTTAACAATGGAAAGTACAATATGAATGTATGAGGGGTGTATCCCTGCTTTTAGTGTTCACGTCTACAGCTTATTCACAGGCATAATGCACATACAGACTACATTTTCTTTTTTTAATTACATTTTTTCCTCAGACAAGCTCCTTATTCATGCGTACACCATATGCACAATAGAGTGTACTACCATTCTCCAACCTCTTCATATTTCTTCTTCTATATTTGCCGCTACTGCTGGCAGAAATGATACTGTACATAAACTACAGAGCACAAGCTTATTGCACTTATTGCTTTCTTTCTAGCATTTGCATTTTTATTATGCACAGCAAACACAAGGATCATTCACTATATCCTGTCTTAGTCTAGGGTAGTCTGAGACAAGTAAACAATGCTTCAATGCACTGGAAGGCTGTGATCAAAAACAGGATATTTCATTTGAATGTGACTTCAAATCACTTAATCATGTGAAGTCCTCCAAACTAGACACCTGGTTAAAATGTGGCACATCTTGGGATGTTCCCCAGGGCGCTGGAAGTTGAATAATACAATAGCACATTTATCAGCTAGTTAATGCTAATTAGACTGTTGCATAAAAACGAGAATAATGTACAGCGATGTCCCTTATGTCTTGTCAGCTCCTGCTTTCTCTCTTTCTAGCCGTACTCACAGCTGTGTTTGGCTGTTGAATTAGAAAAAAAATATTACAAGATACTCAAAAATTAATAATTATCTTACGGTAGGGTGGAGATCCTCTGGTAATGAAAGCGTACTTTACAACCTCAACTCAGACAAAATAAAAAAGACAAGCTGGTGCAAATATTTGGAAATATATTAGGAGCAAGATTCAAATATGAGGCATAAGGCAAAGATTTTAATTTCAGTCGACCTTCAGAGTTCCCTTCTTCGAAAGCCAACTTAAATTCAGTGCAGTCCAACCATTTTTTAACTGTACTACCTAGGGGATGGTGCACTCTAATATCTGACAGACTCAAAGTGAGGTCATTTTGTGCCTCATTTTAATTCAAAGATACTTTCAATTTTAGTTTGCTTTTTGCAGTCTGATAAATGTTGGCTCTGGACTCACATAATTTAAATAAAGCTCTGTGTGCTTGATTTTTATACTTTGATTCTTTCCGGTGCTGCCATCTGGGATGAGCAACAACTCTGTTTTCAGTGAAAGTTACTTTCCGGTTTCCTTTGGGCTAATGTGGACATTTCTCAAAATCTCACTGCCTACTTTTCTAAATGGAATATCACATACGTTATTTTTCATTATATTTATGGCAAAAAAGGCAACACAGAGGCTATGTTTAAATTGGTTTGATGCCACACTTTTGCACAATAATCCTACGGCTTTAGGTTGAAAGGCAGTGGTGTATGGGTTGAAAAGCTGAGAATGAACTGAAGTTCGATGACTCACATGTCAGCTACGTACCTTGACTCGTGCTAAGTGATACTGATACCTACATTCACGGGTGTTCACCACCCTGACATTCCTCTAAAGCTGTCTTTAAGAGTTATAGAGGTCCCCGCCAATGCTGTCATCTCAGTTTAACAGCACATTTATTATTTCATTCAGTTGAGGACAGTAACAGTGCAGCAGCTGTTGAAGAGTATCCTAGGGCAAACTGCAAACAAATACATTCTCTCATCTACTGCTGGCGGTATTTAGTTTCAGAGATCTAATACACCGGAGGTGGATGAAACTTCTTAAAAGTTCCTGATTAAAACCCACACAGCAACACTATGTGGTTAATTCAAAGTACACTGTTCATTAACTAGCCTGCTAGCGTCTGCTGGGTTTAACTAATGTGTTCGCTTTCTCAGCAAGTGAATTTCAATTATGTAAATATTTATATCAGAGTGTTTAACACTACTTTTAAAAACTGGTGTCGTGTGAGACTAAAACAGAACTATCCTTTGCCATTTTTTTCCAGAAGCATGCTGCGTGTGTGAGGAAACAAGCAAAGAGAGCACTCAACGCCAAGTGTGGCTACTTCAGGGACTCAACATTAATCTGGAGATTTAGTTATAAACTAAGGGAAAATATACATCTATAAATATTTTCTTTCTCTATGTGAAGCCATGTGATAACACCAATAAAATGACTCTGAGGGAAGTGTGCTAATTTAAGATAAAGCTAGGAACACCTCAGCACAAGTGCAGGGCTCTACATCTTAAACAGTGCAGGTGTTTACATCCTCACGCAAAAGAGAAAACAACAACATGACAACACTCACAAATCACTGTTTCTCATTCGCATGCATACGCTGCAGTTCCCTGAGCTTGCATTTGACACTGACAATTCCACTGCTTGCCATCAAAGTCCTGTACATGCATCAGCACAATCTGAGAACGTGTGATATTTTTTATGGCGCCCAGATTAGACAGAGAGGACGGTTACCATCATCCCAACAAACAAGTCGGCCTGAAGCAGTGGAAAATCCATTACTTAGGCAACATACACAAACCACTAATTATATCCTCTACAATAAATACATTCTGATGAATAGGAAAACACAAGGAGGCTTGTTGTTCTTGGGATGGTGCTTATTCGTTGCACATCCTTACCATTTGTAATTCTGACGTTAAGGTAAACATTGCTGTGGCTGCAACACATGCAGCACAGCCCATTGTCTCGGGGAAAAAAGTCAAGACTAGAGTATGACGCTGAAATTATCCTGCAACAGTGTAAACAGTTCAAATCTTTTAAATTGTGAATAATGCCTTCTTAATCTTCCACACTGTAATGAGGAATGCAATATATATAAAATGACCTTTTTAACACATCTGTGCCAGGGAAACATCTGTTGAAAGTGCTCAGAGTGCTTTTCCGACAACGTTAGCCGCAAATAATTTTACAATAGCATCTTAAATACCAATAAATAAAACAGTTTGGCCTTTGGCGTAATGCTCCTATTGCTGTTCACTTGCACGGACAAACAGTTTTTGACAAATGTAGGGTGATGTGATTTGCATCAGTAATATATACAGTACAGTATCGGGAATATGCAAAGCCCTCTAAGTGCATTAATAAGTCATGATGTCTGCGCTGTGATAAAGTATTTTGCAAGCAGCTCACGGCCGACAAATACAGACACAAACATATTGCATGTGATCGATATCAAATGCACTTTGTGATCAATGTTGGAATTAATTGGGAGTGTCATAGTGTTTAACAGACAGTGTGCTTCCAGCCTGGCTGGCTGTACAGGAGGCTGCTTTTTACCCATCTATTACTGAGGTTGTGTATACTTCACCTCTGTTTTAGCTTCTCCTTTGTACACTTGAACTCTCTTTCAGCTGCGGCAGATGTCAGCTTTGATTTCTCTGCTTCTGTGTATGTCCTATTGCGTTTTTGTAGCTAATTCAGTGTTTCATCACTGATCAATGTTTTATCACTGCTTTATCTTGACAATTGAACAATTGCCTGAATGCCTTTTTTTCTGTTAACAGTGGACCCCTGAGGTTTACAGGGTGTTAAAAAAAAAAAAAAAAAAAAAAAAGCCTTGAAATGCTGCCCACAATTTATGCCTCTTGGATCTAGTCATCTAGCTCCATTTATTTAGTGTGCTTCAGCGAGGCGGTGTACAGTGTGGAAGACTTTGATCTTAAATTGAAGACGCTTCCCACATCTTAGTAAGGAAGGACACTAGTCAATATTTGGCCCGAGGTTATTTAATTTGGACAAGGTGTTTGATTCATACATTAAAATTTCCAATTACCTGTCGAGAGTTGAGCGAGCCCAGAGGAGGTTGTTTTAATCATACAGCTTTATCAAACTCTTTAAATTGAGTTTAACATGGACAGCATCATACATTCTGCCCCGGGGAAGGTGATATCCTTTAATTTGTGGTAAATAGTAAACATTTAAAAAATCCATGTTCAGCTAGAGTTACTTATACTAAATAAATGCTCATCGCTTCTTTCTCCTTCAATCGCTCTCTCTTATAAACTGATAATTACTCATTTGGACAGATACTAAAGCACATCTTAGCTGTGTGCCGTATTATAAAACCATTCTATTTATTGTTGGTGTGACTAAGGATTAATTTCAGTTAAATTAAATGGTCGTTATACTCCTAAATTGTGTTATTTTTTAATAAAATGAGCACATCTGTATGCGTCTCATGTTCGTCCACATTAACGAGTGGGTGCCATTCCCTTTTTTCCATCAGAAAATGTTGTGGTCAAATATAAAACTAGCATATGTCTGATCTGCAGGTGGTCACAGCTGGACCTCCTGTTTTACTATTCCTGAATCTATTTCACAAAGATATTACAGGAGATCTGAGCGTCTGTCAGATATTTCCCATTCCGTCTTATCAGCGGAAGGAATGATGTCTGGCATGGCAAACAAAGTATGTGTAAAGTCCCTAAATAAAGCATGAAATTGACAGGATGCCTGTCTAAGTAAGGCACCGCGGAGCCACAGGCCCTCTTGCAGCAGACAGGTACAGCTGCTCACCTCCAGACTGCACGCCTCCTATTTGGACTCCCATTAAAGTGCCCGGCGCTGCGAGTCAACACTTTTAATGCAGAAAATGACTTCATTCATTTTCCATTATAAGAAGCACGTTTTTAAAAATCTGCCAACACAAAGAGATGCTTATTTTTCCGCTTCTCCACAGAAGAATTTGCATACATTGGACCAGTGGAGGCGAAGAACTTCTCCCATTTTAGACGTTTGGTCATGGTAGTGCTCGAGTATGGGATAAAAAGCAGTACGCAATTTACTTCACTATATGTCAGCTTTCAAGACATCGTTTAGAAATCCAGACACGTAGGACACTTATAGCCCTGCAGATTATTTGGTGACTGACGTGTATATTGATGATCATGTGCGCATGTGGATGCAAGCACGTGTGTGTCTGATTGTGCTGCTTGAGAGTGCAAAACAGAAATCAGCTGCAGCATTGATATTTTAAGAAAGCCTTTAACTCACCAGGGAACTGGTAGCTGTAGCTGGGTGCAAATCCAGTGTATCCGCGGCCGTACGTTGCCACAATATTAGGGTAACCTGAGAGAAAGAAGAGACACACACATGTTAGACTGCAGCTCTAACGCTCACTTGCCACTTGATTAGGTACACTAGTGAAAATAAATGCATTCTATTATAACCGTCCTACACAAAGCCCCGTTCTTGACTGTTCAGTTTATATTGAAATTAGGTAATACAATGGATGATCATTGTAGAGAATAGTTTAGTGGTACTGTTAAACTGGCTTGATTTAAATCAAAATCATAGAAAACATGTAGCTATTTTAAAAAAATACTGAAAGTATTTATTTTTACTTGTGTACCTAATGAACTGGCAAGCGAGTGTATATCCACTTAAGAGAAGGAAACTAATCTTGAAAGGATGGCCTTCAGAGTCGTACTGAAGTGTTCTCATTTTGTCAAACAAGCTCTCATGTAATGTAATAGCCTTCAAAAAATAAAACTAGAATAACATAAACACGAGCCTGAAATAATTAAGAGGAAGGATCGCACTTTTGGAATTAACACTTTTCTGAGTTGCCTCGTTTGAACAACAGTAACAGGCAAGAAGTAATTTATTTTTACGCCTGCAGGCAAATAAAGAGGTGGCATGTATTTATAGCTTATAACGTTAATGGTACATTGTCAACTGAAAAACACTGCCTGTGTGCGCAGTCTGACAACAGGCACCACCCTCAATCAATGGTCAACTGTCACAGTTACATTAAACTCTAATTTTGATCACGCTGCTCTCGTTGCCTGCCCGACGCAACTTTGTTTTACGACTGCTCAGATCATGAGATCTCGGTGATTAACTCGGTGAGTGAAACGTTTTTATGACATGCAAGAATAATGGCCACAGCCATAAACCTAGTGCCCAGATTGTAAAAACACTCACTTTTAAGGGAAGCAGACCTGGCAATTTTAAATATATGTATTACATGGCTGCTAATATCCCTCTTTAAATTAAACAAGTTACTTTACATGGATCAATATCTTGTTTCACATTTACACATTTAAGGCGCTGCAACAGAAGCCTTAGAGCAGTTAATTAACAAAGTTTTTATTTTCTTTCACAAGCTTCATTTTCATACATTTTTTTTTCTTGTTCAGGTCTTCATTGGGGCTGGGTATTAAGAGCTGGTGCCAAATTTGGTAAATAGCTGGAAACCAAAGCACTGATAAGCTGCTCTTGGTTCATAACTGTCTAATTCATTTTCTCTCTTTATTTAGCCATAGGTTCCCAGGCATTTTTATAGCTCTGTGTCATAACACTTTATAGCAGGCTCCTTTAAAAGACGGTGTCTGTTTATGTTCTGGGGTCTTCACCGTGGCAGAAAGGTTCCTGTTTTAATATGTCTCCATGTAAGTGATAGCTGCGGATTTGCACCTGCAGCTTGATATTTATTTGTCTGTCGTTTTGAACTAGGTTTAAAATCGACTTGCATATCTGGAAAGGTCCTCTCAGTTGTTAACCCTCATCATATGTATAGCGATTACCAAGTGTAAGATTTGTTTAACCAATCAGATTGCTTAAACAGAAACATAACCCACTCTTTTACTGCTCCCCTGCCCGACTGTGATGAATATTTTTTGGAGTTTTCTGGACATTAACTGTGTAGAATCTCAGGCCAAACACATTCACAAATAATGTCTTTTGGTGGTGTTTGAGCTTTGTTTTACAAATGTTACATAAATAAACATTATGCAGAAGAAATCTGGAAATCATTTAGTCACTTCACTAAAAAAAGCAAATTCAGGGGAGCTTCCACAACAGGAAAATGTAGGCCAGGTTACCTAAAAATGCAGGCGTATACATTTTTATTTAGGTTTAATTCATTTTATTTGGCTATGACTTAAAACATTTAATGTATTATATGTAATATTCTTTATTTATGTAATGATTATCGGTCTTGGTATGCAAGGTGGGATTGTGAGGGTCTTGCCGTTCTATAATAGATTCTAATATATAGTACTTTACCACACAACAATGTTCTGTACTTTACTACACAATAATATTCTACTTGTAAGTGGATTCTCCATAATACCAATATCTTAATGGTTAAGATAGAAATGCTTTGCCTACACCTGAAGAAATATTTAACCAAACGTCAAAGTCAAACTTTGTGTGCGTGCTTGCTCAGAAGTTGTGCAGTCCCTGAGTGTATGGAGTGTTGCAAGGAGGCCCCAAAGAGGACCAAGTGTCATTAGAAAAATTTAAGAGTAGCAGATGTATTGTTCATCTGCTGTCATGATTCTTATTACTACCACAGACCCACCAGTTAATTAGCTGGACAGTTTTCAGACAGAAGCAGCTGTGGGCAACATATTGAGAAACAGGGTGTGAGGGTGCAGGCAGCTAGGAAGCGGGATACAGACAAAACAAGAAATATGAGGCGAGTGGGTGGCGGAGCGAGTGGGCCTGTGTGTGAGTCAGTGAGAATTTGAGCACCATCAAAGGTAATACAAACATAATTAACCCTCTAATTATGGTATATGTCTAAGTCTTTATCTGTTTTCCTCAAGCTATTATCACCTTCAACCATAAGCCTGGACTAAATTACCTAGTAGGATGAAGTCCTTTAGGCTAGGAATGAATCACACGAGCCAGCCTTGATAACTCTTTCTTTATTGTGTGCAAGCTTCCCCTGAGAAACTGACCTCGGAAACCTCTTTCAGGCTTACATGTCATCAGTTCTCATCAGCTGTGTCATTTCCTGATAAAGTGGGTGCAGTCACATTACCACCGAATGCCTGGATAAAATATTGGGGGTGGCAAATTCCTAAGCTTATGTACATATTGTAAAATGCTGCTGTTCTAGGGAAATTGTAAAGCCAGTAAAGCAGAAATGACATATATGCACTTGTATGCGTGAGTTTGCAGCATGAAGGTGTCAAAATATGCATGCTCGCGTATTCTTGTACACATACACATGTAAGTGTATGCGGGCGGCGTGCGTGTACGATTGCTAGAATGTGTGTAGATGCTCTGTTCTGTATGCTTCAGAGCCTGTGCCAGCTGGAATCAGAAAGGTTGACCTTGGTCATAAATATCTAATCAGTGTTTGCTGTCCATGAAAAAGTTCAATTTATTCCTGACCCAATGGGAAAATGCCTCTCTCAGACCCTATCCCCGTCTCTCGCAGACAAAAAGAAATTCAACTCTGAGAGACAGTGAGGGGGACCTTAACCTGGCATGGATGAAGTGGGACAGAGGCTACGCTACAAAAAAAAATAACAATCCTCATCAGCTGCAGATGAGAAGTCATCACAGGGAAGCTACAGATGGATAGCTTTCACAAAACCCTTCATTGTTTGTTTGCTCCGAAAAGAACTGTGATATGAGGCAATGAAAAGCTATCACAGACTGTAAAGTATTGGATATTATGTGTTTGATACTGTCTTACTGTCAAACTGAATAAATGCCAAACTGAAATTGTTGGCTGAGACATCACATTTCTGTGTGCTTCTTTTGTTTCTCCTCCTACATTTTCTGAAATGGCAAAAACCTTTTCATTGTCTGACGTACAGCTTTACGGCAGGTTCCACGCTGCTAAATGAAGAAATTGCAGTGTGATGTGTGCACAAAGTGTCAAAGGAGAAAAAAACAAAGTGATGCGACAACATTTGAGTTAATCTGCAATCTCATGAAACAAGACAGTGGGAGGAAAGCAGAAAGCTAGCGAAAGCAGGAGATAACTCTGTCTCTCCTACCATTTCACTAAATGAAGCCTGCCATTGTGCCTGGCCTTGTGGCGGCTTCTTAGTGCTCTTATTTGCCTTATTAATATGCATGCTAATGTACCTATTTTATGGCTCAACAGTTCTGATTCACTTTAAAATCAATTATCCATCTGGTACACCCATACCTCGCCCGGGCTCAAATGTGTATTAATTTCAGCAAACATACATCGGCACAACACAATAAAGATAAATGCCTCGATTAGAGGCAGTAAACAAAGGAGCTAGGGATGGCTTTAATGAGATTTGGCACAAAAGGAGCTTACACTTTCTTAAATAATGAGCCTAGGGTCCCTTTTTCCAAATGCAAATTATATAAAGGAATGTTTCGCTGTCCTTGTTCCAATTTCATTTAGATAAGAGTGTCTCCAAACAAGTTGGCTGTTAATATTCTCACATGAGCACATCACTGCCTTTCTGCCTGCCGTCTCCCAATGGAGGGGAAGAGTGCTCTCCTCTTCGCAGACACATTAGTCTGTAATAAGTTCCGAAAAGTTCACTGTGCTTGTTAAATACTTTTAACAGATGAGATGGAACCGGGAACGACTTAGATGGGGCTGATAGAAGCGCTGGGCCTGACTTATCAACACCCTCACCACAAATACGGAAAGGTCAAGACTGAAATAACCCTGACAGATTAAAGCAACTGTATATAGATAAATGGACAGATAGATAACGTGGACAGGCAGACTGATATAAAGTGGAGATAATTTGCATACTACCCTTAATTTTTCTTGGCGAAAATACTATCACAGCTCAGGATAATGGAAAAAAAGCAACAGATAAATGTGGATCAGCTCTCGGATAAAAATGCATGACTGTGGCTCTGCCTGCACCTGCTACAGGGGGGAAGGGAGGAGCTACTCGCAAGGCAAAACGAGCCTCTTACAATCATGTGTCTTTTCCTTCAGAAGGAAAAAATAAATCATTTATATGACGGCAAATCCATTTGGTTGAACAGCACAATCAAATTATAGATAGGTAGATAGATGGGTAGATAGATAGATAGATAGATAGATAGATAGATAGATAGATAGATAGATAGATAGATAGATAGATAGATAGATAGATAGAAGGATGGATGAATGAATGAATGGATGAAAGGAGGGAGCGAGTGCCGTAGTGTTAAATAAAAAGGCCACAGGCATGGGCTGGATGGTAATGAAGAGGGGTGGGCTAGCAGCTGAGGTCCCTGTAGATGAGATCTCTCCCTGACATGTGTGTCCCCTTCATTACCCATTAAGGGGGGCACAGTGATGAATCCTTAATATGACATTACACCAATTTTCCTCTTCATTTAGCCTGCTAATGTGCTGGTCTGCTCCTATATGCCCAGGGGCTGTCGGTACCAGACTCAACCAGAAATAGACCACAGTGGCCACTGGTGGCACACCTTGAAGCAGCCTAATTAGGGGCAGTGCCCACCTAATGGGGCTATCTCAACAAGAGTTTGTAGAAGTTGATTTTTTATTTTTTTTTTTTTCCCACGTCAAGGTAGCAACTAATGACTGAATGGTGAACCTGTCTCACACATCATCTACATATTTGCAACATGGAAAAAAACAATGTATCACTTTAAAGATAACTGTTATGCATTAGCTTAGTCAAGCAGTCAAGCTTAATATATGCATATTTTATAAAGGATTACTTGTTGGATGTGTGCATATGTGTGTGAGACTTACTCAGCATGCCCATCCCCAGCATGAAGGCATCCATGGTGTAGGGCAGACCCCTGGCTCGCCCTCGTGTACCTGGTGGGAACATCACCTCCTTGGGCTGGGCCTTCTTACATTCTACCTATGTAGACAGACAAACACACGCAGACAGATATGCACATGTACACACACAAACACACACGCACACACACACACACAAAGACAAACCATTAGACTGTGTAGGTACACAACCAGACAGATCTGACAGGGCTGTCTCGCCGCTTTAAGGCGGTTTTCTATTTGACTTGCATAGTGCTAGATGTTTTCCATAGAGGGGGAAAAAAAACAAGGCTGAGTCAATCTGAGCACCTCACATTTTAGAGGAGAGTCTCCAAGGAAAACTTACAATCATGCTCCTCCTGCATTAAAGCAAAGGTTATTGCTCCAGTGAGCATGTGCCCAGCGCCTCGGGGAAATACAAGCTAAATACTTTCCAAGAGTTTGCGAGACATCAAGGCAGGAGAAGCTCTGTTCTCCAGTGCTATTACCACAGTTCCACACTGTGACAATATGTCCAGTCTCTTTGTGGAAGCTTTTCATCTTTTTATCTGAGCTCAGAATCATTTCGAAAGAAGCAATCTCTCTGACAAACCCTTACATATCTATCTGTTTGGATTAACTAAAGCTTTGTCAAGGTATTTTATCATCTAAAGCTCGTCAAAAAAAAAAAGAAAAAAAAAAAGGTGTGCTTCAAAACTAAATATGGCTGGTTTTATTTTGTACACTTGTGTGTTGTTGCTGGGCTGAAGTCCCCAGTGTCCCACAGTCCAATCCCACCTGCAGCACTCATCTCCTTCCTGCATTTATTTCTCTCACTCCAGTTCTCACACAAACAGGTTTGTTCATTTCCCATCTTGCAAGACTGACATCTCCTCCTCCTACATAACACATATCAAATGAGGGATGTGACAGGGGCAGATGAGAAGAAGGAGGAAGATGAGAGTCCTATTTACCACGTATCTATCCCATCTCTATGAATTATAGAGAAGCACGGGCGGCTGACAAGAGTGGCATGGTCTTGTGCCTGTTGGTTGTTCTTTGGTAGGCTGAGTCTGTTCACCATGCCGCACAATCTATTTGCTCCACTGCCTGCTTGGCATCAGCCTGTCCATCTGTTTGTCTGTTTGCCTCCTGGCTCTTGCTTGCTTCTCCCTACTGCCTCCACTTAAGCAGGGCTTTCTCGGCTGCTGCGATTCACATGTCATCCTGGCCTGCTGCACAAGACAGGCTACTGCGCCAATGCAGTCTAGACCTCGACCAAGGTATGGCCTGGCATCCATACAAATAGGCTTGACAGTCCAGTGGCGCACAATGCCATTCACCCACAAACATACATGCACAGTGTTCGACACAACATGCCACTTCCAGAGGAGAAACTGAAGTAAAGCGTCATGCTTTTAAGAACTCACTGTGCTAAATAGCTAGTTTAACAAGCCCCCACGCTATCCAGAAGATAGAAAGAGATGTAAAAAGCTAACATTAATGAAAAAGGCTTCTATCACAGAGAGAAAGTTGCTGTGTTGAGGAGCTGTGATTTGTTGCTGTTAGCAGCCCTTTTATTTGAAGCAGACCAACTAAAGTACACAGTTCCCTCAGCCACTTTGTAGCTGTCACAGCTACTCTGCCCTCCTTGCTTGCCTGGTGTGGTTTGACATTGTGCCGAAGAGAGCACAGGAGCTCTTATCGTCAGAGAATGACCCCCGGCATGGAAGTTGCAACCGGGTTGGACAAATGGGTGTGTTAGAAATCTGGGCACAGTGCTGGGACTTTCATATGTTCACACGGCTGGGTGACAGTCGAGCTCTACCTACAGCGCAGATGTGGCAGTGTCTGATTAACGTCCTCCAGTAACCCCTGCTACACTGAGCGAGGTGGACGTTCAGGTAGCCTGCTGGGAGTAAAACAGAGCCGGGTGTGAGTCATGTCTACATGCTCTCAGGTGCAAGTCTTTGATATTCAGAGCGAGGGCTCCGTGTCGTGGATTCAAAACCAGTCAGGAGCCGGGATCTGCGATGGTGCGATGTGATGGTGAGTGTGTGGGTGTTCACTTGCAGGAGCTTTCAAAAGTGAACTAAGTTAAAGAATGAGGAAAGGAGAGGACAGAGAGGCAATTCTGAGTCCGACAATGAAGGACTACAAAGGTTCTGCAGCCGCATGTTCGGAGATTTAAATTTTGCCATGTGGAAGGCTTAACCTTTTACCACGCAAACAGAAAAATAATAACAAATTTGAAAGTTTTTTTTTTCTTCCAGAATTAAATTATGGTTTGTGGAAGCTGGAAGGTGTTTGAGAACCATTATGCATTTTAGAGAAAAAGTACACCCTGTTAACCTGCCCCGTCTATGTTGCCAGCAAAGGTAGTATAACACAGGAGATCTAAAAGTCTCAAACACACACCTTTACAGTATAAATACAGGAAGTGGATTCCTGCTACACTGTATTGAGAAGCTGTTGTTAACTCAACCAGCATGCCTTCAACATATATCGAGATGTTTCCTCCTCTGCTGCACTGATGTATTACAGCTGATAGCTTATCTCTAAGATTTGTGTCAGTCTGTAACAAAGTCAGCGAGGCTGGAACACTTTACATCAAACAGTAGAGTCTCTACACAGTTAATGTGTAAATCTTTTTAGCAGGTAATAGGAAACACCGCCATTGCCTGGATGTATAAATCGCTCGCCAAGCTGGAGGTTTACTAGAACAGTTCATCCAGATTTAACGTTCATTGCCAATCACTTTCTTGCCATCACAGCTCTTGGGTCACTGTGGCTCAGTATGTAGAGCAGGTCGCCCACAAACCGGAGGTGTAGTGGTTTCAGCATCACAACATACCACAGTGCCCAAGTGTGCAAGGCACTGAACTCCCAGCAGCTTCTGGTATGTGTGTGTGTGTGTGTGTATGACATTAACCAACTCTTTAAGAAGAAAATACCACCAAAATGCTTTTGTTCCAAGCGAACTACTACCACAAGCACAGTGGGCAACTGGGTGGTACCAACCAAAGCCATGTATGGAATCCATGTGTCTGTATCATTGCTGTAATTGCTCCACTTCAGACTTGCAATTAGTTAAACTTGATTCCAGTCCACTTTCGGTTGCTAAAGTTTGTTAGTTTTTTTTTTTTTTTCTGTATCATGCCGGGTTTCATTAAAATTCCATGGTCATCCAGTGCGCAACAAACAGCTAATTAAAAAAGTGGCTTTGGATCCTTTCCAGGCAACCTATAGACCAGTTCATCATAAATAAATTAAAATAATCCAGCATCAGACAGGCAATGATCCCAAATCACCGTTTGCTATAAGGGGACAAATAGCATGAACGGAGCTTATTTAAATAAAATAAGATTTGATATTCATACTCACCATTTTTTGTTTGTTTACAGCCACTGATGGTAAGAACGACACCGGGACTGAAGTGGTGTTGATTTTTGTTATTTTTACACAAGAAGTTATTGGTTTTCTAACATCATACTTGAGAAAAAAGTTCAAAATACACAGTGTAAACCGGGCTGAATCTAACTGCAAATCTTTTATAGACAGATAAATATGTCATAAAGTCACTATCACATCCATTACAAAAACATAAATATTTTAGTGTCATCCCAAAAATATTTCAGTTTCTTCTGTTCCTGTCTTGTTCTAGTTATAAAAGTAAGACATCTCTGTGGACAGGTTATTTAGTCTTTATCCACAAATAACCAAGCTTGACATTTATGACAATCATGTCAGAAGCTACCAGAGTCTACATACACCAAGGTGTAGGATCTCACAAGTACTACTAGATCTGTTCAGTAATAGAGGAGAGGAGGAATAAAACAAACAGCTGCCTTGTTTTTAATGGACAAACCCTATGATAGAGAGCGGAGGAACGCTCCCGTTATGACCTTTTCAATACATCTCCCATACATATTAACCTTGTAGGTATAACGGGAAGGTGTGGGCGGGATGGACTGGCAATGACTGTCCTTCAGGGACGAGTGTTGTGGGTATGGTGTGTGTGTGTGTGTGTGTGTGTGGAGGGGGAGGTGTGCGGCTGCTATTAACTTCACTAGTGAATGGATTCCATCAGTAGACTGGCAGACTGAAGAAAGGAAACTGTGTGATTCATTTACTCCAGCTCCCACTCCCAGCTGAACAGTCAAAACACATAGACTGAATAGTTAGGAAATGTCACAGCTCTGACTGGCCAATGTCAGGTCTGGAGGTGTAAGATTACTCAGTTAAGAAAAAGGTTTCTCAAAACCATTTCGCAAAGTGGTTATTTAACAAACAGAAGGAATGAAAATAGAGTTAAACCAATATTT
Source organism: Mugil cephalus (assembly GCF_022458985.1). NCBI lineage: Eukaryota > Metazoa > Chordata > Actinopteri > Mugiliformes > Mugilidae > Mugil > Mugil cephalus. The sequence goes on from NC_061784.1 coordinate 3,890,463, forward strand.
CTGACCAATTTACATACATCTATCTGTGTACCCAACATCTAAAGGTCTATTACCAGAGAATTTAGTAGACAGAGATGTCTCTGAATTTTTCACAGTTCAAAAAATTTCGTGTGAAGTCAAGAGGTTTGACTTACAGGGATGACTTTTACATAGATTTGCCTGGGTCTGCTTAAATTAATCTATTAATAGTCAGGAGAAAATGAGATTCTGATTTTGATGCGATTCTTGTGATACGCAAGTTTAACACCTGTTAGACTAAAAAAAAAATAATAAAAATAAATAAATAAAAAATAAAACATGTGTCATGCATTACATAAAGTGGGTATTTACAGGTTTTCCATTCTGCACCGCTCCATGGTCAATAAGGAAATCAAGACAACCGAGTAATAGCAGATGTATGATAATAGTAAGCGGTTCTGTATAAAGCAAAAATGGTGCCTTCAATGGCCAGCAATCTCACATGAGTCATTATGTCTGATGCTATCTCTGCGTGGTTATATAAAAGCTAAGGGATATGAGGTCATCTTAAGGACAGGTGCACCCTGTGGTGTCTACACTGTTCTTTTGTCATGCTTCTATATTGCAAGATGTCTCCATGCACACAGAGAGTCACATTCGGAAGTGAGACCATGATCATCAGGTTGACGTCAAATGGCTTCCATCACTTCCTCAATCAGCAGATCTGAAAATCACTGAGCTTTTATGGGACATCCTGGAGAGCAGAGTGTGGAGTGGATTTCCTCCTCCTTCATCCCTCAAAGCTTTCCTTCTTCAATGAAGGGTAAACATCCAATTACTTACAGTCCACAACTTGTGAGGCAGCGCTCCGTGTGGGACTGAAACTGCTCTGAAGGGTGGTCCTACCCCCTTATTAGCCACTTGATGTTCAAAGACTGTTTAAGATTTCCACTCTTTTAAAAAAATATTTTTTCAACAAAGACATTTTCAACAACCCGGAGACTTAAGTCTTTCTCTGTAGAAATCTGCTTTAAAATAGTGATAACAAGTTTAGTCTCTGGCTATAACCAAGTGTGTCCAAGTCTGATTTGTACAATAAGACCTAGACGAACACCATGCACACACTTGACTTGATGGCTTCCAGTGTGAAGCCTTGAAGTCAACTTTTATGTTCAGTGGCGGTACAACCAAATCATCTGCCATCATGGTAGCGGTAGATCTAACTGAACATTTGTGTAGCACATCACACATTACCCAGTGACTGCAGACAAGTTATAAACTACTGATATCATCCATCTTTATCACAGATAAATGTATGATTGCTGAAGTTATGTTGAACTAAGAGCGTTACCCCTGGAAAATGAAATCTTATGATGGGTCCTACCTCATCTAAAAACCCTAACATCATCTTAGAGAAAATAAAATCTCTCAGCAACATGAAATCGACTAACTTTACAGCACTATGTTTAACCTATTTATCAAATTTAGCTTTTGACAATATGGTTTTTCCACTCCCTGTAAAGCAGTGACATAGCATGGCACTAGTAAACAGATTAACGCTGGTGTAGCCTCACAAACACATGACCACACATCATCAGTCTTATAGTCTTGTATTTGGCAACTCATAAAGTCACAGTATGTTTATCTTCCTACCTGTTTAATTCAACAATATATTAAATGCTATTTTCAACACTTTATTGTTCTGAATTACTTCTCTAAGGTGTTGTCCTATGTCAGTAAGTGTGGGTGTGTGGGTTGTCCTTTAATCCCATCCAGCTGCTACTGCATCTGCTACGCCTGCAAATGTTCCACAATAAAAACCCTCTAAAAAAAATGCATGGTTTCGATCTTCTGATACGCTTTAGGGCTTTTAATTTGAAATGTAGAGCACTGATGAAAACAGTAATGTTAACAAGGCAACCTTATGGCATTTTCTTCATAAAGTGCAAGGTCTGTCCAACCTCAATCAACAATATGACTGTAGATACAGGTGGTAATGTCTTGTATCATGTCCTGTATTATGTCCCCGCAGATGTCCAGACTTGTTTTGTGCAACCAGAGCAGAGATGTATTTTTTTTTTTTTTTTAACTGTTGGTGCAATAGTGATGTATGAGATAAAAAGGCCTGGCTGGTTGGATGGACTATTAATAAACTATATCTACGAAAAACATTACCTGAATCACTGCCATGTGTAAATTGGGTGATGAGTCTGTGACTGATAATTCACGCAGTATATATAGTCGTGCTGTTTCTATTTTTCTTATTTGCCAAATGCTACTTTCCGTTTTTCTTCCAGTTTGTGTGCAAATATTAAGGCCCTGTTAAGACCTGGTGTACAGCGTGTCTCAAGCCATGACTTGGGATCTTGGGATCATAGTCTTGTGATCATGCTATGTGTGGATATAAATAAGGCAAACTTTGGAATGCAGTAGAATACTGTACAAACCACAGATGTGTCAAAGCAATAGATCTACCACTGTTTCACAACCGTGTTCAGCTCTATTTGGTGTTTGCACGCTCCAACATGGCCTCATGATGCAAATCTGTGGACGTAAGGGACAGTACTTTAACTTGGCCAGTTGTGTTCAGATCGCTCAGGACTCATGTTAAAATCAGAACTGAACAGGGTCAAAGTTATTTTAGGGGTAATACACAGGTGTCAAACAAACGGCCCGTGGGCCAAGAGCGGCCCACCGGAGGGTCATATCTGGTCCGCAGCATGGATTTGCAAAGTGAGCAAATTACATAAAAGACTGCAAGGAAAATAACTGCTATTTCTAATGTGTCCACTGTTTTAGTAAGATAAGTGGACAGAACACAACAGTGAGACCCATGACTAAACAGCAGACAGCAATGGGTCCAAATTACATTTATATTCCCTACGATTTTTTTATTATTATTATTATTATTTGGAAGGATGGTTTATTAAATATAAACACTCTCCTAACTTAGTTGTTCTCCTTTGCACTAAAACAAAGAAAAAAATATGGAGTTGTCATTGCTTATAGATTGTTGTGCTGTTATCTTACTGGCCTGGCCCACTTGAGATCAAATTGGGCTGCATGTGGCCCCTGAACTAAAATGAGTTTTACACCCTTATTCGGTTGTCCTTGTGTAAGCTGTCTAGAGGAATCCTCTCAGGAAGTCAGGAAATACTGTTCTGGAAATCTGCCAACCACAACACTTAACTGCCCTCAAAGCAGATCTCTAATAGTTATTTTTTTTTAATCTAGCCACTTATGAGAACTTTTGGCTTCATCCTGCCTGTGTTACAACAATTATGTGAAACACATCATAAAGTGAGTTTATAAGTTCTCTCCAAAACAAATTAGAACATGAAAACTTGGAAAACAAACGAGCAAAGAAAAGCACTGTACTTTGCATTTTTTTTAGGCACCAAAGGTAAAGCGATTAACTCCATACTGCAGTGAATAACCTAAATAAAGTCAACATTTGGTTTTAATACTGCCTTTAAAACTGCTCAAATACTCTGGGCTACACGTGCACACAGTTTTGGTTTTGGCGCTTGGCAGGTAGTTTGTTCCAATCATCTTGAAAAAGTTGTCACAGTTCTTCTGTGGATTTAGGCTGTCTCAGCTGCTTCTGTCTCTTCATGTAGTCCCAGAATGACTCAATGATGTCGAGATCAGGGCTCTGTGGGGGCCAAACCATCTGTTGCAGGAAGCCTTGTTCTCCTTCTTGTCGCTTGAGATGGTTCTTTATTAGCGTGGTTGGGGGTCATTGTCAATCTCCACAATGAATTTGGGGGCAATCTGAAACCTCCCTGATTCTATTGACTGATGGAAAAAAAAAGCGAAAAAAAAAAAAAAAAAAAAATGCCCTCAAAGTGAAATTGACAGATATATCTATACAAGTTGTCTTCTAATAGCTGTTTTTATATTATTATTTATTTATTTAATCACTGTAGAGAAACATTAACAAGGAAGATTCATAAAAAGGAGAAAAACAAGGCCCTTTTAATGAAAACTACATTGTATATTGTACTATTGCGTACCTACAATAATATATGTAGTAGAAATGCCGTCCTATATTAGCCTCTTCCTCAGCGACTTGGAGAGTCACAGCTTATTCTCTTCCTGAGTGCAGTAATTGGTTGGTCATATCACGAAGACCCAGTGAGAAATTGACGACTAACAGAAAATTCCTCCCTCCCGGTGTGATCATTCGCTACTGTTGAATATTAAAAATAACACATTAAAGAACATTACCTTGAAGCACTTGACTAAAACCAATGTGAGTCCATTTTAATGGCACACTGCTTGCTCATCAGAGCCAATACTTGATAGGTATTATTATGAATTAGCTGCGCATGCATAACAGCAGGGTGGGAAGTGATGGAAGGACTCCTGTCTGAGGAAATGGAATTCACAACCTCTCCTTAGCTGTAATAAGGTGCTGCCTTAGTACAGTGGGATAGAGACATTCATGTATGAGGAGGGAGTGATACAGTGTTAAAAAAGTATTTGAAAGGTGTCAAGCCATCTTCTGTTTATTGATTTTTACTCTGAATATTTACTGCTTTTAAGCTTTAAGCTTTAAGGGGACGAGCATAAGCCATAGCTTAAGGGTGTTTCAACATTCACATGCAGACCTGGAGGAGACAATCAATACTTTTATCACATCCTACATGTGCTAAAGCAGGGCCATGTTTAAGTCAGTGCAGCTGGTGGGGCAGGCTATGACACTCTTGCTAAGCAGCACCCTAGTATTAATAATACATGAAACAGAATTCATAGAGAGGAAGTGCTTTGGAGAGTGAGGCCTCCGTGGCACATGAACACAGGGTGATTGACTAAGTCACTTAAAGGTCCGGTCACTCACATCTGAGCGGACACTGACCCATTACACTGGCAGAGCTCTTGAGAGGACGGGCAAGGAGAAGGTGGGGTGCCCTGTACATTCACAAGCCTCCCAAGTGGGGTGGAATTTCTGTCCACATCAATTATTCAAGAACCATCTTGGATAACACTCATAGGCAGGATGGATGAGGTCTATTTCTGTATAGTACTTTATAAGGATGAAGACAGGAGGCATTTTTTATTTTGTGCGCTGGCGCTTCAGACACCGGATAACCAGCTCACTATGAGCAACTAAGGTAAAAAGCCCCTTTTTGTCTCTGAAAAATGCTCTCAACACACTCCAAATTCTGTTCGCTTTGCCGACATTCCCAGATGTCAGCACTTTGTAGTTCTGAGGGTCACATTTATTTCCTGTATCCAAAGAAATTTAATGTACAGCTGGTGTTGCCAATAGGGACCCTTACAAAGGTGATAAAACCCTCAGAAAGCATGTCCATGTGCTGTCCTTTCACACCGAACCCCCTCAGGTTTTCTGTTAAGGTTTCTGGGACCCTCAGATGGGTCGCGAGGTTTTGTTTGTGCTGCTGTAACTAGCAAGAAAGGCATGGACTAGTGCTCTTACAGTCATTGAGGCATCTTCGGGCCCCGCCCTGTGAAGTACTGCGCGTCACACAGTGTATCACATCACAGCTGCATGAGGTCAAAAGTGCTTGAACTCTCCAGGCCGCGCAGTAACAACTTCTCAGCTTGCACTTCACATTGCCCCTCAGTGGCAAAGGTTTGCTAAATATTTATAACCACGACAGTAACTGTCATTAACTCTGACACATCAGCAGGTCGGGTGTATGCAATGACTGCTGCTTCAGAGCCATTTGGTGTTACTGGCAAGATACAGCAGAAAACAAAAGTAACCTATAATTTATCTCCCCTACACTTTCTGCACATTTTCTTTCTCTGATAATAATAATTTCGGTTGCAATTTTATAATAGGATATACAATGAAACCTATATGCACAGAGAAAATAGAGGGATAGGACTATTATTTTTATGATGTCTTAGGGCGGTAAAAGCCAACAAAGTGGAAACTAAGGGGAGACACCACAAACCAAAATGTGTTTCTATGGACTTTTCAATTTTGAGATTGAGGGTTATTTTGCTCTATGTCTTCTTTCAGACCGGTTCAATGAAACCGTCCAAACATTTAGGTGCTAATCTGACTACACTTTGTCTATGGGAAATGTATATATTTAAATATATGATCTAAGAGAAAACTTGAAATACAATTGTGCACTTTATCATGCATAAGTTTAACTGGCAGTGTGACCACACGGCTGATCTTTTTGGTAGTTGTAGTAGTAGTAATAGTAGTAGTAGTAGTGGTAGACGATTAAATGCTTAATTTCTCATTTTGTACCGGTTTTCTAACTATTGCTAGTCATTCAGTTCGTAAGATACACAAATATGCTCATCTATGAACACATTATCCACACAAATATCTAATATTCAAATCATAGCTCAAATATATACATCATACAGTGTCAGTATTTATATTGTATGAATCTGTAGAATCATGTGAACGTTTTAATAATATGTCAAAATAGCACACTATTAATATAGATTAAAAAATAATGATATTTAATCGTGACTAATTGTATTTCTTAGAGTGGAAGTCAAAATGTTGATATCAACCACATAAGTGTTGTGGTAATAACTATATATAAATACATAAATATTTTTTAGCCATACGTTCTACGTACTAGAATAGAGTCTGGCATCACTGACTTTCCTTGTGGGATACATGTTTCAACTAATAGAGATAAAAAATACATAGCATGCAACCAATCAGAGCCATCTTGATGTACACAAATCTCCACTGTGCTTAGATGACGTGTATGACTATATCCTTGTTACTATTTTGTCCATCTCTGCCCTCTGATTTAATTGGCCATGCAGGAATTGAATTTTCAACTTTTATAAACAATTTATTTAGGGTTCTTCAATCTCTAAACCAGAAAAGTTAAATTCTGTAGCATTTACATACACAAACCATGTCAGTTTTAATCCTATCTATAGTCTTAAGGTTTCTACACAGGGGTTTGGACATAGATCATTTACAGTCTCAATTATATATTTTTCCTGGAAAAAAAATATTAAAAATCTATCCTTTTAATTTATTAAGTAAATGCAACAAATTTTAAGCATAAATCAAGGAGGGCCCACATGCTATCCATGAAGGGAAAAGGTAGTTTTCATTTTGCCACATTTTAAAAATAGTTCTGAAATAATGCTTCCTCTGCGATATCCCTTCTCTGGGTATAATGTGTGTTTACTGGTGGAGTGAAAATGCCAAAGATTCCCTGGGCTATCAAAGTTGGCACGACGGCAACACAATTTGCGAGTTTGAATCCACTTGAGCAGATGTTTCTAGCAGCTGGACCAGTTACAGTGGGCCGACTGTGTACACACCTCACCGCTGACCATGTATGTACCATGTGCTCATTTTACCCCATAAAATCTGTTAGACAGAAACGTATCAGGAGATTTTACCTTTCTAATACTACTATTTAATAGCATGCTGGACGCGTCTAGTAGTTACTCTCCTCTAATGTATGTTCTCCTGGGAGGCCTGCAACAAATCAACAATGTTTAATGCTTTGAGTTTTTTTTTTTTTTTTGGATCATTTGTTGACTATAGTGAGAGACACGATTAACTTGTGTTCTTTTTATTCCCGATTGAAACACCTTAATTAACGCTGTGCTGCAAATTTAATAATGCATTTATAGGGAACAATGTATTTTATGAATTAATAATGATTACCATAATCTCGGACATTCCTAATTAGAACTACTGTTTACGATCCAATTATCATCTCATTAGAACTTTTGACAAATAGGTGGAGTTGGAACTAAATGAGGCTCGTTTTTCTACAAGTTAGAGAGGTACAAACAAACAAACAAAAAATTATGCAGAAATGTTCTCCAGAGATGTTGTAGCAGGGCTGGCAGGAAACAAACGCTAACAGTTTTTGTAACTTAAATTGTGAGGGAATAAGTTTTTGAATACGGTACTGAAATCAAGAGCTGACAGTCGACTGACGTCTGGTATTTGTGTGTTCATGCGTCCATGTCGAGGGAACCGCAACATTTGATTGTGACAGAATGTCTTCCACGCGCACACAGTTATTTCTGTCACACCCTGGCTTTCTTTGTTTCAGTCTCGAGCTCTGGCTGAGATGCGCTGCTGAGACACGTGGGGATGTATACTGGGGTCATATGTGACCAGGACCGATCCCTGGTGAACATGGTTCTACTACACTGATCCTGTCAGTCAGATAGCCAGTCAGTCAGTCAGGCGGTTTCAGGAAAGCGCTGGGAGACAGAGACAGAGAGAGCAAGAGAAGACACACACACACACACGCAGAGAAGGAGCGCCACAAGTATTCCCTCCAGTCAGTCACGATCCACAAAACCGTTCAAATGATGCAGGATTTCTCAAGAGGCCTGTGGGGTGGAACTGGGTGAAGGAGGACCTAATGTCACACTCGCTACACTGAGGTCGGTTCCTGTCAATTATCACAAGGCACATGATGACTTAGAAAACTGCTACTGAACTCTGTAGAGCTCTGAGATGACCATATTACTGGTGTAAATAAAACAAGCATCACTGGAACTCTGTGGAAGGTGTTAATCCCTGACTAATGAACTCTGCCTGTGCCAGTAGCTTTCCTGTTGCATCCCTGGACATCTCCACCTGTGTGTGTGTGTGTGTGTGTGTGTGTGTGTGTGTGTGTGTGTGTGTGGGGTAGGGGATTCAGAAAGGGAGGGACAGGCTCCACTCTCCCGTCCCTCAGCCTGACAGGCAGAACTCAGCCACACAATTTCACGGTTTGTGGGCAGTACACACCACTGCTTTCCCATCCCTGAGAACCAGGGACCCACAGTGTGTGTATGTGTGGGTGCGTCAGCCTGTGCATATGAACATGGGCACACATACACTCACACCAGCTCTGCTATTAATAGTTGGGAAAAGGAGAAATCAAATATTAATCCTTCAACGTCCACCTGGAATTGAAAAAAAAAAGAAGAAGAAAAAAAAAAGGTGTGCGGACTTACCATTTTGTTATTGATTTCATGAAAATGAATTTCACAGACTTTCTCTACGATGTCTTCACTCTCAAAAGTTATGAAACCAAATCCTATGCAGAGAGAAACAGAGGGGAGAGAAAGGTGGAGAGTTAGTGGAGCACCATAACAGACCTCCAGCACCACAAGATGGAATATTATCACCGGCCACATCCAGAAACTATGACAGTACATCTGTGGAGATTGGCTTGGGCATGAAAAAGAACAAGTGAACAAGACAGACATTGTCCTCTTTAAATCAGGAATATGATGAAATCTGCCACATTATTAAGGGCACTCAAGGACCTCTTCTACAAAGAGAAGATGGAAAAACAGCACAAAGCTCATTTAATGAGATTCAGGGAGCTGGGGCCCAGCATCTGAATTTCATTAAATGCATTTTGTGTTCTTTTTATTGAAATCTCACTGTATAACAAGCCCTCATTTTTATGTTAATACAGGCCTCAGAATGAATGTGTCGTTGACAGTGGGATTTTCATGCCATATTTATAGGATAAAAGCTTAACCCCTCTTTTAACACAAAGACAGAGAAACAAGATGGTTTTAGACTTTTGAACACGAGTGGATTGCTATGCTCTCCTCTGTGTTTTGATGGTGATACACAAAGCAATCTAGCTTCTGTGTAGCCGGGGTTGAAAGGAAAGCAGATATTCTATTACTTTTGCAAAAGAGAAACTGTTAGTGAATAAAGCAGCAAGTGGGAGTGAAAGGACACGAGTTTCCTTTCAAAGCTGCGAACGGCCGAAGGAAATAAAATCGCCTCCGATTGCGCTTAAACAGCCGCCACTATAAACACCACGCCATCTGACTGACACACACACACACACACACACACACACACACTCCCACAGACGGCACCATCAATCTGCTATCACGGAGCATCAGATGACACCGGCTCCATGTGAAAAGGTACTAATGTGAGCAGTTGTTACTTGAAGGGACTGGGAAGACAAATCCATGTGTTCAGGCATCAGCTCGCAGGATAAATCTCAAGGTCGAAGACTCAAGGGGAAGCCTTTCAGAGCCCGGTATCCTGCGTGCGTGCAGAAATTCACTTACGGCACGCACAGTTCGATACGACAGGGTATACAAGCAAAAGAGAACCGTCTGAGATTCTGCTGTATTTATTGTACTGAGACAGTTTATCCCTTTAATATCTCCGGCTGCATTAGGCCATTGCTGGCTATGCTGCAAATCAATAAGCAGGGCTGCTTTATGGCAGTATTGGATTTACAGGATTTTTGAATCAATGTAATTAAGCACCTTTACCTGTGAGGTATTTAATACAACCCATTCCCATTTGGTTAGTCTATACACAAACCATGAGCCATATTGAACACATGGCTATATTTTTAGTTATTTCACAGTATAAAGTCATGCATACCTTATCCATATCACCCACTCCTACTGTGTGAATGCTGTTTGTTGAATATTTAACAGCTGTTGATTTTTGCGTCTATGCATAAATAGTAAAGTGAAGTGTATTACAGTGTATTACACTTCTCTAAGTAGCTTATTCTGTTAATGCATCATATCATGCAGGAAATATCCAGATTTCTTTGTCAGGAGCTCCTCGTGCTGCTTACTACAGTAGGCATCCTATCACAAGCACTGACATTTATACTTCTGCCATAAAGTCTTTATCTCTCACTAGCATTTTCCTCTGCTGCTCCTCCTTCAGTTCCTCCTCCATGAATAACAAAAGAATCTCCTCGAGCCCTTCTCCTGACACGAGCCGGAACGTATCAAAACAGTCTCGTCAAAAGAAGGGCTGGAATCCTAACGCCCGGGCTGATTAAAAACGAGAAACATCTAATCTAATGAGGCCTCGGCTGTGAGACAGACTATCAATTTCCACCGCGATATCTCAACGCCGAGTTCTAGTGCGAGCGCGCGGCACATGCGGGAGGACGGGGGAGACAAGGGACAGGTGACGGCGGCGGGCTGGAGCGGGGTGGGGGAGAAGCACCCTCTTCTCCCGCTCACCCCACCTCCATGGCAGCGCAAGGAGCACTTTTGACAACCAACAAATCAACCGCCAGGAGTAATTTGTCACGGAGGGGTGTAGGCAGAGGGAGTGGAGTCTGGGGGAACGAGGAAGGAAAGAGAAAAAGGTGGAGATGAAAGGAGAAGGGGGGGTGGGGAGAAAGACAGAAAAAGTGACAAGGAAAGAGGTTAACACACACGGCCCCTGTCGCCACACTCCTTCCTGCTGCTACAGGCAGCTCCTCCATCAACTGACAGGACATTTTCCACTGCACCATTATATCCAGCGGGGTCAGGGCCGAGCCACACCACCACAGATACCACCAGCAGGGCCCTTCCACCCATGACTGGATCTGTTTAAACGAACAAAAAGACATTTTTTCTGTAGTGTAAACTACCGCTACAATATGTACATACACACACACACACACACACAAAAAAAACTACACAACAAACATCGCTATTTCTCTCGCTCCTCGGCTCAGCACACATCTCCCTGATCAGTCCCCCGTGGTCTATCTGAACTTCTGTCCCCGCCATTGCAGTGCAGTTCTTTGCTCTACTATCCTATTTTACAGACCCCACAGACAATTACAGGCCACAAAATAGCAGCAACAGAAACATTCCTCTCTCCCGTGCTCGTTCTGCGGGGTGTCAGCAGAGAGAGATTGTCTCCACGCGTTCCAGCCATCCTCCTCCAACTATCCACACATGGCAGAAGGCTGACCTCCTCCAAACTACTAAAGACTGTCAGCGCTGACAGACACAAAGAGGGAGCCGTCAACATGCTCACACTAAAGAACGTTCCCACAGCTTAAACAATAACCTGTAAATGGAAACACATGGACGTCTTATTGGAAGGCTGATAATAGGTGTTATGTGGCTACTGCCTGAGACCTCTTGGCTGCACTCACTCACACTTATTAGCCAGCACTGGGCTTGGCCTCATCTCATCGCTCCGCAGAATCGGCAGGGAGCCCGCTTTCACGGCCTTTTACCAGCTTCATCATACTCTGTCTTTATTTCACACTCAGAGCAGGTTTCTCTGCTTACGTTGGTCCAGTGCTTCTCACCCACTTTCACCCACCCCGACTGGAAATAAGGCTGATTCTGCCAGAAGCAGATTACGGGAGAGCTTACAAATTGATGCAGCTATGTTGACTTGAAAAGTGGCATCGCAGCTTTAAAATTAAGAACCTTTTTTAGAGTATGAAATTCTCCCAGTCAATTACTCACATTGAGGCAATATTTGAGAATTTCACAAATGTTATACGTTGACATGGAAATGAGGTATTGTGTGGTTGAATACGTGCTAATTTGCATACATTTCCAGAATATAAAACATGAACATTGGATAAAGCCAAGTTCAAAATTCCTGACACATGGGAGTCAAAGGTTTTCACAGAGGGAGTCTTATTTAATCTTTTCTTATCACTCTCAATAGCCAGAAAAAAAAAATCCATTTGTGTCACATTTTTAAGAATAAAATCTGGAATAAATCAGCTGATGAATGATATATGAGCAAATGCCCTCTGTAAAAACCTTCAGAATATAGATTGGAATGAAACTGTTAAGTGTAGGGTATGTCGGCGCTGATGAAATGGAGAAGTCTGGCCCCAAGTTGGAGAAAAGACGCATCGCGAGGAAACAGCCTTTTTAGATATCTTTTGTAAAATGCCATATGATCGTAGTGGAAGTCATTATTCATGGTTCAACATTTAAACAAAAAGATGTCACCATGATATTACCGGTTGATTACTTATATTAAGGTATTAACTAATCAAATAAAGAGTAACTTTACATTTCCAGTAGATAAAGTGTAGTTAAATAACACCTAAATGTTTACTTTGGACTTATTTAAAAGAGGATACATTATGGAAGAAAAAAGGGCTGAAAATCTGAAAATTATCTTGTGCAGATGTGTTTGCACTAGATGTTTCCCCTTGGCTTTTTTTCTTTGGAGGTCTGATACCATCTCTTCTGTATATATATGTACAGTATCTCTGTAAACCAGATTTAGAAATCACAGTCATTTATCTTCATGCTACATGTATAAAATGTCAATCAAAGTGTAGGCGGTAAAGGTGCGTGCACAATTTTGCATGCTATTATTATTGCAGAGATTTGTGAGGACGTGAACACACAAGGGGCAGAGATACGGATGACACAAATTTACAGCTTCTATGTGGTAGCAGGAACCCCCCCCCCACTCACCCCCCCACTCCCTGATGACTGCAGCTAAATATACTGCAATAAGTACATGAGAGCGAATGCAAAGCACATATGTATTATCGGTGACATACAAGGAATGCACCTAGAGCTCATTACACGCCTTTCTAGGTCAGTGTTAAGCACAGACTGAATTAAAACAAAGAATACTGTTGGGCTGTTATATGTCACATGTCATGCATATTCAGTAATGACCAACTACAATATGGCAGCGCATATTGAAGCTTAGCTGCTTTTGGATATTAACGGTATTTTGGTTAACGTACAGAGCACGTAAACTTCTATGTCTAATGCTTTCACAGTAGGGCTGTACACTGCTACTGATTAGAACTGCATCTAATGAGAGGAGCCTGCTGCTCAGCACCTCTCGCTGCTTGCCCTGTCAACATGGAGTAAAGAAGTGGAGCGACCTGGAGGAAGTGTCAGTCATGTCTCCTGGGACATAGCACGAAGGGAATAAAGTCACCCTGACATGATTTGCAAAAATACACCCGAGCACAACTACAAAATCGCGCACATGCAGCGCACGCACGCCTGCCTGCTATAGGTCATAGGTGCAAACCACCTGGAGGTACAGCTGCTCCACCTATACTTCCCCTATTGAAATGGTTACCCTGCCCTAAATGCATAATCCAAACTTCACCTGTGCTGTCAGGACTAACCCTACCAAAAAAATAAAATAATAAAATAAAATAAAATAAAAAAATAAATCCAGCACCGTCTGTCTGCCTGTGTGCCCTATCCTCCAAGACACATCTTCTTGTAATGCAGAGGAGCAGAAAGAGGCAGTCCGAACACCCACGGCACAGTTAGAGTCCTTTGATCAGTATTTCCGTCTGCTATTACTAGAGATCCAGAGCCCCAGGCAATAATCTCCTGTTTAATACAGTTAACGCCCTGAACTCTCTAACAGCACAGGGCACGTATAGCTGAGAAGAGAAGAAAAAAGAACACATCTTGGAGAATAATGTTAACTAGAAAGAAATAGCATCTGCCATTATCAGGCTGGCATCATACAGTATCTCTGCAGAAATATGTAGAGCATCCACATGGGCATACTCAAAGATCAACATGTCTTTTACACCTATTATATATGCACCTCTCCTTAAATAACAAGGTGTGGCAATTATCCATAGCAAAATTAAATATAGGCTTTAGTTATTGGATAGCATAGAGACAACCACACACACACACAGAGGTAGAAAGACAGACACATAGAGATAAAATAGGCCCCACAGGGATACCCAGAGTCCCTGATCACAAGTCAAGAACCCAGCTAATGAAAATCCAAAACAAATTTATGTGACTGCTTTGATGCGTCCCAGTCCGTGGGGGGAAACGACGATGGACGATGTAAAATTAATCCCAGAAGGGTCCCAGCACTGTGAGCCAAGATAACATGCAGAAGATAAGACTGATAAAACGTTGTTAGTTTAACTGTAAGATCACAACACAAACACACGATGGTATTTATCTCCATAGCTCTTAGCTCCTTCAAATGCAACAATCATATGTGTACAGCTGTATAAAAAGAGACTAGATGCTATAAGCACACAACAACAACATGAATGACATCATTCCTCAGGTAAGAAGTGCTGCCAAGCAAAGGTAAAGGGAACTTCCTGTTACATTATATTCAGTAGGTATGAAGAGTCTGACTTAACTGCTTATCCTCTGTTTGAATAAAGTGGGCCTTCAGCCTGGGTTATCTGTGTCTCTATGTTGTAGAATGTCAGCCAGTGTATTCAGCAGACATTGTAGTTGCAACAATGTTTTTTTTTTAGTGTGAAGTGCAAACGCTTCATATACTGAACAGTTAAGAAGGTGATGATGGAAAAAAGAAGGGAAAACTAATGAAAAACATGTCATACACAATATGATCATGTGTGTAGGTCTGCAAATGCAATAGCACCCGTGGGACTTCACCAATGCTAATCAGTCTTTGGACTTTGTCTGCACAGTGTGCAGCATGTCAACGCTCAATTTGAGCAAAGCATAAGGGTGATGATTACTCTACTGAATGTGTAGGTGGATGTACGCGCAAGCATCAGGTGGTGGAAAATTGGGCCCAACATTGGGCCGCAATTATCGCACATGTCAGTTTTTAGATCGCTAGCAACAGTTGTCAGGCTTTTATATGCTGGAACTTATTAGTTTAGACAACATTTAAAAGGACATCTCATTTCTGATTACTGAGAAATGTCATAAAGAAGCTTTTAATAACTGAGTGAACTAAAGCAACAGGCCAGAGAACAATTAGACGGCAGCAGTGTGACTGTAAATTGATGTAATTAGATTTCAGTGTGATTGCACTTTTCTTCACGCTTGGCCTTTATCATTTTATGGTGCCCAGGCGAGTTTGTACCGCCACTTGTTGGGAAATCTTTTTGAATATTCTGGTCTGATCAATTATATTTTTCCATTTATCTTTATTTCTGCAAACTGCAAATAGAAAATGGGAAGTGCAACATCAATGAAAAAGAAATGGCAGCCTTTTTCTCAAATGAGCAAAATGATGCTGTACCAGAGCAGACATCTGCCTTTAGGTGGCAATATTTACATTTAGAAACAGAAGACAAGGGTAAGTGAGTCACAAATGGGTGGACGGATGTACTGTATGCTTTCATTAAATGTTTACAGTAACAATATGTCTGCTTCTTCTGCATTTTCTGCAGATCAACTGGGCTCAGCGTGCATGCTGAGGGAACTAGTTTGTCTGTGCCTCTATGTAGGTCAGCTTTCAGAGTTGGCCATCAATTTCTACTGTCCTACTTAAAGAGACACCTCGTCTCCACACAGACACACACAAACAAGAACACCCACATTTGTAACATTTAGATTACATATGAAGACTGTAACCTCCACCCGTAACACGTCACTGATTTTTTTTTAATGCTTCAATCGCAACAATCCCAACGTCCCATCCCAGCGTTTCTACTAACTACAACCAATGCAGGGTTGGATGGTTAGTTCTTGCCCAGTGAGTGTGGTCAGCAGTAAGAGGGATCTCAACAGTGTCACAGTGTGTACTTGTGAAAAGAATAAGGCTCTCTCTATCTTTTCCAAAAATTTTAATTTTCTTCAAAAAAAAAACAAAAAACAAAACAAAACAAAAAAACATGACCTGGAGACTGAGAACTTTCACAGACATACTCTCTACCTTTTCAAGAAATGTTCAAACACTAACTCAAGAAAGGTTCCTCATTAGTTCCCATATATATCCATATATGTGAATTTCTCTCGGTCTATATGATCACAAGGCTGCTCAGGCCAGTCTGAATGGAGGCAGTTATCCATGGAAGAAGGTGACTAACCACCTCTCTGCTCTCTAGGACAGCAGGCTGAAAGCAGCACGCCATGAAGGAATAAAAGGAGCAAAGGGAAGAAGTCTACAAGAAAAAGGAGAAATGTCCTTTACTACATATTAAAAAATTGGACTATTTAAATCTGCACACTCTTAAGATTACAGAGATGTACGCTTAGGGGCTTTCTTGGAGTAGAAAGCACTGCAAAGCAGCACATGTGTCTACAGCAGGCAAACCATGAGTAGAAAGTGAAATGTGATAGGGATATTTACCTTTCTATATTAACCTCTTTTGCCCAAAGCAGGGTTGTTGAGTTTTTGTTTCTAATGAGGCTAAACCATCCTGCAGGTCAAACATGACTGTCCCTTTGCAACACAGTAAGAGCTCAGGAATTAAGCAGATGACTGAGCAACATTGTTGCTGGAGTCTGTGACTCTGTGTGGAGCGAACAGATGAGACAAAAAATTATTTTTTAAAACATCTTCACAATATAATCTCCTGTGCGTGTTGTATTTGTAAAATAAATGTGGCACCTGAACATATTTTTCACCTCCTCTCATATTCTACTACCACTTATCCTCACTAGCTGGTTTGCTGGAGCTTATCCCAGTTGTCATGGGGCGAGAGGCGGGGTCCACCCTGGACAGGTCTCCAGTCTATCACAGGGCTAACACAGCGACGAACAACCCTTCACACTCACACCTAGAAATCAATTGAGAATCACCAATCAACCTAACTTTCTTTGGAGGTGGGACCAGAGAACCCAGAGAAAACCCATGCAGGCACAGGACATGCAAACTCTTCCCAGAAAGGCCCGAGCTGGACTCAGACCCAGACTTTCTCGCTGGGAGGCATCAGTGCTACTACAGAGACGCAGTGCCGACCCTGAACACGTTTTTCCGTGTTGAAAATGCTTAGTGTTACTACAAGCTGTCCACTACCCTCTGTGATGCCTAGGGTTCTTAGTCTGCCGATCAATCAGAGGCTGCGTTTTTGACTTTGTGGCATTTCTGAGCTGAAGTGCCATGTGCAATGGAATAACAAGCAGCTGTCTTGTTTTGGGACTTATCAGTGAATGACGATAAAACATTAGGCTAGCATGGTAGCCTCAGACGTTTAGAGTCACTCTCAACGAGAAAAATGGCAGCAGTATTTGAAGTAAAATATTTCCGTTTGAAACGTGGCACACGCACCTGAAAATTTTACCAGTTTGCTCCATTTGGACCACAAAACTATTTTCCTGCCAATCAGACATTCCCGACCATTTGGCGAGTCATTATTGTCGAGCACTACTGTGACTGGCACAGTTTAAATTTTGTAAGATGAGTACCACGGCTGGCTCGGAGGTTAATGATTAATCACAATATATTCAAATTCATATTCCACTTCCCCCAGCCATTCCACACAAAGTGTAGTGCCTCTTTATGGACAAAATGCACTCTGAATGCACCCTCATTGTCCTTGCACACATGTCCTAGCACTCTGCAGCTGTGATTGTGCTGTGAAAGTAGAGCTCCGTGAGGTTTTCACACTTGTGAAAACATGTTCATGAATTCCATGTAGCCCAGAAATGTCAAGTAATGGTACCTGAGATTTAGATTGTGATAGGTAGGTTAGACTGTAGAAGCACATGTTGGTAATGCAGTGCCTAACAAATACTATTTTTGCTGTTGCAATTAGGTCATGAGATACTGGGGCTGGTTCCCAAAAAATTCAGTCCATTTAGGAAAGCAGACAGTCCTCTCTGCATCGCTCCCTCTATGTAACTTTCATTTTCTCTACATTTATAATATCTCTCAACAAGCCTCCTCTTGACACCGGGTATGTGGATGACGACTGGGTTGGACGCAACCATCAGTGGCCAATGGAACTGCAGAATGGACACCACTATTTGGACACAGTACTCACATTGAAATCTGTTCAAAAAGACTTTATTAGAACAGTTTTGTAGTTGCATTTCCATGCATTTCACATGTGCAAAGTGTTGGATGACTAAAACACACCAATCCAAACCAAATGCATATAAACTCGGTAGAACATAGGTCTTCAACAGGGCGTCCTCAACCCCTAGGGGGTCCGTGGAGGGGTTGGCAAAATCTTTGGTTGATTTGACATTTTTTATGTATTTTTCAACCCCCCTCCCAACAACTTTTTTTTTAATTACATATAAACATTAATGCAACACGGTCTGTTTGTCAGTTTCTTTGTACTGACTCACATCTTGGATCCAGCATACAGTAGATGCTGGTGCGGATTTATGGTCAGATCTTGCTTGCTGACCAAATTACAAATATCCCTGTGTCATCTTTGTTTAATTTCCCAGCCTGGCCACGCTGAAATTCGGTTTGACAGTGCTGTTAAAAAACGTGAACCTAACCTAATCGATGAAGTGACCTCTATCTACGATTAAGTGATGCAAAAATTAACGTTCTCTCTTCTGGAGTAATCCAATTCCATCGGCTAATATCCATAGTGTAAATACCCACATCCACACAAACAGGAAAAAAAGGAGGCACTGTGAGCAGGAGAAGGAAACTGATATAACCACCGAAAAGGTGACAGAGCTCTTCTGTATCAGCTACTGTTATCCCTCCATCTCTACGTGATGCCAGTGTTCTTGCCTGAAGACATATTGCACTTGTGCGGGCTAAGGCAGCAGCAAAGCTCATATTCTGAATACACACAATTTAAGCTGCTACAGACAAAGAGGCCAGAGATGAATACAAGCAAGGTTAGGTAAACACTGCTGAGGGTAAGACAGCAGGCCAGCATCACGAATGTTGAGAATATGAGCTCTAAAATTGAGCAAAACTGACCTGAACATAATTGCTCGCACTGACAGAATTTCTTTTGTACAAATGGGGTACGGGTGTAATGAGATACAAAGGTTTGAACCACAAGGGGATTCTTCATTCAAGAATGTCAGACTCTTTTGTGCCAAGCAATAGGCCGAGCTTAATAGATGTCTCAATTTCTATCACATACAGTAACAACCAATGCAGGGAGGAGATGGTGGGAGGAGGGGGCAGGAGCCTTTTCCAAAAGGCTCTGAGCCTGTGTGATGAATTTCTTTTGAGGTGCGAAGCAACGTGGGATTTGGAATGAATGAAACAGATATGCACCTTTTGTGTTTTCTGACCTATTGATATAGATATCAGTTTCATTAAACCTAATTAGCATTTCTCATCCCTGACGAAAGTGGAAAATCAGAAAGGGGAATAATAACTAGCGAGTGTGAATGCAGTCTGGATGGAAACGATGATCGCTCAGAAGTTTGACAGGGAGTTTTTGGTCAGAACAGGAAACCTGGCAGGAAGTTGTTGAACACGAGACTTAACAGAAGGATTCATTTGAGGACTAAAACCATTTAATCAAAATAATCCTCTGCAAACAAAAAGGCTCTGAATCACTGAAGTACATGGAAGGAGGCTGCAAAGTAAAATTGATGCAAGTAAATTAGGGCTCTCATTGCCTGTACGGCCAGATTGTTATTAATATTTAAGCATGGGGTATATTTAAAGGCGTGACACAGTAGCAGTTCATCTGAAATGAAGAACACTGATGATTCCACTTTGCGGAGGCCCATTACCATTTAGTAGAGATTGCTTCCACTGAGTGAGCCAAATGCTTAGAGGCGGAACTGCCACTTGTGTTTACTTTACAGATGCTGTTATGCTGAAGAAGAGTACTGTTCTCTCAGAAAGCCATTCTCCACATGCGCACACTCGCAAACACACATGCGGCCCACCATGACATCATGGTATCATCAAGCAACGCGAGCTGATGTCATCCTGATACTACTGACCCTTGTAATCAAGACGGGCTTCGCTGCTTCATGAACAGCCCTCTGTCATCAGACATCTTTCTCACACACACTGGTGCACACGCTGGCAGAAAATGTGGGCTGTGGGGTGCTTTAAGTATAGCAGAACGGTTCAACCGTATACACAGACCGTTCACAGCGTCCAGGCTTCATTTAATTGCTTACTTGCACTATAATTGGGTATATAATCAAACGATAAACTGAACACAGCTCAGCGTCTTCATAACTTCAGAATATCCTTTCATCAGTGCCTTGGGGCGGTGATTAGCATAGATGAGAAAGCTCCGCGGACGGCCGTAACCGCTGCTTATTTATGTCTTTGTTGACATTCATCTCATTGATTTGCGTTGGTCTTTTATGTTGGCTCTTCCAAAGAAACACCTGAGGAAGGGTAGATAAAGGTCATGATCTCGAATTAGCACAGATGCAAAGGGCTGACCACAAGAAGTCGTAACAAATATACTGACTCGCAAAGCTCTAGGACGATGCGGAGATGATGTGGAGATTCTGGCTGCAGCTGGACTGGTCTGTTCAGGGCTCAGATGGGGATTACGAGCTGGGCCTTCCAGACTGTCTGCCGCTGCTCCTTGGCTTCACTTCTGTCTGCACTGATGCTATACCGCTGCTAGCTGGATTTCTTCACTGTTGTTGTGCCTAAGTTAGTGTACAAGCTGCATGCTGCTTGCTGAATACTATTTATACAACATAAAGTAAGCAGACTGAGGAAATGTGGAGTGGAATAAGTGGAAATAACATTCATTTGGAAATGGTGTCATTTTTGGTCACCCTAGTTTTGTGTGAGCAGAAAACACAGTTCATTCTGTGCACTGCTTCAACAAACACTAGTTCTGCCCTTTCTGTGTAAAAATAAAGTCCTTTTAAACCGTTTCATAATGTATTGATGTTAACAGACACTTAAAGGGTGTGCATCTGTAAACCAGTATTGCCAAAGAATGTAAGTGACATGCTGGTCCACTTAAGCATGTCTGTTAGCGAGTGTCATCTTTTGCCAAAGCAGCTACCTCCAGAGTTGAAAAATGAGGCCCCTAAGGTGCCAAACACTGCAGCTCCAGGCTGCTTCCAAGGGCGAGAGTAAATCCCCATAGATCTCCATGTTAAAACTCTCAACCTTATAGCAGAAATGAGCGCGTTTAAAGCCTGGTCTCTGTTGCTAACTCATGACGACTGTACGGTGGATATATTTTTGTATTAAACAACCATTTAAATCATGCATTATTAGAGATGTGGCTGCTTTGAGTGACAGGTTAGTGCCCTCATAGACCGCTCATTGGTTAACCTTGTGAAAGACTTGATGAGATGAGCACAACGTGTGTTAAATGGCAACACAAAACAAAAGTAAAAAGAAAGTGAAAATGAAATCAACGAAAAACACTAGTCTTTTATCTGTCTACATAGTACTAGAAGTGCATCTTTACACACATGAACTTGTCACAACTAGATGAGGTCAAATGGGATGCTGACATAATTTATACTAGCGGACACTCGAAACATTTGATGCTGGTCTCTTATGATAATGCAGTACATGAAAAAACACAAATGCTTGTATTTATATGATGTTTACTTGTCAATTCAGTTTAACCAAATGATGTCCGAATAATAATAAAAAAAAAAATAATATCAGAAGTATTTCCACACCCTGTCACTTAAGACCTTGGTCAAGCCCATACGTGTTACTGTAAACCTCAGTGAGGCTACAACTGGAACTGAAAAGACTTGCATCTCTGTTTAGTTGCTCTCTTCCCCTCTCTAAATTTTCCTTTTAACTCTGCCTCTTTGCAGAAGGGGAGCTCATTTCAATCTCAAAGCTGACATCTGTGGAGGCAATGCAAGCTCTAAATGAGTGGATTTAATCCCGTGCAACAAGGCTAGAGCGCAGGAAGTATTCACGCGAGAAGCTGAGAGAGAAGGAGCAAGCTGAAGAAGAGAGAAGGGGGAGACGAAAAAGAGTGAAAAGGCGACAAAATAAAAGGGAGAAAGGATTTTTGCAACATCCCGTTCATATTTTTCCATCTGCGGCAGCGTCGATGTTAGCTCTTCCAGGAGACAAGAGGACAGAAGAAGGAAGGGACAGAAGAGCAGCTTAATAAATAGGAGTCAGACATGTTTATTCATGCAGTGAAGCAGCTGAACTATTGGAGAGGGCTTCAAAGCAGAGGATGGCTCCACGTCCTGCATGGCCTTCTCCTCTGGCTAGGCTTTCTGTATTTGGCCTTTGAGTAAGGGGCTGATCAATCCCCCAGCAGGCTGCCAAGCACTGGACCCCCCATTACCAAGAGGCTGCTCTTTGAACAAATCCTGCCAGGGGTCACTCTCCCCGCGCTTCATCATCTTAAAGGTCAGACACAACAAATGGCATGGAAGACAGTTCTGTCCCAGACCATAAACCCATAACTGACCACTAACTGTGTCTGCACTAAGGACGTCAGGCAAAGTGGGCTGTCATTGTCCAAGTTGAGTGGGCAAAAGTTCCATGCACTTCAGGGAAATGTACTAATATTAACAATAGATAATAAAAATCAGCACGATTTCATTAACTTGTATAATGCAAATAATCTCTAGAGGGTCCAACTAGAGCACTGTAAGAGTCACATAAAAGCTGACATTAAAATAATGTCTCTTATTACAGAGTGTCTAAACAAACGCAGCCTGCGGACAAAAGTAAGAAACAAAAAGAAATATAAAACCAAACCCCATTGTGGTAGAGAGTAATGACTTTCACACTAGCAGTGTATACAACATAACAGCATAGCTTCACACACATACTGATCAATTTCACAAATGACTTCTTAGTCGGTGTTAAGATATTCAACATTTCCTGCAGCTGCTTCACAGTGAAAGCTTTCTGGGCGAGGTCATGTAAGGGATTATGCACCCCGACATTCTTCTAAAACGGCAAAGAGAGCAGATCAGACACCAGGAAGCTACTTCAAAAAATAAAAATAAAGTGAACCACCCTCTTATAAAGGAGGGGAAGCTACAAATAAAGGCTTGCCTCCTCTAATAATAGCCTGTCCTCGCTGCGGTCGAGCTAAATCCGCCGACATTTTAACATCTATGATACAAAATGAAGGCACTGCCATGCACAGCCGTGTAGCTGTGGTGCATTATCCCGGGTTCAACCCTAAACATGAAATATTGCGTGAAATGTATTCACTTTTCGGGGCCGTCCACCAACACCGCCGAGCAGAATTTGAGCCACTTTGTTTCGGAGACGAAGTTGAGTGGAATTCAAATGAGAAGTGACAGATGCAAATCTTGTAATATCATTATTTGTGCACCTCCTGGCCCCATTCAAAAAACAAACAACAAAAAAAAACCTCATCTGTTTCAGCCTTTAGCACATCTTCTATTAATCAATACGCCACAGGGGAAAATACTTTAATGTTAAGTATGACTTTAAAAAATAATGAAGGTATTTGAATATTGGAATTTTTGTGCAAAAGCCAAAACTAGACTACATTAGACTAAATTTTAACTATATGCAACTATACACGTCATGTGATCAGATCTCTGAAGTCATATAAAGAAGGCAGGCTAAGCTGCAGGGGAAGAGGTAATTTACCTTACTCTTCACCTGGACTTGCACCTGCACCTTTTCAGAGAAGTCTGTTTGCTTAAAATGACAGTTTTTCAATTTGATGGAATGATTGTGCACACCTGATCTCTGCCACTCAAAGCAGAGCTCAGGTGTGCACTGAATAATTTACATACTTAAGCCATGAAAGTTGTTCACTTGAAACAAAAAAAACAAAAAACAAGATGCACCAAATGGGGATTGAATGCGGTTTAAAGAAGCTACTGAACTGAAATAGTGTTGCACTGGCTGATATAACATGTTATCAGAAGCATGAAGAAGATGATTTTTTTCTGGAGAGAGTTTCAGGAGACATCTGAGGATATTTACTCTTTTATGGGCAAATGTAGATATGCTGTACATTCACTGAACGCACTCGTGCTTTTGGTGAACGGTGAAGTCAACATATCTGTTTGCAACTACCGAAAGGGAATGTGTGACGATGTTTTATGTCGGAATGGGAACCAGTTTATTTCTGGAACCATTGGCTTAGAAAAATCTAAATTGTTAGCTATGAACGTAAACATTTTAATCTGCATGAATTAAACTTTGAGCTAGATTGTGCAAAGTGTGAACTTGAACAGCACCGCGTGAGAGTTAATAAAAGTGGGGTACTGTGGTACAAAGTAAATGTCACTAGTGAAAATAAATGTATTATAGTCCTGCAGTAAGTCCTAGCTTAATGGACGTTATGGTATTCATTTGTTTTAAATAACTGAGAGAGCGATTCATCTGTGTTTTCATTTGTTTCTATTATTCTGGCAACTACATCAGGCTAGATGAAATAACAGAAACACTTAACAGCACCACAAACGTCCTCCAGTTCAGTTACCTCCTTCATCACACTGTTTCAGCAGGAACATTCATGAAGAGGGAGTTAGTTAAGACCATCACTATATATTATTTGTTATTATACACAGAATGCATTCATTTTCACTAACAAATATCTAGTGTGTTTGTAGTGCGTGTGGTGAAAATAAGAAGGGGTCCAATGAGCTGAAATAACTGACACAACAGCTGCAGAAGTTGTTTTTTAGGGACATTAAAGGTTTGCACAGTGACTGGACATGAATGTTTTTTTCATAGCAGATGTACAGTGAACTCAGTTGGTCCCATGGGTGCTAAAAGAAATTATCTGATAAGAGATATGTTCAAAAACCAGAACATAAAGAATAGAACACAGCGAGTGTGTTTACTGAATTCATTCAACAGAAAAAGATGACAAGGACAGACCGATGTGGACCCCCATCCTCAACACACACCCACATTTTTCACCACCGTGTCTCTGCCAGTCTGTAATGATGGTCTTTAATTGAGGTGGTTACATGAAGCATATTTATTCTGATTAGGCTGTTATTGTGATTATTAGCTGGGTCCATGTAAGTGTAGCGCGTACGCACCAGGATCCTGAAACACTTAAATGGAATTCAGTCATTACCACATAATGTTATTATTTACACCTGTGCTTTTAGTGCTATGGCATGATTAACTCTCTGCGGTGAAAAAGATCCATAGAGGGCATGTGGCCACGCAAACCGTATAAACCAGCATGTGGATACCAGATGAAAACACAATATCTGAATCAAAAGTAATAAATTACTACAACAACCTGAGATTCATTTCATGCCCTGGTTCAAGTTAAAGACGGATTCCATGACTTTTACAGCTTAGGTTAAAATCACAAGGACATTAAAGAATCATCCAGGCTTCTCATGACAGTTTTAAAAGGAGTTTGTATTTAACAACACGTGACATTTAAATCCCTTTTAATCTTGTGACGTGAACGTGAAACCTTTCTACCGTTTCAGCAGTGTTTTCTGTGTTTTGTTTTCCTGGAACTAGAGCCAGGATGTGGAATCTAAGGCTGCAATCTGGTGCATAGTAGGGGAACACCTCCGTTACGGATGCAGGAAAAAAGAGGCTACACAAACTGATGAAAATATTGCCAGTGCATTGCCACAAAGACCCAGCATATGACATCATAAAAAGACACACTTTGTATAGTGTAAAGTAGCATAAAATCCTCTGTTTTATCTGCTGCCAAAGATGAAACTCGACTGGCAGTGTGCTGCGTGAGCTTTGACAAGTTTGGCCATCAAGAGGAGATGTGTGGTGATTATTTGGATAGGGTAGTCTGTCTGTCTGGCTGCCCCAATAAACCCGTGATGCCAGGATATTCGCCTCTGGCTCCCCTGTCTGAAATGGCCTCTAAAACTGACTTCTATAACTGCTGCTGCACAGCAGTGACATTAGACAACTTCTGTCTATAAATTATTTAAATCATTCTTGTAACGAGCCCGGGTTTTTACATTCTCGAGTAGGATTTAAACTACAATAACCATGGAGGGGATGGTGGTGGCATGTGTTTGTGTTTGCGAGCGTCTGTGGGAGCGTGTGTCTGTGAAATGGGCATGGATACAAGTGAACGAGACATCTCAAGATATGTAATATGACATAATGTCTCCCCTGCTCGAACCCCCAGCTGCTCGCCCACATGCCGCAGATCCTGCACCATGTCTAAACAGATGCTCTATCAATAATGCTTGCTCCAGTGCCACACACCTCCCTGGTGGCCAAATTGGGGAGAGTAGAGTGGATGAGGGAGAGAGAAAGAGAGAGAATGAGTGAATGAGTCAGTGCTTGGAGGGAGGACAAGAGGGAAGGAGAATGGGCAGGAGCCCAGAAGCTAGAGTGACTACTGGGAGATGGATTTGCTACGCCAGAAGAAGCCAAAGGACCAGTGAACCTGGGGATGAAGTGTTCTTCTTCTCCCATCTGCTGCAAAGGAGGGCAGGGAAAGAAAATTCAGTGTTTTTTGGGCATACTTATTAAAGTCATCACATAGCGAGAACCATGATTGTGTGGAAAACTAATTACCACCATAGGGTTGTATGTGTCAATTGTGGCTCGTAATAAAAATGTGTTTTGTTAAGTCACAGCGACCTTGACCCTAACACTTATCCCGTCCAAGTGAACGTTTGGAAATGACAAATTTGTAGAAATTCTCTCAAAGCAATTTTGAGAGTGTGTTCATAATAACGGCACGGAAACCAGGCAAACATAATGCCTCTGGCCACAGCTGTCACCAGCAGTGAGGCATTAAAATAAAGGTGGATTATCCTATTATTTTGTTACTTTTCATTTCAGCTTAAAAACAGGGAAAGAAGGCTTTTGTATCCAGCTAAGTGTCTTTCTATTCTTCCATTTGGAACACAGTGGATTTTGAGGTGTGCTGAGTACCATCATCTTCTTGTAAAAGCCAGCATCTTTTCTTTTCAGCTTCTTGATCGACTGCCTGGCATCTGCATCCAGACTCTGCTGATAGTTATTGAAAAATAAACCGACTGATGCTCCACTTGCCAGGCTACACCGCCATGTTTAACAATCGGTGAGGTTTGCTTTTCATCGCAGCAGCCAAACATGCCTCACAGTTGTCTGCAGCCAATGAGTTAAACTCGACTTCATCCGTGCTCTGCCTTATCCAGATGTTGCTTTGCGGAGTTCAGACGTTGACTTTTGTGATGAGGTCGCAGGTGAGCTTTCCTTCTGGTGACTCTGATTGTGCATCAGCTCTGCACAGTGGAACAATGCAGCACCAGTCCTGTGTCAGCTAAACCTTCCTGCTGCTCCTTTGTAGTAATACGGGTGTTTTTCTTTCCTTTTCTGCCCGGCAGTTTTATCTGAAACTTATCTTGGTCTTGCAGATCTTGCCTCGACTTCCACAGGTCTCCTTAACTGCCATTTCTTAATGACATTTCATCCAGTTGAAATTGCAAGCTGGAAGCACTTTGATAACTCTTTATGGCCCTCTCCTCCTTTGTAGTCATTAATCAGCTTCATTTTTAGCTTCTAAGTCATTTGCTTAAAGGACCACGTGGTTCACGAGTGTAACCACGGGACTTGAATAGTAAGAGAATCTATAAAACTCTGGATGTGTCATCAGCTTGCAATTTCTAATGCTCAACTACAGGTCTAATAACTCAGGAGAACCTAAACTTTTGCACATGCAGCCATTAACCGTTTCATTGTTGAATGAAATAAACATTGGCATTTGTGGTATGTTTAATGTTTTAATGCTCGCGTGTGTCTTCACTGCGTTTGTGCGCTTTTCATAGAGTAATGTCGTGTACTTCATGTGCTTAGCAGACTTGTGCAGCTGTTCAGTGTTCACCAAGAAAAACAAGATTTTTATTTTTTTATTTTACGGCTTTGATACTGCCTTTGAAATTGCTACATTGAATTTCGTTCTATGGAAAAAGGGAGACTGAAGCAGTGAAAGACTGCAAATCAACTTTCCATCAATAAAATGATTAATTTTCCACTTGCAAGCGGAACTATTCATGTTCATGAAATAAAACTGTATTGATAGGAAAACAAGAAAGCCATGAATTCCACCAAAGAGCAAGAATAACACAAGAGCGGTTGCACAAAAGCAGATGGAATGGTTAGCGACAATAATGATTTTTTTTTTCTTTCCATGTGAAAAATGCCTTTTCAGAGTCATAAGAACTTTGGGAGCTGGGAGACTCACAAAGACAAGGTCCTGAATGAATCCTGTAGGTATGAAAAATTACAGCATCATTTTCAACAACATTTTAACATAACCATCAGACAGCTCTATTTGCGAGTGTGTATGCACACCATCACCAAAACTGTCCCGCATTAGGTGTACGTATTAGCTCTTGCATGAGCAACAAAACACATCAATGCTCCTTCTGCACCAACCCTGTTGTCATCATCCATCATAATCTACACCTGCCTTCCACTGGCTGTCAAACCTGCTCTGGACAATTCACTTAGACGGTGTCAGCTGAACTGTAATATTTTACCAGCGACTATAATGAGGACTGGCCTCCAGACTCATGGAAACAAACACATGGCTCCCCGCTCACGCCTTGGTTGTTGTATCCATGACTTTGCCACAGTCATTCCAATTTTCCCGTTGCTGGAGGCAATCCTACTATCCTAGTATGGTCAGCCTTTGCCAGCTGGGAACCCAACCTGTCAGCCCATGCAATATTGCACTTTGTCTGAGCTCTAACATTATCTCCACTGCTACCGTGAGCTTTCCCGAGGAAAGAATAATCCTTTTGTGGTTGTGTGCAGCTTTCATTAGAATAGTTATACATGATGTCTGAGGCAACAAATATTACAGCCAAGCCAGAAATAACGTCTGAGGGTAGCGGTTAATGTTCAGGTTTGGTATTTTATCAGTAACTCTTAAGAAATGTCATAAATCCTAAAAAAGAAAATATACATCCAAATATCAATTACAAGCGATATTTGATATTGTAAAACCAAGTGAGCCAAGATAGGTAGTGGCCTTTTTTGCTCAAGAAAAGGAAAACAATTATTCCTATATCAAATTTTCTGTCAATCATGTTAACTATGCCAAATAAATTTCGACCTGAATGACGTTACAATTTAGTGCATATTAAGAGTGCAACAGTGCTGCGCTCTTGCAGATAAGTTCTTCTACGACTGTGTATGTGGTAGTCTATGTTTGTCAGCAAGACTGTGTGTCCTCTGTAAGTGCAACATCAACAATATTAACTTGGAGGACAAAGGAGGGCACGGCAACACACCGAGGCACGCGTCAAGACAGCAACAGAAAATAGATGGAGTAGCAACACACACTATTTTAATTATCCTCTTGTCTAACCTGCCCTCCAATTACAAATAGGGATGTATAATAATCCATCTATTGATGCATGAAAGACAGGACAATAACAGAGAAACATGAGCGGGGTGAGAAGTGGTTTGAAAAATGAGCTGAAAGGAACTCAAACCGAGGTTAAGCTAACTGAAATAAATGGCGTATTTCTGCTCAAATTCTATAAGGCATCATTTCTAAGTACTGTGCCTCTGTAATAACTGAGAGGCAGTGTTTATCGCCATTAGAGACTTCAAGTTAAAATACATGATTACATTTATGATAGAGCAGTTAAAAGATAAAGACACAGCAGTGCACGCTGTATTCCACCGAGAGAAAGGCGTAATGAATATGCTCTGGCTAATTTATGCTAGCTAATTTGTCTACATTGGGCAAATCTTTTCAAGATTGATTTTCTCGGCAGATGCAAACTAAGCTCAATATTAAGTAAACAGCAGTGAGGAAGTTTGCCTTTCGCATCACGCCGCGTCGTATCGAGCGTTGTCGTTCATATGGTTGGCCGTTTCATTCTGTGTCATTCTCTATGAGCAAGACTTAACAGGCTGCGCTGCAGACACCTGCCATTCGTCTTCCTCATGCTCGTGAGAACGCCACTTTAACCAGATGATTTTGTGCTTTATTAGAGGTGGCACAATGAAATATTGGCGTATAAAAAAAAAAGAAAAGAAAAAGAAAACGATGAAAAAACTGCCACATACTAAAACTAACCGAGTCTGGTGAAAAGGAGAAGTGAATAGGCAATTTGAGCCGTATGCTACACAACGTGTGCGCGCAAACACACATCTATTGTGTCTGCCCCCCTACATGTGAGTCTAACACATGCTTTTGCTCAGGTGTTGCGGATGGTTTTCTTTCCACATGTCATGTTGCTTGTCTGTGCCAATCCCATTCCCTTTACATTCAACCGCCCTAGCCGTGACTGCACCTTACACAAAGCACGAGTGCGGCATGAAAACAGTCTCCCAGTGCAAAAATTGATAGAAAGTGATTGAGAAGCAGCAACGCGTAACATCAACCGGTCAGATAAACTCCAGAGGCACTAAAGACAACTGTAGGCTGGCTGCAGAAATGGAAACATCCGAGTACAAAGTCTTGAGTTTGCTTAGAAACAAACATCCCTGTCTTAACTTGTCTGCAGGCCAACCTGCACCATGTTCATGTGTCCACTTCAATCAGCAACAAAAACCCTATGACAGCAGAGTGAAGACAGCTACGGCTGACCTCAGGACTCTCAACATTTTCTGTTGTGTGGGTAGAAAAGTAGATATCATCAGAGTATAGGTGCTGTTACTGACCTGATCTAGTTGAATAATGTTTTCTCGTCAGTGTTACAGTGAGTCACTGTTGGCTTTTCAGTGCCAAAGCAGCCCTGACCTTATTCAAAAAGACAGGAAGTGACGTACACAGGTTTAAATATTGAGGGATGTGTATTCAGATCTATATTTGGTGCCGTCAAACATTGTTGCACTAGATTCTGTAACAGGGGAGAAAAAGTTGCAACCTGCCTTTCTTTAACTAACTCCACAGTTACTACTTTGTGTAGTCAAACGCAGCTCCTGACTGCAGACATGATCCGCCTCAAAGACTAAGTGATTATATTTAATCATCGTCTCTTGGCTGCTTAACTATTCCCTTCTTGTGTTGCTTGATGTGCGAGTTCACACACTCCCATCCACGTCTGAATACAAAGAAATACAGTGAGCGGCCAATGTTTGGGGCAAAAAGAAGAAAGCTCAGGACATAGCGGTCCTTCTCCTTCCCTGCAGGCAGCAAAGCAGCCCTGTCTCCCAAGACAAGTTAATAAGATGGAGCAGTCCCTGGGGGCAACAGCCGGCGAGCATTATCACTTTGAAGGCAGCTAGAGAAACTGACACATACTGGGAAAGAACTCACAAAAAGAAGCTATTAATTACCCCCTCTCACTAGCCACTGCTGTAGAAAAGGCTCATTTGACAATTTAGAAGACAGGGATTGTTTCAAAATAACTGATTTTCCCCACCCACTTGGTTCAACGAATCGTCTGCCATTATCACATTTTCAGCTGCTCTACACATTCATACTTTTCAACTGTGTTATTTTCTTTTTCATAATTTTTCCCTTTCTCTCTCTTTCATTCCCCCACATGTATGACAGAGGTGTGCTCACGAGCGTTAAATCACAACGCACAACACAGCACAAGCCATGTGAACTGCCCAAAGACCACTTCTACAGACATGTGGTGTGATGAATAAATCATGGCGCATAAAAACCAAGGGAAGAGAAGTTCCTCTCTTGAGAGCCCACATTCACTTAGCGCTGCTCGACTCAAACAAGTATCTCCCTGCCATCTAAATGAGCCACACATGGCTGTGCTAAAGCCAATAAGAGCAAAACTGTCACCTCACTGAAGAAACATTGATCATTACACAATTTGTTCCCTTTTATTACAGCCATTGTAATTAAAAATAATTGAGTAGTGGGGTGGGCAGGTGCTCCCATCAACATTTTTTTTTTCACCAATTAGCACTACAATAATATTGCTCTGGATATTGCAGATGATATTATTAGCATTTTGATGGAACACAAGTGCCTGCACGCCTGCACGCCAGAGAACTGTTCTCAAGTGGAATCTTTGCACCGAGATCCACGAGGGAAGAGTCACTTCTGGTTTGACAAAAATGTGCTCAGTGACGTGGAGAGGAGGAATTATATAAAGGCTCTATTCTCTAAAGCCTGTTCTGTTAAGGTGGAAAAAAAAAACAGAAAAAAAAAAAACAGGAAAAGTCCACCGGCAGTGCACGCCGAGCAGAATTCAGAATTTAGAGCAATTTAAACTCACCGTATACGTTACAATTTTGGATCCAAATCAGATGTTAGAAATTCATGTTTTTATCTTATCTGGTAGCATCATTTAACAAAAAAATACCTCTATCATCAAGTCGATTCATAAAAAAAAAAATAAACCCAAACAAAAGCGGTCAGCTGAACATAAATAAATTTGGTCCACACAAATCTGACAAATGTATTTTATCATGAGAGATAAGACCTGTGTGTTCTCACACAGCCATCTCGTCTGTTGTCAGTGGCCTAACAAATTGGTTCTCCAACCACTTGGGAGCATGTGTGTGACGGTTTACCCTGCACAGAAGAATCACAATCAAATTTAAAGCATTGAATTTCTGTGATACATCTTGCCAATTTTCTCTGAACCATCCAAGCTGGATCTGAGTGTCGGTCTGTGACAAGGATTATCTGACAAATAACAGAGGGGAAACATAACTGACAATTATTGTGGGTTAAAAAGCTCTATTTTTTTCTCTCCACTTGCTGGTGATGCAAAGTGAGCGCAGATGCAAATTGGGTGTCTTGACCAGTGGTATTTAAACTCCATAACAATGGAGACAATGGCTGACTATATAGCTTTCACATGTTTGCAGTTGCAGCCATCGATAGCACTTCTCTGCATCGCCAGCAAGTCTCATTCTCCCATTCAGAAACAGTTCACACTCTTTAGTTACTTATCCCTGTTTGAATGAGAACAAACCATGGCAAAGGTATTGGTATTTTCTCATTGTGTCTCATTGTGTCCTTTCCAATAGTGGATACTGGACCTTTTCTGCTTGTCTGATGCAAAATTCTGTCCCAACAACTGCCCTATTTTTAGGCATTATGTGCGTGTCCATAATTTCGACTGCAAATCAACAAGCTTTTTGGATTTGCAAAATGCCGCTGACAGTATCACACACGCGCGCACACACAAAAACCAACAACAAATCAATTAAAACTCCCCGAGGATCATCAAAGTAACACCTAGAGCACTTTTAATTACAAATCAGGTAGAAGCGCCAGTGTGATCACCGACATGATGTGACATGAGGTCCCTGGAGTTACATTTTATAGAAACAAGAGCTTTACTTAAATAAATAAAAAGGGGACATGTGGACTGTTACCAGGGTGACTTTCCAATATGAAGTTTATGTCACATTATAAGCTAAACATTAGACAGCCAACTGTTCCTTTACCAGAAACTTTACCAGATTTTCGTTGAGATGCGTTCAAGAACAAGTTGACAAATACAGCATAAAAGAAATTTTCTAATTTCTTATTCTACTTTCAAAAAGCATCAGCTGTTCTTCAGACTAGTCGAGCTGCCGTGTTGATGATGAAAATAGTGAACGTGATTGGCAGCAACTCTAAAACGCCCACCTATAATGTATGATAATGTATTCTTTCTGATCACACCCCGGGTCCAAGTGCGCTCCAGGTGTGCCAGTCACACCTGGCCACGGAAATACCAAAGTGTGCCTGGCCCGCCCCTGGCGTTCTTCGCAGGGGGTCCCTTGACTGCGATCTGCGCCGTGCCGCTGGGTTCACAAAAATAGAGCCCTTATTGGACTCATTTGTCCTCTTTTGTCCCATCGTTAATACCACAATTTTGCAAAAAAAAAAAAAAAACCCTCAGTGCGTAATAGTACCGCATTTTCGAATCATAATTAAATAGAGGAGGGAAAAGAAAGAAGGAAAGAGACGGAAACGAGAAGGAGAGTGAAGGAGTGTCAGAGACAGAGACAGAGAGACATGCGTAGAGAAGGAGACTGAGACAGAGAGATCAGAAAGCTGGGGACATAGAACAGCAAACGATAAATGAATTCCCAAGAGAAAAGGGGGGACACGGAGAAATTACAGAACAAAAGGAGAAGACAGAAATGACATTTCTTAAGGGACTGCTGTGTGGCATTTGTAGGAAGAAAAATGAAATGTGAGGACCAGAGAGAGATGGAAGGCGGGAGAGGGCATGGGGAGAATGGAATGAGTAAGAGCAAGAAACAAAAGGAAAGTGTGTGAGAGGTAGGACTAATTTATGAGAAATGAGCCAGGAGTCGGTGAGGCTGGCTGCTGCTGTCTGATGGATTGGGTGGGGGTGGAGGTTGGGGGTGGTACTGGGTTTTGCAGGTTGTTGGACACAGAAGAACCTGCGATATGGATCCTTTCAGGCGGCATTTCAAAAAAAGGAAAAAAAAAGAAAAAGAAAAAAGTGAACTCTACAGAAATAGGAGATGAATGTAAAATAAAAAACATCACTTCTCTTTGGAGGAGAATCTCTCTCTGGCAGGTAGATAGAGCAGAGAGAGGCAAAGGTGAGAAAGAGAATGGGGTGGGAAACAAAGAGGGGGAAGCACAAGGGAACGAGCAGAAGAAAAAAAAAAGAAAAAGTGTGAAGTGACAGAGGCGAGAAAGAGTAAGCGAGGAAAAGATGACGGAGATAAAGTGAGATGAGAGACAGCTGCCTTTGATGCAACTGCGCTTCAACTGTAGCAGTTTGGAAGAAGGGGCGCACGTGCGTCTGCACTTATGTGTGCATATGCACGAGGGTACGCCAGTATCTGTTATAATAAAGTTCACATAAGCGTGAAAGGGGGGATTGATGATAAGGCAGCTGCTCATTTGTAGTGCACAAGGAGCTGGTTCCTGCATGCTCCAAGCACGCAAACACACACACACACATATACACACACACACACAGGCAGAGAGAAAAGCTTCCTCTGGAGGTATCGAGGGCCTAGAAAATATTCAAGGCTCTCCTGGAGACAGAATCCCTCCCAAAGTGAGCTGACAGAGGAGCGCAGTGAACCTCCTCTTTCAAACAGCCACACTGTCTTTCTTCGTACTAGTCTTACAGCACGCTTGTACCGTATCAAAGCCAGGACACACGCATCTGTGTGAAGAGCCATCAACGCACACGGCGACGCACACCTACCCCCTCCGCCGCGCGCGTGCTCTCTTTATGCCTCTCCCTCTCCGTCTTTACCCGCACGCACAACTTCGGAGAGAACAGAGCGAGGCGCGCGGAGCGAGCGTCTGGCAGCGGCGATGAAAGGCGGTGATGAAGGTGAGGCGGTAAAAACACAGTGCAGACGTCATCTATCCGCTGATAGAGAGAACACATCACACGGGCACGCTTTCTCTTTTAAGTTCAGTCTCTTTCAGCGCGAGCCTAATATAGATCAAGCGCGCATTTACACGACCATGTGATTCATACACGAGAGAACACATAAACAAACAAACCGTAACCCTTTTTCTCTCTACCTCGCTCAGATTACACGCAGGAGAAAAAGCCAAACAAAAGCAAGCGAGCAAAAGCCTGGAGGATCATATCATCGTTCCACAGGCGTTCCTTTGCAACCTCACAAACGACTTCTTCTTGCACGGTAAAGCTGCGCTGATGCAACAATGTCAGCTGTCACCCACGACCCCTACAACGTCTCTAATTTGTATTTGTTGTAAATGATTACATATTGTGCTCAAGGATGTGTTTGTGTATAATTATGTGTGTGCCGGACAGTATCCTATGGAACGTGCAGCTTGGTGAGGGGCTTGTTCTCAGCGGGACTCTACAGCCGGGCAAGGCAGCCACACTTTTAAATGGTATTGTACCGCGCACACACACACACACGCACACAAAAAAAAAAAAAAAAAAAAAAAGTACAGCACACCTACACAGGAGCGCACAGTTAAACACACAAAGACAGACTTGGAACCTGTCAAGTGCGAACAAACTGATGACAAGACGGCGACAGATGGATTCACTGAGGAGAGACGAGCTACGCATTCAACTCAATTAGCAACGTGCTGCTGCATGACGCCGATGGGATATGGAATCGTACCATGACTGGCAACCTGTCAATCGAGCAACAGAGCCGCAAAACAAGCATCATGCAAGACTCAATGAATTAAATTTAATAAACCAATAAATAAATTAATTTATGAATAAATGGTCTAAGCCCGTGGAGTGGCAGCTCTGCATCAAAAAGCAGGGCGTAATGTGACCGGGGAGCCTAAATATCCCCAGGCACGCGCGCACAAAGAAGAAACTGGCAGTGGAGAAAGAAGAGGAGGAGGAGGAGGAGGAGGAGGCTGTTGGGAGAGCCAGGAATGATAGAAGAGAAAGAACAATGGCTGCCTCCCTCTTTCTTTGCCTCTCGCTCACTCTCTCTACCTGCGTGAACATTCGCGAGAGCTGTTCATACATTATCCTGCCATGGTACCTAATGAGCCAGGCATCTCCACCCTGACACTTACGCTTGGCTAGGCAACCCTTATTACGGGGTGGAGACACACACACACACACACAAACATGCACACACACAATCAGTATCTCAGGTCATCACCGCATCTGTGCGACGGAGGAGCATGAAAACGTCTCTTCGCCAGTTATGTAAAGAAGCTCGCCATATTCCACCGCGTCTTTATTGTCTGTCACAAGTAATGGTCATATAATGGGTTAAGTGTGTTTGTGTGTCATTTTCAGACATGTCAAGTTCCTAGTTGTTACAGATACACGAAGCAGCGTGAAGGCTGCTGGTGAATATGGGGACAGACGCCTCGTGCGCCTTCTGAGTTGTTGGTTATTACAGATGCTTCATTGTTCATGACGGCAGACAAAATTGCCCTTTTTTTTGCTGCATTTTACTGCTTCGCACTTCAGAAAAAAAAAAAAAAAAAAAAAAAAAAAAAAAAAAAAGCACATCAGCAAGTCTATCTTGTCTGGCAAAATACCAGTCGGTGCCCTGCGGTGCTATGATTGTCTTGGATGCTTCTGTATATACGGTACTGTGCAAAAGTTTTAGGCAGGTGTGGAAAAAATGCTGCCAACTAAGACGCTTGCAAACATATAAATAAATATAATAAATATCAATTTACAAATAATCCAAGTCACATCAATATTTGGTATTACCACACTTTGCCTTCAAACCAGTATAGGTGCCTTTACACAGAGTCAGGGATTTTGTAGGATCATAGACACAGTGATGAGCCGAGGAAACACATCAAGCTTATTTCCCTTCAAAATCAGAAGATGTCCAGCAAAGCTATCAGATCAGAACTGGCAGAAACCAGTGGGACCCAGGTACACTCATCTACTGTCTGGAGAAGTCTGGCCAGAAGTGGTCTTCATGGAAGAGTTGCAGCCAAAAATCCAAGTCATGGACTAAACTGTGCACCGAAACATGAGAACTGGGGCGCAGAAAAACACCATCAATGCAGAATCGTGATTAATCAAAATGAACCCATAGCAACCATGTGGTTAATCTGATTAAAATTTGTAATCATTTGACAGCACTAATTCATATATAGTAGGAGTTTTTCTTTTATTTATATAGAGAGAGACTTCAAAAGAAAATACACCTACAAAGTTAAAAAGAAATGTTTAAGGGGTAAACCAGCAGGACTGTAGGAGGCCAATCAGCAGCATGTGGGGGCAACATGGGAAAGGCTGATCAAACACATCAAACGTGACAACAGCATGCAAGTACCGAGCGAAGGCAGGAGAACCGCACTGAAATGGTGGACGGCCGCTATGTTGGTTGGTTAAACAGTTAAAATGACATAAGACACACGGTTCGACCCCTGAAGCACAGACAGCGAGGACAAAAACAGAACGTAAGAAAGAAACCAGAGATTGCTCCCTTTCTCTTTAATCTAAGATTAGATGCCTGGACTGGAGGTGATGTAATCTAATTCAGCTTGCAATCTCTCTGTGAGAAGTGATTGCTGTGGCTCAGCAGCTGATTGTGATTTTCTGTGTGGGTTGGTGTATTCTGACCACCATTACACTTAAGAGGGACACAAAAAAAATACAGACTTCAAAGAAGTTGAGCTGAGTCTTGATAGCGAGTTTTTTCTCCTCTTGTACTGGAACTCGATGGATCACACTGAAGCCATTTCCCAAAAATAAATAAATATATGAATGCAGGGGGAAGGATTCTCCGGTCGGTAAAAGACAGACTTGATTTAAATGTAATTTGTGTGGCAGTATGAGCACTAGGATATGCTTTCCTCAGCTGTGAGCTAACTCTTGTTCTTGGAGGAATAAAATGACCGCATTAACGTTTTGCCAATACAAAAGGAGACATTTCTCTTTCATTAGTCTGATCTGTAATTTCAAATAATAACGGCATCACAAAACCCAAAATGACTACTCCGCAATTGTGAGGAGAACCAGTGTATCTGCAGTGCATGTTCGGTTTCCTTGACTAGCCAAAAAAAAAAAAAAAAAAAGCCCATGTTTTCCAAAATCTTACAAAGACTAAAAGCGACATATTTTACTAACACTGCACAGCAGATACTTTGTTAATTCCCTCATGTGCTGCGCTCAGCTCTAAGATGCCTGGCTAGGCACCAATCAGGCTGTAAATACAGGGGACCAGGCAGAGGGAGGGTATCGCTTCTCCTGTCTGTCTGTGTGACAGTCTCGTGCACATTAACAATATTCCTGCCTTCATGCGAACATCACTGCTTTTTTTTTTTTTTTTAAACGCCTCTACTTTGGGATATTTCTGCAGATACTTACTATTATCCAGGTTGAGTTTGTCCGCGGAGCCTGCAATTTCAAACAAACCTGTATCCGCGTGTGCGTCGCACACCAGCGGTGTCTCTGAGTGTCTTATAGTTTGTGTAAGCAAGCGTGTGTATTTCAGTGAGTGGATGTAAACTCAGTATTCCAGGTCACGGTGGCTGCAATCTCACAGGAGGTTTAACCTTGGTAAATCCACTATTAGGTGTTCTGAGAATGATGATGTGAGCAGTAGATCCTCCCTGATGGTTTCACTTTCTAAGAGCATCCAGCAGGTCACAAATAGAGAAGCTGCGGGGGTATTACAAGGTCAAAGGTTGGCTAACTCTCAATATGATGACAATTCCAAGCTGGCATTTTCATTTCCTGAGGAGACTGATTCCCCACAGCAGCTGAGGCCAAAGATGTTTGCTTATTTTTGTTCAAATAAGTTCTCTGCTTTTAAGACTGAGAGTTTATACTGCAAATATGCAATGTGGACTCATTGTGTGCACAACGGTCTTTTCCTTTAAATTCGCATGTGCTCAATATCCGAGCAAAATTCCAATCAATACGGCGCTCCAATACATGCGCACGCATAAAATCAGACCGTGGCTCTCATAAATAAATGTGCCTTTCTGCACATTTTTTATTTTTTTTCTCCCCGTCCCTTTCATTTTGTCCTTCAAATGTCTTCAGAGGTGCGACCACGCAGCCAAGCAGTGGGAGTAGCTGATGTTTTTAATGGCACATGGTTTGTCTCCTGGTGGCGAGATAAACACGGGGAAGAGATTAAAACCCCAGGCTTTCTTCCACAATCTCCTGCCTTCATCCTCCTTCCACTTACAGTGGCCATGCAGGGCCAGCACAGCAGACTCTAACTCAAAACTAAACCCATCCAGTCTATGAGGCGTACTAGAGACTAAAAAGCACACAGATATGACTACGGAAGACGGACGGAGGGGCAGGTGTCAGCAATGAGCAAGAGAAAACAGACAGGTGGCAAGGAGAGAATTCTCTACCCCATAATCACCAACCTGTCAACTATGTCTCATCAGGCTCATTACGAAATGCAGCAGGAATGTACACGAGTGCTACTGTAACACCCGCGGTTGATTTTGAGGTTACTGGGTCACTGATGTCAGGGTGGGGATCACAACGCGGAGCCCGAAGAAGAAGAATCGGGACCGTGAGAGGCCGTGCTCGCTAGGTCGAGGCGTGCCTCCCCAGTGAGGCGCGGGTTGGCCATAAAACCTGTTTGCCCAGGAGCTGATGAGCTGGAGCAGTTATTAGGAGTGGCTAAACACATCATTTCCTTTGTCACTGTGATTATGTGAAGGCGAGGGGCCCTCCGGTGGAGCCAGGCCCAGAGTGTATGATTAGCTCTGCCATTTAAATGACATTCACACTAATCGCTAATATCAGGTCTGTCAAGGTGAGAGAATACAACAAGGAATCTGTCAGCCCGCGTCGGAAGGATGGAGCAATGCAAAAAAAATGAATAAATAAAAAAATGCGAAAAATAGCTGTTTCCACTTGATGCGTGCGCCGTGTCAGTCAGTTAAGTCGGGCACAGCTGATTGTTCTGCTCTGCATCGGCGCGGCTATACGGTAGCGCAGAGGAGCTGTGATCTGTAAACACTACAACTTCTACAGAAGCCAACGGGGACTCTTTTGTTTAAAGAGAGGAACGCAGTGGAGGACGTCAACCATCAAAAAGAGCCCGGGCCTCGGAAAAGCACTGCAGAGGAGACGCATCATTTTCGCGTCCAAAAAGATTTTATTCTGTTGTTAAAAGGCCGCTAGGAACTTATTTACAGGCGCATTTAGGTGAGAAATTAAATAACTGGTTAACTATTCCTTTCTTGGTGGAAATTCATCTCTGAATTCTTCTCAGTTGCACCGTCTTTAAAACTCGAATGACCCGGCTCCCTCTCCTGCCTGAACAAAAGGAGGCATTATCAAACCTCACTCTCAGCAGCGCTAGATCCATTTGGTAAACAGCCTGTGTCCTACAGTAGTAATCAGAGGGTATTTTTGAGGGATTTGCAGGCTGGCCAGGAGGTATCCGCTGGAGTGATCTCTAATTGCTAGAAGCAGAGGCCTAGACTGCCTGGCGCTCTTTTGAAGCCATCGGCAGCAGCTTCCAGCCAGAGGAGCCAGCAGGGGGAGGCTTCCCACTGAGCCACTCTCCTTTTTCTTTATTTACTTCTCTTTTTTTTTCTCCCCTCCTCACCATGCCTACATTCTACGTTCCCTGCTTTTCTTGTGCTCAGTCCTCCTTCTTTCCATCCCCTTCTTTTCCTTCCCATTTCTTCTCTAACCGTGCTCCTTCCCCTTCCCCACTCCCCTTATTCCCCTCCTCTCCCACTCAGTCAATGAGCCAGCAATCACTTTGCAGACAGACATCCTCTGCTCAGTCGGCCATGTTCAATCCCTAGCACCGGTGGCTGATGAGGCATTGTGGTGACGTCAAGCGCCGGGGCTTTTCGGCGAGCTACAGTTAACCTGTGGAGGCACAGCTCTGCTTCCCAGGTTACAGGACTCAAACTGGCAGTCTTTGTATAAAATAATTAATGTAATATGCCAAAGAGATGAAAGATAATGAGGCCAATTATTTTTTTTTTCTTCCCACCAAGTGAGGCGGGAGAGGAGAATTTATGTCAAATTGTTGGTGTATAATGACATCTAATACCACTCAAGCCTTTGTTACTTTATGAGCTTCTGTATCCCAGGGCACAGACTTTTGCTCTATAAAGCACAGTTTTGAAATTGTGACAAACACACACACCACACACACACACACACACCACATCATCACTAAGTAATAATATGATTTATTTAGAAAGTTTCGCTGTCTCGCATATTCATAAGCTTGGACATATTGTCCACATTGTTTATGCAGGAGCTGTAAAATTCACCTATAAAAGGTACAAAGAAACGCAAACGCTGTCATCCACACACACGCACGCACCATCTCACAGAAACACAACCAGTTTTTGGTTGTTTGGAAGGCAGCTCGCTCAGTGTGACATTGACTCCTCGGTGCCAATTCCACACTGGGAGCTGCACTTGCTATAGCTTTGCTGCCAATCCAGGTAAAGAGATTACAGACACACACAATGCCGTCTTCTGTTCGTCTGCCAAGAAGAAAACCAGCCCTTTAAGCCCGTAGAAAAAAGGCCTATGCACAAATTCACACAAGCCGTCGTCCTTTCCTCGCACATAACCAAGAATCCCCTTCTTCTCCAGGAACATGGCTTCTAATATGCGCCTCGCACAGTGGCTCCCTCGTACAAAGCAGTCTTGTGACTAAAACAATCCAGCCTCCATTTCTTTATCCTGGTCCCCAAGACTGTTGCACATTACTATAACTTGCATCATTCAAATAAAGAAGGAATTTGGCTTACAATCAGTCACACAGTCGTTAGAAAGCCACACTAATGGGTGCTCTCTGGTTACAAACAAATGTAAAGCAATATGAAAGAAAGTTACACTGGGATTTCATCATCTTTCTTAATGGCGCAATTAAAAAGGTGAGAGAGAACGAGGGTATCACCCAAAATAGTTCCAGGTGCCACCTGCAATATTTTAACTCGCGGTCATTAACTTGTTGAAAACTGAGCGCTGTTTAATTTTTTCAGCAGTGCAGATTTTACAGGGCAAGAATCAAACCTACTGTGACGCACACCTTTGACCCAATTAATCAACTATTTACAATTAAAGAAGTGCAGTTTAGCATCGGGATTACTAATTTGCTTCACACATACTTATCTGTTTTTGGATTTGTGTGCACTGGGCGCGATGCTGAGAAACTGCTCGCGAATAATCAATTCAGAGGCAGCGCATATCTACGCTATACATTTCCCCTTGAAAAGGTCCCATGTGGATTATATGTGCACTGCGGGGAGATGCGTGTTTATGAAGAGAGTGGTAATGTGGTGAGAAAGGGGGCTAATTATAGTGTTGCTGAGTAGCACTTAATACGGGACGCGTATGAGTAGCGAGGCAACAAATTCATATATCATCTGTTGTACCTTTAACTTCCAAATTAAACCCCAGTGCTTTTCTGGACAATGATAGCTGCCACTCACAGTTCCAATCCCCTCCTCTACGAGAGGCCATTTTTCTCACCCCGGCAACACTCTCCTTGGCACCACCAATTGTGTTTGACAGTAAAATCACATTTCAGATCATAGATCATATGTCAGCCTGCAGGACAGGAGTAAGTAAAGGATGACAGAATGATTTTGACTCAGGGCTATTCCAAAGGCTTTTATTTCCCACCCGTGCAGCTCGTTCTGTCATCCAAAAAGGTTGGATGTGAAGTCACGTTGAGGGTGTTGGGGAGTGATGACTGGTGTGCGTTACAACAAGCGCCCGTGGCCTTGCCCCAGCATGCATTTTGCAGCACTGTAATCTGGAAGCTCCTGCACCGCTGGATAAACCAGACGTAAGAAAAGTTGAACATACCTTGTGAAGAAGTATGAAATGTACACAGGTTCTTGATTTTCTGTCACAAAGTGAATGTCAGGAGAAGAAGGGGAGGTTGAAAGGAGGCGGTGTGGCGGGGACACTGCAGCAAGCGTGGAACAATAGGCGCCCTCTGGCATCAACCTCTGGACAGCCCAAGCCGCTCACCAAAGACACTGAACTCACCCACAATGAACCGCTGCAGTGGGAAGGGAGGCTTTAGAGAGTTCAATTTCCAACACAATTGGCTGTATTCTACTCCTTTAAATGCCAAGGAGATGGTGTGCAGCGCGCGCCTTTGTGAGGAGCTTTGCTTACAGCGAGTGTCCTCTAGCAGGAGAGACAGAGAGAGAAAGACAAGAGATGGCAAAGACAGACCGGGCGGGGAGATGGCGCGTGGACAGAAATAGTGCGACGGTGTAAGAAGAAAAGGAAGAACGAATAAGACTGAATGACTGGGAGAGATAGAGAGTAAAAAAAAAAAGAAAAAAAAAAAAGCAGAGAAAACGAGAAGGGTAGAGAATGTCTCCTCTGGTTGTCGTTTCGCCAGGCTCGCGGGGACCGTCTGAAGGACAAAGCTGCTACTAGTGGAGTGTGACGTTTGTCCTCTATCCAATTCACCACAGCCCCAAAGAAAACACACTCGCAATCAAGTGTCGATCATGCATCTCATACACAATAAACTCTTCCAAACAAAACACAATGCGTTATAGTAATATACAAAACAGGCTTTAAATTTCAAAAAAGCACAGAGATAACATTCAAATGAGGTGCTGAGGAGTCATGGTGTGCCTCAGCTTTGAAATGTGCCATTTTATTGTGTTTACAAAAACAAAGTATTAGTTTTTATGACTTCGCAAATGTTCAAGGAAATAAAGAGAGGCTTAGTGACTGCGGGGACGTCTACTTTTCTCGTTCCTTATTTTGTTTCAGCAAAAAGTAGCTACCAGTGAGCCCTCCGGCTGTTTTTAGGCCGCTGTTGTTAAAGGGACTGCGTATGTGAGCGCGTACGTCATGCTTGTAAAGTGCAACGTGTGCGTTCCGGGTTTGACAGCATTCCAGGTGTACGAGAAACGAAAAAATGCACGAGCTATAAATGTGGTCTTCATATTCATTTCAAGCATTAGAGGCTCTTCTAATTATGGAATAAGCACCATGATATTATAAGAAGCACACTGCGTAACATTTGAACTGTTAAATAAACAATGCGTTTTTTTTTTTTTTTCTTATCTATCTCAGTGCTGCCGAAAAGCGGGAAATTATTTTTTCATGAATCAATCTGTAATATAAAAATGAACACAGGTGGGGAATTGATTTAGGCTGCAGGCTGCCAGATGCCCATCTTTGGATCTGTAGGCCGTGGTAAAGCAGGACCAGGCACCGGTTTCACTGATAATATATTCAATGTCCTTTCCTGTGTGGTCACAGGGCGGCTAAGCCATTAATATTACACAATGACACCAATGGCTCCGATGAATTATTCAGATTTACTTAATGCTCTGTAATATCCTATGCATTTCATCTGCAAGACCTGTTGTGTTTTTAAGATGAAAGCAGCAAATATAAAGTGTTTCAAATTCCCAGCGGAACAAAAAAAAAAAAAAAAAAATCAGAACGCCACTTGGATAAAGCAGCAACCGCAG
The DNA here is from genome assembly GCF_022458985.1 of Mugil cephalus. Lineage (NCBI taxonomy): Eukaryota > Metazoa > Chordata > Actinopteri > Mugiliformes > Mugilidae > Mugil > Mugil cephalus. The sequence continues at coordinate 3,935,423 of NC_061784.1, forward strand.
GAAGAAGTGCACCTGCCTCCTGCATCGGTGTCACACTCGATATAAATATGTCCGTTGTCATCAGAAAAATTGCCAAGGAGGCCGTTTCTCCATCATTGTCTTCATTTGAAGGGCATTTTGCTGCCCAAAGGCAAACGTCTAACACGGTCTCGGAGCGTGGCGCCCAGCCCCTTTCACAGAGGGCTGGCAGTGCGGCAGACAGGAGAGAGGAGAGCGAGGAAATAAGAGAGAGTGAGAGAAAAGCCTTCGTCTCAAAGCAGACCTCACACTGGGTTCTGTCACTGCAGATCAAAATCCCCTCAAAGCCATAGATCACTTCCACTATAGTTCACATGTATCACACTTAGAAACTGTTTACCAGACTCAAAGAGTTTGTCTGCGCAGTATATTCACACACATGCAGCGCGCGCACTTAAACACACAGGGATACAGTAGAAAGAGAAAGAGGTGGAAACTTGAACGATGCCGCTTTCCATCCGACCCGACTGCGCTTAAACATTTATACAGTTTGAGAGGATGACTCGCTGGCTGCAAACAAATATTTACAACTATATGGCAAAACAGCCCAGTTCAGCGAGATGGTGCCATGCCAGCTCTGCCTACAAGTGAGCTGACTGGCGTGACAAACAGAGAAGTGTCTGCTCCTTTATTTTTCTCGTGGAAATACCTGTCAGTGCCTGTCGACTGCTCCGCAATGATACGCACACGCACAAACAGCCGGGGACAGTCTGTCTCCTAAAGGTTCCTTTAACGTACCTACGGGACCCAGTCATAGCCAGTACCAGCCACGGCACGCACATCTGGACGTGTGACAGCTCTGCTGCTCGCGTTTGCCGGTGGTTAAGCCGGGCCTAAAAGCGAGCCGCTTTGGCTTTAAATAAAACCGACGCCGCATTGTGGTGGGAGGAAACCTGTCTTTGGAAAGTCCTCTGCTTGAGAGAGAAATGTCCCCTCATCTCAGATAAGGGGCTGATGAGATAGGGCGATAAAGTCAGTGCTTCTCCTGGGCCTTATCTGATGCTGTTATCTGACTGCACAGCACCCACCAGCTCACAATCTTTACACCCTTTAAGCACCTCTCTGAAACACTCACACCAGCATCATCCCAGACACACACACACACCATCCAATGCTCAAACATTCTAAACACCGTACCAGCTTATTGATTACTTTGACACGCTCCCATTGTTGAACAGATGGTACACCTAATATCATGTGAAATGGAACTGTTCTGTGTTATCTCATGGGGAAAGGACATAAAATGACTATTTTCTCACCTTTCGGAATGGAAAAAAAAACTCATGGAGGAGAGAAGAGAAGCTGTGCACTTACCTCTATGTCTGTTAGTAGTCTTATCAAACATAAGCATGGCATCATCAACCTGGAAGACATAAGAGGAGTACTGACATTAGCGCCGTCTTTTCAGCAAGTACCTCACATCACTTTCTCCCTGCTGAATCACATCTCATCTACTCACAGTAATTACTCTTTGAATATATATTCTCACTGCTTTACACTTATTTCTGCCTAAGCAGCTCTCCCCCACATAATCACTGTGTGATCACAGGATTATTGTCAGGTTACATTTCCCTTCCCGTCTCTAGGTTGTAATTTTCTGATGGGAATTTATGCAATGTTACTCATGGTCTGGATTAGACGTGGCAAAGACGCCGATACGGGAGAAAATTAACAATAATGACCGGCGGTGGAAAGAATGAAGAAGTGCGCGGACAATATGTTTATTTTGATGAACACCAACGTCCAGTCTTGGGAGAGAGTGACAGATAGACACATTACACTAAGCGGGCATGAGACAAATGGGATCCTTCCTCATCTCACAGCCGCAGCAGCAGCAGCATCCACCATAATATCATCCTTCATCATGTCCAATAAAGCCACACACAGACAGAAGGCTTTTTTTTCTTCTTCACACACGCCGGAAAAACTGATTTCGAGACACACTCTTCTTTTCATAACTCTGATGAAATGCTTAAAAAACTGACTGAGGCATGCTCATTTAGTCTGTGATTTTGTCTTAGGAAAACAATAAAATAGAGGAAGGACAGAGGAGCAGAGCGGCGGCAGCGGCGGCAGCAGCGGCAGCAGCAGCAGCAGCAGCGGTAGAGGGAGCAGACAGAAACAAAGCAGGAACACTCTGCACCATTCACTCCCTGGTTATGGTCTCTAGGTAAGTGTAACGGCGCACCGAGGAGGCTTGATGCCGCGCGGGGGGAAATGCGCACACGAGCGTTCATCTGTGTTTTTCATGGTAGGGTTACGAAGCTTCGGGAGGAGATGGGAAGAGACAAGAATAGGGGTCTCGCTCAAGCCGAACTGTCTGATTGGATAAAGAGAAGAGCCTGGCAGCCAGGCAGACTAGCGCTGGCACGCTGCTCGTGCCACCCTCTTGCCACACATTTGGCACACAAGACGCTGGCACAGCTTGCAGGGCCCGGTTACTCACTGCACGGCTCAGAGGCCACATGCGGCTCGCAGGCACTTTATTTGCAACTCCCCCGAAATATTTCCACTTTGCCAAATACAGTGGGCAACATAAGTAACCTATATACCTAAATTTAGGTGTTCCATTATAATGACAATCTAGACGTTTACCACACAAAAATGAAACGGGCAGGGATTTAGAGCCTGCAAGCGAGCGCAGCAGCAGCTTATAGAGCCCTACACTAAGTTGCAGCTGTTTCACAGCTGTAAATGAGCAAAACGACGAATGTAAGCAGGATTAAGTTAACCGGCTCCACTCAGGCTGGATTAGTTATTTCCTTCAGATGAGGCTGAGTTCCACATCCACATGAAAGCCCCCTTCTTGTTGTACTAACAACCTTGCAGGTGCAAATGTTCTGTAAGGTGCCAAATACACAAGTTTAGACATGTCAGCTGACGTTTCCAGGGATGGAGGTGGATGGTGTGTTAACAGATTTATGATTCACGTCATCATTTTATGACATCTCTGAGGAAATTGCTGACATTCCCAAGGGTCTCGTCTTTTTATCATGCCCTTGCATTTCCGGTCATAGCTTTGTGGAATCCTAAGTCAGAAATTGTTCTCGCTGCCAAGAGTTACCTACTGGAGTAGAGTAGAATAGAATAGAATAGAATAGAATAGAATAGAATAGAATAGAATAGAATAGAGGGAATGCACGTGATGTCACAGCAAGTGGACGTCTCTTTGGTTAGAGCCAAAGAATGTGATAGTTGAGCATGGAGATTAGCAACATTAGTTTGAATCATAGGCTTTAATATCGTCTAAATATTTTTATTTATTTTTTTTAAATTAAATTAATTTAAAAAAAGGTGAAGAGCCGTTGTGTGATTGACTTTACCAACAGATCTGAGAAGCACTCAGAGATATATTTTTACGGATATCTCCGACTGCTATGGATCGCTGCACTGAGAAGAAACAAGTGGAATCCAGGCATCGAAACCTGGTGTTGTGGTTCATATTTTGTGTCAGGTAATATTAATTTATGCTGTATTTTTTGGGTGATGTCATACCTTAAATTATTACCTTATATAACATTCTGGAGGGCTATCCATGTTGTTGTTTTGGTGTAGTTACGGCCAACAGTAGCTACTTCATACTTCAAAATAATAAATGGAATATTTGTGATCACTCCTTCGTCATTCTTTTAACGCCGTCCTTTTAACGCTCTTAGCGTTAGCATCTTTTATTTAGCTACATTTGTAACTGAAATGAACTAAAACTAATTTAAACTAACTGAAGCTGAGGCTAATCCACTTTTCCAAATCCATACTATTTTGTATGGCTCTTTGTCAAGTTCAATAGTCCTTAATTTGATTTGTTAATCTACATTTTTCCTGGTCTCGGCGTATTTACGGCTACATTTCACTGTTTTTACTGCTCAGGGGGCGTGGCCCCAGGCAACAGCAACGTCAATGCATACCTTCTATAGTAGTAACAGTTGTACAGTGAAATGAGATTTTGTTTCAGCTTTGTAAGATGCCCAGTATAAACAGCAATAACATACACATATATAAATATGCCTGTGGAATAAAGAATATGACTGTGGAATATATAGATACTATAAATAGTGTTGTGCAAACTGTCATCAACTTTCCACATGAAGGCAGAGTAAAGGCACCTTTATAGTACTCCAGGACCTAAGGGCAGTAACCCTCACATTTATACTTGTGCCTTGTCACTCTGACTCGCCCTGTAACAACACCACCCACACACTAGTCGGCGCTATGTCTTTCGGGGTAATTTGTTGTTTCTATTTCGTGCTTCACTTTCAACAATGGTGACTAAAATTTGAGAAACAATAATTCTTTATTGATCCAAAACAATTAATAATTGAAAATCGCGGAGGTGGAGATGTAGCCGTAAATACTAAATCGGAAGGGTCTGTTACGGTGTGCGTAGGTCTTTGCGTAGCCTCTGCGTCAGTTTAACACAGAAGCATAAACTGCGGGGAAGTCGTGTGAATGAGTGCAAACCATGTTGTCTGCTTTAACTGCCAGGAATTCCACCATCAAAACAAAAAAAAGCCATTCTAGGACAACAAAAGTAAGCCAGGGAAGTATTACCAGTGAAAAGTCAAAATAGAACTTTTTCTGTGGGTAGGAATTCTGCAGAGCTCCAACTCCAGTACTGTTGCAGGCACTTTTGTACAACCTCTAATGAAGTTATTGTTCTCCCTGAACTGTTTCCCTTTGTTGACACAGCAGAGACACATTAAAAAAATGTGGTAAAAATAATGAAGTTTGCAGTGTCTCTGAAAAATGTGCAATCTGATGACTGTGTGGTGGGAAGACATTAAAGTGGAGTACAAATAAACAGCTGCCAAGCAATATCACCTGCAGCAACAGCTTTATAAACAGACATTTATAATGTCACGCAACCCAAGCTCTGTCTCATGCCAGGCAATCTAATGAAAATCACATTAAAGTGAGTGGAAGTGGGATAACTGGAATTTGTGGGGCCGAGTGTTGGGATTTCATTGGCTGAGTTTGAAGAACACAGAGAAACTTCTGGGTTGTTTATCTCCAGTACAATAACCCCATTGTTACATTCTGTACCGTAGCTGTTAATTGCGGCGCTCTGAAAATTAAAAGGTGAGGAAAATTTGATCCAACCCGCTCTCGTGGATGGAATTGTGCTCGTAAAAGCAGAAACGGCCGAACGTCTCGGCGTCTGACAGCGTGGAAGCCGCAGTGCGGAGCTAAGATGGAATGGCATGTTTACCAACGATGGTAAACGTTTAATTTGACAAGCGTGGCTGACAGCCTGTGATCATTTACATGGGAGACGGGAATTTATAGCATTTGACTTCTGTCATCTAATATCAGTAATACTGGAGCAGCCAGCAACGCCGCTACTCCACGCCTCAGTAGGAGAGCACACAAAATGGCTAGCAGAGCGTGCTGGGTTCCCTTTGAGACTCAAAGAAATGGCGGGGCTTCTCTCATACACAGATAGACATTGATTAGGAACGAGTTCGTAAAAGGCTGATGAAGCTAAAACAGCACCACAAGCACCTCTGAAAACAACGGATGCAGAAGGTTTGTGTCGAAGGTAACGCCACTTAATTTGGCGTTGGCTGTCGAGTTGCATCACCGTTTACAAATGGCCCTCGGTGAGATCTGACTGGTCTGAGTTATGAAAGCGGGCCCGCGACACCATCAGCCATCGGGAGCCCTTCAAGCAAGATGACATTCAAATATCTGCACTCTAATATTGATAGTATTGCCACGGCAAAGCCATTTAGAGCCCGAGAGCAGGAAGGCCGTTACTTTGTAAAATGAAGGGAGGTCTATTAAAGGAAGTGTATTATATGAATGTGTGAGCCGTGTTGTTGTGACAATATTGGAGAAGGACCATCCTGTCAGCGAGACCCATCCAACAAAGAACACAGATTCACTGTGAAGCACTGATGGGCACTTTAACAAAGAATGTGCACATGATGTGAGGGTCACACTCCAGCAGGTCATACAATACAGTCTCCCCTCCCTCTCTCTATCCCTCTCTCCCTCTCTCTCTGACTGACTCTCCCTCTCTCTCTCTCTTTCTCTCTCCATGCCACTTGCAGAGTCTATAGAACCATCTCCTGTGCTTCAGGGCTTTTCAATGTAGTTATTCAAGCAGAACACAACTGTGTGCCTCCATCTGATAGAAGGTTAAGGACCTCTTCACTGTTCACAAAAAAGCCCGCCACACAGAGGTGAGGCCAGGCTCACCTCAGGGAAGAAATCTTTCTCTGTCCTCCTCCTCCTTCTCTTTCACTCTTCCTTTTCTCCTGGCACGGTGAAAAGAAAGGTTCAAAGGATAATGGCTGTCTTATCACTATGTAAAAGGGGAATGGGAACTCCAGCGAAGTGCCTGGCCTTTTGTGACAATGAAGAAAAGAGCAAAAAGTCTATTTCACTGTGGTATATGCACTGGAACAGTCCATGACCACTTAAAAGGAGAAGGCTGCAGGAAGACAGTCAGGGGGCGAAAGGCCGGGCAGCTCTTTAACCAAACCAGCAGCAAACACATCTGAACCAAATAACCTCCTTTGAAAAGGAGAGCCAGCGGGAGTATATTAGGCCCTGGTGTTGGCTTATTAGCGACGTAACATTTATTCACAATCCGGAAGGAAGGGATTTCATACTGGAGCTTTGTTTTTTTTTTTTGTCACAAATCCAGCAGCGTAAATGGAGATATGATTCAGCAAATATTAATACACTGCCACTTCACCCTGACTTTAAAATTTCTCGGTATCCAGGAATTTCACCTTGGCTTAACTCGTGCTAATAAATCTTACATTAGGCAGCGTGCGTTGTGCGGTTTTATTCCTTTAGCTCCAGTGTGAGCGTTAGAAGACATTTTCAGAGTATGTGCAGCATCCGGATGCTGCTGCTGCTGCTGTCCCAGAGGAAATGTCTTTTACAGGCTGGACGGTTTGATAGATTAGCAGTATTCAGGCACTATTTAACGCAGCTTTGAAAGTTTTAGAGAGAGCAAAGTTTTTCCAAGACATTATTATTTTTTCTGTCTTTTATAAGCTTAATATTTTTGGTTTCAGTGCTGGTTTCCCAATTTGCCTGCCATGTCTGTCTGTGAAATGTACTTTTCATTACTGTGACCACTGGAGGTAATGGAGTTATTGAGCTGCATGTGAAGACTACGCTATATCAAAACTTCAGCACAATGAGAGGGGGAAAAAAGATCAAAAATGGTGGAGAAACACCACAATGAGTTACACGTAGGTAAGGTCCAGTGACAAGGATTTATGGGTATACAGCATTTGCTTTGCTTAGTGTCCAATCATCGCTAAGTGCAAATTGCTGTGTTTTCACTAGCTTAGAATGAGCCCAGGTGTTTATTGGATTTTTGACTTCTCTAGACGTAGCCCGCTACCTGCAGCTTCACCACTAGATGTGACTAACTCCTCTAAAGTCAGACAATTTAGGTCAATCAGTGTTTTTTCTGGGTTTGTTGTCTCGCAATATGTCTGTTTTGGGATTTCGTTTTCATTGGCATTCACTGCGGTAAACCCAACTTTTCAGTGATTTCGGAGTGGCTTCAAGATAATCAGCAACAATTCTGACATCTCCGCAGACATTTCTGGATGAAACACGCTCGTCAGCAGGCTGTCAAGCTTGAGGAGTTGATCTTCTTCCCGCGTGGAAAAAGGACGGTTCGCCAAGGACATTCACAAAAGGGTCACAGATCCATTCCTTTGCATTTCGTCAAATTCAAGTACCGGTCAAATTCTGTCAGTTTTGAAGCCAGGTGACTGCGCACAATCTAGGGTGAGGACAGTCCAGTCTCTCGGAGAGGTAAAGCCATCTACAATCAAATATTCTCCTATTCACTAATTAACTTTAAAGACAACCTGAGCTCAAGTTGAAGACGTTACACATATAAACCAGTTCTGCTACCTGCCCCACATATTGTAGTGCACTGCCATACTTTTATTTTGAAAAGAAAATTCTGTAACAGCTCAAAAACCCTGACCAATGAGCTCCCCCTTGTGGTGAGGAAAGGTGCAGCACTGACTGACAAATATACTCGAAGACTCTAAAAAGCTATGCCATTATTATTCCGTTCTTTTTTTCTTTTCTTTTTTTTTCTTCACCGAATCATTGTTTCCTCACAGCCTGGTACCAAATGATTTCCAGAACATGTTTTAAATAATTTAAATCAGTTCATAATGGATGCACTGTTTTACCCTAATGAAAGAGCTTAGCTACATTCAAGGCTACTTCTGTTGTAACATGAGTACATTTGAAATTAATGGAAGTGAGTGGCGTGTCAGATTACTGTTAAGATCAACTCATCCAAGGAAGAATGAGAATTCATTTTTCTTTAAAAACAGTGTGATTAGTCAAATTAAGAGTAATATAACAGTGAGGTTCTATATCACTCTGCTCCCAACATCTCGGGAAGAAAATAAAAAAGAGTTATCCTATTTCTGTCATATAGCAAGAGATTGAATCCAAAACCTTTACACTCTGTGTCAATCCATATGTTTGAACAACATCACAAAAATACGCGATAATTCAAAAAAAAAAAAAAAAAAAAAATGTTGGCGAATGATGAATTATGTATCAAAGGACAAATGCATCAATAAAGGCTAATGTGCTCTGTTTTTGGACAGGAAAACAGCAGAGGTGCCAGGTGACAGGGAGAGATTTAAGAGCTCTGGAAATGAATTATGACAGCGATTTAGATAGGTGTCAAATGCAAATTTACATTCAGCTCACGGCTGAAGGCTAGCAAAGGAGCTTTCCCGCAATTTGGGGGTGACACTGATGTAGATCATATCTGATACCAAAGGAGCGATGGCCCGAGCCACCGATAGTGACCTGAGAGTAGTTGTTCCTGTCCTTTTTGTTGAGGCTCGGTTCTTGTGCTCGCTAATAGTGTGGCCTAGCGCAGGTGGTATCTGCTTTTTTTTTTCTTGTCTTGAAAAGAGCACTTCTGTATTTATAAGACATTTTTTTGTGTCACTCTGATTTCTGCTTACACAACCTAAGCAGATTCTGTTTTATTTGCATGGATTTTCCAGATGATGCTCAAACTAATTTTACTTATATGTAGCGACTTAAAGTTAAATACTTTAGCCATAAGCAGAGAAAAACTCATTCCCAAGTAACTACAGGTAATGTGAATCAGTGTAGCCATCAATATAATCCTAAGTAAAGCCACATAATAAGAGAAGAGACCACTGCTAAACAGGAGGACCAGGGTCTAAGCCCCCTTTCTGGTAAGCATCCACTCTACTTAAGTGTCTCTGAGCAAGGGGCTCTGTCTGGAGATTCATCCAGAGGTAGCAGCCTGAGGTCGAGTCTGCACCACCGCCTCGCGTCAGAGTGGGTTAAAAAAAATCCTACAGGGATCAATGAACTATCACATTAATATTATCATTACCAGTTTGACAGACAAGGGTCGCGGTCAAGGAGAAAACTCAGCTGGCACTGCCCCTTCATCAACACTCCCCTCGCTGAACAGCATCTAATATTCTATTACAATGATGGCAATTAACAGAGAAATGATAGCGACCCACTGACAATGGACAAATTTGTGACAACCCTTTCAATTGTTCTTTTGTAGAGGAAATCTATATCATTGTCTGGGAACGTTGAGCTGCACTGTGCTGCATCCACGCTTGAGCGCTTTTACAAGTGGTGCTCTAACGAGGAGCAGAGGGCAAAATTTTAGCTCTCTATAAGCTCCTGCAATTACACAAGGTGGCAAAAGGGACACTGTTCTTAAGCGAGAGCCTAGATGGGCAACCTTTTTTTTTTCTTCTTTCTTTCTTTTCCAGGGGCCAGGCCTGCTTCGTTTAATCTGGAACATAGTTTTTTTTTTTTCCTTTCCCAAAAGGAATATTCCTTATTATAATGAATGAGTGGCAACCCACCGCAGAAGTGATAAAAATGGCCAGTGAGGAAACTTAACCCACGCACACACAGTTAGAAAAAGCACAGTGATGTAGGGTGAAGAGGTGCTTCTCTGATGTCTGCTCTGTCTAATGGATTTTTTTTTTTCTTGTATGTCCATTTCAAAACTTCCTCCACTGGATTAGTTTTCTATTATTTTTCCTCTAATTTTAAAATGGCATATTGTTTGTCAAAATGTATTTTTGGACAGACAACGACAAGGGTAGTGCAGCATGTTAATGAAAACCTAAAAAGGGATGATCACATAATTGATGATGGCATCTACAAGTCAGGATGTATATTATTTATGATTATACTTTGGTGGAGCCCACTGAAGAGCAATGCAAAGGAAATCAGCACAGTAGTGCACGATTCATCTTTTTTTTTTTATTTGAACTGCTGGAAAACTAAATCGACCGACAAAAGGATTCAAGTTTTTTTCCAGCAGTTATTCCGCAGAAATGCATGTGCATGTAATTATTAATGATATACACCGTTGGCGGAATGTCAACACTTATTGCAGTTACTTCCCTTCATGTTGACATTAACAAAATGGCTTGAGAGAAACGGTTGAGGAAGACAATTCCTCAAATCTGTCAGGATTACATATTTATGAGGTCCCCTGCTCAGCATCCAAGGAGGTCGCTATGGTGATACAAACTGATGTATATTCTAACAATGAACTCTGTGTGTCAAAGAATGCCTTGGAGCATTGCTGAAATGGTTAGTACAGATCCTGCCACGGGGCTCTGTGTAGCTTCCAGATCAGCAAATACACAATTAAAAAGACAGTCATGCTGTGGCCACTCTAATCAATGTACTGTTACAAAGAAATGTAATAAAAGGATGATGGAGTGATGCCTTCAGGAAGCTGCCTTATTGTAGGGCAGAGTGTAACGCTGTTGTGCCACAAAAATATTTTATGAGCACAGCCCTGCGCAACTCTGCTCCCTCATAACACAACCGAGTTAAAAATGAGTCATATTTAGACCCCCTTTTCCCGTAAATGCACCATATTTCTGGCAAATGCAGTTTTATGGGTGTGTTACTCTTAAGAAATCCCAATTATGCACTATACAGATATAATACTGTCACCCAGGGAGTCTTGTTTACCTACTATTTTCACACTTTGAGGTAAGATTACAATTAAGGATGCTTCTGTATAAAAATAACCAACTGTGTGAGAGAGCATATTGTGTAAGTTGGAAAAAAGATTGTTGAATCTCTCATAAATCATAACAGCCAATTTAGGCTTAGAGGTGATGTATTGCACGTTTAAAACTGCCACTTTGACCCCTTTACATCAAAACAAAAAATCATTTATAAGGTTCTTCGTTCCTACGTGAATGGGACTTGAGGATGTCGCGGGGTCTGGCCCTGTGTTTGGCCTCACAGAGGCATGTCCGCACAGTTGAGCTCAGTATGCTTGAGGAAGTAGGACTTGGCCTCGTCCATCAATCTGCCTGTCTTCCTTTGCCAAGCTGCAGGGAACTACCCATTATAGAGTCATTTTATTAATAGGGCCCCTTTCCTCTCCGCCACACTCTTGCAGAGTGCCTCCTCATTCTGTCAGAATAGAGTATGCCTGCAAGCCACCTCCATGAAACTGCTGCACCAGGGCCCTCCCTCATTCTCCCATGTGAAAGCTCAGGCTGGAAAATATTGTGCTTTCAAGCTAAAATAGTATTTGGAGAGGTGAGCAATCCCTAAGCCCTAGAGCAAACAGTTTAACATTGAGGACTTATTTAAAATGATGTCCTTCCTCCTGGAAAGCCAATCAGATTTGTCTTTTCCTAGACACACACATACACGGACGCACGCGCGCGCGCATATACATGAAGCGCATTTTACATCTTCTTTCCCCACCTCCTCCTCCTTAATGCAAATATAGCTGCAAGCAGCGCTGGCTGGAGGCCAGAGAATGATCAGAGGATAAATTCAAATGTTTGGAGAAACTGTGTGTAGATGCAAAAGATGAGAGCAAGAGGTTTGTTTGAATAGCTTGACCATGTGAGGGGATCACAGAGGATGAAAAGGATTACAGTGGAATCAACATCTAATACAGATTTATATATAGAATGAAATAATTATCTATTAACTGACTAATATTCATTTTTAATCTAGGAGCTGTCACTTCATGTAAATCTTTAATGTGCTTCTTTGCCGATAAAATATTCAATCAACATCTCTTTTACTGTCCGCCTCGTAGACTTCAGCGACGCCATCTCTGTTTTCTAGGCTCCAGCAGTAAACACGTACAAGTGTCTAAAAATTGCTACCAGTGTTTAAACCCTCTCCAAGCACCCCCTCAGATATAGCCCATTTATTTTGAAGCTTAAAGCAGCCCAATTAAAATCTATTATAAATGTACATAGGCTCAAAACGTTTAATTATTGCTACTCGCTTTCTCATTGTACGGCTCACCCGGTATTTAGGAGCTTTCCAAATTTTAACGCTTGTCAGAATCAACATGAAACTAGCGGCTGAGTCAGTGTTATGCCCCAGTGATTCACAGAAATCCTGCGTTAGAGGGTTTAAAGCTTGGTTGCTGGCTAACTCATCCATCCGTCTTTTTGTCTTTAGCTGCCTGCAGAATAAAAATAGCAGTGGTATTACTGCTGCATAACAAAACTCACAGAGACTTTAAATTTACTGTTACTTTATTGTAATAATGTGAATGTTTATTAAGACATTCTTAACTACTTTAACCTAGAGATCAACAGATACGGATTTCGATAAGGCCGATACCAATTTTTTTTACATCAGCTTTGGCCGATACGTGACGATTTTTCTCCTCACATTTACATGATGAAAATGACACAATGGTAACAAATGTTACAAGGCTCAATTTAACCAAAAACATAAACACTGGTTGATTGACAAACCTGCACAATTAGCTTGACAGAGAGAGAAAAAAACGGCAGCTAGCAAACTCCTACTTAACTACAACAGTAAAAGTTAGCACTGTTGCTAATGATAATGTGTTGGTGCTGAGTGATAAAGTAAGAGCTATGTTTGGTAATCATTAAAAAAAAAATAAATAAAATAACGTACCCTGCTAATGGGGGAGGGGCAATATATGGGCTGCACGGTCTGCTGCGTCTCCAGCATCTCCAGATATATATGTAACGGTGAACGCACCCGCGTATCAACTGATACCGATACCAGTAAAAAACTGAAATATCTCTACTTTAAACTGACTGTATACTAAAGACGGACATGGCAGTAAGTGACTATAAGTGCAATATTACTGATGATCAGGCCCTAGAAAAATCTCCATCTCCAGCTGACTCCCATTCAGAAACTTGAAAATAATTGAAAATAATTCTATATTAGGCCTCGAAGTGTTGATTAACGTATCTGCTCTTATGGTTCTCAGTTTGATCCAACCCTCGCTCCACCTCATATTACTTCTAAGAGGGAAAAAAAAAAATGTCTGAGACACCCAAATGTTAGACTCAGTGCATTAACACTGCATTGGTGTCAGTGTGACTCTGTCCTGCTTTTAATATACAGTCTAAGGACACTAAACAGACTGTAACAACCATGGGTTTCACTTTTTAAACATATGCACCATCACACTGTTGTTCTACATTGTATAATAGGGCCATCCGTGCAATGCAAACATATTTTGGTGAGATGGCTTTTGAAATTGATAGCTCTATCCCCCCTAGTAATTCAAAGAGGATCCCTTCTTATAATGCTGTATGTACCTAGGCAATGAGGAAACCCCAATGCAGTCTCAGCAAACACGGAAAATTTCATTCACACGGCAGAAGAACAAACATGTTCCGATTCAATGAGCTTATTAATGAAATAAGAGCTGTCTGCACCACATAGTAAAATAACACAGCGGAGTACGGGCTCAACTGGGTTCTTTTCTTCAAACTCGAGGAATGACTAGAGAGGCATTAACCTTGCCTGAAAGAGAGCGTGCCATTCTCGGTGATAGTGCCTTTACTCTTTTTCACATGTGAATCTAAGAGATGGCCTTGAATTGGAGAGGGTGATTTCAGTTCTCTTTGTTGGTGATGAGTATACTCAGGAATGCAATAGGCTCCCACTGCACCTTGATGACTACCTCTGCTGAACTAAGTGACACAGGCAGTAATACTAACCGTGTTAATAGCCATCCAGAAAAATAAAATGTAATCAAAGCATTCATGCTTCAGTGGAAGATGACAGCGTAATGTCCTCAGGTCCGATCCCTAAATCTCTCTTAGGAGACAAGGTGTGTATTATGTACTTTCAATATCAATAGGTGAACAAGGGGGATAAAATGAGCCGCTGGTTTGAATTGAATAGTATTCATTTTACTCACAATGGCCAGTGTCCCTAATACCTGCAGTGTTTTACTTAGATTAGGCTTAAGCTTTTTTTTTAAAGGCCATTTCAATAATTTGACATTTCTCCCCCAGAATGGGAGAGAACGAGAACCGATAAAAACTTTTTTTCCCCTTTTCATGCAAAACACTTTCATCTGTCATTTCGTGATAGCCCGTCTCTCTTTGTCAGCATAAATACGGGAGCCCCTATTTGAATATGGTTACACATCCCTCTATTTATTAAAGCTTGGATTAACATGACAGGAAGTTTTGTCTGGGGGCTCTTTAAGATGGCTCAGAGAGGCAATCTGGTGACAGTAATAGGATCCAGCTAATATACTTGACTGATGCTCCTTTCCCAGTGTTATAAAGCAGAACAATGGGAGTGGGGTTCTGGGAGTGAATACATTGTGTTTTGAAAGTGTGTGTGTGTGTGTGTGTGTGTGTGCATGTGTGTGTGTGTATAGTGTCTAGGGGGACGAGGGTGCGCTAATCAGCCAGAATACCATCACTTAGCAAATATAAGGGCTGAAGAAATAAAAATACTAAAGGTCACGGAGCAATTCCATCAGGACAACTATGCTACAATTAACGGAATAGACAAAGGCTCTGACATTAGTGAGAGCTATAATAATGTTTTACTCCAGTGTCTGCGAGTTTGCAGAGATTTGTTAAAGGTTGGCTTTAAAAAATAAACAGAGATTTGTTTGATTCTTGCTCTTCTGCCACCAGGGAATTCTGTGAGTTGTTATTTTTTTTGTGCTCTGATGTCGGGCGTTCAGGGATTACCGGTCCAACCATTAACAGGCATCTATTCTCTATTTATAGGTCGTATTTCAATGAAGACAGTTTTGCTGTACGAGCACTACAGGGATACGTCATGTAAAAACGAAGCATAGAATTAATCGCATAAGAAGCATACAATTAATATGATTAATAGAAAGAAAGAATTTGATCATTTATCGGTTACTGAAGTGTTTTCACACATAAGTTGTGGTTCTGAAACCAGGGTTTCCTCACCAGCTCGGTTCGTTTGCTGCGCCGCGAATGCAGCAATCGCACCCCGTTCTGGAACAAGTCAACTGAGCTCACACTTGTTAGAGAGGGTGGTCTCAGCTTGCGTGCAAATGATTATTTGCCGATTAGTCTGCAGTGAGAACACACATTAACCACGGACCAATACAGCTACTATTCATAAGCTAATAATTATACGATCAAGCACTTCGCCTGATGTGGAATAGGTCGTTGCACGCCTCAAGTGCGCATCTTCTCCTCCTAAGATGTCTGGCTGCAGCAGTGGGACTTCTAAGCATGTATGTGTTTGGTCAAACTGAACAATGTCAGAGTCACTTTTGCTGCTGATGCTTCCTTTCAATGTGATTAGTTCCTGAAATCCTTTTTCTTCTGCAAAGTTATGACCACCGCAAAACTGTTTGAAAGTGCATAGCCTTGTAGGCAAACCCTTAGAACACAAACCAAACCAAGGTTGAATGCAACAGCATTGTATCCATCACTCCATTACTGAATCCAACTGAATATAAGCCTCTAAAGACAGTTCAAGAAAAACTGTCAAAAGTTTGATGGCTACAGTCTCATTACTGCTCAGTATTTAAATCCATGACTTCACCATGCGCTGTAGGAGGATATAAAGTAAATGTATATCTTTTATTAGTTTTATAGACAAGTGATAAAGGGAGTAATTGAAAAAATAATTGGCACATTACTAACTAATGAAAATTATGATTAGTTGCAGCCCCACAGGAAAATACAGGTTGTTGCTAGACGCTGGAAATCCATAATCTGCTTTCAGTTAAACCCCTAAATAATTCCCACAGCGTTTCTCCGCATATTGGACTGAACTCCGAGCTGTCATCACACCGTCACTGTACTTCTTCTCTGTTTACCTTTTTGTTGTCTATTTGTTATTTTCATTATAGGATCATTTTTTGGCAGACTTCACTGCGATCCGTGTTTTTTGCTGACGTTTCCCTGTAGTTAGATCTATTGCTGTCGGTATCAGTATGCTGAGATTCGCTTGCTTATAGACATTTCCATATGTCAGACGGCGATGGGTGGCAGTGTGTGTACGTGAGCGCGCGTGTGTGTGTTTAAGCTGGGTTAGCAGATCAAACACACATCTGTTGCGAAGATAGAGGAGAATCTGTGCTTCTCCCCCAAACCTCTCAATACTAATTAACGATCCACTGATAGTGGCCAAATGCCAACTGTCATTAGCATCCAACACAACACAAGTACACGGATGTAAACGTGCACACACTAACACACAGATGCTAGACGGTCATCTGCACCAAACAACAACAATCCAGCTGTGGATGAGACATAAAACGTCTGTTTTTTTGTCTCTGCTTCCCATGAACGAGAAGAAGATGAAAAAAAAATATCTAAAAACTTGTGAGCGATCACATGGAAAAACTAGATTAAACTTATCATACAGTCAAGGAAACGGTGATCTGATCTATACCGTATAATAGCTGATAATAAGATATGCCTGTTAAACAGACGCCACTGAATTCTTAAGGACGCTGACTGACAACCTCAATTCTCGAGTAGCTGTGGACCTTTGACTCCTTCACTGATAGTGCCATTTGCGCGCTCTCATGCAGTGTGCTCGGTAAAAGCATCTGACAGCTATCTTTGATTTTATTTAGCGAGGATTTCAGCTATGCCTGTATCTAAAAGCGTGCGCGCCACCCACTCTCTGTCTCTTGTGTGGTTTTTCTCTCCGCCTGGATCTGTCACTCCGTGGCTTGGTGACAGGGTCAGATAGAGAGAGCAAAGCGGCGAGAGGTGTGACACTGTGAGCAGATGAGGGTCTCCCCGTATCCCCGTATGGAGGCCCCCAGCACGTCACCCATCACGGCTACCCAGACAGCCGCCAGTTGGTCCGAATAAAGCCACCCACACTGGCTCCTGCGGGGAGGCCAGAAGCCACCGGACCATCAGGCAGAAAAAAAAATCAGTCTGACTATTGATAATCAAACAGAGCCATCATTAATGTCCATTAAAATGTGAAAAGCCAATATTTAAGGATTATACAGAGGGCATGGCGTACCAGCTACGCTTGTTGCTCTGTGTTTAATACGCGCCTGTGCCTACGGTGACAACAGCTAGGGGAAACGCATCACGCTAAAACTCTTCCTTGAAAACCAGAGTGCAGCCCTGTCTTGTCTCTCCTCCTCTCTCGCAGTGCAGCCTGCCTGCCGCCATCTCACGACAGCATCTCTCCATCTCTCACAGCCCTCTGATCTCTGTGTCAACAGGCGTCACAAGCAGCTCACACTAACTCAGCACGCATCAGCCCATCTGCAAGGCAAACCGGCTACAAATGCATTTAGCATAGACTCCGGGTACGATTAATGGCACAGTTAGCGAATACTGTAAGTGCTGATGTCTCTACACCTGACAAGGTACCACTCTCCCAGCAATATAGACAGCTCATGAACCTTTCTGCAGATATTCTACACTGAGAATTTACGAGCAGCAGGTAGGAGATCAAAGCCGCGGCTGACAGGCTCTGCAAACACAAAGATTTATTCAACTCATCAAGAATTGTCGCAATGTTTCCTCAGCGGCCTCTTATCTTGGTATGTACCTATACTGATGGGGGTTTATTAGTTATCAGTGGGACAGGTGGGAGGCTGCGCGGTTGTCCAGCTCAGGTTCGAACTCATACAGAGGTTGTGATGACAGGATCCGAAGCACTCTGTGGTAACTCAGTGGAATTCAAATGCCAATCCCCCTGCCCAGCGCCATCTCCCCTCTCTCCCTTCCGTTTGTCATCTCTCTCTCCCTCTCCCCTCCCCTCTCCCCCCAGTGTTTGTCAGGGTTGGTGATTAGCTGTCACCCTCTGCAGAAGCAGATAACACCCCACACAGCCTGTTTCCCCTCTGGGAGCATGCACACACGTAAAACGGGAAAAGCACACAAACAAATACACAAGTGTGTGCACATGCATGCAAACTAAAGACACTTCAAAACTCTGTCAAATGCAGTCAAAACGGTGATGAGTATATTTATGCGCGCGTTTATCAAGACTTCAGGAATACTCATCCATATAAGCTCAGTGTGAAATTTGGCTTCATTTCACGAGTTCCAGTTCTTATCAAGTCTGACTCCAATTCCTTTATTTGCTGCAAAATTAGGCTGCCATGAACAGTGACTGTAGTGGGTCTCTTTAAGACAAAATGTAACATACTATATATTCTTGTACATATAAGTTGAAATGAGAAAAATTAGCCCGGAAGTCGATCCGGATTTGTTTTCTAAACGCTCCAGCCTCTGCACTTCAATTGTTGCCATTGATGAGAAAGAATTCCGTAGAGATAAAACCCAGCACCCATTGTGTTTTTTGCTCCGCCTTCTTTGTGCGGCCACTCCGTGCACTTGTGGTCGGCAATCTCTGAATTTTACAGCTCCTTTTCCGGGGCATCCAATCGCAGGCGGCGGCACACGTCGCCCTGGTAACCAAGAAAACTGAGGAGAAGACTGTCCTGGTCATCCTAAACTGCATAATATGTCGAACTAAAAATTACCACAACAAAGACAGAAAAGGCCATTTGTGAGAGCAGATCAGGGAGAAACTGAATATTGCCGGTGAGATGTTGTCACGATATTGTTGTCATGGAAACAGCTCAGGTCCGAACGCAGCGCTTTTCCTAAACGGACACACTGCCTTAGCCGATTTAAAGTCATTATGACTTCGCATTTTTACACCGTTTAAACCGACTTGGCCTTCATTTAATGTGTTTTGCTTGCCCTTTCACTTACATTTTTAATGAAGCTGAAGCCCAATTTATAACTTCCCCATCCACAAATCCACAAATGTCTGTGTTAAGCAAATTTGTCATTTGCCCACTGTATGCACGGTTGAGCACTCCACCGTGGTGTATGCACTTACTGTACGTTGACTCATAAATAATGGGTAATGATAATGGCCGAAACTTTGCTTTTAAGAACAAATAAGTGCTATTATCTAACAAATATCCAGCTCAGTGGTATTCAGTGGTACCACTTGTGCATATCTATCTGAGAAATACTGTTAAAAAAATAAATAAAGAAAAAAAATCTGTGTCAAAAACAAGTTTCAAAACAGAAATGTCCCCCCTCGGTCTATCCACCTTTCATTACTGCACAGTCCTTTCATTACGCTCTGATCTCCTTGTGTCAGAGTGTACTTTGACTAAAAGCTAAAAGCCAAGTGGCTCATTAGCGGCACTCATGAATCCGTCCAGTTCCCGCTAGCCGAGCGATCTCCCTGTGATTCAAGCTACTTTCAAAACTTTCGGCTGCGGAGACACAAACAAAGACGTGGGCTCGTGCCGCGGTAGTCAAAGGATGTTCTCTACCTTAATGCTACAACTCCCAGACAAGCCTCCAGTCTGAATGTCCACTAATGTCATCTAACACAAATGCAAGCTAAGAGGACAAACAGGCCGGAAACAGACACGAGCCAGAGAATCGCGTCTATTTACAATAAACTGTAAATAGACGAAAACAATAAACAATAAATAAGCGCTGGAAAATGTCTCTGCCTGAATGCTTTGAGCACCTCTCTCTGATCACGGCGTAAACCGGCTCCTCGTTCATCTCATTCCCGCCACTTGTGACTGACTTCATTTCACACATTTCTTGAATTTTTGAGGGATCATCAAAAGAGACAGCATAACAGGACACACAAGCGTTGCCAAAAAAACTAAAAAAAAAAAAAAAAAACGTGCTGAGTCTGTCACAAGCTCATACATCTAGTATTTACCAGCGGATAGTGCTCTGATGACTAAGGGTTGCTATTTCTGAAGCACATGTGCAGGGCCAGTCAGTATTCCTCCAGTGTTACTCCAGGTAACGTGTGCCCTTTCCATCTTGGTGACAGGTGCTGCATTAGTACGACAGGGTGTCCAGGGAAGATGTGGTATATGTATTATTACACGTGTGTACAGTGACATTCGATGACTCAAAGATTTAATGCAAGGAGGGAGGGTTGCTGCCGGTTACGGAACTGACAGCGAGTTGTCAGGCGGCCAAACAAAAGCTCAGTTTGGACATTATTTTGGACAAAGAGAGAGCAGCAGTTTTAATTTTACAATGGCGGAATAGAGGCTGTTAAAATGAGAGTAAAAGAAAAACAGAAAAAGAAAAAAAAAAGGTACACTATTCCACCAAGGCCTCTGGTAAGGACAAAAAAGACATGTGTTTTAAATAAACACGTGAGCAACAACACCCAGCAGGTATGAAGAACGAGTCACGTCTAAAAAGGACGAGCTCACACTGACTTTTAAAAAGAATTCTTCGGGGCCTGAGGTCTCTCAAGTAGTTTGGTTTCATTTCAAACAATCCCCTGGTTGAGTTAATGCTACGAAGCCACGAGCTGATGCAAGCGTGACCACGAACCAGATCCACGCAACACTTCTACCGAACACAGCAGCGTGCTTTTTATTATTTAACAGGAAACACAAGGACACGAAAGCAGAAATAACCCCGGCACACGGAATAATTCAACGTCAGGTGTATTATGTTGTGTTTGATCAAGGGGTTGGCCAGGTAGCGCTTCTGCCCGCCGCACCGTGCGGCTTTCCATTCCCATCTGACAAACAATACTACAGGCTCAACCTCAAATTAATATAGCAGGATAGGATCACCTTGGCCCTTTCTCCCCGTATCATCTCTGCTGTCAAAGTACAAAGACGGATTGAAATGTAGCAGATAAATATACGCCACGGCCTTATCTGCTGGCCCCTAAGCAGCTTTACTCAAAGTGAAGCTCAAACAATGTGGGCTAATCATAGCATTTTAAGAGTCAACGTGTCATCTCGAAATTGTCAAGAACAAGAGGTATTTTCTTAGGAGATGACAACGCACACAATGGGAAAGTAAGGGGAAGAGGAGAGCAAAGGGCTGAAGCAGCGATGAAACAGACAGAGAGAGCAGAGAGCACGATAAAGACGGCAAGACAAATACGGGCCGAGGAAGACGTATGAGATCGTGCCCCTGCTTCTGTGTACATATGGCGAAACGTGCTGGAGCAGAGAAAGACCAACACATTGAGATAAGCCCCTTTGCTCAGGCTTTCCTTTTAAGGGTGATTTGGCAGCTTGGCCTCGTGTCTGTTGGCAGGCGGCGACGTATGCCCCCGATCGTCTGCTGATCGCTGAACTACCTCGCGCCTTTTTTTTTACTTCCATTTAACACCACCCGGCGAGTTACCGAGGTACTCGTAACACGCGGGAGCAAACAACTTTGCATTCATCACTGACATGCAGCTGGCTGGTTGTTACAGGCAGGTACTGAGCTCTACAGACAGGAACATGAAAGCCACCTCAAACACATTACGCTCCTTTTCTCATTAAAGCCATATTTTCATGACTTTGTTAGCTCCCCTCTCTCCTGGCGTCGTCTCAGCACATACAGGAAGTGATGCATTTACCACATTAGGTAACTACGTCAATGAAATTACTTTACAGTCAGCAGCAGGCTATATTTATAGATGCACTGTATGGCAGAAGTAGCTCCACAGGAGTGTCTCCAACAGCGTGCCAAAACAATACAACATGTATTTTCACTGCCAGTTCTTTTTTCTCCCTCTATCTTTTTTTTTTTTTAAGTGAGGCAGCCATTTAATTTCAAGTGACTTTTCAAACACGTCGCCTATAATTATGAGAAGGTGTTGATGCTTTCTGTCCATTACATTCTCGCAAGGAGGAGGTTCTGATCGGGCGCCAGCTGAGGGCACCTGCCAGCAACTCTCCACCAAAACAACATGTAAGTAAGGAGTACAGCACCGCATGGACAGGAATGAAGTGTGACTGTGACCAGACAGGAAAATAATCTACGTAATCCAGATCGAAGCCCTAAAGGCTTTTATGGATCGACAGCATAGATTTTCTCTCTGTCTCCATTTCTACCTGGCTTAGGTTTAATTCAACTCAATTAAATCAAGCCATGAGCCCAGGAGTTCGCAGAGAAAGCAATCATTCATCTTTGTGGTGAGCCACTTCATCTGAGCGCAAAAAAAGAAAAAAAAAGACCCCAACACTGCTCTTTCTCCATAGGTACCATTAGACAGCTCGATATAATTTCAGCCGTACCAGCTCTGTTATAATTACTGCAGTTGACATCTAACAAACAGCTCTTTATGGATGTCCTGGCCTCACTATTACTTTAACAAATCTGATAAGTTTGCTGCTGGTGTCTGTTGTGTGTGTGTAGTAAGTTATTAGAGTTTTACATTTCAGGCGATCAATTAACGGTTTCTTTATCAAAAAAAAAAAAAAAAAAATAGAAAAAAATTCTTATCTTTCAATGTGCAATGTGGAAGGGGGGGGAGTTATCCCTGATACAGGAACACACCCCGAGGTAAATTTGTTATCTACACTGCACACCGCAGCTTTAATGTAAGACAATCGACACAACAATCAACACGGGCAAAACAGCTATAAGGGATTGTCCTTGAGTGACTGGCTGCGACTGCCACAGAACCCTCTCCCTCATCATGACTATATCAGGCAGCTGCTTACACGCACACCCATTCAACAGATACATATTTCATGAGCTATGGTAAACACTCTGCTCTCGCCAATGCCAATCTAGCATTGAATAATACATTCATAGTGGATCGGCTAATGAATTGAGAGCTTGCCCGAGTGAAAAGAAGAAAGCAAATAACCAATACTCAAAGTAGAAATAGAATTAATGAGCGGTTGTGAATGCTCAAACACTGGGTTGTGAATGCTGCTCTAAAAGCGAGACCATTTCTGTCCTCCACCTAACCTTTGTCTCTGGTCAAAGTTCTACATTAATAAATGCAGGAGAGGTTTTATAGTCTTCTCTATGAATGTGGATTTCACAGATGTGTAAATGATGCTACGTGAGACGCTGCGAGTGAAGCTTTGATCTGCTATTCCGCGAGCCAGGTTCTACAACAAAAGACGAGGAAATCCAGCGCTCAGACAAGCCTTGTGTAATCCAGTAGAACCTCTCTCCATGTCTGATCCTCCTCCGCTCTGCCGGCCGTCGCAGCAATCAGTCGAGCTGCCCACACTTAGATGTGCACCATTGGTGAGAACATAGACCACGACTGGAACCTCCTCCTCGTGACCACACGGCCTAGCGTAGGATCCGTACGTTTCATTGCCTATTAAACCGAGAGGGTGCAGCTGGTGGAACTAACACAAGCGAGTGAAATGGAAACGTTCAAACCACTTCACTCTATAGAAAACATATTTTATCATTTGTCCTTTGTGGTACTTCATATTTTATCTGCTAAACATGTCCTACACAAGAAGCACAAAAAAAGTCTTGTCCGCCTAAACGGGTCATTATTCAAATTAATTATCAAAACAACAAAATGGGAAATCAATAGTGCAAACCTTACTTTCAAAAGGTGTAATTTAATTACTTTTGGGACTAAACCTGAAGCGTACCTGTAGTCCGTTTAATCCAATAAACTACACAGGGGTGAAATG
Source organism: Mugil cephalus (assembly GCF_022458985.1). Taxonomy (NCBI): domain Eukaryota; kingdom Metazoa; phylum Chordata; class Actinopteri; order Mugiliformes; family Mugilidae; genus Mugil; species Mugil cephalus. The sequence goes on from NC_061784.1 coordinate 3,959,136, forward strand.
AAGTGGAACTACTCTTTGCTAGGTACAACTACACTTGACATTGTGTAAAATCCCGAGTCACATCAATAGTTTTTTGAGCTGAAGAATCAGCACCCAACTGGGAATGCCTGGCACTTGTTCTCAACACGGGGGCCCAGTGATGCCTGTGCACCTGTAAGGGGATCCCCAGGCAGTTGCCTTCTTCTTCTGAACACTGAAAGAATCTGAACTCTTTTCAGATGTTTCATTTCGCTCCCTAATCTCAATTGTGAAAGAGTATGTTCTGTCTTTTTTTGAAGTATTTGATGCATTTATGTGCTAAAGCAGTCACCCAGGATATAGCGGATAGAGCCACATTCAAGCTACAGGCGCAGGATCCTGAACTAAGAGGCCAGTGTTCTGACACGACAATTTATTATTTTTTTTAATTTTAATATACAGCAAAAACGTAACTAATTAAAACACTTTAATAGTAATAATAATAATAATTTCTAACAATGTGCATTTAATACTAAAAACAAATTATATCCAACATCATACTAAGGTTTGAGGATTAGAAAAACACACTGGTCGTATTTAAAAGTTGGAAAGTTTCCTCACTGAAGAGGTCTACTCCATTTCTCTACCACAGAAGCATGAAAGGCAGCTAGAGTTTCTGCTGCTGCTAACCTAACCACTGTGTCAGATCTTCCACACCACAGTGAGTAGGAAGGCACGGGGAAGAAGTTTGGGAAATGAACAATTTTATAAGGCTACAGCAGTCCTGATGAGGACTGCTGTAGCCCTGAGGAAGGAGGCATGGAGTCTGGGTGAGGAGTAGAGTCTTCGTGTCCATCAGCTGCACAAACACCTTCATTAGGGTGGGAGGAAATGAAAACCTACAGGTGTACTGAGGTGTGTCTCTGGGAAAAGCTGGGGCACTTTAGAGAAAAGAGCGGGAGCGAGCTCTGGCCGGCGTGCAGACCGACAGCTCGGCAAGTCTCTGTGGGTGTCTGACGAAATTAATTAAGAGAGTGAAAGGAAAATGTCTGTCAGATCACAGATCACGTTGTGAAAAATACCTTCCCCTGCTGTGATCTATTGATTGCCATTAAATGTTCCAGCTGCCTCCTCATAAAATATTAATATTTAAAATCTGACAGCTATATATTTCTAATTTTCTCACCTAAATAAAAGCTTTCTCGAGGAACACCATAAAGCACAAGAAGAAGCTGATGCGTTCGCAGCAGAAGGGAAGGAAAGGTTTCTGCACTCTTGCCTTGTCTCCCCTTAAGCCTCCTTCACTTAAACTCGTGTTGGACCAGAGGCTGTGACGGCTAATTCTATCACTCCAGTTTAAGAGGACATACACTCATCCCAATAGGCTCCAGGAGGGAGGGAGGGGAGGAGGGGCGGACCATTCATTAGTCACTAAGCACATAGTAGCATTTAAACAACTTTAGCATAATGTCACAGCTTAATGCGCGTTGGCGAATTTGCCAACAGGCTTGATGTGAACAATCTCGCCGCATGTTCTGGTTGGGCGCGTGACCTGACGGGATGGCACACCATTAGCCCAGTCAGACTGCAGGGCCCCGCTGTTAACATTACAATGTGTAGCGGAGCATAGCAAAGCGAAGGAGGGTTTCAGCCTGCCTTATTTGTGCGGTTTCTCTACTACATTGTGGTCAATGCGATGATAACGCGTACAAGGCAATCCATATGAGAAAAAAAAAAGTCTCGCAATTAGAGCTATGGGGTATTAGTGTTTTCATAACACTCCTATTATATATTCACATTCTCTATCTGGGTTGGTAATCACTTGTCTCAAACAGTTTAATTACAGCTTGGCAATGACTACTTAACGTGATTAGATGTTATACCTTATTGTTGCGTGTGGCATATTACATCAATTATATTAAGAGTTATTATTTTCATGAGGGTGTAACGCTTGCATGTGATACAGGATGCAGTGAAGGCTGAGTGACAGGGACTTCTTAAAGACTTAATTTTACAAATAAAGTAATCAATATAAGCTACTGCACATCACGTCTCACCACACGGCGAGCTGTAAGGTCTTTTGCATAATTGCAATAAAAAAGTGTATTGGCCTGACTGATTGAATTCAGTCTTGGTAATTGCAGCATAAACAATGTAGTTGACTGTCACAGCTACCGAGCCACTATGCTGTCAACAATCCAGATATTTTTCTAGTGTCTACTAGCATTTCATGCAGATCCACAGCCTGCCGTGTAATGAGTATAATTACATGGTGCGCATGTGTTACCTGTGGGGTAGCACACACACACACCCTCTCGCACGCTGCACATATTTTTCCATCCCTATGACCTGTCACTCAAAATCAACCCAGATGGAAAAGACTCCCGGCTATTCCATGCCTCCCCGTCTCCACCCTGCCCAGGCAAAAATTCCCCCTCTCTTTCTCCTACGAAACGAAAGAATGAAAGAAAAAAAAAAGAAGCAGGCTCCAACTTTAAACCTGCGTCATCTCTAATAGCCAGCTAAATCCCCGTTGATGCTGCTGTCCATCAATATGACCACCCATTCTCTCGGCCCAACCCCCGCCATTTGATCGACATTAACTCCGCAGCTGCCCACCAAGCGCCTCCCTCCGTTCGCAATCTTTCTTTCTCGCCCCAGTTACTCTTCCTCTCTAGCAAGAGGAGCTCCGCATGCTCCCAGGCAAAGTCAATGTCTATCTCTTGTCTCCCTCGCGCTACCCCTTATCCAGCACACTGCTCCCATTCCTCACTGTTGTGCCTTGCTCACATCTAAGGCATATCCGAGTTGTAAATAGAGTGGAGCTTAAATGACAACAGCCTTGCTTTTGCAGGGATTTGGGGAGGGGGGGGGGGAGAAAAAAAAAAAAAGGAGCTGATTTGTGCAAAAGACTGCTGGCGAAGATAAAATGTTAGGCTTTGGATCTAAATTCCACATGAATGCCTTTCCCTTTAGTGTGCATTATGACGGCAATGGACCATATCATAGTATTTGTTTTGCTTTAGAGCTGTCCTCTGTGATTTATGTTCCCCGAGTGCAAATATTTCATGTCACTATACAAGCAATGTTTCTGTCATGGAGAACGCAGGGGGTATTCTGGGGCTGATGCGAGAGATTTGCGCGCACGTGTGCCGGCGTGTGCATGTGTGGGTTTTGCGGGGAGGCACTTGTGGCAGTGCCAGTGTGTGACCGCAGGCCCCCTGGCTAGGGAGCAGCGCCTGGAAAGGTTACCCAGCAGAGTGGCTTTTGTATGTTAATGTGACCTCCAGCTCCCTAAGGAGTCCCAACACCTGCCCAGAACCCCCCGCCAGCCTCACATCCCTACATGCTAACTGTTTTCCCTTAACATAAATGCTGCTCTGCTCCTTATTGATCGGAGATTTACGTCGTGGTTAAGGTATGTAACTAACGCTGAAATAAAACTGTGAATTATTTTAATGGGTTTACGTGATTTACGCTCAGTGTCGAGTTAATGTATTTGTTTATCTTAGCACCAGCCTTAATATTAACAAAGCAGTTGCCGTGAAATTCAGATTTAAGCACAACAGGCGAGAAAAACTGTGCAGCGATACGCACGCAGACATGCCGACACCCCCCCAAGACCCACAGACAACTGGTTGAGCATAAAGAGAGGGGCTCTAAAGCAATTATAGCAAATTAAATGAATGCCCCCAAGTTAAATAGTGTTAATAGTGTTCAGGGAGACAGATTTGAGATGCAACTCACAGTGTGATGGCAAGATCCACTTGGATTGCCGAGTGGCAAACAGTACCTTTAATTATATTCAAACCCTTTTAACAGAGAATCAATTCATCGCGTGCTGTGACAGGTTGTTCACTTTGGAAATGGACTGAAAAGCTTTTTGCATCAGACTAATTTCTGGTGACACCCAAGTTAGCTTGCCTTATGCTATAGTGAATAAACTCAGAGATGAATAAGTGATGCCTGAGAATTGTTTCCTCCTGGATATAATGAAAAACAATGACACGTTCAGAGATCTGCTCTATGACTCAAGATGACAGTGATGAAAATGAAGAATAGCATCTGCTGTCAGGCATGAGGAGATAAAAAGATATCATTCTACCGATGAAACCGTGCAGAGGTTCCAGGAGACAATGTGTATATTAGGAAATGTATTCACTGAAAAACTTTGCAATAATAGGGCTGAGTGCTCCGCACAGTGTTTTAAAGCAAGCTCAGACAGAACAGTGACTATACACTCCACACTCAGGCACCCACTGTGGTTCGTGTCATCTCTCTAAGCCTAGCTGATCCTAACAAAAGTCCACTCTATCCTTCTGTTCAAGGTGTCAGGGCTGCAAACCACGAGCCGGCGTCTACACATGTGTGAGGTACCCAGCCACCAACCTCCACGCCTGAGGCAGCCCACCTACTGAACTCACTTCTCCATCTTCTCCCCACTGAGCAGCATCACTAACCATCCCCTCTCATTCCACTCACACTGGTCTTTTATATGCATTACTTTTGTACTGGCTGTGGTTTTTCGCCCCTCATTAAATGCATATTTTGTCATTGTCATTAAAATATGTCTTGGAGCAACATATATGTGTCATGTAAAAACCTATTCCCCCCGCTACACTTTTGTCTATTTATTTATCCATTTAAAAAACTTAATAATGAATGAATGTCACATTGAATAATTCATGTGCACCCCGGTGCTGCGAATAAATAGCTAGTACACCGTTGCTTCCTCCCCTTCAGTGTTCCTTCAACCCTTTTAGTAGCACCATGCACTACTGTAGGTTATTGGTCTTTCTCCCCCTCTGGAGGGTTCTTACACACTTAGTCCTTATTAAAATCCCTGTGGCATATAAACACACCCACAATGACACGCGCACATACACACATGCGCTCAGGCCAAGGACCGTCTGCTGGTACAAACCATTTATTAAAGCTCCTGTGAAGGTCCTGGCAGTCAGCCAGAGGGAGACATGACTTTGGATCCCATTCATGTCCACATCAGCAGAGTAAAATGTTTCTAGGTGTTGATCCATGACAGCCATTATTGCTGCAATCCAGTTTTATCACTGTCAAATTCTACAAAAGGGGAAAATAAGCTCTTTTCTGCACTTTAACAGATTGTCAATACAGTTCAACCAATCCAAACAGCTGCGGAGGGAGTTTATTTGCTTTTGAAGACATGTTTTGAATGGGTAGGAGAGAATCCGCCCCTCGTCACCTTATCTCCACAGGCCCACAGCCTCTCATAAATTGTACAATTTAATGGAAAAATGTAACCTCCTAATAGAACAGATCCCAAACACATTACACAAGGACTTGTCAACAATGTTTGGATTTATAAGATATGCCGCAAATAAGAAAGAAACAATGACAAATTATGCAATTTAACATTGTATAGTGTGTATCCTGTGCTAAAGGATGCTACGACACAACATTCACATGTTTATCAGGGACCTGTAATAGTTACAGAACTCATATGCTTGAAGGGGTGAAGATTTTCCCTTAATTCAAAGTGTGAATTTAACCAAAAGAAGGACAATGACGAGGAAATACCAGTAATGGAGATCATTAGATTTTAAATAGAGCTGCAACTAAGGATTGTTTTCTGTATTTATTAATCTGCTGACTATTTTATTGATCAATCAATGTTTTTTTTTTTCCAGTAAAATTATAATTGCCTCGCCTGGCACAGCTAGAACTCGATTCTTATCAGATTTTGAGTCTGGCAACGCGCCATTTGGATTTCATTATGAGGTGTTTCGACCGATAAAGAGAAAGCAAAATACTACTTAACGCAATTACCAATTGAGCAACGAGTTATGCAATCTGCTCCCCAACAAAACTCACAATCACTGTCAACTGTTAATCCTTTAAAGTTATTTCTCCGTCAGTGACATTTGCAACAGGGGACTCTAAACATCCTGCTTCTCCGACGGCAGCCATTTTGTTCAACTCCACGGTGCTCAGATGACGTGTATAACAGTGTAGCAGTTACTCTCCTGTCCATCATGCCCACCCAAACCATTTCACCGGCCAAACCCCCCACCTCACTGGGCAGGCCAACTCTGGGCTGGCTTCCAGGCATATGATCACGACTATAAAACTATTTTGATACAACTCATTCATATTCTTATTGTGAATGACCAACTGTCCAAGAAATTTTATTTACTTTCCACCAGATCTTTATATTTGAAAAGATTAATGGTTATTAATACCTTTCAGTCAATCTGTGATTAAAAAATAATAATAATCCAGCCAACTGCAGTGAGATTATATTTTTAAAAAATACAAATATAAATTTTAATACTATACAATAAATATGAACCACATTTGTAAGTGTTGCCATAAGGACAGCCCTGGGTTTAATTAATCATTTTGGGAATACTTTGTTCAGTATTGCGATGAAGTGCAATAAATAAACAAATACTGAAGTGTGACCATATTTTACTCAGTCTTTTCCCTTTCCTCAGCCATTAATGTTAGCTAACCTCGCCACCAGAGTGTTCTCAAATAATCTGAGCTTGGCCGATGGCTATAGGGCCTCATCTGATTGTCCCAGTGTGTCCATCTGATAGGTCAAATGGACATTCATTCATTATTTATTGCGTTTCATGCAGTCTTTTACTCAAAATCCCAAAGAAAATGAAAATACAATTTATAGGGAAGCAATAATTACGAATTAAAAGGTGGATATTTAGCATGATACTCCCTTCAACAAAATGTATCTACTGCTCTAATCCCTCTTGAGCATTGCCTGTATTGTAAGGCGACCTCACACACGCTTTATCATTAATGCCAGATGTTTAAACCTGTATAAAAACGGATACGGCATCCCTTATCTGTAACACACCAAACACCAGACACCACAGTGTTTCAAGGATTACTTGTTGCATCTGCCACCAACTCCCCCTAAGCACCCCAAAGCAAATCTTCACACTGAAAATAATCTCAACAAGGGTTTCCTCAAACAGTTAAACAGCCCCCGGAGCCAGTCCCATCAAACTAACTAGCCCCAGCCTCCAGCTCATCCAGCTCTGCGCTCTGAAAAAGGTGCTCGTTGCACACATGCCATGCAGAAAGAGTGCAAAGTGCTGTGAAGTCTGCTGTGTCATCGCCATACATTATTACCACAGGTGACATCAGGTAATACCGTCAATTTATTCTTTATTCACTGACAGGCATATATCGTAGTTAACTCAAAATTGTAGAGAGAGAGAGAGAGTGATTGTGCAGCCCAGGGGTGCAGTAATCATTAAGGAGCATGAAACTATACTATCCTAATTTACAGCTTCTTCATCATCTCTATTCTGTGTAGAGGGAATGATCTACAACAAGGTGGTCTGTTTCAGCGGTCAGAGGAGGTCTAATGCATTTGGTAGAGGCTGATAACAGTGCTTCACTTTCACACCGAGCACTCAGAGGGAATTACAGGGCTGCAGAGAGGAGAATGTCTGAGTGCTTTAGTTAAAACCAGGGGTAAATGCTATCTCGTGCTTACATACTCCCTGATCCATGCACACTAAGGCTACCTGATCGTTTCAGACCTCGGCCCATTTACATTTTCACTCAACACGGTCACTCATACTGTATGTTCTGCTTTACAGAAATCGATTGCTCAGCCAAAGGCCTCTCCTTTTCTACAGAGCACTGGTCTCCAGCCAAGCCTTACCTGGATTGAGAGATATGAGGATGAAAGGATTGGGTGCGCTGAGACCATAGCCGTGGGGGAGAGATTTCAGCGCGGGGTTGCACATGTTCACGTAATGCTTTACTGGAGATGGGTATGGAACCTCTCTGGGGAGGAGCAGGGTAGCAAATAATATTGAGTATCTATTAGCTTTTTGGTAACTGCTGCCTGCCATCTGAGATGCTGTACAAGCCCTCAATGACTAATCCATCAGTTGAACATAATGGGCCAGCCATGGGCAGCTCTCACTGACTCCTAGTCTCTCACTATTGCCCCAGCTGAGACATATCTGATTTCTCCTCATTAGGAATGCTGTTCTTTTAACGTGCCTAGCCAGCAAGTTCAACACTAGACCCACAAAGGACACCCTGACCAGTCGCCCTGTCACTTTCTTGCCCAGTAACTACTTCCACGCTAGAAGACTGAAACCGAGCCAGTGCTTCCCTCCGTCAGCGTGGCACAGCCTCAGCCAACGTTATTCATCACCCTCACAGTGAAGGCTAAATATGAACACACATATGAATATATGAATAACTGAACAAGTGGTTATTGTTATTCACCTGCACGCACTCTGCCGAGCCTGCAAAGTCTTTTGTTTGGAGCCTGTAGTTCTGCTGAGCATGGGCTTTCTGACAGAACGTCTGAAGTGGGGCAGAGGGGAGTGGGAACACAGGTGTTACCGAGTGGCTCTTTTACTGAGAAGGAATGACCTGTGTCGGCAAATGCCCCCTCTGTCTGTCTTCGGAGCTTCCTGCTACGTCCCTGTGCCCTCTTTCTTCAGTGGCTACCACGCTGGCATAAAGAGTTGCCATTTGCCCAGATGGTGGACAGCAGGGGTCCCCCCCCACACACACTTCCTGTGTCAGTGAAGTGATGCCCTCCTGAGTGTGCCTGAGATGCAGCTTTAGCCCGTATGCGCAGATGAAAAAGAAAGACTAGAGCAGAGAGATGGGCATCTGTAACGGCCCAAGACTACAGAGGTGGACGGACACGTAACAACATCTGACCGTGTTGCAGTCTCTCAAGCATCACAAGGCAGATGCCATATTGAGAGCTCACACAATTGATTCATAGTTTTCAAAAACAGTCAGTTCAGCATGAATCTTGAGGACATGCATCCATTTAACATGTTTGACTGGTTGGAGGCTATGAAGCTTTTCTGTTTTGCCCTTCTTCACAAGTCTCCCCTCCTTCTTCCAGATTTGCCTATGCTGTTACTGCCATAGTTTAACCTTGGCCTATGAGTCTGTTTTAGAAAAGAAATCTCCTACATTGGTGAGTTCACATGTGACCACAGGTTGATTTAAGAGTCTGCTAAAGTTAAAACTTAAGTTTAAACTTAGGGTTTCATTTTGATTGGGCTACATCTACAAGTCTGTTCTTGTAGGGGTACTTTGGTCTCCATTTAGGAGACATCATACATTCTCATTCTACGAAGAAGTTTGTACGCAGTTGTACTAATTTATTATAAAAGTCAGCTTTATTTATTTAGCAAAAGAAATAAAAGCACTATGACATTAAACCACCAGAAAAATCAAAGCTGAATTGGTCACTGAATGTTCATTTTTAGGAAACGCATTGATTCAATAATTCAGAGATTATAGTGCACACAATTCACGAGTCTGCCATTTTGTTTCCTTTCTATAAGTAATGAGCTAGCAGCGCTGTCTATTGAGCACAGAGTCTGCTGGGTGGGATGAAAAGCCAGGAAAGTGGCTTTGTGCCTACTGGTACACATGAAGCTCTTCAAGTTCATAATGTCATACTGACACCAGGAGACAGGCAGTGCCAGGGGTGATGCCCAGGAGTGAAGGGAAGGTCAGCAAAGCTTCACAACTGAACTGGTGCTGATGCCACAGCATGTATGGCTCAAGTGTTTGGCAGTGCATCTTAACAACAAAATGTGACATTTTTAGAAGCTGTCAAATTGCAGTCTAAAAAGCAGTCTTGACTGGGGACCAGGCCAGCGCACCGCTGCAGGGCTTTCAATCTGCCCGTAATGGGAAAGATGGAAGAAGATAAGATTCCAATTCAGCTATTTCTGCACAGCCCAATGTGATCACACTGCAATCCGACAGGGTATTTGGGGAGTTGAGAGAATTCTTAAAAAGACAGAATATCTTCAAGTATGGCTTGATACTCACACAAATCCCATCACTCCTCCTAATTGTTCAGCTCACTGAAAGTAAGTGATATAATCTGGAAGTATTACCCACTCTGTCCTGACCATATGGCCAACACGAGCATGAGAAATATTTGTTTTCATTTACTTTAGTTTCTTTAGGCTTGCGTGTTATGGTTAAATTAGATTTGCCTTTTTCAAAAACTAGGGCATACTAATTATTTCTTTGAGTAATCCATGCACTTAAGTGTTATCCAAGTCCTTCCAATGTACCAGGATCAGCAGTGATATCTAACATACATACAATAATAACTGCCAATCTTAGCAAAGAGTTGTGAAAAAAAAATTAATTTAATTTTTGTATTCAAGCCTGTTAAACAGCTGCATTTCTTTGGCTATGAATCAACACAATGTCGGAAGTTAAGGGCTTTGACATAAAAGGTTGTTGTGATGCAATACTCAGTCAAAAGGGGTCTTGGGCCTATTTATCCTCCAGTTCACCCCTTCTGATAACTGGTAGAAAAATCTGTTCCGTAAAATCCGCTCAGTTATTCGTAACGTGAGAATTTACAGATCCAATCGTATGCCCCCATTTGGATGACAACACGTCAGTAGTTTTACACAAGTCGAGTAAAGAAACGAGTTGACAAGGACGCAGAGCAACTGATGGTGTTGTCAAACAATGATAAACATTTTAGACCTCGAGGCTAATGTTAGCTAGCATACAGCAGATATCGAAACCGACAGGAAAATCTCACCTCCAGGTCTCACGGAAGAATAAGACACCTTGTGTTGACTATGTCTTGCCACACATTCTCTCATTAGCACATGTTTAGCTGCATTTGCCTCACTGCCAAGTTATAGCAAGTTTGTGTTCTTTCATCTTGGTTTGATTGGCAGTTGGCAAACCACCTTGCATGTGCATCACCGCCGCCTACCGAACAAGGAAGCGCATCAGTAAACTTAGAGCAAGTTGTTGCAACGCATTCTCCGCAATTTAGTTTAAATTCCACATGAACGCTTGAGGTGGTGCATTCAATAATCTTGGACCTTGGACAATAACGTAAATAATATCCTGTGGTGTGTGTTGCAGCAATATTTTCATATCACAAAGTGTGTGAAAGCTTGAGATTCACACAGAACAAAATAAGAATATTTCTCCACAAGTGTGTGACGCAACTATCATTTAAAAACCACCAGTCAAATCTAAAAGAACTAATTTTGAAATAGTGACAGAAATATCACAGTTGAGGTGTTTTTCTGCCGGTGAATGGAGCCAGTTCAAAGGAGTATGTAAAATGATCCCTGAATTTAGTCCAGACAATTATGTAATCATTTTGACAAGATGTAATTTATCCCAAAAAACTAGACAGAAACAAAGGCAACTGGTAGGGATGTGCGATACCGCTATTTAATTATTTTATTTGTCCTGTCAGTGGCTTTAATGTTGTGGCAGATCAGTGTGTACACACACACACATACATACATATATATATATATATATACATATGAGAAGTGGTGAAGCTAGTTGGATGAGTGGTGAAACCTCTTCATGAACCCACCCGACTGTTCCAGCTTTGGTTTCGGACCACAACTCAATTCACAGACATACAACATCAACAGAAACACCAAAGGAAACGATTTGTTACATTTGAACAAAGACTCCTGATGAAACCACTATAACCTAGATCTTATTTAATTTATCTCTTTAAATATATCGTATTTGTGATTCCCACTATTCCAGTGCAGATTCCAGTGTAAATGGGTTTCTATGGGACTACGGGGTGTTTACATAAATATATTCTCATTAGTGTTGATTCTGGAAATAGGCCTACCTGTGGAGAAATAAATTCAATTATGCAACAGTAACACACTCTAGATACCCAACAACAAAACGTGGCTAAATTTAAAACAGGCAACGATTTATCCAGGAGGACCACTGGGCATTATAACACTAATCCTAAGAACACAGGCAAAGCTCTGATGGCGAAACAGGACTTAAGCAGCACCGCCAGATAACTGCAGCTTCTGCTGTGACATTGTCATGACCACGCATGTAAATTTTCATTCTGAATCCCAACAGAAAAGTACATAAATAAACATACATGTCAAAGCCCGTCTAGTGTGTACACCCAAGAAGAAAATGCATGAAGTTAAATTTGAGTAATACATACAGGAACAGTGAAGAAGGAAGGAAGGATCAGTGAAGCACTGAATACAAAGAATGGAAAGATATGAGAGTCAATTTCTATTTTTAATTAGTCAACCAAAGCATAAGCAATTACATGCATTTGTTGTCTTTGTACTATCAATAACAACAACAACAACAACAAAAAACCTTTGCATGCATTGGCATTCTGCCAAACCACACCAACAGGGTATCATGCCCCCCAACTCTCCGTGCACATATACATGCTGTCTAAACCCCCATCAAGCACTTTTAATTAATCTTCAAGATTCATTTTGCCGCCCTGCCTTGTTTTTATAAAGGGGCTCCAAGAAGGGGCCTCGAGTATGAAGAAAAAATACTTTTTTTTCCTTGAGCCAATCTAAATTCTCACATTTTTTCTAACAAAAAGCTTGTGAGTTGCTGAGACAATGCGTTCTTATCTGCATGAATTTCCCCCCTCTCTCTCTTTTTTTTTTTTTTTTTTTTGCAACGTGAAGCAAATGAGAACACAGTCTGCTCATTGTTAATTTTGCAATCCCCTCTTTGGCTTAACCCATCCTACCTGGTTTACTAGCACCATGTTATTGTCATTGTGTCATTCCTGACGTCCTGTTGGACACTTTCAGCGTGTCCTGCTATTTTATTGTTGCTTCCAGAAAATAAGGAAGATCGCAGAAGGTGAAGAACCCATTAGGGCGAAAAAAAAAAATCCGATGAGCATTAAAGGAGGAGAGAAATGGAGAGGAGAAGAGAGGGGAGTAGAGGAGAGGAGAGGCAGATATTTGTATGTGGCAGAAGTCCTTTGTTGACAGTCGGCATCAGAGGATTTGTTTCCATGTCCTCTCAGCCCCTGTCAAATTGTCATCAAACCTTCCCGAAAATCAAAGAAGTCTTCCACTCACTTGCTGTGACATCAACTCTTTCCCTTTGTCTCTATGGCTCTCTCAATAACACAGACTTGCATGCACAATTTTGATCTTGAAAGAAAAAAAAAAAGGCTGCCATTTGGAGGCTCTCCAAAGACGTACCGCTGAACAAAGTGAACTACCTTCAGCCTCTCATACGTCTCCTCTCTAAAGGACGTCACACACTCATAGCTAATGCTGTGGGAAAAAATTGGAGAGGGAGAATGCCGAAAGAGACAGCCTGAAAGCGGAGGATGACAAGAAGATGACTCCAACAGATGATCCCAATGATCCCATTACTGAGCTATTTAGTTGGGATCTTTTAATGTCCAACATGAGCCCAGACCAAGACGTCCAGGATGCCTGGGACTGCTTGTACCGCATGTAGCTCTACGTCTCATTTTCACTAACAACAACACCAGTGGTTAAGTAATGATGAGACGGCACGGTTTGAAATGTGAGCTCAAAGAAGGAAAAGCATGTTCCTCTAATCTTTTTCAGATAGGGCTGGGGAAAGCCTGCTCAATGTTGCATTTGGCTGCTTTGTGTTTTGACTGAAGGATCAGACTAGAAGTTCTGACAGTGAAAATGTGCTGCCTTTTGAAGTGAAGAGCATTTGTAAGAAGAAAAAAAAAAAAACACATCAACAAGCTTAAACTTTATCTGGAAACAGATTTGTGCCTGAAAGGTCACGTAGCCTTAATTTGGTGAATCGCTGGAGACGCCGTCAATGGATTGGAGCGCTGCCAGTGGTAATACACAGATGTTGACTCTGAAGGTGGGAAGTTATTTACAGGTGTGAAGCAAATGTGTGAGATTCCATTTATTGTGAATCACTGGTGCAAAGTGCAGTCAGCTGTGTAAGGTAGATGACGTACAAGCTGCGGACAGACCACAATCGATGTTTTGGTGACCAGAGGCACAAAACATGTGTGTGGTGGGGCTGGAAATATGTTAGAGCCTGTCATCGGCCGGAGAGAATATGAATACTGGAAGCTTACATGTATAATACTGAAAGCCCATATTTGTGAGACAGTAATCTACACAGGTGCAAATTTGTCAACATCTGGACTATAATGTGTTTCTTGGTAAAAATTGCTGTCTTTTAAATCCGTTTGCATAATTGTACAAACCCGCACCTCAGCATAACAATCTTTGCTTACAATGTGGAGGTATTTATTCAATTACCTAAAGAGGATTATAGAAATTGATTTTTTTTTCTTGGCAAACTAACTTTTCTGTTGTCCTGTTGCTATCAAATCATAACAGTAACAACCTTGACTCTGCCCTATTATACTACCACATTATACTGTATAGTATAAGCCGCATGCCTTTGTCTACTCCAATTAAAAATGCAGTGTGTAACAAAATTAACTGCCTCGGGTGCTACTTTGGGAAAAACATTGGAAAGAACGAGATGCAAAGAGCTACTGCACTCTTGGCATCTCTGTGTTTTGGATGAGGATAACAAAGGAGGAGCTTTGAAATGTCCTGAAGAGTGCAGAGTGCTCTAAAAGGCTCGTACCTATCCAGCGACTTGGAGAGACACCACATCCAGCAGCTGTAGTTGACAGACTCTCGTTCGAATAGTTTTTTTTTTAAAATATTGCCTCTGTTGCGAATGCATACTTTTGGACTATGTAGGTGCTAATGGGTCCAAAATTACTTTGCACCTGCAACACTCTGATGCTAAGCAAGTCTATAGTTTAGCATCTTAGGGAGTTGTAGCACCATGTTAACAATTTCACATTAGTGCAAGATGAAAAGTCAGGCTATCGCCTAAGTGACTGCAGTTCAGCTGAGGGTAGCACAAACATATTGGCCAATCAGCACCAACATAAAACCATGTCACTACCAAGCCTAAATAAAAACTACACTACCTCCTACCCGAGGCTAATAACCTGATTTGGGCTAGGGGTACAACAAGGTGACGCAGTAGATGAAGTTAAATCACCCTCAGCACTATCTTTGCTAATAAATGGTAGATTATAGTAAACATGGTTCATAAAGGTTTAAAGCTATAAATAGAATTGTGTCATGAGGTAAAAGCTAAAATTCATATAGAAATATGTTTCCATGAGAGAATGGCTGAATTAGGTGGTTTAAGGATTAACGGTAGGAGGTATGATAATTATTTAGTGGTAAGGTAACCAAAGTATTAATCTACTAGGCAGAAAAAAATCAATACATGTATTTAT
This sequence comes from Mugil cephalus, assembly GCF_022458985.1. Lineage (NCBI taxonomy): Eukaryota > Metazoa > Chordata > Actinopteri > Mugiliformes > Mugilidae > Mugil > Mugil cephalus. The sequence goes on from NC_061784.1 coordinate 3,974,179, forward strand.
TGAAAGATAAATAATTCGTCTATACATACACAAGGCTTAGAGTGACATGTATATCTATGCCATTAAAGTGGGTTTTTGTGTTTTCTTTATGTAAAACTGAGGAATATCTTACCGTATTAAATCAAAAGGAACAAATCCGAATTTAATTAACTATTCAATCAACCTTAAAACCGCTAAAATGCCAGCTTAATATGTCAGAAAATAGCAATGTCGCATTCTGAGTCTCAACTCAGCAAGTGTTCGCTGTGCTTCATGCCTGAGTAAAGACATTTAACGCACAGGGAGCATAAAAGGGACCTTTGACTTGAAGCCATCACCAGGTTCACACACAGTCTACAGCGTTATTGCTTTGACACACTGAAGATGCCAGTATGCAGTGTGACCTTTGATGCATTACTGTTGCGTTCTGTGCACATTTGAGAGAACTGCTCTAATAACCATGGAGGAAATCTGATATTTTCATCCACAGGATGGAATGACTTGGCCACTAAAAAGCACAAGTCAGGTATTCCGGGAGAGCGGTTTCTGAGGTCATCAAATATGATACACTAGCTCAAGGCAACTGCATCGACTCTTTCAAGCGAAGATGGAGAGGAGACAACATACTGCGCCTGTCTTCCACTCAGGCAATATCTGACAGCCTTCCTTTAGCTGTCTCCTTTTTCTCTTACACCCTCGTACACAAGCATATAAATATACAATGGAAATGGTTGCAATCCCACACAGACGCAAACATCAATGCAGGCGCTCGCTCTGTCAGTTGGTTTCAGAAGTGAAATTATTCCATCTCTCGGGGGTCCTGTTAAGCTCTTACAAAGCCTCAGTGCGTACAGCAGGTAGATTGATTGTGACTTATTAACTGTGAGTGAGCCTAACAGAGTGCATTAAAACAAAAGGAAATGTGATATCCCTAACCATCAAGTGCTTGTTAGAGCTTTAATCAAAGCCCTTCCAAATCTGCATATGGAGTCCTGGTCATGAATTCCAAATGGAATCTTTAAAAACAAGGGGAGACCACACCACCGAGTCCCGTTACTGAAGAGGACCCTGAAGATATTTTACAAAGATCTAGCTGGCGAACAGTCCAATAAGAAATTGTTCTCAATAATTACGGCTCGGGCGCTCATTGTCATCGCCATCTAAATCACATTTCTCAAAGGACTGCAGCACACAAGATTGCTCAATTTCTTAACTCTCTTTCCTAAATGAGACGCATGATCATCATTATCGCAAACAAAAATACCTATAACAAATTCATCCTCAAGGAGCACAAAGCAGCACCTGACCTCATTTGATCCAGGATACATGGTGCTTTTGACCATTTGCTATTAAATAGCAGCCTCGGCGTCAGCACTGAGCTGCAGTATTGATGGTGGCACTTCTATTTTAGCCCTGTGAATATGACTGAGAAGTGTAAATCACAGCTATTATATCATCCGCTCTATTCAGGCACAAAGGAATGTGGTGGGAGATGACCGTTCCACATGTTGGTCCCAGTGGGGAGCGGAATGACAGAAGACAGAAGTGACAATGAACAGGGCAGGTCATTTTTGAAGCCCTGCAGAATAAAAAATTGGACAGAGGGCGGCACATTTCATACTGTACTATTTTGGTCTGCACATTAGAATGCACAATGTAAGAAATAAATGAATACGTTTATTGTGTAATCTTTAAGGTCTGCACTTAAATGGCTCATTTCAAATCCCTATTCACTAGCGTTCCATTAACTGCATTATGCACAAGTCAGACAATAAGTTACTTGTATTTTCTATGGAGGCCAATCAGAGGCCTGTCGCACTCAAAAACACAAATATTGCAAATATTATAAAAATATTAAATAGTAAAATAAATAAATAATAAGAGGGATGCACCCATTTAACACAGAATTATGATTTTATATAGTATGTGGCTTGGCTAAATGCTGTGTACACCAGTTATTATTACAATTTGTATTTATTAAAAATTAAGTATGTATACTTTATCTCAAATTTTATAGCTGGTTCTGGTGACCTTTTTTATGCAATACAAAAGCAATATAATTATGTTTATACTTAATCATATTTCATTTGTATTGCCCAGAGACTATTTAGCATCCATGGCAGGTGTATGTATGTATGGCTGAAAGGCTAAATGGGCTGTTTATTTTATATTGTGATGAAGCAGCTCATCTGAAGGAAAGCTCCCCCGGTGACGTAAGCCATAAACTCCACCCCCTCCATGTTAGTGGTTGAGACTTTGGACAAATTGAAACACAAAAGCACAAGCCATATCGTTTTTCAAGGATGTTTCTGTCGTTTTAGGTACTTAATATAATGTTGCTGCATGCCCAAATATCCATTCTTCTGATAACTTTTATTTTGGTTCGTTATTTGATGGTACAGAAACAGGATGATATAATTAAATCAAATCCAATCACGCTTTACTGTCATTCTGACATATATACAACTAAGTAATGCAGACAGAATGAAACTGTGTTCCTCTATGGGATCTATGCAAACTTAGCAAAAACAGGTAACAGACAGTTCAAATAAGGTAAAAGGCTAAAATGCTAAAAGATTTAAGACTTGATAATATAAAATAAGTAAAGTGCAAGTTCTTTCCCGGGTCAGATCAGTAGTTCAGCAGCTTGAACAGCTTGTGGGAGAAAACCGTCCATCAGTCTGTTAGTCCTGCTTTTGATGCTCACTACAAGTTGCCATGCCAACCGCTCCATGAAGCGGTCCAGTAGGACCGTGACAGAAAATCAATGAATTAATTAATAAGTACAGTGTGTATAATCCAATATTTTGTCGTAACTGGTGGAGGTAGAGCACAGCACAGTATCAATTAAACAAAAACACGAGTGAGTCTATCAGAAGTGTGGGCGGGTCATCAATATTGCGGCTTCAGGCCGCTGACTGTGACTCCAAACTCGTAACGTGGTGTCGCACGCATCCCTGGGCATCAGTCCACCCAAGAAGAAGAAGAAGCGGGGACGCATTGTCCACATTTATATAGTCTATGGAATCAACACACAAATCCCTCAGCTGTGCTACATGCAAAGACAAAAAGAAAAATGCAAAATTTGTGCTAATGAAGTGAATGTTTAAAAAGCAGACACCTTTAATGCCACTGATGGATAGTGGACTTCAGTAAACTCAGTTTGTTTATTTTTTATATTTGCAACTTATTTGTGTATTTATAGCTCATTTACGCATTCGGTCGAGTTTTCTACATCTGCGGTTCCTTTATTTCCTTCCTAATTTCCAAATGCTGCATCAAATTGGTGAAGATGTTTTTTTTTGTTTGTTTGTTTTTTTTACTTTGCTTGTGTTTGGTATATATGCACGTGCTTTCTGAAGTTGTGGCTTATAGAGCTCTCAGGGCCGTGTAATTACGCAGGCATAAATAATTTTCATTTCGGTGATTGCAGGGGCTGCGTGGTTATTTCAAACGTGATGTGAACGGTTTCCATTATTTATTTTCTAGGTGGTAAACCAGGAAACATGGATCGCAGCGAGGTCTGTGAGCAGCTGGGACACTCTTTCAGGTAAGTGATATAGCTGCTGAATTTTTTAAATGTCATTTTCAGGGCTGTGAGCACCGCGAACAAAATTCCATCTACCTCCATTGTACTGTGATGGGAGCAGAAATATTAAGCATAAATATATATATATATATCACCAAAACTATCTACACGCCTAGACAACACCAGGGATAAATGAGAAACAATGTTTGTTTTGTTTTTTACTATATGGTCGCACCAACGTTGGTTCTATTTGACTTGCAAGACAGGCCTTTTCTACTATAAATAAGCATGTTATGATTTTAAGTATTTCAAATGCAGCGCAAATTATTCAACTTAAAATTTTCTAGCTGAACAGAGATGATGCTGATTATGCAAACAATGTTTATTTTAACGATAATCGTGCAGCTAAAACTCAACTTAAAGCATGTTAAAGAGTAGATAGGCAACGCTGATAATCCGTGAGCAAACACAAGGAGGGAGAAAAATAACAGGAACAAGCACAGCGATTCACAACAAAGTTAATCAGGCTTGCCTGAAAACAACTGAAGCTTCAGTGGATGTCTAATTGGATTAAACCAAAACAGAGGATGTGTTTTGTGTGCTGCTGCTGTGATGGCTTGACCTCTAATGGCAGTCCCTGTTTCTAATTTCTTCAGATCCCCAATCAGACTAAGACTAATGACTACTGGCACATCTGACACACGGCAGCCAGACACTTTTCTAGAGAGTGACTTTTAACTTAAAACTGAGGGAGAATTGGTCAAGGTCATTCAGGAAGGCGAAGCAGCTCCAGCAGCGTAAAACTCACACAAATCACAGACTGTCTGGCTTGCCGCTCTCTCCTCCGGGGGACATTTAACCCACTCCCACAATGACCTTTCCAGGCAAGAAGTGCCGTCACTTCAGAGGTTTATGTGGCAACGTACCTGCCAGGACAGCTGATGACACATTTCAAACAGGACGTGCAAGCACCTTGGTGCTTTTGAGGAGAGTTAAAAGACGAGAGGAGGGAGAAAGGCTTACAGCTCCCTGAGGCTGATGCTAATCTCATCCATACAGCTACACAGGTCGTCTGTACTGTAACCCAGCATATTGTTCCAGGCCAAGCTGTAATCAGCTCTTACACTCCCTAACAGAATATAAACATTACAGAGACTAAATATAGTCATTGCTTGTCCAATACTGGACACGTTACTGGTGTGAGGAATTTATTGCATTTATTTAAGGCGGAGCGGCATAAATGTATTAAAAACAAGGTGACAGAAATATGCTGTCTCTAAAGAATGAGGCAGACCCCCTCCTGAGCCAATCAGGAATAAATATGTCTTCTGTTTTGAGTGCCAATTATAGTGCACTATCAGGCCAATCATTGAATTTTTGAAAACACTGTGGCAAGATGCACAATGTCCCTATGTTGCGTGAAATTAACTGAGCAAATGGACGGAGACCAATCCATAGGCCCGTTATCACGGGGTCATAACTAGTGTGGCTATGATTATTCTCTTCAAACTATTGTGTCTCTCATTTCACTGTTTTTACAAACACATTACTGTCAAACTGAGTGAGCACATACGACCTCGCTAGACATGCCTCGATATTTACTGTGAGTGTGGCAGAGTGGTTTAGGATCAATTAAGCGTGTGCGTGCGAGTCTTTGTGCCCGTGTGTGTGTGTGTGTTTTGTAGGTCAGCTTTCTAAGCACTGCCTATCATCTGAGAGGCTGTGAGCCATCAATGACTAATGTGTCAGGCTGTCACAGTCAAGGACCTACCATATGGTGCCACTGCACCCCCGTCCTCCTTCCTTAAACTAATGGGTGGGCAGGGAGAGACAGCACAGTCAACTAAGTGGCTGTAGTGGAGAAGCCAACCTTAAGCAGTTTTCTTAATCAATCACTAGCAGACGCACGATAAAACAGAATTTGAGGGCCTGTTCAGACTGTGCATTAAGATGCGATCTGGGCGATCCGATCACGTAAAAGACGGGTGTGAACACTCCCTGGGAACACTGAGATCACATTTGAGATATCACTGACCACATCTGGAGGTGGTCTGGCTCGCATGTGTCCAGATGTGACTACATTTCTGTTGGTAGTGTGAATGCAATGTGTCCTGGACCACATTAAATACCGTCTATACTGAACAGGGGAATTTTGCGTCATTTGTGCAGAAAAACATAAGACCACTTTTATAAATGATCATCTGAAAAGGAAAAACAGTGTAAGTCATTAATAATAAGAGCCTTTTAAAATATTCTGCCCTTGGAGCTGTTAACTAACAAAATAACAATTGAATCTAAGTAAGAATTTACAAATGAAAGTATTTAATATAAGTACATGAGTGTGATCCTGTGTTATTTATTGATGTGGTCATAATAATGTATAATAATAAGAATGTATGATTAAGTTAGTTATTTCCTCATTCACAGAAGTCTTCATTTCCCTTTATTACCAGAGATTATGGTGCATATGACAACTTACAATGTTGGAGCTATAATGTGAGTTTTGTGCAGGACTTACTAACACCCGGGGGGAGATCAATAAATAAAAGGCCAAAGTCATGACATATACATATAAAATTGTTCTTGGTTCTGGAGCAGCAGTAAAGATCCATTAGAGACAACCGCTATTATAATTCTACTGAGTCCCAGATGATGTTGGTGTTTGTTTGCATATCAAAAAGCAAGCGTGGGTTAGGGTTTAGTTAATTACAACAGCATCAGGAGCTCAAAAGTGTCCATTTTAGAGGGCGTAAAATGCTGGAGTAGTGTGTACGTTGCAGAAGTTATGCGCCTAAAAACACACTGTACAAGTGTGGATGTAGATGTAAGTGAGAGCATAGTATAAGCTACGCAATGTGCCAATTATAGCAGGCTGAGACTGTTGAAGGTGGCCCAGAGGCAAAGCAGAACTGTGGCCACCTCTCCCAGGAAGCCCTCCAATTACCACCCAGCAGTGCAGTGTCTGCTTGACTCATGAGAACACATGACACACAGGAGGAACATCATAGATCTATCCATCTTTCTGCCAATGTCTAGCATCTTCTCTCTGCTTTTGTGACTTTTAATGTAATATTTTTCCATCACCTCTCCCATCCCCCCCCCACCACCACCCCCAACTCCTCGTCTGTTTTTTTTTCTTCCAAATTGAAAGTAATTCCAAAGATATCGACCAAGAGAAATTGAGGTAAAGGAGAGGTTTCTACACTTCTGCTTTTCAACTCAGCAACCTCTTTGTATGAGAGTCAGAGGCAGCTGATGTGACCTAACCTTGCCACCACATGGCGACTACCGTGCCAACCCTACTAGCATTCCCGCTGATGAGACGCCGGCCATGACAGTCCATCACCGTCTCTCCCTAGTAGGAGGCACTCCAGTGCGCTTTTGTTTTCCCCACTTAAATCTCCCCAAAGTCACTTTCAAAGTCTGTATTTAATAATCAGACAATAAGGAGACATGTCACAGGTCAAGCTGACTACTGCAGTAAAACAGCTATGAGTGGTTGATTACTCAATTTCTGCCTTCAGGCCTTCTGCCTGAAAGAAGCAGCATACAGGATGCAAAGATAAATGATTATGATGGTGTGACTACCATCCTGAGAGAGAAAAAAACATGGTTTCACTATTATTATGCATTCATTTATTGCATAACACTATGAGCCTTTTTAAGAAAGGGTTTTATTGTATTTTTCCCCCCACATTTATTCACCAGCTTTTGTTTTTAAAAGTTGAAAGTCGAAGTCAAATAATACAGAAACCAAACAATGCGGCATAAAATAATACCTACAAATACACATCAAGCTTAAATATCTACTTGTATAATATAATATAAGAAATTATTATTAACTTTTTTGATAGCCTTGGGGACAATATTAATAATGCAGGTAATAAACCAGAGTTATTATCATCAACTGTCATCCATGTCTAATTTGTTATGCATGTTTAATTATTAATTTTAATAATTAATCTAATTTTGCATATGGCCTGAGAAAAATATATCTATTAGTATTTCGGTTTTACTAAAAAAAGGACATTGAGAACATCTCTTTCAGGTGTGAATAATAACTGAAATGTTATTGATGAGATCCCAGGGAATGATGCCAGAACACTACGAGATCCTAACGTTGAGTCTTTCACACCATACATATCTACCGCCACACATACTCAGTGCAGATGGAAGAATGCAACAGGATGTTGATTTATAAATGGAGGAAAATCATGATCATTAAACATAGCTATATCTCATTGTACTACACTGACTTGAGCTCGTTAAGATAGATAGAAGGGAGATAAATCTTGAGGATGTTTGATTAAGTTTGAGTAGATGGCACATTTAGCACCATCTCTTCTTTACCAAGACTTACTTGCATAACATCTTGGTCAGATCTTTTATGTTTTTTTAATGGTGGTTACAAAGCTTCAGTGTTGGGTTCCTTGGGCTCAGCCTGAAAACATGCATCTCCTATAACTAATTTATCCCCCTTCAAACATAATTGATGTAGCATGTCTAATTTGCATATCTAAACTTGCAGATGCTGGTATCTTCCATAGACTGTATAAATGTGGATGAATGAATAGCTCCTTAAAAGTGAAGCCAAAGCAAACAGTGCGCCCCCTGGTGACTGGCTGCAGTATAGGTCGTAAGCCCCACCCCTTCATGTTAGTGGAAGGGACTTCCAAAACACAAAAGTAAACATCAAATTTTTTTTTTTTCCAAGTATGGTTTCAGTAATTTTACGTAATTACTATAATACCTCTTTTTTTAAGTTATTTGATTCTATAGAAACAGGATGTGACATCATGATCACTACAAGTTGCTATGCCAACAGCTCTGTGAAGCAGCCAACGTGACAGTTGGAAACAATAAATAAATGAATACAGTGTACAATCCAACGTTTCCTTGTACCTGATGGAGGCAGAGCAGAGCATAATATTAATTAAATGAAAATACAACTGAGTCTGGCACCGATATTGCGGTTCCGCATGGCTCCACTCTTAGATCGTACTGATCAGATTTCAAAATTGCACAATGTAGCTTCTCATTTCTGGGGAAAATAGCTCCAGTTTGGCTAATACAAGGAAGTGGGAGGACACTGTGTCCATATTTATATACAGTCTATGTATCACCATGTTAATTTTGGTACCAGCTGTTTTCTTGTTTTGCCAATGTTGAGGCATTGCCCATAAAAAATAAATTAACATAATCACCAACTTTTGAGAGCAAAAGTAAAAGTAAAAAGTACGTTTTAAAGTGCTTGTCTATATTGTTCAACCAGAGCTAATGCTAGGGAAGAATGACATCAGTATCTGTAGCCTTAACTTACAAATACTGATCTTAATCTACTGTGAAACAAATATTTAAAGTATAAATTATAGAACATTATTTCTTCTCTACTTTCTCATGTTATTTTGCAGTTTAATCATTTTAAATAACATTTCTGAGCCAATATTGAGGCAGAAGATGTCAGCATCTAATGAAGGAAATTATTTGTAATATGTAACACCTATGTATTCAGGTAGGGTATTCAGGAAGTAAAAAAAATAAATAAATAACTGGAAAAGATGTTGATTCAACTGTGTGTTCATTTAAAGAGCCTGTGGTTTGTAGTACTATTGAACAGTATTGTATTGTACCAACAGATTTTAATCAGTGGGCTTTCTGTTTATAATTCAACTAAACTAAATCCTCTAAGAATGATCTTACTCACCTTTTCACAAACTTAATGAACTGAACAGGGGCTGAATGTCTAAAATGAAAAACAAACATCCAAAATGAGGCTCTTTTCTTATGTAGTTCTTCAGTTTGATAGTTTAAATTAAGTTTTATATTATATTTTTATATCAGTTAGCTGCTTTGGGTTCAGAGGATATCAAAATAAATTATGAATGAAAGAAGTAAATTCTTTGTAATATATTACACATACATCAGAAGCTAAATTCTTTTCAAAGTAAACTACTGATGTGTGTTGTGAGGCACATTTTTAAGCACCAGATAGAGTATGCTACACTACACCCATGTAAAAGATAAACAGTGATGACGGAAACCGTGTCCGACCCACTCACTAAGATTTTTCCCGGGAACCTTGGATGCTTTTCCAGTGACAGTGCCTTGGCCCCATCCGAACCTTGCAGAAGCAAATGTGTCAGCCATGCAAAATGGAGAACAGATGTGGTATATGGACAGAGTAATATAGTCTTATGCTGCCTCCGCTGCACCTGATGATATGGAGCCAATAGGGGCATTTGTCAAATGCAATCAGGTGTGATGGAGGGAAGAGATAGAAGGGGAGGAGGGAGAGGGGGCTGAACAGCTTGAGCCCTGTCAAAGTCTCTTCAGAGCATCAGCTGTGGGGAGACAAAGACCAAAACATGCAGCCACCCCTACATGAAGAGAGCTCTGCTCTGAAAGGAGAGCATCAATTACAACAAACCCTAATCACACAGGGATTCAACACACCACTCACGTAGTCCTAGGAGGATATTTCAACTGTGGATCATTTACAGCGCACGCTGAAAAGATTTTTTTTTTTTTTTAAAAAATCTAAAAAATGAAAGAAAAAAAATGATTGCCCTTCAAATGAGATAAATTTCTAAAATGCCACAAGGTCAGATTTTAATCAAAGGTAAGAGACACTCAGTTCTTCATTTCTGTGTGAGCTATGAAGCTATCTCCTTTCTGCTGCTCTTTTCTAAGCCTATAAAAAGGTCCACAAGGTCAGAAGAAAGGCCAGTCCAGTCCCCTGAGTAGGGCACTTGAATGGAAAGTCTGAATCTGATTTACAGTTTGGCCACATGTGCAAGCTGCCAATGCCTGGGCAGCCAGCCAGGCAGAGCGGGAGAGGACAGGAGCGTGTCAGTGAGGCTGCATGTAGTAACGAACGCCGACATATCACAACATTCAGATTATTTTTTTTTTCTGGCAGAATCATATTAACAGCACATAGGATATTTATGAATAACAGGAATTGCTATGAATGAACAGATTGTTGGAGATCAGATCCAAAGCAAACAAGTTTGGATAAGAGGCTTTGTCTGACTCGGATAACCAAATAGGCTGCTGATGCTTGATCCACATCAGTGACGTGTGTTACACTTCTAAAACTCCATTTATCTCCTTTATGCAAATGGAAAATCGCATCTTTTTTTTAAGTGTTTTATCTTCAAACCAGATGGCAATGGGGCAATTTAGTTAAATGATTCCTAATTAAAAAAGCAACACAATTGATGGAAAATCTGCAATAAAACAAATGTCCTTTTTCCACATTAAACCAATATGCAGACGTATTTGTGATCTATGCGCCACTTTACTAATTCCTAATTTGTTGCACCATAAGATGCCCCTCACTTTGTAAAACACACAAACTCATCACACTTTTCTTTTGTACAATTTATTGGTGAAACGACCAAAGAAAATAAGCAAAGATAAAAGATTTCAGAGACAAAAACTAAAACATACTCACACAAACTGTCTATGTTTGTCTGTCTATGTTCCAATACATATAAGTACAAAATGTATCAGTTAAGTACCAGTTTAGGTGGGAAGTTCCACTCTGCATGACAGGCAGTTTAGACCTCTATGTTAAATTGACGCAGAAGATATAGCAACAGTGCAGACCCTAGTGCCATAACTGACAAACACCTCCCCAGAAATGTAACACGCGTATTGGTCCACTTGGTAGTAGCATATTTACGCTTTAGTATTTCCGGCTGCAATTTTCCGAATATATTGTTTTGGATCTATAAATATGGAACACATTGAGGAAAGGTAAACTGAGAAGGTACAGAAATACAAACATTTCCGTACCGCATGGCTCATCTTTGTCAAAATTTAGGCAAAAGTTGAAAGTGAAAACAAAAATGAACCAGACTGGCAAAAAAAGGCACAGTGTTAACTAGCATTTTGGGTGGTGCTGTTACAGAGTGAAAAGAAAAGGAAAGAAATATTCTTTATTTTTTTGCAAAGACTCACTGAAATCACTAAACCTGAACCAGCACACAGTCGCACCTTGGTTAGCTGCACTAAGACAAGCATGGCGCACTGCCACATGCAGACTACACACACTGGGGGCAACTATTCACCTTGAAAAAACACAAAGCTACGAGCTTCGAATGGGCAGTCTATGGCTGTAAAGACACTGGATAAAAGCTTATCCAGTCCAGTACATCACCATACTCAGAAACAACGGCCATAAAATTCCAGAGCATTCACTCTGTGCAGCTGGTGGCTAACTTTTATTTCTGGAAATAAAAGAACAAAAACGCTGCATTCCTTTTGAAGCAAGACAGTTCAGTGTCTGTTTTGTGCTTTTCAGCTGAAACAGACACACTTCCACGTGCCTATTAAGACGGACAATGGTTTCCAGTGTGTCAGTTCTATTCACACATCAACCCCGCATTAAACCAGGTTTGAGCCAAAGTAGACACAGCACAAGCAGATGGTAAAATGTCGATTACTTCCTGAGTCTGCTTTGTCGAGAATTAACATGCTGGATTGAAAATACTCTAATCGCTGTGCCAACTTAAAGGACCACAACTTCCATTTATCTGTCTGCTCTGCTCAGAATGTCAAAAATTAGACTAAATTTCACTTCCTTGTATGATTACAAAAACATTATGTTTTACTATATGGTGACAAATGCCGACATTTAATTTAGAAAGAGCTTTAATGACAGAGCAAATGAGCAGCTCCAGTTTTACATTTGTCATTGAAAGTAACTTTTTTTATTTCTTTTTTTTCTCCACACACTCATACCCTCTTATTCAACACAGTGAGTTGGCAGCTGGAGGACTTGCTGGCAGATGATTTAATGCAATCAACTCGTCACTTGAGCATGATACCGCCTGTCCATTTTATGTTCACCTCGTATCACATTCACATGAAATTCTAATCAAATCAAATTCAAAGCTGTTTCAAATGTAATTCCGTCTTTTTCCCCTTCTGACGCTGTGCCGGCAACGATCACCCACCCACTAACGCTAAGATATAGTTTGCTTGCTCAGGTTTAAACGTTTGCTTCTGAGCTAAACAAATTATGCACATTTTGTAAGGGCAGCTGATTTTCTTTTGTGCAGCAGAAGACTAAAAAAAAAAAAGGGAACTGAAATGGCCACTGACAAGCTTACCAAAACGTTGGTTGACACTAATTTGGTCAAGCCAATTCAGTGAATTTAATGAAATACAATTTCTCCAGGGACAACATTCATACCAGTTGGTCTGAGTGTCAATGAGAGGGAGCATTAACATATTCCTGTGTACCATGAGCACATCCAGTACAGCCGACTTCGACTTAAACCCTGGAAGGGAGAAAATAAGCCTTGATTCACCTCAGGTGTGTCATGTATATTATAAATATACGCATTATTCCTGCAGAATTTGACACCTTCTTCTGCCTTCGTAATTTTACTTTAGCGGGTAACTCATCTTTAAAAAGGGATGACTGCTCCTTGGTGGCTTTTACAATGTCTGTTCAGCTGGAAGAGACTGATGCTGGGCTGGCAGTGAGCTTATCAAAAACAAGTTGAGGCAACCCTCCAGGAGGCGAGACGGAGAGAAGGATAAAATCTATGCTTCTGCTCAACTAACCATCAAACCTAATTACCTGTGGATAGGACTTATGGGCCACATGTTGGGTTCAAAGTTTCCTGATCAGGAAGTGGCTTGGAAGGGAGCTTTGGTGCATGTTTTTGTGTCTGCGTGTTAGAGTCTGGTCAATGTGTCCGTGACCAAAAGATTAAGCTGAAAGACAAGACTTGGTGCCAGATCTTGGCTCTATGCCATTAGTTCAATCAAGCAGACTTATTTAGCTTTTAGACAATTCGACCAGAACCTTGAGATACCACTTCAGAAAATAGGCTTAAGATTATTCATAGCATGGCAGCCAAGATAGGGATCTGCCACTCTCCGGCTATCGTGAGCGCGTCTGCTCGCACGCGACATTATTCATTTCTTAGGAGTAGGTGCACCGTTTAGAAACAACACAAACACAAAAAGGTATAGAAAACACAGCGGATTAAACATGGGGGTCAGTAGAGCCGAGGAAAATGGATGACACACATTTGTGCAGCGCTAACAACATTTATGAAAACACTCTGACTTATAAATTAGCCCAAGTGTAAAAAACAACTACAAGATGCGTGGCCATTATCCCAACCCTAACCTCACCCCATAACCCAAAGTAAGTGCTTTTTACCACCCAGGGAAATGTCTCAAATAATTACCGATCACCTCAATACGCCACTGACAAGAGCTGCTGACATTATATTAGATTTACCTTTGCACTTATCATTCCGCAGGATTTTATACTCTACTTATCAGCTTGCATTTTCAGAAAGATAAATGTACATTACATGTATACCGCTGCACATTTATGAAACAGAAGATGCAAAACAAGGTAGGTGCACTTAATTAATTGAACATTTATATCCCATCTTTATCTCCATCATTATTTTTCTCTTCCCCCCCCCCGTCTCTCAGTGCTTCTCACAGAAACACATGCGGAGGTTATTTACAGGGAGATGGTTTAACGGCAACACCATCTACCACTGATTAAAACTGATCTGCTGAAACAAGGTGTGACAGAAATAAAAAAAAATCCACTAGTCTGATGATTTCTTATTTTCATCAACACAACTTGTCAGGATTTGGAGATTGAAAAAAAAAAAGGCTATCATCATTTCACGGTGATGTTGATTGCTAGACAGTATGTTTCACCCTATTGTGATGCTCGGTACAGATACAAATACCTAAAAACTAGTGCCCAAAAATAGCAGTAGTTGATATTTTGGAGGTGAACTCTTATCCACATTCTGAAGAAGACTGATGCAGGGAGATTTGTGACACTGCTGGACAGAGTCAGGCAGGCTGTTTACTCCTGTTTATAGTCTTTGTGTTAATCTGATCTAATCTGTTGTCTGTAGCCGTATATTGAAGGGATAGACATCAATCTATCTAACCGTCCACTAGAAAGCAAATGAGCATGTTTCCCACACTGCTTAACAATTCCTTCAATTAGACTTTATTTAGCTAAAATGTCTCTGACAAGTGACTGTCAAATCTTTGTCCATTTTCTCTGCACCAGGTAGATGTTTGAAAGCGATCGTGTGAGCGCCTGTCTGTCACAGTTGGCTCCAGTAAGAATGAGCTTTTGTTCATATCAGAGGGGGACACATGCTCCCTTCAGTCACCACAAAAAGGCTTTAGAAATAAACAGCGAGCGAGCTATTGCTACTTTACCCATTTAAGACAGCCTGGTAATTGTATAAACAGTTGATTAAAATGAACAAAAATCCAGCCAGTGCGTTTATTGAAAAAAAAAAAAAGAAAAACCCTTGTTATTTTGCATTTTGGTACAAAAAATGAAATAATAAATACACTGAAAATACAAACATGTATCAGGTTTCTTTCTCTTGAAAATTTACTCACAAAAGGCCTATATATCGGGCCGATATTTCTGTTATTCTGATATGTCCACTGTGCGGCTCCAGACAGTGCAGACCGTGCAGCCCATACATTGCCCCTCCCCCACTAGTAGAGTGAGTGCAGCTTGTGCTCTAGCTCTTTTATGTCGTATACATAAGAGAGTTAATTATTCTTTGAGTTCAGTAAATCTTTTTTTTTTTAGTTAAATTGAGATTTTTTATATTTTTTATCATTGTGTCATTTTATGTAAATGGTAGGAGAAAATGGCTCCAGAAAAATCGGCAGCATGTGTCAGCCATTGGCCAAAGCTGTATTAGTACCAGTGTCGGCCATAAAAAAATCAATATTGGTCCATCGCTAGTCCTCATCACCAGGTCAGTGAAGTTTATGAAACGACCCAAAATAAAACCTGTACTTCTGCTTGATCAAAATTCTAAACCAGAAGATAAATATCTAATTTTAATAATTACGCAGTGAACATTAAAGATTTTGACCCTGGTCTAAGACATTTCAACTAAAACTCCACTGAATTAGAAGCAACATAAATGAAGCACAACAACGTTATGATCATTTTTAATCATAATAGTGTTCTGGGAAACATCCTCAAAATCAAAATTCCAACTGTAAAAGGACAAGATACACCATTAATTCATTAAATCCTAAAACCTTAGATTAGATTTTTCCAAATATATGCTATTTCCTGCATCTTCTCATTAGAAATCTTGCTGCAATATCGCATGACTGGTTTTGCACAGAAAAAAAAAGAAAGAGACAGTGTGTGAGGGTTTGGATCTAAAAAGTATGACAACAGAGAAGAGCTGCACAAAAGCAAAGCCATATTTCAGTAAAAGATGCTGACGTGACCTCTTTCCTGTTCGGCAAAAAATCTCCAGGCCTTAACAATTCATAATAATAATAATAATAATAAAAAAATAAAAAACAGCTACAAACCAAAGACAGAAGTTTGAACTCCATCTTTTAAAGTGAATTGTATAAATCTTCCCATCTCTTTGTTTGTTTGTTGTTGTCCAGTGTCAAATGAGTACTTTGATTAGCTCTGTTGACTAAACACATGCAAATAAGAGGGTAAGTGGACTCGTTTTACTGATTATTTCTAATCAGTGATGTCAGGCACATAATCAGTGGTCAATTTACATGTAGGTAAATGCTCCCTCCAAAGGTAGTAAACAGTGTGCATGCAGTTTCCTTTCTGTAACATACAGTAGATGAGGACTGAGTCATTTTGAGGTATGTGGGTCGCCACTACAAATGAAGAGATTAATCAACACCCACTTTATGTATACTCTTATGCACTGGCCCCAGCACCAACAGAGCCCCAGATAAGCAGTTACAATAACACAACACACGCACTATAATGTACAGAGGTTTTAGAATGTTACATTTTAAGCAGTAACACCAGACGTACAGTTCTAGGACTTTCTGTGAAGTTTTTCTGTGAGATGAATCTTTAATGGCCCACTGACTTTCCTCTGGCACTGACAGACGACTGACAGATCTGGGTTTAATATCTTGACAACCAAGGAATGATTTGCCACAAAAATTAGTTCAATAAAATTGTACGTGAACAAAGAGGAATTTGAGCAGAATTTTGGACAGATCAGATTAAACTTGGTTGCGCAACACAGCGGGCTTCAGGGATGGGAACCAGTTCTGTGTGTAGATGAAGGGCTCATTCTAATCTAAGGAAAAGCATAATGATAGTTACAGGTGATGGGACATTAAATGATAATTATGAATCATAAATCATATATATATATATATATTAAGGGTTGTGCAGACTAGTCAACTTTTTGGTTTGTCGACTTCACTAGTGTGTCATTCCGCTTTCAGCATCGTGTCGACTACAGTACACGGTCAAGGCTCTAAAGAAATTCGACATTTTTTGGAAGTCGGCTACACTATCCTATCTTACATGTTGCGGAGTACTATTAAATGTTATTGATGGTGCTGAGTTGCAGCCTGTTTTTATACAGGCTTTATACAGGCTACTGCAGAGCAGAGTATATATCACAGTATATATCACATAGCTGTGAACTTGACTTTCATCACATAATAGTCGTCTTTAAAAAGTTTAAACTTGTGCAGCCCTTACTGTATATTGGCCCTTTAAGATAACGTTGTCTATCATAACAATTTAAAATGATCACTGTCAAATATTGTAAGTTTTGATTAGCATTGACTTAAAAGTACCACAGTTCCCGAGCCTCATTGAGCTCACAGTGCAGTACTCACGGTTGGTGTTTTAAGAAGACCGAAATACAGAAAAAAGCTCATTTTCCTACAAGATATAAAGACCAAACATATAGTTTTTTCTGAAAAACATATATGTAAAACAGATAAGACGCTAGAGCAGGTTAGAGAAACAAATCCAGAAACGCTGCATTCATCTTTTGCTGAAACTACATTTTGCATTGCAATTACCCTATTTTGTCTGGCCTACTTACTCCACTCCAGCTAAATATTACTGGATGTAATGAGTCTGTCACTACCAATGTTAGATTCTGCAGCCGTATCAAAATGAAATCAAAGAAGCAATTTCTAACCACTGTATTTAAGATAGTGGACAACTTTAGGCTGTAACTTTAGGCTAGATAAACATTTTAAACAAACAGACTGAGACATGCAAAGGCACACAGGAATGAGAAGTAAGTGTTTCAGATGAGTGAAACCCTCCAGACTTCACTAGCCCTTCAAACTACAGGACACTGTGTACGTTTCTGTGTAAGAACATTTACCCGGTGATTACAAGAAGGCATTGCGTAGGAGGCACTCATAGCATGAGCTGGAGCTGCCTGTGGACGTGGCCACACTATAGTAGGTGGCTGAAGAAGCACAGGCAAAGGGCCACTTTAAGACAACACTTACTGAATTCACATAGTCCTATATAAAAATATATATACTGTTAGTATTGTGGAATGTCAGTCAAAGCAAATACTTGCTGCAAATTGTGCTTTCATCATTTTCTTTTAATGTAACTGGTTCAATCAAAGTCCCAAAAGCTATGTTTTTAAGAGGATACAGTATTAGTCTAGAAATATTCAGCACTTTATCTTCGTTGAATATTTCTTTGTGCACATTAAACTGCCTTGGTAAATAAATGGATATACCATTTCCAGTATATACACTACCAGTCAAAAGTTTAGACACACCTTCTCACTGAATTGAATGAGAAGGTGTGTCTAAACTTTTGACAGGTAGTGTATGCAATAAACAATGCATTTTAACTAGGGACGCAATTTTTTAAACAACGTCCTCAACTAATAAATGTACACATTAACTATCCGTTAGTCATTAAAACTCATAAAAGTATGCTGATGAAGCCATTTCCAGCCAACTACAAAACTGGATAGGTTACATTGGGATAAAGTAAACACCTCCTTAAAATGAACACTTTCCATAAGCAACAAAGAGCAACGGTTCTTTTTAAATGGATACTCAAGTATCAAATTCAGCAAAAGAGTTGCCGTCTTCCCTACTATATAATGTTATTAATCTCTTCACAGTGGACCTGACTCCTTGTAGTTTTATATAAAATAATCCTCATGCCTGATCTACATGATGGATTGACTTGTTCACTGTAGTTAGTCCAGCTGCTGGAGACAGCTGCTCAGCTGGAACAGATGTCCACAAACACTGTCGCACCAACTTTATCAGTCCAGGAATGCTGTCAGTGTTTAATGCCACCGCATGTACTCGAAGCAGGAAGAACTCTAGAATGGGTACACTTTAGTTTTAAAATTGTTGATGGCACGCAATTGGAGTGCTGCTGCTCTTGAAAGTTAGCGTAGTTAGCTCCTATTAGCTAACTATACTATGATTTAGCAGTTAAGACCTTAACCCTAACCCTAACCCTAACCCTAAGCCAGAGAGTCATTTTCTTATTTGCACCACCTGGTGGAACAACCAGGGTTATAACATCATTTTAATCATTTAAGATATTAACTGCAATTAATCAAATAAACGCAAGCATTTTTCTGACATTGCCTTACTGTTTGGGTATTTGGGATGAATCCATCCAGGGGGCACCACAAGCCTTTTTTTTTTTCGAAAGCCTCCCTATCTACGAAACTCTGTGTGTTCCAGCTTGGACGTTCAGTGAGTCTTGTGCATCGTCATCATTCGCGGTGTACTGTATCAACGGCCTGTTCTCCAGGTGGTGCTGAGTCATGGTTCACGCTCACTGGTTTCCTTCAGTGGGGGTATTTGGGTCACTGACAACTCTGTGTTAAGAAAAATGTCAGATGAGGATAAAAAGGTGGTTTCGGGGGTTGAAAAGCAGGTTTGCATCCCGTTTAAAAGCCTTTTAGATGAGCAGTGAAATTAGACACTGTGATTTTGTTTCTCATTTGGCTGTGACATGCAGAGGCATTAGGTCTGTCTGTCTGAGAGCCACTTCAGCTTCTGCTCAAATATTCCTGCCTGCAAATCTATCTATCTTTCTATCCAGAACACACATGCAGCATAATCAAAACATACTTCATATCCATCTGGGAAATAAACTCTTCATGGAATCTCAGAAGTGTTCTCCCACATAAGATTCCCTAAAGACTCGGCTGCAGTTTGCAAAGCCGAGGTGTCCACCTCCACACCGGTCTGATTGTGAGACTGCTGCAAATTACTCATGACACTTCCTCTGATGACATTTTTAAAACTGCTTCCCTGTTGAATGGCATCTCTAGCCCCCCACCACCACCATCAACGCTCACATTAATCCCCCCCACTCACCTCTATCCATGTCACAATAGCACAGCAAAGATTGCTGCCTCCTGCCTTCACCTGATCGACCCCTTTGAGCAGGTGCTGGATCCGATCCAATCACAGTCAATCTTCTTTAAACATTTCATTCTTTAAGCAGAACAGGGGCTCAAAATTCCATCATTCAATGACCCGATCAGTCGCCGATAACACAATCAAGCCAATCCCAGCTTATCCCGAGGGAGCCATTTCAGGGGGGACAGCTGGGAGATGAGACTACAGACCAACAGAAAGGTGTCAATCTCCCCTGATCCACAGCTCTCTTTTTGAGCCGCCTATACCACGCTGCATCTTGTTGTTGAAGAAGACCGCCTGACATTGTGGTATCAGCAATAGTCAAAAATCAATTTAATCTTCCGCTAAAGGTCAGATCCTTTAAGTAAAAATTCAGTCATCTGCAGTAAAGACACTTGCAATAACACATTCTCATGTTCGCTCTTCCACACAAAGACGCACAAAGAAAAAAAAATGGTCTCCGACCCAAAATAAATCTCAATTCTTTAGCGGCCATTTAAAAGCTACTCTATTGGAAACGTTGCTGGGCCACTGGGCAAATAAAGGTCAAGGGGGATATGAAATAGTTTGTCTAACTGGCCCTTTCCCCTGTACGTCCCTGCAGCGCCGCAGCCATATCCACATTCATAGCCAATTCATTTATATTGCAGTGCCCTTCTCACTGCTAGTCTCAGTCACTAACTACAAGTGACTGCAATGAGATTGAAGCCTCTGGCTAAATCTCTACTGCAAGGCACATGCTCCATCATTGCTGCTCTGATCACTCCTTATAATCACTGGAACCAGACTATATCCTCAACTGATTGGGGGAGTCGCAGCAGAGAGGAAACAATCACAGAATGTCAGCAGATGATGGACACCGAGACGGTGGAGTAGTGGTGGTCACTGTGCGCTACCATGTAAATGGCATGCAAATGTGCACCTGCACCAGCCCAGGAAGTGGAATGAAGGACTGTGGCCTTTTGATTAGGTTCTTTTCCCTCATATAAAGTGTTTTTTTTTTTTTTTGCATTAATCATCCATGTTTGCTATTTCAGCCAATGTTGAACAAAGTGCAATTAAAGCGCACCTACACGGGTTCTATTTTTAAGCCCCGTGAACGAGGTGCTCAATTGTGTGAATGAGTCGTTCAATTGGCACGAGGTCAGGTTCTGCATTCGAACAAATAGCCAAGGATGATGAGATCAATGATTACTGGTGATTTTAAATGCACTCTTTAACAAACACTCCAAGACATTACAGTTAGTTATTAGTTCCCCCGGAATACCGTCAAAACCTTTGTGATGTTAAAGGCCCAGGGCAGGTATGCAAAATTAATTCAAACGGTCTTTACAGATGGTCACACAGAGTTATTTTTCTGCCATTTACAAAATCTAAGGGCACGCAAAATGTCAGCCGTGGTATTAGATTACCAGAGCCCCAGAACAAATTTCATGCACTAACCAAGGAATCTTTTCCTGATGCTTTTATAATTTCAATTCCTTCTCTCATCTGCTTCCTCTCAAGTATGAGAGAAGTATGCAGCTAGTTCCATAGCCAAAGGTGAAAACACTAAAGAATCAGCACACAGCTGAAGAGAGGACACACTCTGTGTTCGCATTCGATCAGCTCTCTCATCCTTCCAGCGTCCTCCAACAGATGTCATCAATCTTACAGCCACATCCCTCCACTAACTGTTTTTTCTTTGCTATAAGACCACTGTCTCATTTTATTACTCAGTAATGACCTCTACGTCTACCTTTAATCCTCTTGAGCCCAGTGGCAGTGAACTGGTTAAGCTCGTCCTCCTCCTCCTCCCATTGAGCTCCACCTCCAGGATCTGGCTCTAGACCAGTGGAGCATGAGAACCAGAACTGCCTGGACATAAAGGGACGATTGTGGCAGCCCAGTGACATGGAAGCAAGTAGCTCTGATGAAACTAAAAGTCAGCTCTGGGCCCGCACCGCGAAGCTCAGCCAATGGACAAGAGTGCAGAGACTGAGTCAGTGAGCTCTAGTTGTTTCAGCTGAGCCAAATAAGGGCCGTATGAGATGCAGTCAAAGCTGATTACAATAAACCAATGAGGATGCATTAGCCACCACTAATTATGCCTTTACCTGCAGGGAGAGCGCTTGTCATGCCTGGACACGGCTCTGCTTTTACGTCATGTCCAAATTTACATAGTGCCAACACGCCGACTGCCATCTTTGAGACACTGCATGATTCAGTGGAACGTTTGCTTTTTGACAGGTGAAAATAAGAAAGGCAGAATACAAAATGTTAATAATACATGCAAGCCTTTACTTTATATGAAAACTGCACCGTTTAAGTCTTCATACTGAACTTCTTTGTACCTTAGACTTGTAACACTTGCAAGACACTGAATTCCTGAAAGCACATCTGCTGTTCTTTAGCTGCCTGTGACCTTTTGACCCAGGGGCAAGCACAGTCTCCAAGTGACTCCAATTATATAAATCGTTATGCCCAATAATATAAAACCTTTTCAGTGCTGCTTGTTATGCAAAGCGTAGAACCGTACGTGTGAATGCAATACTAAGTTCTAATCTACTCTCAGATCTTAGCTATGAGTTGCTTATCGCTGCTTCTTTGCTCTTTAAGGTACATGCATGTTGTTGACCAGGCGCGGTACGCTGTGCAGAGCGACCCACTGTCATTTCTGATGCTGTTTTCTCGTAACAACGCACATTTACTTGTCTTACTGGCAGAAGATGAGTCTATATGGCTTCTCTTAAGGCTCAGTATCGAGACAGCAATAAAAAGCGATGCTGGCCATGTGGTCTAAATCAGAGCGAGCCCTTTGGGATTGAGCGGCGGTGCTGCGCCCGCATTGTGGACTGGGGCTTCAATAAATTTCCTATTACCAAATTAACTCTCATGCTAAATAATGAGGGCAAGATTTCGTCTAACATCCAAAAAGACAGCATGCGATGGAACTGAAGGGTGTTAAAGTTTTGCTCAAATGGTGACAACACAACAGTGTTGCAACAAAAACACGCGGCTGGGGGTGCTTCTGCTTGTAATGCAAATGTAGACAAAGGTAAAAGCAGTCTTGGCAGTGGGAAATGCATTTCACATGCTTACAAATGACTGCATATTGAAAATGTAACAAAATTATCAGGAAACTGGCAACAAAATATCAACTAGAAAGAACTCATATAACAAAAATGTGACATCTAAAGACTAAACCTGTGCTTTTTTCAAAAAACATTTATAAGTGCAGAAAAGCACATAATGGCACAAAAAGCACACTGATTAATTTGACTTTATTGCAAGACAGAAATAGCTGCAGCCTCCAGTTAAGAGTCCTTGAATATAAAGGGAGGCCAGCCAGTACTGATAAGATTGTCTCATCTGGCTTGCAGGGCTAAAGTGCAGTGTGTTGGGAAGAAAAAAAAAATGGAAGGCAGGATGTGGCTACTATTAGGCAGGTAATGGGATCCATCTGAGATGCATTAGAATCAGTCAAACACAACCACACTTCAGTTCCGTTCAAATGACTGTCACAATCACTTCAAATGCACACCTTCAGCATGTACTGTAGGTGACAAAAAAAAAAAAAAAAAAAAAAAAAGTGGCTATGGAGCGGCTTCTCTGAAGTTGTGCCAGACTCGGGCATGTGCTCTTTCCTAATGGTGACGGCTGGGAGAGTGGCAGTGAGACTGATGTGCATGAGAGCTGTCAGCCTCTCCCCATAACAAATGCCACATCTCCTCCTGACAGAATGGAGACAGAAGGGAGGGAGCGAGGTGGGAGGGAGGGGAGGTGTGGAGGTTACAGGCAGAACCTGTGACCCAATTGTGGCCACACCAGCTGTTTCCCCTTCACTGCCTCCCAACCACCGCCATCTCTGTAGACCACATCCTGCTAATTGGCCTATGCTGCCTAGTACATACACACACACACACACACACACACACACACACACACACACACACACACACACACATGCACACATATCTATATACAGAACTTGCAAAGTAATATCAAGCTTGTTCCTGTTAAGGAAGAACATTTGCTAGTGCCTTAAGCTGTTGTTGTGTGATGATTGATAAGTGCTTCAAAACAGACTTCCCAGAAATATAAATGACTAGCTGCCCTGCCACCATGCAGACTAATGTCCCCCTTGACATGCACATAGGCTGACAGACAGAAAGACGGACTGATGACTAACTGACAGACTGACACACATACTGCCACCAAGATTCTATGAAGGGGAGACTGAATTAATTGGTTTCTCCTTCTGTGGATAAGTCTTCAGAGCGGTGTGTATGTGGCGATAATGGTAGGTTGCACTGACAGGCAGGTTATTTAATAAATCCTGGGATGTGTAAGGCAGAAAGAAAGGACACACACAAACCATAGGGAACCTGTATCCTGTCTGCCATAGCCCACAATATCTTCTCTGATTTGCTTTTTTGCTGAAGACACTCAGATATGCTCACACACACACACACACGCACGCACCCCTAATCATGCACCCACATAAATACACTTAATCGCTGACACACTCACGCATGGCAAGAGCAGTACTGCAAACACATCCAAGCATGCACAAGTAGGCTATAAAAGCACACACAGAAACATGCACAAGATCTTGCTCAATCAGACTGATTTGTTTGTTTCCTCCTAAGCATTTGAGGATTCCTCAAGGAGGGAAAAAACTTTGTATAATCAAGTCAATTATGTCATTCAATCAAGTTGAAAATCATTTCGAGCCCTTTCTCACATCCATTGATTGCAAAGTCGTGCTGTATATTTGCCTGCTGCCTTCTATTGTGCAAATAAGCCATCTTTATTTGGAACGGCAGACCAGGCCACAGTTAGGTCTTCAAGGCCACTTCCACAGAAACAGAGCAAAACAAAGTGCTTCACCTTGCTCACTTTCAGTCAAGAATGGAACACTGGGCTTCATAGGGGAGAGGCTTGCATATTTTCTCTGAGCGGAGTTTCTATTAATTTATAACAGCTCTTTTGTCTCCTTCAGGACACGGCGCATTATGTGCCCATGAAAAATCCATCCTCACTAAAATTGTTTAAACTCAAGGTCAAGTGCTGATGTTAGTGGGACTGCGTCAGCTGAAGGTGACCTTGACGGATGTGGAATATGACATGAGGGAAATGGATCTACGCTCAGCGTGGTGAAATTATCTGTGAAATGCTGCCACTGTATCAAACGCCGGCGGTGTGTGTGTGTGTGTGTGTGTGTGTGTGTGTGCGAGCGCGCGCGGGCTGCGAGCGTGCGTGCGCCTCGCTCAGCTGGGAGCGCTGGTCCTGAGAGCAGGCGCTGCAGCAGCACACAGGAACAAACAGCTAACCGCGAGCCTCGGCTCAACGAGCCGGCTGCGTCGCTCTCTCTGAACGCGCTGAAATGATGCTGTCGCAATATCGGAGGGACAACTTCGATAATCGCAGATAACAGTGACTAGAATCACTGCCGTCCAAGTCGAGATGTGGCATATGTGGAGACTACAAATAAGAATCTAATGGTGTCTTGAAATTAATGTGGAGGTTCTGGCATAATTAGCATGTGAGGTATCGAGTTATAGCTCAAAACGTGTTTTTAGAGCTTCAAAGTGACCCCGGCCTTTGACCTACGAACTCTGTGAAGTAATTACATCCGTCTTATTCTCGTGAGAAATCACAAGAGTAACACAGACACAAGGGCACTGTGACCTTGACCTATGACACTTGCAGACAAAATGATGAGCAGTTGATTCTCGGATTCAGGTGAACACTTGTGGCCAAACGTGAAAGAATATGATCAGTTCTTCCTTAAATTCAAATCAACGATTATGCCAAATGTAAAGAAATTCACCAGGAGCATAGTGATGGTCATGCAGTGAAAAACATGATGCCTTCAAGGCACCACAACATTCTTCAGTTTTTGTTTTCCTGCAGGGTGGGGTGGTGTACGGGGGGAGGGGGCAGGGAGGGGGGAGTTAGTCATTGCAGCCGGTTGTCACTGCTTGTTTGCTCTGTAAGCAAAAGGCATGTTGTTGACCGGGCATGGTGGGCTGTGTGAAGCTTCTGCCATATCTTCAGCTGTTTGCTTGTCACAATAGATATTTATTTGTCTTACTGTCAGGACAGGAGCCAAACTGGTGCTGCTGCCTTGTTTTAAGGCTCAGATTTAAGCCTGCTGTAAAGACTGAGATGTTGGCCATGTGGTGCAAATCCCAACGAGACTGCTGGATTGACTGGCGGCGCAGTGCACCGAGGCTTTGACACATTGCCAATTATCAAATTAGCTTCAGCGTTATCTCAGAATGTGCTCATTGTGACAACACTACGGAGGGGAACAGAAAAAAAGCAGCCTTACCTTCCCAAACTGTTCAAAATACTGCTTCACATCCTCCACTACTGTATTGGCTGACAAGCCACCCACAAATATTTTCTTTGTTCTTGTGACCATCTGGAAGGAAGAGGGTGAGAGGAGAAGATTAGCAACAGGACTTCAAATGCATTGCACAACACCTTTAATGAGACTCCAAACACACGGAGTGAGCAGCACCTGTGACAGAGCGCATAAAGGAATGGAGACACAGCGCTGCCAAAAAGGAATGCAAGGATTCGTGTAAAAAATTAATAAAAAATAAATAAAAATAAAAGGCTTTTGTATTATAGCGCTAGTACCAAGCAAGGTCACAAACGCTGGAGGTATTGACGGGGCAGAGAAGAAAAAAAAAATAAAAGAGCCTCAGCTGAGAAAAGTAGTTCTGTGAATTCCCTCACAATTGCATTTCAAATAGAGGCTCTAATCAGAACAGGCTGTCACAGAATTAAAGACCTCCATTTCATCCTTAAAAGTTTCTGTTTATCCATGCAAAACTTCAAAAAAAAAAAAACAACGGAAATAATTTATGGACTTTCAAAAAACAATTAATGAGTGCTAGAAGATGGAATCAGAGTGCATTAAAGCCTCATTTAGCTTCAAACAGCAAGAATATTAAGGATTATTACCCACAGCATCAGAAAGGGCACAAACATCTGCTGCAGAGTACACGCTAAATTTAGGAGGATAATTTCTCAGGGAAACACAGTCACAATTCAACACCACTGCGAGTGTCAAATCTGTGAGGGACCATTTCTTTTTGTCTTTTTTTTCTTCGCACTTAAGGGCGCACCAATTAAAAATTAACCAGTGAACTAATGAAATGGTTTGCATGGAGCGACCTTTTACAGCAGAAGCGACGCTACACGTAACTCAAACCTGTAAAACCACAGCGTTCGGTCTGAGACAAATTAAAAGGAGGAGCTGTAATATTTAGAGTATAATGCTGAGGGTGCACTTCATTTCTCTGTGGCGTCCACCGTGTTACAGCATTATCTATTATGGTTATTGCTTTGGCCTGATCTGACTCTGTATTGAGAGGCTGCTTGAACACCGTGGGGAGAAAGACTTTCACCTCAGCCTGTTTCAACTGACCTCTGGTAATAGACGTACAAAGGTGATCGCACTGCAAGCGATTATGCATGTTTGATGTAGAAAGAACGTTTCCTAGCTTCTAATCAACAGTTATCGTCTAATCCACTACTCTCCACTCTACCTACTGGGTAATGATACGGGAGCATCTACAGCTAAAGCTTGTACAATAATAATAATCTGATGAGCTAACATTTTCACAAAAATAACCTTTACTGTCTCCCATAAAGGACTAAATTTATACGACATATGGGAATTGACCGATATGATGTGGCGTCAGGATTCCAAACGCCCCGCTCTATAATCTTACTGACACACAAACAAAACAAAAAAGCGAAAAAGTCGCAACTCTGATCTCCCCCGGCTCGCCTGAAATCAAACAAAAAATAAATGATGGGGGCAGGATAAACATACTCCAGAGATGCCCAGCAAACAATCAGACGGCTGAAAGAGTCTACCTTGATCAAAATGCTGACCGAAACACTTTCCATCTATGAAAGAGGCTTAACACTGAGAATAAAGAAGCATCGTTCAGCTAGGGCTGAAGTAACCATCTGTCAAGTGCTTTCCAGGTGCACTCAGTCTCACAGGCACACAGCCTGCACATATGCACACATCCTCCCACACATGTGCCCTCTCCTGCACTTTGTTTTCTTTACAAATTTTGCTTATGTTATTTTTATTTATGTTTTGTCGCACTTTGATTTAAAAATAAAAAAAAAACATTAAAATAAACAATTTATTCAAAGGTGCTTTTAGTAACAAATAGTAACTATCATACAGTATTTCTCCCACAGAGGTCTGAATTTAGCATCACTTAGAACTCCAATTTAAAGGTACAAAGCATCTTTGAGAGCTCAAGCAATATGAACATGTAGCCACGGAAGTAACCACAATTAGACACTGCACACTTGTACAGTAAAAATTTAATACGTCCAGGCAGGGACCCACCGAACCAATACCGTGTGACGTCACCTATGTCCAGGCCGAAAACTTGCACTGTAGTGACTACAGCTATCAAGCAGCTAGGACATATGTTTGTGAGGGTTCATGAGGGCAAACCAGAAGAGCTACTATTAGCTTTGAAGCTAGGAAGAGCTGGCAAAGCTGGTAACACCTATTTCAATTTGCATGTCACAACCACTACAGATAAAAAAATAGCACTAGATGCAACTGCAGTCCTACAACCAATCAGAGGCATTTTGTTGGTAACAAAATAAAAAAACAATAAACAAATAAAACTCCACGGGGCTCAGATGATGTGTATGACTATGTCTGTTGTCACATAAACAACTTGACTGGCGCGGCTCATCTATGCAGGAGCATAATCACTTATCCAGTTTTCCCAACAGAAAGTTTGTCTGTCTGGCTTTCAGGCTAAAGAAGGGCTTCAAAGTGTTCCGGTTTCACAGTTGATTGAGCTCTAGATGATCTTGTCGTAGTAAAAAGACATGTGTCATTGAATGTTCGCATTAGATGAAGATGGAAACGGAGCAAACCACTCCGTTTGCCTTTTGACTTTTATTGTTTTGTTTACATCACTTCTGTGTTTTTCCCCCATGCGCTGGCTCTCTAAACTGAACGTCCAATCAGGGTGACCTCTCTCACTGACTCGTTCCATCACTGAGATGGTGCTGGACTGCCTGAAAATTCTGTGACGGGCGTCGACTAGTAACAGCTCTGCTGGAGACACCAGAGAAACAAAGGTCGAAGGCACTCATTGACGAACACCAGAAAATGCCAACGCTCAGCTTGGTTTGTCGCAGCCTTTACACTCATGTTTAAGTCAGAACTACATCAACCTCATGAGGAAATGCAGTTGGACAAATCCTAAAAGATCTTCACACAAAAAAAGGGCAAGAGGCTGATTCATCTCAGACAATCTATGTGCATGTAAATTCACTTCTATCTAGAGCAAAACATGAATATATCCAAATTATCCTTATCCGTTGGTATGCTGTCACCGTGTCCCAAGCAAGGTAACATCAGCTATATTCTAAATGTTAGCTGAATTATAGAAGCCATCATACAGTGTCACTTGAAGAAACACCTGAGGCTGAGGGAGCAGCTCAGACTGAAGAATGTGTGACAACACAAAGCTCAGCCTGACAAACTGAGTCGAAGATGCCATCAGATCAGCGCGTAGAAAACTAAACTCTGGTCTTTCTTCTTCGGTTTCTTTTTTTTCCCCTCCTCCTCGGAGGGATAAGGATCTCAGAATAAAAAAGATGAATCCAGTTCTGCATTCATCCAACAGTTTTATTTTCACAGACTCACTGCGAAGCATTAATGCGTCTTCCCCCCCCCCCACAACATCGCCACGTTTGACTACAACTGGCGGACATGAAAAATTTCATCTGGCTAAATTAGGGTTATACACTGGTCAGGACCCAGCAGCTGCATCATCCTACGCTCCCCCCGCCCTCCTCTCGACATCATGCCTCAGGCCTCAGGGGTTATCAGCCTTGGATGCTGCCGCCGGCAACCCCAAGCCAGACAGCTGCTGATAAACTGGCTCTGCGAGTATTTATCAACATCACTCACTTTTATCATTGCCAATCTAGGTGGGAAATAAATAAAGAAATAAATAAACAAGCAAGTCAGTGTTCATCTCTGTTTGCCTCTCCACATCGGCTCTTTGTCCTGCTCCCCTTCTGGGCCACCCATTCCCCGGTCATATTTCTGCCTCGTTCCGTCAGGCTACAGCCAGTCAAGATTTCAGCCTGCGCTTTCACACTCTGACATGTCTGCGCCCAATAGCCGAAGGGGCCGCTCGAGTCCTGGTACAACACAATTACTGTCTTTATTTTTTCCTCACAGCTTTATAGCAGCAACAAAAAACTTAATGAAGCCTTTGGAATCGACAACATTTAAGTATAAATTGGTCTTAAATCATAGACCATGCCTTATCTGAAATAAAATTACTGCATATTATGCCATGCATAAAAGATAAATGTAAATGTAAATCAGTTTTATTGACTAAGACTATACATAAGCAGATATGGAATGTGTTTCTTGCATTTAACCCATCTAAACGAGTGAAGTCGTAGGCTAATGACATCAACAAATTGTAAATGGAGCCAGGGGTGAGATAAACCCACGAGACTGAAGGTGTGGGCTGGAGCAAGTTTGACTTTTACAAACAAAACACTGCAATATTTGAGTGCGCTTTTCATAAAAGGCAAAAAACCGTTGGATACTTGGGGCTGCCTTTTGGGCTGAATATGTTTCCATTACTGAGGTGAAGACAAATTCTTTATCTAACAGGATGCCTGCAGCTTAAAACTAAAATATGGAACTTTTGTATCCTCCCTCTGGCAGTGACACACGGGATCTACAAGAACTTCTTCCACAATTTCCGTTGATGCCGCCCTCTCAACTAGAGTCGGGACGGCTGATCTGGCAAAACAATCACCGGCTGCACCAGCACGGGGACGCTGCCACAGACACCAGGATTAAAGCTAAAATATATGGCAAAGTACAGAGATTAACCTGCTGCTGATAGGCTTAAACAGCTTTGTGTCTATTTGTTTGTCAAGGGTTTGAATATACACCATTTATACAACGCTCATCTGTGTCACTACAAATTAGATGAAGCAACACAATGACTCTTAATTTGAAAATACATTTTCTGCCAACAGAAAGTATTTTGACTTTGTCAAAGCCCAGTCACAGAGCTGAAGCAGTACTATGAGGAAGTACGGTTCAACATTTAAATCTACTGGAGGTTCTTTCACTCAAGGGTTCACTTAATCTTAACCCTTTCATGCACGATGTCCACTTGAGTGGACCGAAATAAAAATATTTTTTATCATAATAAATGGGATTTTTTTTGTCAAAGTTGCACAAAGTCCACTAAAGTTAACGATTGGTGTAAAAAAAACAAAACAAAAAAAACAATAATAATTTGTTCTTTTTATACCTAAAGATAAATAAAAACACTTGGGGAAAAAAATCCTGACTGAGGCTTTCATAATTCATGCATGAAAGAGTTAATTAAACTTATTTTCACGCTGTTCGAGCTTAATTGTAGTATGTGATAAAACTGCAGTTCCTCGAATGTCCACTAGAGACTGGCTTCCAAAGCCAGTCAATCTTTATCCACGTCATTCCTGGGGAGCTGATGTAGAAACAATTATGGGTGCAACTTCCTGCGAGACACTGGAAGTTGCAGTGAGTCACTGGTTGGTAGCGGGTGACATTTCCCGTAGCGGCCTATTTTAACATTTGACGATGACCAGCCCCCAGATAAAGTGTCCTTGCATAGCTGGGGAACTTTTTGCGCGGTTTGTGGTTATACTAACAGCCATACAAGGTCACATCTGTGTCTAAAAGAGCACTGTTTTGAACATGCACCCCAGACCAAGAGAGCATTTTATTGCGAGAATCGGCTCAATTTCCTACTGAGGGATGAGGAACACAGAAGGATGTGGCTGGAAACCTCAACTGAAAAAGACCACCGCAGACGTTATACGTGCGCTCATTTCATTTGGTTGACAAAAAGCCCACGGAGGAACGGCCGCATCCTACTTTGTGGTTGAGATATGTCAAACCACCGGAGAAGAGGTGGCGTCCACTAAAGAGGACTGACAGCAGTGTCACAAGAACATCAGCAGGTATAATTTCATGTGCGTGGAGAACACAGCGCTGTAGCATTATTCAGGCCACAATATGTAGTATTACTTTCTTCTGAACAGTTACAATGTAACATACGTGCTGGGCAATATTAACCCAGAAATGCCGTAATTTCAGCGCAGAAATAACAAAATGTTCAACGATGCAGTATTTTAACCTTAATCTAAATGATACGCGCAACCAACGTTATTGCTATGTAGGTAGATACTGAAACACCTCAGAGCTTTTAAGATTCATTGCCTCACCGAGTCAAGAAAGTAGCTAAAAATGCTACTGCATGTTTCCTTCGCCACTTTTCTCCCCACGCTCTACATTAGTCGGCAGCAGGATTGTAACGTTGTCACGGGTCACGTTTGAGCTGCGACAGCTGGTGTTCCCCCATGGTTCGCTCACAGTTCGCGCTAACAGTTGGCATGAAAACAAACACCGTTTCCGGTTCATACCAGAAGTTTAGCCCATAATTCACGCAAGAGCTCATAGGTGCTAGGAATGAGTAGGATACACATTCAATTCAGACGCAAATAAAGAATACAACCTGGAACAAAAATGGTTTCGATCTCTTTAATTTTCTTATTTATTATAACTGTAAGTGGAGTGAATTTGTTATGCACAAATAAGTCAAGAGTCCCCACAGGCTGCCACTGGTCACATGCCTGCCTCAACTCCAGTCAAACTCTTTGAGCTAAGCATAATTTGGGTTTGACGTAGCTTCGCACTCTACGCCACAAGCTGACGTCCCCAGAAATGTAACTTGGCGTCGCAGCGAAGGAGACCATAGCATTCCTTGCTCATGTGACAGAAAGCCCTCATTTGCTCAGCCTCCTACGAACCGTCTACTCAGATTTCTTCATATTCTGTGCTGCAGTGATTTCAGCGAAAGTAACTGTTGATCCATATTCATGGTCTTCGATCTTCCTCACCATTCACAGAGGGAAATTCAAAGCGGACTAGTTGCCACCTGGTGTTTCGGGTACGTAATTACAGAACAAGCAGCCCTACCAGCTATTTTGGATGAAATAATTTAGTTTGCATGGATCATTTTTCATTTCAACAAATGCATTTTTCTTTTTAACCAAATCACATACACTGTTCAATAACAACCACCGGGGAACAGAAAACTCCCTGCACTGCATTTACAGCTACACTACTTCTGATGCTTCTGAGTCTCACAGCAGTATTTTACATTTTCAGCAACATTTCAATTCAAGCTGACAGTTTTAAAAATGGACCACTCTTCAACCCAGTTATTCCTTTAACCCAGTTTCTGAAACATTCAGTTATTTTTGCTCACCCCTATGAGACAGAAAGGAGAGTTATCCGCGTGCGTGTGCGTGTGAATGTTCATGCGTGCCTACACATGAATGGGTTTTTGAGTGCACAAGGCCTAGCATGCGAAGGGCTGCAACAATTAGTGCCCCGGTGCATTTATCACGGTAATAGAAGGCAGAGACATGCAAAGAGGGAGACAAAAAAGCCGAAAAGCTTCTGGTGCTCTCTTATCAACACCTGTTAGCAGTTTTCAACAACGGCAGACAGAACAAAATGACTAACCATATACCTCTAAGAATAGCATGACCTTTTCTATGAGGTCATCGACAAAAAGCTGCAGGAGCTATCTCACTCACCTTTAGTAATGAGTTCCAAGCCCTAAATTTTCAGACGTTGGGAAACGACCGGTTTAATTTTGTGACTCTTCAAAAAGGCCATAATTGCATCTGGCATTCATAATGGCATCAGAAACATCCTGATGTTAACAAAAGCACAACTCAAACTGACAAATGTCTGTGTTTTTAGAAGCCTTTATTACTGTCGCGACATTGTATCTCATTCTGTTTGTTAGCAAACTGAGAGGTCGCAATATTTCTTTAGCTAAGTCACTGGAAAAAAATGCAAAATTACGAAACCTTCTTCCATCACGGTACACCAAAACGCCCTAAGCTATTATACACATGTTGAACACACACGAATCAGGCATAACATTATGACCACCTTTCTAATATTGTGCAAGTCTCTAAAACAGGTGTGACTCATCAGAGAATGGACATGGGTTTTCTGAGGGCGTCCTGTGGTGTCTGGTAATAGAATGTTATTAATGAGGGGCTTTAGGTCCTATGGATTTAGGGGAAGCTCCTCTGTGGATCATCTCACAGATACTATCAGTTTAGGATCTAGTGAATTTGGAGGCCAGGTCAACACCTTGTGCTGTTCTTCATGTTTTCCTGAAACGGTTTTTGTTTGCATGTCTGTGTCAGGCTGCATCCTGTTGAGGATGGCTGCTGCCATCAAGGGTCGTCATTGCTATTGGTCGCGGGTGCCTGGTCTGGTCTAGATCCAAAATTGTCCCAGTCACATGATGGTCAAGGCTATTTACTGCGCCTGTGAGTGCTTTTAATGTTGTGGCTGATCTTAAATATCACTAAATTGTTTTATGAGTTGGACAAAAGTTAAATTTACATCTGTTCTCACAGGCAGGGAATGGTACCTGACATGTTGCACCCTACCTAACATAAATGCAAACTGATGCCTAAGTCCAGTGGTCATGGTGAATATTCAGGTTTTTGATGGTGAATTTGGGGTGCAGCAATCTGCTTAATCTTTTTGGGATCAGGGGAGCAAATCAGGGATCAGGGGAGCAAAGAGGGAGCCAGACAGACTGGTTTAAAAGTGTAGGCAAGTAGGGACCTTGTTAACAACCAGGACAGGAAATATCAACTTTTATCCAAACACAAAACTTTTTAAGAAACTCTGAATGACAGCAGCAAAGGAGACACACACACAAATGTACAACATCTACACCAAACACACAGAGGCTACTTCAACACCACCAACTACACCAACTCGGGTAACAAAACCTGGGCAGTAGCTTTATAAGCCATACCACAAAACATCCCTCAAGACAAGGCTGTTTCACTCCATTGTCATTTATAATGACTTTCCTCCGTAAGTGTAAACAATATTGGGCTCCTTGTTTAGGTATGCTCTACATGAAGGCGTGGGCCACTGTGAGTTATGAGGAAGTTGAAGAAGATAAGCCTAATAAAATATTACTATTTGAGGAAAATGTATAACATCTACCTGTGGCAGCAAACAAAACTTAAAGAGCCTCTGTGCTGCGCCTACAAAAGAGCTATTAGCGTTTTTGCATGCCGCCCAAAGAATATGAAGGCAAAGCAAGAATGTTATGAACTCCAGAAGAACAATAGGAGAGAAAATTCATATAGTGCGAAACAATAAAAAAGAAGGAGAAGCGGGCAGAAGGGAAGAAAAAAAAATGGCTAACGCATTTATGCAAATGCTGTCACTCCAGCTCTGATGTTCTACTGTAAGTATGTTGCCTTTTAAATTCTATTCAGAGCAGCACAGCAACAGCAGATAATGACAGAGACAGGTAATAGTTACGGGAAAACTTGTAAGCTGATAGTATTTACGGTGAGAGGACAGGAGGAGGAGAAGTTTATTCTTAGATTACAGATCAATATTTTAACCTTGCTCTATTCCTCCTTTTTCTAACGTGGGACTTGTGTGTATCCTTCAGCTCTTCACTGTATGCAAACTATGTTTTAACTATGCCTTATTATGACTGCTTGTACACTTAATAATCATTTCTTAAAAAAAACATCAAAAGGACTTATTATTTAATAATTTTTCTTTATTTCACTTTTTAATTCAATGTAATTTCTTTTTTTAAATTTTATTATTTTCATCTTCCCTGCAACTTTTGAATGTATTTGGTACATATTCAATATTCTCTATGAACAGGTATGTTAATGAGATCAGTAGCAGTTTGTCTGATTAGCATTAGATTTTGCCCTGCTGTCAGAGTAATATGGCGGGAAATTAAGTAAAAAACTAGATTCCTGCTGTCGAACGTTTAATACCGGCTCTAGACATGATGCTTTGGACGTGATAAGTAGCGTCTGATGTCAACAAGAAGATCAATGACAGAATAAGTTATGAAAAGCAGTGTGGGAGATATGTGGTAGAACTTGAAAAACTCTGAAAACTCTTAAAAGCTTTTTAAAACTAATGTAACAGCCTACTTAATAAGTAGCTATTACGGCCGACATCGGTTATGTCACACTAGACTGCGGCTGCCATGAGCCACTTAAGTCGAGTAAGACACATATACACATGGGTGACCACAGAGGGATAGAGGGAAAAAAATCATGAAAAATAACAGCTTGTTGCTCTGCTGCCCGTCTTGTCGCGCGGAGAGCTTCAGTGAAGTAACTTCAAAATGCATCTTTCAATGTGCACGCCTCTGTCCATGACTCTCGCTCACTGTTTCTACCCAACAGTCTCTCCCCGTCCTTGTGTGCGATGAAAGTGTGACGCGGATTTTACACTCGCTGTTCCCCAGATGTAAAAAATTCTGACGCAATTTCCTCCTGTCGCCGTGGTCAGTCTGTAGTGGTGAATCAGGGGCAGAAGCTATTTGCATACATTTCCATTCTGTTCTCTCTCATATGTTAATCCTCCGAGCAGGAATCCCTCAAAACAAGTGTCACATGAGACCAAAGACAATGGCTGTGTCCCATATTACCTGCGCTAAAGCAAAATCTTACTCAGAAGACACAGATGGAATACATCAAGACACTATTACCCCTCTGTGCAGGCCATTCTGTAAACTATTTATTTTGTTGAAATGAACTTTGGCAAGAATGTTCATACATGCAAGAAATTTGCCCGGGGTGTCCACAACCATGTGCCACGACCATATTTTTAATTCTGATACTAAATGTCTGTCAATAATTATTCTTTACCTTCTGGCTATAGAGAAAAAAATAAAGAAATAAAAAATAAATAATATATATATATGGATGAGAAAATTGAATAACTGACGAGAACATGTCCTCCTCCTCCACACTAGGTGGCGATATGTGCCTTTCTGGCAGGTTAACATGGCCCCCTTTCTGGCTGACATGTACCTAATGTGCACACTACTTAAAATACAAGTCTGTCATGTTTCTGCTCAGGTGGTTCTTCTACTGGCTACGTCTACCTGCTTCTCCTGTGACCGGCTTCCTCGGATGTTTTTGTTTCAGGGTCATACGCCAGTGCAGCGATCGTGGAGCATGTGCACCAACGTTGTCTAGTTTAACCCTGATTAAGGCGTATACATGCCGGTGAAAATCAATTTCCAACCACATTATCTGGGTGTCTTGGTCGTATAAGGAGAACGCCGATATTAGTCGGAGTTGCGTGTTCACATGTGCTCAAGTTGTCCTATTAGAGACGGATTAAAGCACAGTGTCCAAAATAAAAATAATAAGAAAATAATTCAAGCATAGAAGTCTTACTCTGTGGATATCAATAATAAATAAATTGCAAATCTGTCATGAAAATCCAATCCACAGGATAACCTTTGTTCACTTCTTTTTCTAAACTTTCCCCGCTGCTTTCAGTCCTCTTTGATTCTGATTAACTGACTGTTCCTCACAAATTCATTGTTAGTGGATCTTTCAGTTGCCGGCCACCCGTCTCCGACGCGCGCACACACACAAGCAACGCATGCACACCGTTCTCGGAGCCGGTTCTCCGGCAGGTCGCCGAGATCACACATCCAGCTATGATTACAAGGTGTAAGCCTTTATCATGGCCCTCACCTCTCACACGTACGGGCTCACAAACAGCTGTAAACACCGAGCCCCAGACGGGGAGGAGGCAGACAGGGGATTTCGATGTCATTTCTCATACCTAAAAATAATGGGACAGATAGAAAAAAGCCATCGCACTTTGTTGTATAAGCCACAATTGTTATCGTTCTAGCAAGGGGATATAATTACTGGCATTCAGATCCCGACTGTGGCCTCGTTCATAAGCAACCAGAAAGCACCAGAGAGCATCTGTCAATGCAATGTAGTATGATCAAAGGCCTAGATGTTGTGCAGGCACAAGGTGCACACACACACACACACACACACACGCACGCACACGCTCAGTAACAGACTCACACACACATACAGGGAAAACATGGCCAGTCCAGGTAAACACTGCCTCTGCTCATTTGCATCACTAGAGCTGACTCACAAAGAGAAAACACAGCCAATAAACAACAAACAACAGCACAATCACGTTTGCTGTAGAGGGCGTTCGGCGCAGGACAGAAAACAGAAGGAGAGCGCAAGATAGTAAAGCAGGATTAGATCATCAGTGGGAGAAAGAGAGAAAGCTGAGCGATTAACAGCAGGGCGTCTTTGTCCAGCTATAAGTTAAGGATGAGGGGCACTGGCTGGTCCAGTTCCACTCACCTACACGTCCTTTTAAAAAGTGGTGCAATCTCAGCTCTAGTGTGCATAAATAGATCTGTAATTGCTTATTACAATACAATTAGGGCAAAGGAGATGAGAGAAGGAAAGATGCTTAGTGCAAATGTGGAGTGACAGGCCCAAGCACCCAGACCCAGGATTACAGTAGCCATTTGCACATGGGCAGAAAATGAGAGCGATAAGGGAGAGACAAAGGAGAAAGACAGAAAGACAGAGAGAGAGAGAGAGAGCGAGAGACAGGGAGGGAGGGAGAGGAAGAAGGCGCTGGGGGTGGGGAAGGGCTGTCAAGCACAGGGCAGAAGCTAATGACAACTCTGGCTTCAACTTGCACAGACGTCTTTGAAGCCCGGCTCTGATCAGAGCTGTGATTGCCACCGCTGCAGGGCCACCACTCCTATATTAACCTACACTAACAGCTATTCAGTGAAAGTCACAGGCCCTTTCAAAACGCGACTTCTGCGAGAGCTGGCCATCTGTGGAATGGCCCTGCGAGACGGCCTAGATAGGAGTGAGGGACACGCGTGTAAGGGACAGTGTTTGCATATGGCCTCGCTATAACAGTGACAGTCAAGCTGAACATGGGGGCCGGTTAGAGCTGATTAGCTGCACTTCCCTCCTCAACCCACTACAGTTATGAAGATTGATAGAAGCAGCTTAGAGCTGATTATAGGGCTCTGGAGATGCATGGGCCCATACCCAAACAGCACATTCACACTGCATCCACAATGAGCACAGCATGCGATCACCAGGCACAGGCCAGGCATTAAGCAAACGTTATAGCAATAAGAGGCAAATAAGAGAAATGGACAATGCCAGAAGTGCTCTTAAGAGCTTTTCGGAAATATGAATATTATGCTAATTAGATGCTTGCTTGTGGCCAAATCTGGGACATTTGAGCAAGCACGTTATGAACATTTAACAAATTTCCTGGACAATATATTGTGAACATGACTGGATATCCAAAACTCACTCCAGGGTTATGAGGCGCAGCATGCCTTTCTGTGGCAGCGGAGGACTATTTGGCATGCAGAACACTGAAATTAATCTCACTTTAACATGGGCCATTCGTGCTTTGAAATACAAAACAAAAATACTGAAAATCCGTTATACTATTCGCCAATAAGAAAGAAAAAACATGTAGCTCTTCTCGTGTCCGACAAAAATAGAAAATCATAGGGTGCACGAGGCAGCTGGTGGAGAAAACAAATTTTCTTTCTTAAAAAAAATGGATCCATGTCACAAAATGTGGTGTCATAGTTTCATAGACAAAGCAGCATTCATAATAAGTGTGTTTACTTCCGTGTGTGGCTTTGTGGGTTTGTGGGATGCCACTGATTGGCATTTAGTGTCAGCGAGGTCCAATGAAGAGTGGCCTGCAAAGCCACAGGTGAACACAAAGTCTAGTAAACCTGACTGGTAACAATACAGGGTTGAAAATATGCAAGAGAAAATCACTTTTATGAATTGTATGTGAAACCCTTTGGTGGCGTGATATATCATTTTTATCAAATGAGTGATTATTCAGAGTGGACATGGGGAAAAATGTGAACCTCTATGAACTAATCCTGCTGATCTTTTAAACCCTCTGCACAGGGCTAAGAGGTTCTGAAGCAATGGTTAACACACTAACATAGTTTGAGCTTCCACTCAGTCCAGCGGGGCACAAAGAGGAGACAGAGTCAAGACCCCGCAGTTGCTTTTAACAGCTACAGTTGTGATTGGACTCTGTTATTTACACTACAGTGCCTCCAAATCTACTTTGGGTCTCTGCTGCCCCCTCCCTGTCTCTGAACATGCACCACGTTGAAGGACCTCAAGCTTTGCAGCTTCCCTCTCGTCTGTGTTCTTATAACGAGCCAAGTTCAGTTCAGTTCGGTTTAATTTGTATAGTCCGGTTTCACATACACTGTCAGTGGATTTTACATGCCTGACCTAGCCCAAAGTTTCCAAGAAGACAATAACAGAAACTCTCCACATAATGTAAATTTTTCCAGAATCCTCGGAAGAGGGAACTACTGGACCATTCATCATCCTCACAGCTTTCTCTCTCTCTCTCCCTCTCTCTCTCTAAGATGTGGGTGCCTTACTCTAGATGTTTTGGATCTGGATCTTCATCCTCTGGAAGCTTTAGTTTGTCCCTCACCCTCTCTCTTTCCCATGTAAGTTCCTCTCTCTCTATTTTGCACATTTGCTTCTTTCCACTAGAGGTGTAAATGACATGCTTTTGTTTCATCTGGTATATTTTTGAAGCTTTTCCTCCTTCCAGGTCTACGTGGCAATGAGAAAGTCACGTTACTGTGGTGCCTTCTGTTTGGATGTCGTCCTAGAACACATTCTTCATACTGTATATATTTGCAAAGTTTTTCATCACGATTATCCATGCTGTATATCTGCTACAACATGTTTTTCTTTCTTTCCGATATTTCTGAAGATGTATTATTGAAGACACATAGATGTGTTTCCTTATGTTTACATTTAGGAATATGTGAAAACCAGCAAATGCACCTATTGTGATCTTAAACAGGCACTTGGCTCTGAACCTCAGAGGATAGTAGAAAACATTACAGACATAACAGCAAGTGACTGTTGCTGTGTAACCGAAACAGAATGAGAACATTTCCTCTATTGTAAATAATTTCTCCTGCTTCAGCCGCTATGAGTGGCAGCGTTTTCAATAAGTTGATGTTCTCTTGCGTGACCCTTGACATTGATACCAAATGTTAATTTTTGAAACAAGACCCCTGTCTTTCTACTGACAGTAAGCACTAGAGGGGAAAACAAATGGGATTTTAACTTCCAATTACAATAATGGCTTTTTGTGACAGGCCTTCCACGCACCTTACTCCCACCCAGCCCCTGCCTCTGTCTGCCTCTCTCTTACACACACACACACACACACACACACACACACACACACACACACACGTACAGATTGTGGGGAAAACAATGTAGCTAATCATTGTGGAACCCTCGTCTCAAGAAATGTGGTCATGTGAGTGACATGATAACAAAAGGAGAAGGAGATAAACAGGAGAAGGTATGGCCACATAAACACACGTCGTTGTTTTTCCGCTG
Organism: Mugil cephalus; assembly: GCF_022458985.1. Classification (NCBI taxonomy): domain Eukaryota; kingdom Metazoa; phylum Chordata; class Actinopteri; order Mugiliformes; family Mugilidae; genus Mugil; species Mugil cephalus. The sequence continues at coordinate 4,015,295 of NC_061784.1, forward strand.
TTTTAAAACTGTAGGTTCTCATGCACTATATACGCCGATCAGCCACAACATTAAAACCACTGACATTGACCATCTTGTGACAATCCAGTGTTCTGCTGGGAAACTTTTGGCAAACCTGGCATTTATTCATGTGGATGTTACTTAGGCGTAGCACACACCTAGAACAGACAAGAACCCCTCATCCCATAGCAATGACACTTCTAAACACACAAACAACTCAAAAAACATGAAGAACAGCACAAGGTGTTGATCTGGCCTCCAAATTCTCTAGATCCCAAACTGTTTCAAGTATCTGTGGGATGATCCACAGCTACATTCTGTTACCAGACACCATAGGACAGCCTCAGAAGACTCATGTCCATTCCATCTACTTATTGATGAGTCACAACTGTTTTGAGTGCACAAGGGAGATATACACAGTATTAGGAAGATGGTCATAATGTTGTGGTTCAACTCGGTGTATTTTCAGACAAATAAACATGATATGGCTCCTGAATTAGCCACACAATTAGGGATACCCCAATATCAATACAAGTATCAGTATCATCAGGTATTTTTATTGGGAATGATACAGCCACATACTCATGGAATCCAGGGTTACAGTATGTAACCAATGTTAGCTGTATACATAGTTGGTGGTTATGCACTTCCAGGCTGCCAAATGCCAATAGGCCCAGAAGTAGAACAAGACAGTAGACAGCAGAAGGTGCAGGTTAGCTCGGTGCATATACTATCTTGACAGATTTTTTATGCTAACATTTCAAGGGGGGAGGGGCCTTCCGTAATATTTGATCACTATATGAACTCCCCACTGCTCACCAGGGGAAACGTACAAAGATTTGTGACACAAAGAAAAAATGAAGGCAAGGCTTAGTATCAGTGACTATCAGTACAGCTCTTCAAAACATGAAATCATTTGGTTTGATTTCAAGAATAAACCTTTTTTTTTTCCACAGTTCAAGTCTAGATTTCTCAGCTTCTTCCTACATTTCACATCATAACTTTACGCCAAAAGGTGCAAACTGCAGATTCAAAGGTTATGACAACAGAAATAAAGTGAATAAACCCAACACTTCTAGAGAATTAAAGGCCATGTAATGCTGTATCACTGATTGTACAGAATAAATCTTGAAAGAGGTAAGGGCACGAATCCAAAGGGTAAATTAGTGTAGCAGAAAAGGCCTTATTGAAATCTTGACATTTCTCTTGGCTATCACTGGCTATAAACAGAAGATATGCATATAGGACTGTTTGGGAAAACTTAATTTATATTAAAACTAAGATGATTAATCTAGTAGTCATATGGATGAAAATTAATCAGTGACTATTTTGATGATTGATTAATTGAGTCATTTTTGGATCCTTTTCTTTTCTGGCACCAGCAAAGAAAGGAAGACAAAACAAGCAATCAGTCACCTTTGCCTCTGGGAGACTGTGGGGGAGGATTGTCTATCATTTTACAGACAAAACAATGAATGAATTAATAAGGAAAATAATTGGCAGATTAATCAATAATGAAAATAATTGTTAGTTGCAGCCTTAATTATATAACCATGTAAATGGTTTAAGAAACCTTTCACTCACACTGGCAGTGGCAGCATCGTAGAAATATAAATGCAGCCACAAATGACAAACTAAACACAACTTTGTTAATCATTTACAAGTAAAGCAAACTCCAGGCAACTGTCAAGAACATGGAAACGCAATTCATTGAGTTTGTGACGTGTGTGTCGTTGGGCAAGGCTACCAAGGCATCCGCTATCTTCTGAAATGTGAATTCGACTTGCTTTAGCGGTACCTCGGATGTTATACATTTAAGCCTTTCACTGTGCACCTCCAGGACAAGAATGTCAGTTTTCCCACGGGAGGAAGCCAGTAAGGACTCTCTTCCCTAATAAAATGTCAGCGCACCATGGTGTGGTCTGCTCTTTATGTCACACGAAATGCAGTGAGCTGCCGTTGCTGAGGTGACTTTAATCTGTCACATTCGGTGGCATTCACAGTTGGTAGTTTCCACTTATTATATCGGTTTTACTGGGTATTTGGGCTATTTCTCTTGATCCACCTATGTAAACTGATACTGAGTTATACTACATTGCCCACGTTTAAATGATCTCTGACACCAAGAGCCACGTAGGCATGAACGTAGGTACAAACACCTTAACTGGTATGGCGTTCTAAAATTAAAATTTTTATCTTAAATGTAGAAGTCTGCTCACAACACTGAATCACACATCTTGTGCAGACAGTCAATGAAAGCAATGCTATCTCAAATTGTACTTAATGGAGAACTATTTCATAGATAAACTGTGTGATAACAAGTTAACATAAATCCATGGTTTAGCTGACTTGACAAGGTGATATACTATATCTCAAGGGTCAAATTTTAATGAATGTCTAATTATCATAATATTGCTGATAAATGTGAACTCATACGACTTGCTAATTAAATACAGATACATCTGTGGCCAGATCAATGCAAATGCAACGTGTATATGATAACAATCTAGTTGTGGTTGAACCTTTATACAAATGAAGCTTTTAAAATAGGAGGTTGTCCATTAAAACCGCATTTGCTTTATTTACAATCATGTAGTCTCATAGCAGCCTTTGTAGCACTGTATCTCAAGTGTGGCGCGCTGTCAGAGCATTTTTGACACAGTGTTTTAGTCACCCCAGACAATGGTTGTGGTCCACTTAATTGATGTAATTAATGTTCATCATGGTGAGTGTTTGCTGAACGACTTCTAAACCCCTAGCCTCTTGGCACCTCTCAGGGAGGGAATTGGGCGAGCATGAAGCACTTGAGTTTTTTGTCATGCTTCACAGGAACCTAGAAATGAGTGGAATAATTCTCAGCTCTTAAGCATGCTCAGAAGAGCTCAGCAGCACGGCTCAACTAAGTCATTCTCCATGGCGTGGATAGCTCCCAGGCAATCCTGACCAGCCAGCATCAAGTTACGTGGACACACATCCACTCAGCCCACAATACACAATCATTTAGTAGCAGGTGATGCATGGCAGAGCAAGCACAATGATCCTGACTAGATGTCATGTAAAGGGGGACTTTTTACACTCTGTCGCACTGTGCCTGTCTCTGTGTGGCAATGCTGCAATCCCTTGTACTGTCCTTGATTCACTTAGGTAGTGCTGTGTCTGGAGGTGACTGGAGTAAAGCAGAAGAGGAGACTTTATATATATATATATATATATATATTTAAAAAAAAAAAAAAAAAAAAAGAAATCCAGCTGTAGGAAAAGTGAGCAAAACCTTACTTTCTGTAGTAGAAGATATTTTGTTCTCTCATCTCTGGAATTATATAAACTGCTTGTGGCTAGTGAAGGCCTCAGCTGTGGTGAAAATAGGCCCCGACTGCCTCACTCCCCAACAATCTACTCCACATCTCCAAATCTTCCATCTCTGCCCCTGAGCAGTGGCAGAAGCACAAACAAAAACCTCCTGCTCTCCACTCTTTGTCTGTATTTCATTTCCTCTGAGGAAGAGGGCTCTCTTAAAATATTCAGCCACTTTAAAGTGGCACGTCACACTGACCAGGCTATTTTCTTTGATGAGCTCTAGTCCTAATCCTTCAATGATACATCTTCCAACACCATCACTCAAGTGAGGTACCCTACAGAATAGTTATAGGTTGAAGAATCAGTGGAGAAAGGAATTGCTGGGTTTCCAAGCAGCTCTTACACATCAGGCGTATAAATGGAGCTGTGTGACACTATGGCCAAATGGATTTTTGCACGCAGTCCACACACACCCTTGAAATGCTGCTGGGCCACAATCTCAGCCCCAAGCCTTGGCTCGGCCCACCTGCCCCACCTACAGTGTAATTCACTCTCCAGCTAACGCTGGAGAGTGGGCCTGACCCCCACAGCTCTGGCCGTCAGTTACTGCTGACCTCCAGCGAGGTGCCAATGAAACACGTCCATTGAGTGGTGAGCAGAACAAACCACCTCACCTGACTCCTGCTGACAGCTCAGCGTTTTAAAGAGCAGTAACGGATCAACGCAGGTTCACAGTTGCACAGCCGGGCCACCTTGCCTCTGGCCTGAGCAATGCAATACAGAATAAGACTGCACTGAGAGGAGGAGTGGGGTTCATTTTAAAACTTAACTGATTTGGAAAAAAAGAAAAAACAAAAAAAACACGGTGGAACATCTAATAACAGCGCAAATGTTGCGACTAGAAACAGCCCTCCAGTGATTTTGAAAGAAGACTTTGAAGAAGCAAGTCTTGGCAATACTTTATTTGTAAGAAACAATGAGACTGGGAGCCTTGTTGTTCCTGTTGAATTTCAATCTGATACTCATCCGTTGCCAGACGAGTTCAGATAATGCTGCAAGAGCGTCAGGTCAATCTGTATTTCATAGTTTTAAATCTATTGTCTGTAGGGACATTAGCACTTTGGCAATGTTTTCTACACACAGACAGTATAAATATGAACAACACATCTCCGCTTCCTTGCATCGCATAAACTGACACTACTTTCCCGGGGACGTGGGCAGCACCATCTTGCGAGTTTTGGAGACAGAGTCTGTGCAGTATGGTCCGAGAGTGGAGCCACGCGGAGCAGCGTTATTGATGACCCGACCACACTTCCTCCAGACTGACTCCCGTTCTCATTTAATTAACACTGCACTCTGCTCTACCTCCACCAGTTACAAAGAAATGTGGGATTATACACTGTACTTATTTCTTGGAGGTGGTCCGAGAGGCCGTAGGTGCAGCTTGGCAGCCACATTTCCATTTGAGTCTACCTGTCCTGAGGTAGTTTACCATTATTATTACCATTATTATTATTATTATTTAACTTATTTTTACAACTCTCATGGTCCCACAGGACTAGTAGCCACCATTATGTCACATCCTGTTTCTATAGTGTCAAATAACTAAACTAACTAAATAAATTGACACATGCATCAGGGTTATATTATAGTTGTAGTGTTATATTAACAACCTAAAATGACAGGACTGAGTATATTTTAGTGTTTTAGTCAGTGACTGTATAGGTTTGAGTTTTACCCAAGTCCTAACTACTAACATGGCAGGGGTGGAGCTTATGAGCTACACTGCAGCCAGGCACCAGGGGGAGCTATACTTGCCTTGGCTTCACTTTTGACACTAGGTCCGCATCCATCTTAAAACAGTCTGATGTTTCTACATCAACAATAATAATGGGTTTGCCAGAGCTAGAGAGGAAAGCAACTGTAGCGACAGTGACTAGGAGTGTTGTGTAGTTATAAATGTAACTAAGGTTCTATGAATTCCCCATTTCTGACATTCAGAAAGAATGAAACCAACCTTAGGAAGTATGCAAGGAAAAGAAACACCAAACACAAACAGAGACTTTCCTTGTTGGAGAATGTTGGGGAAAAAAAGAGAACTGAGGTGCCGGAGACTGTAGGTTTCCGTAACTGCAGGAGGGGAGACACGAAAGTTACGCACAGCTTTAAACAATTTTGTGCGGCTCTCCACATCTTGCCATTCTTTATAAACTATAAAGCCTTGTCACACTTGACATTTGGCCATGGTTTTACAGGAGCTGGCACTGTATTGATTTTGCAAGAATAAATGATGAGGTATAAAACAGTATAGTATCAAGTGGGACAGTTGTAAGCTTTTACAACCCTTTCATATAAATAACAACCAAACTATTCATACTATAAAGCACTGTGGAATACGTCCGACTCTGTGATAAATAATTTAGGATAAGGGTATCATAAACTACTAAAATGTCAAAAAGAAAGTGAGTTTTATTCATGAGAAAATAACATAAATTACATGAAAAATGGCTTATCGTATTCAAATGGCATAATTCAATGTGATATACAAAAAAATAATAGGTACATGAGGGAGGTGAACAAACTTTCTTGAGTCAGATTGTTTAATTTTAGAATACAAGCATGCTAAGTCTAAAAATATTTCAAAAAAAAAAAAAGAACACAGTGATCATTTTGGTTCTCGCACCAACAAGTCAGATTCTCTCCTTTGGGTGTGTCAGTGATTAAAATGATAGCAGGTACGCTGCATTTTTCCAACGGAGCTGAGATTCAGTAATATTTAAACAAATGAGAATGAAGCCTCAATTTTACGGGGTCATAAAAGCTTAATAAAGCATTAGCACATCATCCCTCAGATCTCTCACTCGTCTTACCTTTTACTTCTCCAACTCAGTGAGAAAAATGACCCTTTTTGTCCTGCAAATATTTTGACCTTTATAAAGATGGAGCCAGTGCAGCTGCAATACTTCCAACCATTCAGTTATTCATATTTTTGTTCTGTTTCTTTGTCACCTCTTTCTCCCCTTGTCTGTGCGCGCTCAGCTGTGCAGTGCAACGTCATTTACATGAACACACGTGACTGCACTCCACACATCAACCGGAGGACCCAGGCAGACTAATAACAGCCCAGCCCGAATTTGACAGCACGCTCTGGATCAGGTGAAACTGCTGGATGCGGTGTAGTGCCTGACTCGGCTTGTACCAAAAAAAAAAAAAAACAGCAACGCCAATGTCAACAATCCAAAGCATAAGAAATAGGAGGCGCAGGAAGAGTGTGTCAGATTAGAGTCCGTAGCATGAGTCTCACGCTCACTGCGGGAGATTTGGCCTCGGGCCCTGTTCCAGATTTGGGGGAGTTCCAGGTGTTACTCAGCACTGTTATCCAGCTTATCAATCCTGCTTCATGAGTCAGGCTTCTGCTCTTTCTTGCCCCACAGCTAGCAAAACAAACTCTAACACAACCACAGTTAACGACTACCCAGTGCAAACAAACCCCAAACACGGGCTAAAAATGGAACTGTAAATATTAATATATTAGCGGTATGACAGACGCACTTCTCTTACTAAAATAAATACAGATGTGTTGCAATTATGTATCTGTTGTTTGCATCAAAAAGAAAAAAAAAATATCAACCTGAGCTTCTACTCGCTGCTGCTAAGGAAAAGAAAAGGAACATGGGATAATATCTTGAAAAGAAACTCATGTCTATTTCTAAACTCAAAGTGGCTCTTTTACAGCATTTCATTTCCAAAGGGGGTCTGTTTAATGAATTTAATTTCCTTGTGCATACGGAATGTGATAAAAAATTCATTACAGATTATAACATTACTGTCAAGTGACAGCGGTAGAAGATGTATGCTATTGTTAACCCATTCACTTTGAAATGAAATTTGTTGTTACTTATTACTGTGCATTCATTGTACTACAACAACACTGGTACATGAAAGTGAAACTGAGGAGGAATTGTTATGCTGGAAAATAGTAAAAAATAATGATAATAAAAAAGTATTCATTAAGAAAACCACCATTTGAAAAAGTATTAATTAGCTCACTGTGACCAGCAATACTTCATGGAAAACTGACTTTATGAATAAAACTGTAGCTAAAGTCTCATGCTAATGTAGAACTGGTAGTCTTAATATGAAATTTTCAGTACAGTAAATTAGTGGCTGAATGATATTGTAGACCTGGAGCTAACAATAATTCTCATCACTTCTGACTGATAATGAGTTAAAGTGAGCCTCAGGCTTCATTTTTATCTATGTGAGTGGAGGTCCAAATAACCCTGTTTTTTATTCTTAGGCTTGCACGAAGTTTTGCCAAGGGCTTTCGTACGCCTAATGTAAAAATGGCTTAAGATCCCAAAAGTAATACAAGAAGCATTTTTCAGAACCATAACATTCTGTTCGAACCTATTTTAAATGTAACTGAGCTTGAGCCTCTGCCATTTCTATTCAGTGCGCTGAGTCTTGAGACTGGTACATAATAATTACAGGAGAGTTAAAAGCTTTACAAATTTGAGGTAGCATATGTGAAAGATCTGGTGAGCTTCCAATACATCCCCCCATGTCGCAAGCCATGTGCCAGCCCATCATGCACTAATACAACACATCATGCATGTGTATTGTGCAAAACACAAACATTCCCACACAACAGTCGTCTCTTGTCTGTCTGCGCAGTAGCCAACCGTAGGCAGCACAGAGCTGCAGAAAACAGGCTTAGACACACAGTTCTACATGAAAACCCTTCTTTTCCATGAGCTGATCCTTCTTTGTTCTGCATAAATGCCAATTACATAATTCTCTCTGGCATGCAAATCAGATTAGATGAGGCCATGGCAGATCACCTATACTGCTCGGTCTAGTCCTGCTTCCAAATCCACAAGAACATTTAGGAGTCATCATTTTTGATGCATTTAGAAAAAATTGAATCAGCTTTTTTTTATCCGAGACGCAATAGACCAAATACCATTCTTAACGTAAAAGCCCACAGTTTGGAGGTTATTACTTTTAAATCGGAAGGACACATTTGTTTTACACGTAACGGCATTCGGTTAGGGAAAAGGCGACATGAAGCTCTGACGTGAAAATAGCAAGGGTATTATCAAATGTTAGAGATGTCCAGGAGTATACATGACATACTACATCAGGGGAATATTTGTATGCTGAGAAGAGACAGTGACATTCAGCTTGTGGGCACTGATATACAGAATCATGCTGGGAAAGGGAACCAATGCAAATTAGCAAATCGAAGGAAAGTGACACTTTGCTGTCGGCTGTAGGAAGTCATCAGCAAAATGCTGCGGCAGTGCACAGTGTAGTCAAGGAAAGCACAAAAGGGCTCTCACTATGCTTTTTTTTTTTCCCCCCCCAAGTGCGTGCGTGTGCAAGGGCACATGTGTGTACTTCCCAGCGTGTGCTTGTCTGTGTTTGTCTCAGCCCAGGGAACTAAAGAGCAGAACAAACTGGAAGTTGCCTGACAGCGAAAAGACCCTACCCAAAGTGAACTTTGAGGATGTGGGGACAGCTGGTGGAGGAGAGCGAAAGGAAGGGAGACAGAAAAGGAAAGCAGGGGAAAGGGTGTTATGACTGGCGATCCTGCGAACAGCTTATGTCAAAACCTCTAGACGCGAAACACGCCGCGCAGAGATTTATATACGTATCTATGTACGCTGTCTGTATGTCAAAGGCTAAGAAGATGCAAACAAATGTTGCCGTAGTGAACATGATTCCTGATGCTCTATGTGGATCAATATTTCATATAATAATATAATGTAGCATACAGCGCAGTTAGACTGCAGGCATATTTCAGTCACTCTGGCTTTTTCCAGCGTAGATGCTTTAAGTGCACAGGCCAGGCAGCAATATATGTAAGTTACATTTTGCATTAATAGATGCAATCCCAGTCCCTCATTCCTCGAGGCTCTCTATTGTTAATGGTATTATAAAGCACACAAGACCAGTGACATTAACTTGTTATTCAGCTTCCATCTTAGCGCATAAGACTGCTAAAAATAGCTTGTGAATAGAAATGACTTTCAGTGGTTCCCTGACGGAGATATGGAGAAAAAAATTTGCATTCTTAATGTCATAATCCATCATAATCTATGTCATTTTTCTATTTAAACCACTAAAATACAGTTTCTATGGAAAGGGGGCTTTCTTTAGACAACACAACGCTGCGTTTGGAACGCATGAACATCTCTAGGTCTTCACCCATAAGCTGAAGAATTTATTTCGTGTGTGCAAAATGTACAGCGTGACGCCAAAATGCTAATTACATGACATGTGATATTAGAATAAATGCCCTTCCTCTTTCTCTCATGTCAGTGGTACCTTGTACATCCAGAGAGCTATAAATGGACAACTCAGACGTACACATAAAGTAGCCAGAAGACATACAACCACAAATAAATAAATAAACCATTGCACAATAATAGGATTGATGCCTCTGTCCCCCCGCGCTAAGCTATCAAACAGAGCAATGTGTCCCTGCTGCGGGCACAGCCTCTGGGTCATGAGGACAGATATAGAAAGATACAGATCTATAACCTGCAGTATTGGGGCCTAATTGATGCAGGTCCAGCATGCAGGGAAGATCGACATGACAGGCATCAGCCATGTGTGACAAGCTTTATCGGTTTGTCTGGGTCTTCAGGCTAGGAGAAGCTACACAGAAAGCGATGTCAACAAACGCGCGTCATGCACAGCTCATTTCTACTCTTTTTGTCATTTCTTTGTTTAACAGCGTATGAAATTGTAAGGAGTTTTGTTTGTGGGTGTTTTTTTTTTGTTTTTTTTCCCTCCCCTGCTCGCGGAGTCGTGCGGAAGGCGGAGCTTCTCAAAAACGACAGTACAGATTGTGCTACCAAAAGTCCCAACAGTGTGAGCAAGAAACGTCCGTTCGGAATATCCCCGCAGATCGGCGACGAAATGTGTTAAAATTGGCAAGAAACATCTGAAACACAGATGTCTAGCGGATGTTTCTCATAACACTTCCTCCTCCTCTGACATGGTGAGATGTCTCTCTTCTATTCATATGCTAATGCTCAATCACGCTGTCCAATCCGGAAGCATTTCCAACTGCTTTTTTTTTTTTTTTTTTTTTCCCAAGCAATCAATTTACCTTGGAAAGAGATAAAAGCTTAAAGAGTCACATAAGAGGCGAGCTGGAGCAAATGGTGATATGAACTGAAAAAAAAGAGGGAAAAACCACCAAGAAGGGAAAGAGGCAGTTGGGGAATAGCTGGATAATGTAGGTATAAACACACAAGTCTGTGCCTAGGAAGGCTCGACTGAAGCTCATTCTCATCTAAGCAGAGTTTCCCCCCACTGCAGGAGGGACTACCAACACCTTCAGCTGCAATATAAATGTTAATAGAGTTCAGGGAAAGAAAACGAGGCGTAAACAAACAAATGTGGTATCCCATGCTTTGGGGCAGCAGGAGGGCCCTGCCATTGAGCGGTGTGTCTGCGCGTGTTTGTATGTGTGTGTTGGCATGTGCAACAGGAATGGAGGGGGAAGAGGGAATATGGAGATGGGGCTTCTCACACACTCGGTTGTGAGCTAGGCTCCGGTGGACCTCCAGCAGTGGAGCAGCCCCAAAACTCATCCCTAAAAACTCCGGCGAGATTTTGCCGTAACACATCTACAACAGCTCTGAGGCTGAGAGCCGCTCCAAATGAAAATCCACCGCAACTACCGGCACCAGAAACGCCGCACGCACAATGAGCGCCCTAAACAACAAACAAAAGAAGGCCTCGACGGTGTTCTTTGGAAAATACCACGGCGTATCAAAGGTGCGCCGTTTGTTTCTTCCACGCAAAGCTGCCGTCGGAGTCTGCACTGCTAACTTTGTGAGCTGCAGCAGCCCTCGTACAGTACACAAAAAGCAGGATAGTGTAAAAGACAGAGACGAAGGGTGGGTGGTAAACACTCACATCCTCATTCTAAGCACACAGGCAGCCACAACTCTCCGTCCTGACTTGTTCAAAGGGTTGGCAACCTTCAGACCAATTAGACATCACAGGGCAGCCTGCACAGCACCCAGCTTTCATATAAACGGCTCTCCATGAATTTTTAATCAGCTATAATTTAAGGATTTAAATAAAGATCAAATTCTTCCGGCTGCACTGGGAAGAGGCGTCTGCCCGCGTCTGCATTTTTATGCAATCAAACGGAAGTGAGTCTGCATGAATGTGTTCATCTGTTTCACTCACTGTCCCCCCCCTCCGCCCCCTCCGTCTCTTCTCCATCCTTAATGTTTCCTCCTCCTCCTCCCCCCCCCCCCGCCTCCCCCCTCGCCCCAATCCCACCTGCCACTGTTATGAGCAGAAGCCCGGCAGGTTGTCTAACCCACAGCAGAAAATTTCCTGACTGACTGGTTGACTGGTTGACTGGTTGGCTGGCTGAGTGGCAGCATGTGAAGAGCAGGAGACAGATCTGCAGGGAATCACTGACAGATGTAATTAATGAGGTCATACTTGGAGTTGGCAGTCCCCTTCATATCCAATTCCTGACGATCACAACTGAACACACCTGCAGCTCTAACGGCAAGGGAGGAAAAAAAAAAGACAATACCTCTTTGGGCAGGCAAAGAGAAAGATAGATGTAAGGGGGGCAGAGACTCCGGCTGTAATTTTGTTCCTTCTGATCTTCTGATAAGACTTCACATGGCCCAAATCCAAAATTATTATTATTACTACAGCAGCGCAAGGCAGTGTGCAGCTGGTTGGTTACATGTTCTTTGTAAACTGATATTTCCATCCAACAAACATTTTTAAAAAAACAACACATTTTTTTTTTGTTATATTAGTTTAATAAGCCACAATACATCAGATATGTAGGGCTTTTCTTTTTTTAGTTGGAACCTTATAACTGAAAATTAGAAATGCTATTCTTCAGTCTGCTTTCAGTTTCCTATTTCTTCCTAATTCTATAATTCTCATTGTAAATAAATATATACGCAATATTTTGAGGACATCTCCTTAATGAAATTCAGCACGACAGAATGCAATACATTCTGCCTTCACAAAGATTACTCATTAGCAAAGGTTTTGTTGACATTAGCTAACTTGATTAATAAATAAAATGCTGGTAAATGGTAACTGATCTGTCATACAATGATCCGATAAGGCAGGGGTCAACGTTTTTCAGGCCCAGGTAAAAAATGCTGGATTCATGTTCCGGTAGGTGTGGTGCATTATATTGAAAATAATATTTTGTCCACCCCATTAACATTTCCAAGGGTGGCCGATTAATACACACTTACTTCAAATAACCACATATCAGACGTAATGTATACGCAACCACCACAATACTAACACTATGCAAAAAACAATAAAAAAAACTATAGTAATTAATATTATACACACTCAAGAAAGAAAAAATAAATTTGCAATATTGCAAGTCTTAACTGTTAGTATAACTGCTTCTGTAAAATAAAGCTGCTCCCATATAACATGGCACTAAAGCAGTACACATACAAGCTGCAAAGTTAATTATGCAGAATGCCAATGAGTGTTCCTCCATTTCCACCTAGACCGTATTATACGATCCCCTGGCCTGGTTTCTAACTTCATGGTGGAGAGTATTTATTACCTGTAAACAAGCACGAAAACAGGCCTCGTCACGTTTCAGTTGGGGCTCCCTCACTTATCACTAATACGTGAAAATATGTATCCAGGTCAAAGATTTCAGGCCTTCCCTCGAGACTCTGTCAGTCTCCAGTCTTCCTCAGTGCAAACAGGCAAACAAATACATGTGCTAAAGGGCACGCATTGCCTTGCAAAAACTGTAGCCTCAAAGGAGAGCACAGAATACCACGAACATAGACTCAGTAGCACTTATGTATGGTCACGGTTTGCATGTGTGTGTATTCAGATGCACACTCTTGTTTGTTTGTTCCTTTTCAAGTATGTGAGGCTGACCATCCAATATAGCTTCAATGGAACACTTACTAACCCTGAAAACAAAGGAAGGCCTTGGCGATGCTCTTGTTATCCATCACCTCTTCAGTCTTGCATAAATAACTCTTAATAAATAGCATCATCATGTCAGAGAGCTTTCAGCTGCATGGCCTCCCCTGCAGCTCCAACCTATTTTTTTCTTCGCGCTGCACTTTCATCCTTTTTGTTTTGCATTGTTGCCCCGCTTAGCATTAAGGGACACAAAATATTTTTAAACCAGGGTTCCAGTGACTCTTCAAGGATGCAAGATGCAATTTCCTGGGTCGGTTCAGGTACAGCCATCTCTTTGGAGGGGGCGGTGTTGCTGTGCAGTGATTTAAAACAATTCTGGCCAACCACATTTGCGCTGTGCTGAGGTATTATCAGTCTGGCTGGAGAGCTCTATTTTAGGATAGCAACACCCCTCATCTGCAAGGCACAGATAATCAGTGGAGGGCTGAAGGAACATGAAAACAATGTAAACAAGACAATCTCATTCTCCCAAATAACCATACACATATAGTCTGTACTAGATTATATGTATACACATTTATTTTTTTGGACTAGAAGCTTTTTTTTTAAATGACTATTTTTACCCCCAGTGTCTGTCACTCTATAAGAAGTAAATCTGGGAAATATCTGAAGTGATACAATTAAAGTTTACATTCATTTGGGTGGAAATCATTCAAACTGATCCTTCACAGGTTTCATATTATGAACTACACAGATCAGGCATAACATTATGACCACCTTCCTAATATTGTGTATGTTTCCTTTGTGCCTCCAAAACAGTTGTGACTCATCAGAGAATGGACATGGGTCCCCTGTGGTGTCTCTGTGGATCATCCCACAGATACCTGACCAGTGTGGGATCTAGTGGATTTGGAGGCCAGGTCCTTGCGCTGTTCATGCTTTTTCAGTTGTTCCTAAATGTTTTTTGTGTGTGTGCTTGTGTCAGGCAGCCTATACTTTACGAATGAATTATGAATTTTTCAATTCAATCAACTGTTTACAGAGAGATAATTTCACATATAATCCATTAAATCCAATTCTAATTCCAATGAGTCACAAGTTTACATTCAGTTGACTGCGCCTTTAAGAAATATGCCATGGATCTAGAAGATTCTAAGAGCCAAAGTACATTTTGCAGCTATTTTTATGCAACATACATTTAACTGGTTTGTCATAATGACCATTGTTGCATTTCTAAGAGAAAGAGAACATCTTGCAAGCTAAAGAACAGCATGTCAACGGCGAAGCACAGAAGAAATCCATCTTTCTCTCTGCTACTATTCTGACATTCTTAGAGCAAACACAGGGAACGGTTACGAGGACTAAATGCCAAGAAACTAAGGTCTGAATTTAAATGTGTAAGATGTGCGTAAACTCCTGACTTCACCTGTATTCCACCACAGCAGCTGACAACTGACTCCACATTTTCTGCTGGCAATTTTCTGTCTAATATTAATCTTCTGCTTCACTAAATGAGGCCACCGTGTGTGTTTTTAAGTGTATGAAAAGGCCTCAGGTGGTGCAGCTTGGCTTGGCCCTTTTAGCCCACTTTTTTAACAGCACTCTAAATAAACTGGAAGCAATACACGGAGCTCTTTAGTGAAGTGATTTGAACATAATTACTAGTAGTTGATAAAAGTAACTGGAATTATACTCTGAAGGCACTAAGGATAACTGTAATATTGCTTATTTCTATCTTTTCCCATTCCTCCTGCAGTATTTTCCCCCTCTCCGTCTTTTTGATGATGAAACACTCACCAGGCGCACTAGCACATTTCAAGTGTTATCATTGTTTTAACAAAGCTTTGACCTGGCATTCATGTTTCCTGCTTTTTTACTTTCCATTTTCACACTCCACCTCAAAGAGCAGTGTCATGTTTTATCTGACCATCTCACACAGAGCCTACAGAGCCTATCTCTTTTATCTGACCACCTCTGTCTACCTCTCTTTTTTCTCTGTCTCTGTCTTTGTGTGCAACCAAACACACACAACCATGCCGGAGGTGGTGGGTTTGAACAAAAAAAAAAAAAAAAAAAAACAGGATTCGTCCCTATTAGCCAAAGGAGGGCTTGCTGTGTCTTTTAGTGGACGTGAGTCAAAGGTTAGGGTGCCATTCTAGGAATAGGTTGTCTCGAGACGTAATGGCAACAGCCTTTAGGAGGGAAAAAAAAAATCAATCAGCACTTAGGGCAGATGAGACCCAATGACATCAGAAAGGACTATACAAAGTTTAAATAATGACATGTGGCTGAAATGGCAAAGACAACCCTATCTTTACCTGCACAAGCATTCTCTCCCCTCCCAGGCTCCAGGCTCTCTCCTTTCTTATTCTACCCTTATATAGAGCTATTTCCTTCACTGAGAAAGACACTGGTTAAGCCCTCTTGACTATACCCAAGTTATTTATAGATGGAGAGGTTCCACTACAGATAACCACTGACCAAAGAAGGATGATAATTGGTCACGTAAACCCTAAAGAGGCAGTCAACTTAAACTACAACAAAACAGACCGACTTAATGACAAAGCCCACTTGTTCACAAGACCTCTTAATGTTGCAAAGTAGACAATGAGACTATATTAAGTGTTCAACAACGGGGTTTTTAAAGTACAATGAATCCCGCAGGGTCGACTAGAGTTATAGTCTGTTAAGGATTCTGTCCATTGGTCCGTGATGAATGATGTGGTACCCAGCGTACTTTAGCAATGATAGCTTATAGCTCCATTAGCCTGTAACTACAGAGAAAGGGTCAGAGAAAACGGTGAACTCCCTGGCAACATACGGAGTATAGGCTGGCTGCAGTGGCCGGAAAGACTCATTAATCTAAGATGATGAGTCTTGGTAGGTGTAATTAGGCCTCCTGACACAGAGAACCTCACTAGAGTTGTGTTTAAGTCCTTTATTGCAAAGAAGAAAAAAGAAATAAAGAGAATCTTCCCCGATGTGCTAGCAGTGGTTAGCTCTGAAATAAATAGAGCAATGAAGCTGTGTTATCAATGATTACAAGCATGCCTCTGTATTTTCCTTAGTTGCTGCACTGGGTCTGTGGGAGTTAATCATTCATCGGTCGCGGGTGGCTTTAAGACACAAATGCAACTCTTGCTGGCACCAGAGCTACCAGCATCACCCACACTTTCTATATATAACTCTTTTTCCATGGCTGGGCCGTTTGTGGAGCAGAGTTCACAAGGGCACTTGCCTGGGGAGATGTCTACAATAACATTGTTAGCTAGACCTAAAGAAACATTACAGTCAACACCTTCTTTCATAAAAATAATATCGTTATCAACGCTTTATACACTTTAGTGCCCACATAAGACCAGAGTTGGTGGAATTTGTTATAAGGACATATAAAGGGCTTACCAGTTCCTGTGTGTTTACCCACAGCCTCAAGTAGACCCACAAATAGAAGTCAAAAAGAATGGGTGAAAGAACATCCACCAAACTGTTCCACGTCCAGGACAACTCGCAAATGACCTTTTTACTCAATTAAAGCTACACAGAGTGATATTTGCCTAGCAGGAGGCAAAAAGACTCCAAAACAAAATTACAGCCACACGCAACCCTGGAAATTACAGACACTCAAGTTCATAAGGCTAAATAGCAAACAACTGCCCACTTAAATCCCTGGCAATAACAACAGGGAGCAACATGAGCATCCCATTGGAATCTATTTTTTTAATTATCTGGAAAACATATCATGGAGTCTGTAAGTAGCAGGGCCATCGGCATAAGTGTCTGAGAGCGAGAGGGAGATGGGGTGCCTATTTTTTTCCTGCTTCTTCTGCAACATAGGGGCAATTATTTATGATTACATTACACACTTAAGTTGTGGCACATCACAAATCTTAGCCCCTGAAAAAAAAAATCTCGGCTTAACTAGTGTCTGTGACACTGTGCCTTTGTATGTTGTTGATGTTGCCAAAGCTTTCATGAAATAAAATATATTCGCTAGTGTGCGTCCTCTTTGCTAGAGATGACTGATTACTCTCAGAGCAATGATAAATAGGGAACCTTGTTGATGACATTTACATGAAAGCTGCTCTCATTGCCCTCTTAATAACCACTGCCAACCATGCCCTGGGAAACACAACAAGCCATATCCGAGTGCACTACTTGGGGACCCATTCCTTAAAGAATAATTAACAGGGCCATTTAAGAAAAAAAAAAATCATACAGCCCACACACTCAATTAACACGAGCCATTTTTGCACTTTCCCCTCTATTGTGTCCTAGAATAGCCCGGTTGAATTGGCACGATTAAGCCGTGTTGGTGATGACTGCATCTTGGTGGTGCTATTCCCATCGCACCCACTCGGTCTGTCGTAGCTTAAAAGAAAAGATTTAACAGCTTCAGGGATCACCTCTCAAATGTGTGTCTTTCAGGGGTCTAAACGAGATGTAATTACGGGCTGCCTTTTTGTTCCACGACAAGACAGTCTAAATACATCTGTTTTCCACATGAAACTGAACAGAACAGAAAGACTGAAGCTTAAAGATAAGAGAGCGGCTCTTGAGCAAATATGTATTTGAAACAGAGGAAGAAGGAGCAGATTACTTTTGCAGTTGCCTCCACTTCTCTTGATGCTGCGTAATTCGAAAGCTTTAAGTCAATATTTATGGCCGTCAAAAAATCATCTAAAAGACTAATAAAGTGTTTCCTTTTCTATATATCATTAAACACTGTGTCAAAGCGGAATGGCAATGCATTCGATAATGTAATGAATCTTCTACAAAAATGTTGCCCCCGAGGCCCTGTTACTCTGTAAAATGCAAACACAATGTCCTAAATATAACTCTTATCTTGCAGCAGTCATTATCATTGGGAACACTTTAGAAAACAGCAGCCCTAGTTGTGTGTAAATAAACAGTGAAAAGCAGAGGAAGAGGAAAAAGATAACATACAGCAGGAATTCTATCAAGAGGCAGGGTGGGATGACTCATGAAAATAAGTGACTTTGAATTTATTTGAGGAAGGACAATAAGGAGCTTT
Organism: Mugil cephalus; assembly: GCF_022458985.1. NCBI lineage: Eukaryota > Metazoa > Chordata > Actinopteri > Mugiliformes > Mugilidae > Mugil > Mugil cephalus. Next base: position 4,033,542 of record NC_061784.1, read on the forward strand.
GAAGCTCTGAGATTACCGAGAGGTAGCTGATGGAGCAAACTGGGGAGGTTGTGTGTTACGACAGCGATGTAGCACATACTGTGCAGCGGCTCTGGTACTCACTCTTCTGGAAATACATGTAGGGCACGGCTTCATCAACCCCCTGGAGGGATGCAGCCATTACATTAACACAGCTCACCTAGCGGGCACAGGGACAGGCCAGTGTCTTTGTTGCAGTGCAAGTTCATCCTTGTCCCAAGTCAATACCCTCCATTCATCGGCCATTTGTCACTGTAAAATCACAGGATACGGTCTTCCCTGGATTATAATATCAGATAAAACCAAGTAACCGTAATAGCTGTAACTTTTTTTTTTTTTTTTTTTTTTTTTTCACAAAAAGTGTGAGGGTGTAATTAAGCATACTTCAAAGGACAGACACTTGAATCTCAAACTGCTCATTAATGCTTCACTTACATGGATGCTCAAAAGAAGGCTGAGAAAAACTGAGACCATTGCATGATCTGATTATCAAATGAGGGTTTGTAATAGATGTATCTCCGTAACATCAACCTCCCACACCTCAAGGGGAAAACATCTGGCTTGCATGCACCACCAGTTTAGAGAAAGCTGTGCATGAAATATTTTATGAAACACCTGATATACTCGCGTGGACTACCTAGTAGTAGCTCATGTCAAAGTTATCAGGTGGTGGCGGAATCAAATCTCACCAAGTAGCTGGAATATACCCTATCTAAGCAGATATACATCTGCACAGTTTTAGCCACTCATATTTAGATATACAGTACAGTAAGTAATCAGTGTATACAACAGTGTGTACAACATTAAAGGGTAAAAGTGAATCCATTCATTTTCTTTAGTGATGGGGACTGAACACAGCCAAAGATGTCTCTCCAGAATCATGCAAACAGCTAATTTTTCCTTCCTTTCCTTCCCTAGCGTGAGGTGTCACAATACTGTATGTACTACAGCTAGAGCTTTAACACTGTAAGCCTAGACAGGATAACTGCACTACGTTGGAAGAAGGAAAGGAGCTACACGTTGTAACCATCGCTCCTTAAAAAGCTTCACTGTGCACAAGTTGTACACATTCACTAGATAAGCAGTGGGTTTGCTACTTCCTATTTGAAGATGTGAGAAAGCTCATAATGCATAATAATGAATATATTGGTTTTGTATAGAGGCTATAGAGCCTTATTAGCAAAGTCTGCCTGTGATCACAGAACTGGGATTACAATAAATAACCGTCATACCAAACATACTGTCCTTTAGTGCCTTTGATGCTTTTTATAGGTCTGCTGGATTGGTTATTTTAAGAACTTAGACGCAAGTGGCATATCAACTTGTGTCTGCATTGCATAATGCAAATGACCACTGACCACTAATAATAATTACTATCCAAACTACTCAAGACACCAGAGTGCAAAGGGTCACATGAAATGAAGCACAAAAAAAAAGACATTTTCTGAGTAATCTGTAAGTGCTCATTAGAGCTTTTCAAGTCCTGTGTTTGCTACAGTCAGTCAGTTCACTACAGTCAAATACCTCGCGAAATGATCATGCAAACAGATTATATGTTTGCAGAACATAAAGCCAGCATCAATCTTATTTATACCACACCTATAATCAAGGAAGAGAACCATGAAAAAGATTGCTGCCTTTTCTTAACCCCAATCAGCAGTCAAGTGTTTTTTGACTGTCATAACTTTGCACGCTTTTTGGACTATGTTTAACATCTGAAAATAACCCCAAGCTTCTGACTCCCTCACCAACTTTCTTAAAGTAGTCACTGACTCGGATAACAGGTGCACATGTACAATCATATACGTGCGCACACTTACAGATGGAGCCATGTGGGAGAATCTGAGTGGATTTTCAAATCTAACTGTACCATTAACCCCAGCGCAAGGACTCTTCTAGCTGGGGTCAGCAGTGAGAAGGCCAGAAAGGGAACTCTAGACCATGGGTTCAAATAACAAACTCACACCGCAGGTGGTGTTCAGCTGCAGTGCACCCCTAGGCTCTCTACAGCATGCATGAGGACATCTGTCATGTAAATGAATCAACTAATGAAATGGAAAGAGAATGTAGTACAGAAAAGACCAGATTGAGAGGGCAGGTTGTGACCTTTTTTTATATAAGAGATGAGTTTAAACGCAGTAGATGGTTTGAAATATCAAACAACATATCTACAAAGATGGATCACACAAACGATTATTGCTGGGCTTGTCTGTGTCAACAGAAATACATCTTGTGCAGTCGAGATAGAAACTGAACCATAAAATCTGTTCCCACTGTGGTACTACTGAATATAATCTTATCATCTGACACAACGTACATGTTTAGATTTTATTTGTGAGGACTATATAGGGAAAACAGAAGAACAACAGGAACTCAGCAAATCAAACTTTGTCATTATAGTCTTGATAATTTTAGTGATGTTCATAAGTGAGGAACAGGCTATTTTGGAATAATTGCTTCAACTGTAATGGCACTAAGGCAACCATTTTTTTTTTTTTTTGGAAACTTTAAAAATGGAATTGCACAAACATTGGATTATAAGGATAGAGGCAAAGAAATCAAACTGTTAACATTTATCACTGCAAATAAAAAGAGAGGAAATTACAACTTCTACGCAAGTACAAGGCAATTTTATTATCCCTTCAGGGAAATTTTGCCCACCACGTGTGATAAAAACAGGACACTGAAGATAATACAATAAAAAAGCAATTTACATTCACACTCATTCATACTCAAATGTCACCCAAACACTCATCACTGCATGCCCTGAGCACATATTTTGACATGCGTGCAGACGGATATGCACACACGGTTGTGTCTGCTACATTACGGGGTGAGATGTATTTAAAATTTTTCAGAAAGTCTTAATATATTACACACATCTTAATAATATTAAATGTCAACACTCGAATGGATGTGGAACAGAGGAGTTGTAACACAATTACAGCTGTAAACTTACTCAGAGAGAACAGGTGATTATCTCTATTACATTTTCTATTGTTTGCCAAACTGCAACAAATACTGTGGGGCTGTGGACATACCACAGTGGCAATTTGTGTGTCAGATTTAAATGATAGGATTTAGATTAAAAATCAGTAAATGGAATTTTAAGTACTGTTGAGACATTCATTTACTTCCTCATTTATCTTCCGAATTATGGTGTTAAACAGCGTTGGGGCATGAATCAATATGGTGTTATATTACAATATTTCCTCGTCTCTAATGTTATTGATGCACTTGCACCAAGTATCAATATTTTTATCAAACTAAGAGTGCTGTAAATGGATTTTCTCACATCGAGCCTTCTACTATTTTGGCTTACAGCATCACTACCTCATGACTCCTCCTTGTGGTGCTTATCAGATTGATGATTGGAAGGGTGAGGCGAAGCTTGCAGCTAAAAAGAAAACTGTGAAAATAGCAGATTGTGAGGGGAAGAAAAAAAACTGGCACGCAACAACAAAATATTATATTGAATTAATGCCAAATTCATGAACTAAAATGTGCATTTCCACATCTCAGTGAGTCCCAGTATTGACAAAATCTGCCTAGGAAGCTGCTTCAAAGGCCTCGTTATTATTATTTTTTCTGCTGTATATGCACAGGAAGAAAACTATAAAAGCGCTTCAACTTTCTTACAAACAAAACTTTAAGCCAGGATTTTAGGCCCGGTTGTGCCATGCTGATTAAATTTTAAGCTCAGATTTAGGATTTGCTGGCTCAGCAAATGTGAGGGGTCAGCGCCAAAAGTTGGCATTTCTTATCTCGTTCTGTTTTGCCCCACAGTTGTGCTGCAGACCAATCCAAGCCTCCACATCTGAAAATGCAGTTTCTGATTATCTGTAGCTCATCTCCAATGTGTACACGACTGAGAAAAAGGAAATCTACGAAGGTCTGTCATTTGGTACGAACGCCTTTTCATTTTCTAAGTCTATTAAGTCTAATAACCCAATAAATAAATAATAAATAAATAAAATGGCAATTTCCTGGAGAAACAGCTATGGATACATATTAAAAGAAAGCTGATATAATCTTGACAGGCAAATTTCCTCTCTAATAAGTCAACCGCATTTAAAGTGAGGCATCTTCATGCAAAAACAAGTTGCAATATTAGGAAGCGTTTTAAAGCCCACGCCAGCCGTTTCTCAGCAATGCCTGGCTCAACAGTTCCTCCAGACAGTGTAGTCTATCGGCTGTGTGATGATTCGGAATTTGCGGTTTTGTGTTTGTATGAAAAAATCAATGAGGAGAAGACACCAATGATAAGTTTTTCTTGACATTGCCATCAAATCTGTGGCCTCAAACTCACTTCTATGCATCCAGAAGGTTTGTCAAGCATTAAAATTTCTGATAATGGACTAAAGAACTATAGGAATCATAGCTTGCCTGAGCACAACAAACAGTATTTCTATTTTTTTTTTTACTTGTAGTTAGTACACAGTGTACACTAACTCCGAGTATTTGTGCACAGAACTCTGGGTTGCCTGACGCGCTGTGTGCTCATGTAACTTAGAAGAAACACTCCAAGTGAGCTAATAATTTCGCCCCTGTTTATATTCAAACAATGTGAAGAGCTGCAGCCAGACAGACTGGCTCAGTAAACAAAGACAACAGCGCATTTTCTCATTACCAGGATGCGTGAGGGAGGCCAAGGCGTAGAAATTAGCAAGCAAAACTGCAAGGAAAGCAAACCAACCAGGTCATCTGCAGTGTTTGGCACCCACTGATTTTAATTTCAATATTACCGTACAAACAGGGAGAGGGGAGTGGATTATACAAGCAGAAACACATTGCATCTTCCCGACTGGCCACAGAAAGGGGCGTACGCTTTAGTGACAGGCCAGATCACCTTTCTAAACAATTCTTTATTCTGCTCAAGGTAAAGTGTGAGTATAGTTAGATAAATCCATACTCTATTGTTTGCCAATTGTTAGAGGCAGGGTTATACGTGCTGTGAGGGGCAAGGCCTTGAGAAAGAAAAACGGCAATCCTCATTGTCACACCTGCTTATCCTCACACACCCCGGGGGAAACCCACAAACCTTTACCTAGATACTGTCAATAACTATTCAAACCACACTGACACACATACAATTATTCTGTAACCTCCATCTATCACAATGCCTTTGAACAAATTCACAGCTCTTTTTCACGTTTTACCAGTTTCAGCGCATTACTAACCCATGTTCATACATACCTGCCCAGCCAATCTTTCAGAAAGCCGTCTACCACGTCACACCAACACTGGCTATTTTCCCTTGATGCCGTGGTAGCACCGGGCCAAGCATCCCAGCGTAGCAGTGTCATATATAAAGCAAGACTATACCTGCCTGAGATTAACTCCAAAGCGCTGCTCACAGAATATGGGGATAATATGCACTCATCTGAGATCAAGCTCAGAGCAAGCTACGGGATTCCACTTCTCAACCCTCACTGTTTCAATATTGCCCCATAGATACAGCAGCAAATAAGCTTCTTTGGCTCTGCTTCCAACATGGTGGGGAGATTTTATAATAGCCCAACTGAGTACAAAGAGCATGCAGCAACTTTCACACAATAATTGCTTTAACTATTGAACAATACAGAATAGCAGCCTCTGGAAGTGGCTGGTTTCATTTTTCAGAACAACTCAAATGTTTAATCTTATGAATATCAAAGCACAAAATTCTTCAGAGAATTTGCTTGGTATCACAATATAACTAAAAGTGTTTTCTTTGCCTCTTGAGAGATGAGAGAAAGCCCTAATGGCAAGTTAAAAGTAGCCAATGATGGAGCCTCTTGGAGCAGCAATGTCCTTGATAAGAACAATTAAAGTACAATTTTCTACATCTTTGCTTCCATTTTGTCCACGCGTTATTAACAGTTTTCACATGTCAAAGTGTTTGAGAGATGCCAGTTTAAAGTCATATCAGATCCTTCTTAGATAAGCTCAGCTGACATTTATCCCCATCACAGATCACGCTATAAACTACAGCTGAGTGAAAGTGTGGTGTGCAGAGCACAGTGCTATTACAGAGGCAGACACCCACCGCATCATTTATCCTGCCCATAAATCAGCCCTCTGCTCTACTGCACTACCTGCTCCTCTTGTCCCAGCAGATCTCTCTGACGTATCATTATATCTCATATACCTCCACTAAAATAACCTCTACTGAGCCTAAGAGCTTAGAATGTGTGAAAAGGAGAACTCATACTTTCTCTCTGTCTGCCTGCTCAGATGATGCTTTGCATTAGAGCGTCAATTAGGCCTGTGATCTATGCTCGGTGTTTTACTGCCTACTATTTTGTCTCTGTCTTACTGTTGGGATGAGTAATGTTTGGTGTTGCACAACACACCGTCTCTTCATGGCAAGCCTAATCTTGCGCCGGTGGAATATATCACTGCAGGTGAGAGTTTCTGCAAAATGACGAGATACTGTAATAATAAGGATAATTAAAGAGTGGAGCTGACACTGGGCCCTGCATCAGGCTCCAGATTGTCTTTGCCCGTTTAAATTACGAGGCAGTCGAGGGCTGAATTTCAACTCCACGCCCAAACGATCCACTTATGTCCCTTCTCCTTACGTATATATTTAACACTAGACTTCATCTGGTGATCTGAACTCCACACTTGTTGGAATTTAGCATTAGTTTTTTGCAGAACAGGGAATTTGACAACTGGACTATCAGAGATATATGGGTAATATGCCTGATGCCTGCACACAGACTGCTGCCTATGTATGGATAATATAGACATCCACATTTTTCAAAATATTATTATTAAGGTCAATGAGTTGATTAAGTGAAAATGAAATTCATGATTTCGAAGTGGGCCCCAATAGATATGTTAAACTGGAAAGCAAGGACAAGGCACGGCATGAAACAAACTAAGAATTGAAGCTTCAAGGGTTAACATCTGTGAGAGTTATGGGTAGTGATCATGGGCTAAGCAGGGAGGCCGGCCAGTGCCTGGGTGTCCTATCAGCAGGAGTTGAATCAAGGATGTGTGGGCGAAGGCAGCAAAGCAGTACAGCATACTCAGGCCTGTCTAGAGCAGACACACTGTGTACCCCTTCACTTAGCCCGCACTCAACTTCTGATTCAAGTGACAATGCCACAAAGAGAGAGAAAGATAGCGAGAGAGAAGTGTGATGAAGCAGTAGAAAAAGGTAAGAGGCTGTCAGCACTACAGTGAAATAGAGAGCGAAAACAGACATTTTTAGTGGAGGTGATAAAAAAAACAAAAAAAAAACAAAAAAAAAAAAAAAAAACAAGGACCAATTTATTTTCCACACTGTGAAAGTTAAAATAAAGAAAATATGGAAGCAACAGCTCCAAATGTGGGGAAAAGTTTGGGAACAGTCCTCCGTCTTAAAACATAAATCAGGGATAAAAGGAACACTTTCATTTTTACTCAACTCCCAACCACGTTTTCGCTTTTCTCCCCTTGACTGCCCATGCCTCCCCCATTATTTCTTCACTCTCCCTCGCTCTTTGTCTCTTCCTGTCTCCACTTTGAAGAGCGGCGGTGTGTTTGTTTGAGAGGCTCTTGCATCACACCTGTTTGTTTAAGCTGCAAATGACGCTGGAGACAAAGCGTGCCTGTCTCTGTAGACTGCCCGGATATAGACCACGGTTGCCAACAACACAGGACTCCCTCTACCTCTCACCCTTTTCTTCACTCTCACTCGTCGCTGCTCGCTCCGTCCTTCGCTCTCTCACTCTCTAACAGGGGAAATACAGAACACTGAGCCTCGGCAATAATTCCTACAAGCACAGCACAGCAACTAAACACTCCCAGCGCACTCCAGCTTAGTCCCGTGGATAATATGAGGTCGTTTTGCTTCAACTTACCGGCCCAACAATACCTGCAACCCCGTCATAAGCAATAACTGACCAGTAAAAGAAACCTAACCCTTCTAGTCAATGTATTTTCACCTTCATAAATAAATTATAGGCTAAAATCCAACAGAATCTGGATTGCAGCGTAGCAATAATCCTCTGTGGGGTAAAAAAAAATAAAAAATCTTTACCTGGAGCCAGCACCTTTAGATCCATACCTACACTCAACAATATGATAAGCAACTGAGATGTGGAATTTATTTTCCGCAGCATTATCAAAGAAAACGCCAAGCACTTTAGATTTTACACTCACAATAGGTTACGGATCAAAGCACCGCTATCAGCAGTCCACATTATTCTCTCAAACAGACCTGAGAAGAATCGTTTCATAACTTCCACTGCTCATGTCTTTTTTTTATTATTATTATTATCATTATTATTATTGTTTTATTTTATTTTCCCACCACAATACATAAGCTAAATTCCCAGTCTCTCCCACAGGACACTCACAGCACATGAACATACAGAGTGCAAAGGCTGTGGAGGTGCAGGGTTAAGGAGGTTGATCTACCTGCTTGCTTTGGCTCCTATATGCGGAACAAGCCATCTCTTTATTGTCAGACCTTCAAGCAAAAGCAGTTGCAGGCAACTGTTTTCCCCTTTAAATTCTATGGGCTGAGAAATGTGCTGAATAATAGTGTGTAAATATTAAAGAATGTTTTATAGCCGTGCTGCTAATATACTTATTTAGAGTATGTATTTAAACTACTGTTCTGTAAAATGTTTTAATGACATCCATAATGTATTTTGTTCCGTTTGTTTAAAACAGGTTGAAATGAAAATAAATGGAAACTACCAAATGTGTCTTTCTTTCCTTTCTTCCTGGTTATTTTCTCCTCTTTCCTTTCACTTCTATTATATTTTTTCCAGACTTTCTTTCTGTTGCAGTGCGTGCCCCTCAGCTTTGTGTCTACCTGACAAGAGTGGAATTGAAGTAAGCTGTGTACCCCTGGGGGCCTCTATTTCTTCATTGCCTGGGTGAAATTTCCTCCAAATATTTTGTTATTTGCCTCCACTTCGCAGTGAAAACCAAGGCGGCCTCTTTTGCCGCTTTAGTGCTGGAGTGACCTACACTTTGTACCAGTAAAATTCCAGTCTTCGCTCAAACCAAAGCCCACAAACTCAGATTTGTTTTCAGCGGGTGTTGAAATCGTTATGTGCCCATTTTTTAAGGACGTGGTTGCTGGTGGCAAACATATTTGCTCACATTAATATTCAGCTACAACATTTGCTCTTGTACCGGTAGTCAACACGAGTGTAAATAACATCTGCAGCTTAAACATTTTAAACATGCAACTGTTCCCACGTCGCCTGACATTTAGCGGCTGGGCACGTCCAAACATTAAAACGGCACATTGTTAAGATCTCAGAGCTGAGAGAGGGAGGAGCAACTTTGATACTAAAACAGTGGGATCAATTTTTAACTAGCTCCGGAGAAGCCTTTGCATCGAAAGCAGACCGAGTCTCCCAGCACACACGCTGACCTGCCCTCTACCATCCTTGTCACCGTTTGCACATGTGCCTCTATAAACCCGTCAAGAACAACTCCCGGGTGCCTTCTCACACCGCTTCCAGCTCTCCTCTCCATCGTTCTACTCATCTGTGGCGCTCTCCTATGATTTCCAGATGTGAGTCAGTGCTCTCAGACGCCAGGCTCCATTATCGAAGGTTGCATTAAGATGATATAAAGAAAATAAATAAAACACTCTGAAGGTCTGTTTGAACGGCACGATCTTACCTACATAACTAAATCCAATTCAAATAAATACGACACTGACGGGTTCAATCCCCCCTATCACTATGTGCTCGAAACAGAGCGTTCCACATATTTACAGTTGCTCCTTGTTGTGATTTCAGGTGGAGGACCGCAACTGACCAGCACCTGGCGCTCACAGACACCCCCTCAAATCTGCGAGGACACAACTTTGCCTCACTTCCTCTCCAGTGTCATTTTTTTCTCCTCCTCATATCACAAGAGTCCCCCCTCCATCTGTGAGCCTGAGGGAGAGGATACCTGCGACCAAAGGGTCAGTAGCATGGCAACCGAGTCAAAAGGCCTTCATGCCTGTTACTCGGCAGGGTGCTGGCATTTACTTCCCACATCCGTCCCCCCTGTTTCATCCTAGAGGCCCCAAGCTCCACCCAGGAGCCTAAAAGAAATCCACTGTCCTTGCTTTCTCAGCTGCCTCCCTCTTCCCGAGTTCAGAAAACAATATTCCGCAAACAAGAACAAGAGAACTTCCTGTCCTTTTGTGTGTCGTGCAGGCCAAAGGTGCTGTTTTTTGCACTCCACTGCACGATTCCTGCTTCGACACACACGGACTCGTTTTGATGTAGAAAAAAAAACTCTAACTCTGCGTCTTTATCTGCATCAGTTTTGATCTTCACAGGAAAATGAAATGTTGCCAGGGAAGACAGGGAAGTGAAAATATACTATGGCTCGGCACGTAGTTTAGATTTAGGTCATGAGGGATGTTTCAGTCTGTGTGACTTTCCAAAAGACCTTATTTTCACAAACAGTCACAGCAGAACCCGCTGTCAGAGCCAGTCTTCGACCAGCTGCTTGTTGCTTCACAGTGTGTGGGCAAGATTTCCTCCCAGGTTTTAAATGGGTCACATTCTAACTAAAGATGTCACAAGTTATGTTTACACAAGTGGATAATCCTGAATACTTTGTTCAATATTGTGATTAGGATTTTATCACATTTTCAGGAAACCAAATTGGATCATCACGCCTTTGCACCTGTGTGCACTGTGCCGTATATCACCTCCTCAGAGCGGTATTTCTCAAGTTAGCACCAAGTATAAAGCCTTGTTTTAGCTCTTACCTAAATTGTAATCCATATTGAGAACCATCTTAAAACAAACACATGTTAATGTGTATTATGTTGATGTATTTGTAGGGCTCACTGGTGTGTTTTTTCAAAAAAACACCAGTGAGTCCCACTTTTCACTGGGTTACATTTCACTTTATCGTGATGAATGTGGGCTCTATAGCTTGTTTGAGTTAACCCCACACAAACCGTCCTGCTGCAGTAACGCAGAAATGCAGAAATAGGCCAAATTAGGCTGGAAATAGTATCAAATTCATTTTTACTCCTAACTTTTTTCCAAAAACTAAAGCCCCCAGTTGTTACAGGGAACCTAACGGCTAAAAAAATAAGCCACTGTATGTATTGGTGACCAATTTTATTATTATTATTATTATTATTATTATTATTATTATTATTATTATTATTATTATTACTATTATTATTCACTGGGACCTATTTTAACTGTAACCAGGAGCCACAGGCAGTGTAGAGACATTTGCATTCTCAAAAAATGCTTTTAGTCTTTTTTAGTTGAAACTGGGCCTAATTAATAAGAGCATAAATAAAGTCAAGTCACTGCTAAATGCATTTTCTTCTCAGTAATGTCATTCTGTCACAGGCTTGGGATGTTAAAATCCAACTAAACATTGCATGCAAAACTTATCGCGGGTGGTTGACCACTTGCACATAGACAAGGTCCAGATGAGTTCAATTTATCAATCTATCAAAGTTCACACGGAGACCACGGACTATGCAAGTGTGTCACTAAGGACATTTTCCGAATAATGAAATAAATGGACTAAGTGGGTGAATTGTAATGATTCTGCAAAGCTCATTAGGTTCTTATAATACTATATGAAGCGGCATTCGACACGAAGGCTACTGCTACGTAATGGTGCAAACCCTTGCAATTACTTGGCTAAATCAGCCTTCCTTCCCACATAACAAATCGCAATTTAACCCAGAGATTTGAAACCAAACGACCACAAAATGAAAGATAATCACGATGATTCACTTTCAGGAAACCAAACAACAGTTTTAAATTAAGACTTGAAAAACACAAGACTTTCATACTGCGTCTTTCGCATTGTGTGGGTGTGAGTGGACTTTGAAATACGACGCATCAATATCAATGAACTGCATGATTATTAAGTACGGAAACACAAGACTGGGCTGCATGATTATCTATGTTTAATTAGTGCAACACAGGATGGCAAGAATGCAAATCAAACACAACATCTTGATGCAATTAAAGAGAAACTTGGGGTTTGCTGCACTATAATCATGCATCCATTCCAAATTTGCATATTCAATGCAATCAATGGCGATGCATCAACGTCTAAGTGCTAACACACCTGTTGCACTATAAGCAGTGCTGTGATATAGAGAGTAACTCAATGTACATGTTTGTTTGATTTTAAACTTCTCCTAGTCTGCAATTTTCCTACTGGGATTTCCTACAGCCCAAATACCGGTATCTCCTTAAAAGAAGAGATGTTGTGCTTATAATCTTGCTTAAGGAGGTGCTAACCTCACCATCTTGTTGAGTTCCCAGTGACAGAGAGAGAAGGACTTGCCCAGAGTGAAGGAGCTACTGGCAAGCTCATCGATCAAAGACCGGGAAATGTCAGGCGGCAAGTACAAAGCAGAGTTTTTATGCAACCCTCACGCCTGCTAAAGCTTTACCTCACAGGCAGTATCTGTGAATAAGAATGCCTTCTTTGTTGTCCTGTACAATTAAAAAACAACAAGTGAAGTCAAAACGATCAATAACAATAAGTGTTTATTTACACAAGTGCCACACGTTTCATGTACATTTTTACTCCACTGCCATGCCTTTCAATATTAGCTTGGGGCTTAAAGTTTGAAGAAAAGTCACAATTTTATTGTTTATTTTTTATTTTTATTTACGGGAAGTAAATAAAAATTATGTATTAATACGTTGTATAGATAATTTCTTATTCTTTTCAGAAAATGAGACTGGTAACACTCCATTTGGATTTCAAATGCCTTAACAGCTGTTAATTGCTTGTTCAATTAAGTCATTTTGCCGTCAATATCTTTGACAACAGACGCGTTAGAGGAATCTAAACATCTTGCTTCTTTGGCAGTAGCCATTTTTATGGAAAAGATAAATTAACTGTGCTCAGGCGTAGGACCACGTTGCTCTTACTTTTTAGATAGATAGATAGATAGATAGATAGATAGATAGATAGATAGATAGATAGATAGATAGATAGATAGATAGATAGATAGATAGATAGATAGATAGATAGATAGATAGATAGATAGATACGTTCTGTATACCACTGATTTGTCTCTTAGTTAAACTGTTCCAATTTTATAGAACACTGACAATTTGTTTTCCTGTATGTTGTCAACCTAAGCAGAGCTTGCTGCTGGGCTACGGAATGAATATATTGATTTCTGTCAAACACGGCCTAAACAGATGATACATCCCTGTAAAACGTGTGCCGCAAACAGACTTTTATGGTTTCACAATCATTTAGGGTAGCTCAATCTCTGCACAGCAGTCACCTACAGAATACAGTACGGGCACAATGTATGCACATGATGTAATACCAGGATCAGAAAGCCAGCCAGATTCTGTGACTGTGAAAATTGTTTGCTGAAGAGATTTTTCTATATCCTGATGACAGAGATTTGGATGCGAGGTTTATGATTCAAGCATAGATGCCGAAGACTGGCGATAATAAGCAGAACTGCATAGCAATGAGCAGGGATGTTTTAGTATCTGCTTCCCTGTAAAATATCGACACGGGCTTATACTTTCTCACGGGGCAGACAGTGTTTACCTACAGGCACCCGAAATGTTCCATAATGTAGCAGATAATGGCACTGTGAATCCAAATGGCAAACTAATTACTCTCTCCCCTTCTGAAAAATGTACAGTACAGTGTAGTGGAGGTGCCACTTTTACCACACGGGGGGGAAGTATTCTACCCTTCATATTCAATATAAACAAGAGACAAAGAGAGGCTACAGAGGAGTGGATAAAAGAGAAGTATTCCTGGCAACAGGCAGATAAGAGAGTTATACAAGCAGCGAAAAAATACAGAAGAGGGAAAAAAAAGAGAAGGAGAGAGAAAGAGACGGAGGAGCTGGTCTTCTGTCCAAGCCATTACCTTGATTCTTAAGACACTAGGGTGAAAAATGTGGGTATTGTTTACTGTGGCGATCCATCTGAACAGCGTATGGAACAAGACAAAGAAACTGGATTCTAATTACAAACTACTGTGCTGGATCTGCACAAAAATATACTAAAATACAGTACATACAGGAGGACACATTAAGCCACTGATAAATGCTGGTGAGCTACCGTTCGCAAGAACCGTGCTATTTACAGTGTTCATCAAACAAGAAACATCAAGCAAAACTATTCAGGGAGCTTTAGGGAAATCTATGAGTTTAACGCACAATGCAGGCCACTATGCTCTGTTTCACTCAGATAATTCTCCTTGCCATAAGTAGTTCAGTTCCGCTGATTAATACTTTGATCCCTACTAAATATGCAGTTTCAGATCTGGCTCAAGATCTGGATTTCACAAGCGGCAGCAGCACAAAGACAAACATCAAAAAATATCCCTTCGCTGTAACGATGTACTGAACCGGTTTCACTCGGGAACCTGATGTTTGACGTGACTTTGGGAATATGCAGGTAACCTTATAAAAAAAGTCAGTGTTTTCACTGCAGCGTTTTCTCCGAGGACTAGGAACCTTAATGCTCGATGTGTTTCTTGCTTGATAGTGCAGGAAGTTTCAGGGTGTGTCTTGTATAAACATTTCTGATTGGTTGTGTACTCACAGGTCAATAGATTCTTTACATAGGCTCTTAGTCTTTCTGGCCCGGACAGAAGAATAATTATGAGGCAAGTTACAGAACAGAGAAAAGCAAGCTTGAGACTACCTGTGCAGAACACATGACAGACTGACGATATGGTTTACAACAGATGTGCGTAGTTGTCTCAGCAACAATAAAACTAAAATCTCTGCAGTGTATAAATATGCTTAGTGCCGCTCTAAATGTTCGCTTCATGAAGGTTATGGTGCCCAGCATTTATTTAAGATATGTGAGAGAGCAGCTGATTCGCTTGTCATGTTAGAGGCTGTGAGTTGTAGCACTGTTGAATTGTATTGTGTTGAACTGACACGTTTCTATTATTCTGGAAACCCCATTTTAGTCAGTGGGCAAGGTTAAATAAGAGAAACACTTCAGTGATTTTCATGAAATGTTCCTCTAGTGTATCAAATGAACTGGTAAGTGAGTGTATGGTTATCAATTAATGCAGGGGTCTCGAATGTTTTTCAGGCCAAGGACCCCAAACTGATGGAGAGATTAAGTAGGGAGCCCCTACCTACTATCTGTATTAAACTGTTCTGTATTAAACAATCATTTTGCATTCAATATTAAGCTATTCCTTATCCCTTTACTAAAATATGTTGGATTCATGTTAATGTGTATTTAAGGAAAAATACATATATATATGGAAAATGTCTACTCAACCAAAGATTTTGAGACCACCCTGCAGTACCTGCATGGACCCCTAGGGAGCAGACCCCCTGTTGAAGCCCTATGAATTACTGAATGTGCTCTCAGTGAAAATTCCAGTCAAAAAAACTTCACAAACAAAATATAAGTCCTTAACTCAGGGAAAGATTTTTATGTGCTTAAAAAGTCTCAAGAAGAAAGAAAGAAAAATCGTCCAATACCACAACGCAACAGTGCTTGTTCTCGCTTGATGTATGTATCCCTCCTCTGTTTGGAAGTAGCAGGATCCCCCAATTGTCACAGGATTTTTCACGCACTGGTTGAATAGCATGCTCCTATCCTCTTGTGTACGATCTATTCATAACACATCCAGTTCAGTTCATATTGTGCGCCATCTGCAAAACTCCAAGTGTCATTTTAAGCTGTGGCTAAATAAATAAATGTGTATTATAGTGTAATGGTGCTTCAGATTACAGCCTTCTTTGTGTGTCAATGGCTATGCTTTATTGCTTTTATTTCGTAATGTGTTAGCCCGTGGCTAATAAGTCTCTTCACAAAAAGGAGACGAGCCGAGCTTGTAAGGTGCAGCTGAAACCACTCCAGGATGAACGCACATCATTTATGTCTTGCGGTTGCCACATTGTGATCAAACAATGTTACGTCTACCAGAGAATTCGAGGGAATAGGGGAAGAGTAATGGGGGCTGTGCTCACTGACAGCACATTTGCAGCTGTAATTTCAATGGCCAAGATATTCTATTACAATTTCAACAAGCCGTAATTTCATAAAGCAAAGCACCACTGAGCTGAATGATGTCATCTGAACAGGCTGTCAGTTTAAATGTGGCCTTCGGAGGCAAAAATGCGGACGGTGACATTTAATTGGAGGACGGCAAAAGTTATGGCGGCTGGAGAGAGACAAAAGAGAGGAGGGGGTTTCGGTGGCGACTTCGCGTTCGTCAAAGAGATAAATAAAAGATGATAAACATGGATTAGAGGGGCCATTTTGTCTGTGGTCCTCTCTTTTTCTAGTGCTGGTGACTTTGAGAAATATGGTTCTAATTTTAGCATCAGATTTATCAAGCTGAGGCAATCCAGGGAAAAGAAGGACTTGGGAATAGAGAGAGCAAAAGAAAGAGACAAGGTTGAAAGGTATCTAAAAGACAGGTGCAGCAGACAAAAAGATTGAGGGTGGGGCGGGGGTGGGGGGCATTGTCTGTGAGATCCTGTCAATCACTTGCCACTTTCAGAATGAAAATACATCTTCACTAATATCACCACCTCCATCCCCACACACACACACACACACACACACACACCAGAGCAAGACACATGAGGAGAAAGAGATGTGAATTTCAATTACGCGGGTAAGGAAATTAAACTAGTGTTACAGTTATAAAGTCAACCAAGCAGATAAAGACTGCAAAAACAAAAGGTGCATAGATGAGGCAGACGGACAGAAAGACAAACAGGAATGTGCCTCCCCCCGACACCGAGCCAGCCGGAGAACAGAATGAAGGTCAAACAAGTTTAATTGTAAACCTCCCCTACTTTTTATTTTAGAAAATGTCCACTTTATATCTACTAACTGTCCTCTCTGGAGCAAAAAGGGGGACTCATTAAGTGGCGGCACATATAATTACCAATAATGCTAATGAATTCTTTGCCGCTATTCACTTTTAATGCATTCATAGATGCTACTGTTTGCTGTTTTTTAATCACCTGTGGAGGTCCTGTCTACTTTATGCTAATTAAGTGCTTCAGTCGACGTGACTTGCCACTTTTTAAATCTCTGCACTCTTAAGGAAGAACTTTAAAGCAGCTCATATTAAAAATGATTCTGAATTCAGCCGCAGTATTGCCTATTTTATGCTTGAATTGTCATCAGATTTCTATTGTTTTTGGGCGGACTGTTGAGGTCAAATGAGAGAAACTTTCTCGATGAGGTGCCATGTTTTAATTTGAAAATCTCCTCGGTTTACTGACTCCCTGCTACCATTCAGACGCTAAGCACAGGTCAACTTTTAGTAGGAGAGAGCTGCTTCAGATACAAAGCGTTTTACTGCACTAGTTAGTCCCTGTTGCCTGCTCTTCATTGCGGTTTTCCATTTGCAATGAATGAAATCCTGTCATTCACCACACTGCTTTACTAGACCGAGTAAATTCCACCTCTCTCCTCTCCTCAAGCAATCGCGCTGAAATTGTCCTTGTTAAGACGCAAGATTTACACAGGATGCAAATTCTTGAAAGAGCAAAACACTCTGCAGCTGTACATTGAAGACAGAGTCTTTCCACAGCGTCAGCCAAGTGAAAGCTCTTCGGCACTTTTCCAGCAGAAATGTCATTCAATGCTAACGTAAAGGTTGGAGCTTTATGTTTCAAAAGTTATTTTATTTTATTTTATTTTTTTGAGGGGTGGGGGGGTGGGTGCTGATCATCACTACATGTGTGATGAGTGTTGGCACGTGTGTTCACAGATCCAAATTTTATCTAGTGGATGAAGTCCAAATGAATACTAAACACCTCGTCAAATGAGATTCATCTGATGTTGGTGTTTATTCATTTCCACATCTGCTCAGTATTACATGGGAGATTAACTAGTTCCATGTGAAGGATTTATCCGAGTGGAGAGTCATCATACACCTGTATTCCCTAATGACGTATTTAAGGGCTTTCCCTCTTAGTCAATTAGTCAACTAAACAGTTGTTACAGAATTATTCCACAGAGGTATTTTTATTTTCTATTTTTTCGTGTTGCATGGTCTTTCCTTATATCGGGAGTGTAGCACCTACTGATTATCTAATTGAGCATAATCATTCAAACATTTAATGTTACAGACTATTATCACCTTATTTGAGTTTCGCCATATTTCATGCAGCGCATGTATAGATTAATACGTTCTAAATGACTGTATTCATTTGACAAAAGTTAATGAGGAAAGGAGGTGAAAATAATTTGGAGCAATATAAATGCAAAGTGAGCAGAAGGTCAAAGTTGGCCTAATTAAAAATGCTATAAAATTGGCTAGTGCCATAAAATCGCTGCATGTAGCTATCAATTAGAAATCACAAAATGGTCTTAGGCGGTAGCAGCAAGGAAATGAATCTGTCAACACTTTTCATTATTGTATGATAACACGGGAGAAAATTAAGTCACAAAATAACTGTTACAAGCCAGACTTGACCCGCGTGTGCATTGCCTCTGATTATTTCCTCGACTCGGCAGCAGAGGAAAAAAAAGGAGGCTTTTTCTTTTCCATTTGTGGGGATGTTTGTGCATTTTCCAACAGTGTGTCACAAGGGGTCTTCCTTTAATGAATCAAGGTGAAAGCACAGGCAGTGGTCCAAAATCGTGGCGCCGCTGTACCACATGTAGAGCACGTAGGTGCGAGAACGCATTTTTGGTAATTTTTGCGCCCAAAGATGCTGGCGCAGCAGTGGCACACCTGCAGTGCCGTTGCAGAAGAGGTTGGATTAGAAGGAATAAATTACCAGTTGATGTGGTAGGAGCCAGTGTCAATCACAGTCAATTAAATTAGGTCCTCTCATTCCCTATGAAAGCAACAAGCTCCCCACCGTGGCAAAGGCAGTTTGACTATAAATGGAAGTCCAAACCAGCTGCCCTATAAAACCTTCCCAACAGAGCGACACAGCTGATGTCTATGAGGTGTAGAATCATGAGGGGCAAATATTAGAAATTGAAAAAGTGCTGCCAAGACACATAATATTAATTCAACGTTGAATTAATTTTACTGGAAATACTGAAATCTCACAATTGGCACAATAAATCAAATCTGTGAACAGCCAAGCGTGACACTGACATTACCTCTGAATATTTTCTGAGAATGGATAATGTGCAGTAATTACTTCAGATCAGCAATGGCTTCAATTAAAGAGAGAACATTTAAGTCCTGCCTAAAACAGTAGTTAACATTTCCTTTTGTTAAACAACAGCGGTTCGCATTTATGATCAGTGGAGTTGTATGGTTAGGTCACCGATTCAAAAAGACTATGTCAACGATGGATTTGTGTGAGCAGGTGATGGATTATTATCTTATTGTTTGGTATTATGTGGAGGTAATTAGCAGTGGCGCACATGCAAACAGTATCCATCTCAAGGTTTATGTCTATTGTCACGAAAAGTGTATAAAGACCTGTTGTGGGTCTATAATAACCACTGATATTGCAAGAATTAAGCATCAGCTACGAGCTTGTTGTGTATTCACTCTTGTCGATTTTGCTGCCGCGGCAAAAAGTAGCGTTAGGCCGTTTAGTTTTTAACATACAAAATAAAAATAAAAAACTTTTGTTGCAAGGTCTATTTTGTTAGTTGCAGCCGAAGCACTCAAACATAATATAGTCAGAGGCGCATAAGGTGCACTTGGGAACAACATTTCTCTGGAGACTGTTTCATTAAGCATTCAAAGCATTAATTTGAAGCCTTATAGTAAAAATCAGTGTTTGAACACTGTTCATTCATATACAATAATGCCTATAATTGAAAATAGTTGACATAATCATACATAAAATGATTGTTTTTCATTCTGTGGTCCCTTTCACTTTCATTTTACATTTGTTGTGTGAGCCTCAAGCTCCGAGTCTGTGCAGGAAAGGTGCACAATGTGTGCACCACTTTCGTGCAAGCTCGCCGTTTAATGACTAGGTTCAGACACATGCACATAAAGTGTATTCACAGTTTGCGCGTACATACGGTACACACACTGCTTTTATTGTTTTTTTTCACATACAGCTCAGTTCGCCGTTATGTGCTAGTATTTTTCCCCTATTGATGCCAGATTGTGTTTGCATCTGAATTCTTCTCCGAGCTGAATTAAATGCAAAATCTAATCTCTAGGACAGGCACATAAACAGACAAATACAAATTATAGACAGCCCACGTGAAAACACAACACAAATTCATCCAGATGATAAAATATGATGTGGCTGACACTGCCTCCAATGAAAAATTATTGGCATGAGCCAACATGTCAGCAGTATAATCGTGAATGATGTGCGGAAGAGAAAGGTCACAGCTGAGGACCGAGGCATTATGTAGAGGAACAGCTAAGCTCTTTAGCGCCCTGACTTAGATGCAGTAATTCAGTATTGAAGACTTGGTGTCTAACACATGCATACCGTGTATTTTTCAAAAGCACAATATGACAAATTGCAACAGATGTCATGTCAATATATAAAAATAAACACGTGACTTAAGCCCAACGCAGAGAAGAGTCACAGATTTCCTCCACTTGGATTGAAAAACCGTTTATTATGTTCGTAAATAGCAGACCACCCTGCACAAGATTGCGGTGAAGAAGCAGGTGAGATTCTCACCGTAAATGTGCAGCAGCATGTCTGACAGCCTCTGCTCCCGCACACGCTTCCTGCCACGCTTTGTTATATCTCAACTCTCGGTATCTATCTACTTCTTCCAACTGCCAACAATACCATGCAGATTTTCTGCCACTGGGACCATTTGTCAGCTATTAAGCAGCGCCTTGGCAAAGCACAAGTAGCCTTTCAGCAGCTCCCACATCAGGTGGAAATCACAGAAATACAGAATACGGACGGGAACGAGCTGAACACTGACTGTGATTTCTATCATGACACAATTTGCCCTGGTGCATTAGAACTAATATAGACTTTGTTCATCTGTTGTACTGTATAATGTTAGGTTAACTAAAATGACTGCCTCGTATGCACGTGTCCAGCAACCAGTTTACATCTGTGTCAGTCCACGCTCACACTACAAAGTTTATTAGGTACACTAGTGAAAACATATGCATTTAGTCCTGCACTTAATCTCAGCACCATGAAGGTTATGATAATCAGCAGTAGTTTTCAATAACAGAGAGCTGCTCATTCTACTGTGTTTTCATTTTGAAGGCTGTGGTTTGTCGCACTATTGACTATGTTGAATTCTTATATTTTCTAATCAGTACTAAATAAAGGCTAAATAAAAAATACAACTGAATAACTACCTTCCTTGCACTGTGACTGTGTGAAGTTGAATTTTGACCTACATGATATATCATTTTATCCTATGAGGCATTAGTGTGGAATTTTTACCATACAATACAAATTCTTTACGAGGACACACGGTGACCTCTGACTCGCAAATTCTAATAAATACATCTTTAAACCAAAGTGAAGGTTTGAGAGACATTTTAAAAATTTAAAATAATGCGACAGGCATTGACAAACTTACAGACAATCTAAACACAACGCAGTCGTCATGATTATTAAATATTAAAAACCATCATATCTTTATCTCTTTATCTTTTATCTGTTCATCTGTTGAAGTGCAACAACAATTAACTTGTAATCTTGGCAAATTGTAATTAAACAACAAAGAATCAGTGTTTTAAATGTGTTCAGCTAATTACATAATATTTGCACATCGGAATAACAGCAGATACATAATCCTCTTCTAGTAGATATTTTGGGGTGTTGCACAAAGAAAACACATCACAGCTGACGAGAGTGACAAGCACAATAATAGTGCAAGTTCTGAAATATGTAATTACAGCACAGAATACAGTATATTTCCGTTTGTTGCGTGTTATTTCTCGCCTGTTCAGTCATGCTTGTTTATTATTAGATTGTTACTCTATTGACTGTGAGAGCAGTGACACAGTTGCACTGGTTGTGGGATTGGCCGACCATGATCCAAGGCTTTAAGAAAGGCTAAGAGTGAGACTACCACAAACAAGTACGACAAAGTAATCATATCTTTTGTCTGTGAGGATCATTGCCAGACATATATATAATTTCATACAACATGCGTCAAAAAAAACAAACAAAAAAAAACATAATGCAACTAAGCAGTTCAACCGGAAAAGGGCAGCGAGCAGCTACTGGCCATCACTATTAATCAAACAACCAACAATGGCACAACTAATAACCTGAACCCTTGTCCATCTGTAAAAATATCATTCTTAATCTGAAAAGTCGGTGCCCCAGGAATATATATTAAAAAAAAAAGACAGACAGCGCATAAAAACTGTCACACAGCGTCAAAGTGAGAAAGAGCAATCCGGCAGGCGGGGTTCCAATATCTAACTCTACAATGACAACTGGATCCAATCATGGCGAAACACTTCAGTGAGTTGGTCAGGCAATCTTCCAATCAGACAGACACATTCAACACGAAATGATCTCGCTTTTAATTAAAAAATAAAATGCATGCGCTGTGCTGTATTTACTGGACGTTTAAAACCTCACTCCAGGGGTGGGTATAAGCAACCTTGAAAAAATAAGCGTCTGTGATTTCTAACTGAACGTGTTTTATTTGTATAATTATGGTCAATTTCATGCAATATCACACTTTTGTATTGCAAATATGTGTGTGTTATCTTATTTGTTGTATGTGAGCACTTTATGGCACAAAATTATATAGCGTAGCTATAATACCATATGTAATCTGTATAAAAGCGACTGTAATCCTGACGGACTAAATAAATAAACCAAATGGTCCTTCAAAGATTTTTTTTTTTTCCCCTGAGATTTTTTTTTTTCTGTGTTGTATATATAGCTCCATGTCTGTCGGTCATAATTTTACACAACCTGACACACCTGAGCCTCTCATGCTGCAGTTGACATATCTTACTCTTTGTTGAACCAATCCCAGCTAGTGGGTTAGAAAGCAGAGACACGGGGGCGAAGGGATTGAGGAGCAATGACAATTTCAAAGCTGGCCAGCAAGGTGATGCGCCTGACAACACAATGGAGCTCATCATCCTGATTAAGCTGGCCATCCGTTTTTTAATTATTTCATTCCTACGCAATCTCAAAAAGGTCACTGTTAAAAAATTAGAAATGGATTCCTCGTCGGCCTCTCCAGCAGCCGAAGCCACTCCCTGAAGTGATGACTTTCAAAGTTAAGTGCTCCTCCGCTTCATTCACAATCTTCATTTTTCCTCACATTGGATGGGTGGGGACTTGAGGAGGTCGGGAAAAAAAAGATGTTGTTATCATGAAAAAAATTAACAAGGCCGGCGAATCCACCTGTCACATTATTTGCCGCGCGCTAATATAGAGGAGTGCTACAGCTGAAGAGGGCTCAAGGTCATGTCACTGCTGGTTTGTGCTGACAAAGCCACTTAGGCTGTTAGCGACATTGTTGTGGTGAGAGACCACTAGAAAACCAAATACTAATGAATAAATGCAGTCTGCTTTTTTCCTGCTGTGACGCCACCGAGCAAACAACATTTAACCACCAGCTGTAGTTATTATATATGCATTTGAGGTGAAATGTGAAAATGCTATATGCTAAACACCTAAAGGCCATTTTTTTTCCAGTGGCTGAACAAAAAGTCAAACATCTGCTTTTATGCCGCTATTGTTTTTGCACGAATCAGAACAGATTCGTTTTTGATTCTTTTTCTAAGGTTCGTGAGTAGGCCACACAAGAGCGCTGTGACACTGCCCTGCAGATGCATTTGCTCTGGTTTGCGTGGCACACATTAAACACGTGTGCGCTTGTGTTGTTTGTATTTCTGTGAGTACATGTGTGTGCGAGGCTTTGATAAGAAGTCTTGAGAGGTATAGAGGAGGACCATGCCCTCTTCTCCTCTGCTCTCCTCTGCTCTCCTCTCTATCCTGGCTAGCAGGCTGTCCTCATTACTGTCAGTCAGCATCAGGTTTAGCAGTGCCAGGCTCCTGCACAGCCCTCTGTCCTCTCTGCCCTGCCAGCACTAGCCTGCCTGACTGCTGCCATTGGTAAGCATTGTAAGAGCCCCTCAATCCCCTAGAAAACCTAATTACTCTCCACCCGCAACCAAGGAGACCGAGGCAGAAAAGACGGAGGCAGCGGAAAGAAGAATCGCACACACGTACCCTCCATTTATAAGCGCTCTGGCAATTATTCAAACAAAAGAAATGTGAGTTCATATTATAGCAGCAGCAAAAAAAAAATAATTACACTAGCATTCACATTTACAAATCATTTATCTTTCCATTGAAGCATAAATATTGGCGGAAAGCGTGAAAAAAAAAGAACACAAGACACATTTGGAAAGTGTGAGATGCAAAAAAAAAAAAAAAAGAACATGCATGAATCAAACTGAGCATTGCTTTGACTACCCGTTAACTGGGTCACTCAGTTTGTGATTGTGTCTGACCACCAAACAAACAGTCATTCATATGTCTCTGCTCTGGCCCCATTTTCATCTGGAGCAGTTCCACTGAGGCCACTGAAAGCAAAGGAGCTGACGGGTCAGGGATTTAAACCCATCTCCAGCTTCGGCACGGCAGCCATTACCACCGGGGGAAAAACAACTCCTTGTGTCATCCTCCATCTAAGGGAGGGTTTATGTACGTTGGCTGCACATCTGTTTATTTTTCTATTTTATTTATTGACTTATTTTTTTTTTTTTTGCAGGGGTGAGAGGAGAGTGACAGTGAAGAATTCCCATCAACTTGCTTGTCAGTTCTCCGTCGCCTTGGTCAAAGTTTTCTTTGCTCACTATCTGACTGTCTCTTGGTCTCAGTGAAACGTCAGTGCATTTAGTGTCAATTGCGAAACCCAATTTCAAAAGCGCATTTATTTTGAGCAATACAGAAAATATCTCTTCAGTTGAACATATTGGTCACTCACCGGGATAAGACCTGTGCCACATGCCTTGAAATGCGATGTCAGGTTTGGATAATAGCCTGCACAACATAGCATTCCTTCTCTTTCTTCCACTGTGTGCGCGCTATCTGCACAGCGAAAATGACTTGAAAAGGGGGAAGTCTAATAAGAAATAATCTCCTTTCACACTGGAAATATTTGGGAGGGCTCACTGTCATAAACTGTGACGCCGAAGAAAGATAATGATAGAGCATTCTGCTGCATGCATTACATTATCGACTTTTGTCCTTGAATATTCCTTCGGACTCGTGCAGCTGTGCAGATCTGAGTTGGAACGGGGAAGCTGGTGCTTTTAATAAACTCACAGGGACATTCAAAGGGGTTGGCAGCCACGGAGGTTTCATTTTCCCAGCAGTGAGCTGTGTCATTTAAAATAAGGATCATTTTGAGAAGGGGAATATCGTAATGCTAAATCTAGATCAAATAACTGAGCAAGGTGTAAGACTGGATTTACATGGCCTTGTAATCCTAAAAGACGGAGAAAAATATGAAAGAAAATAGCACAGACAGGGAAAGACGTGAGAAATTAAAAGGAAAAGGAGGGATTGAAATATTATACGTTTATTTATAAGTAAAATAAACGATGAAAGGAGGTGATTATTTTGTAGTTTTGCTTGTGCACATGGTTTTATACGTGTGTGTGTGTGTGGTACACAGTACTAAGACACAGGTTGAGAATGTGTACGCAGCTTTGTTAGCAGACTTCATTAAAACTTGAGACTTGAAATCTCTAGAACCTCAATACACCTGGGAGGGTTTTTTTTTTCTGCCGGCAAGAACATAAAGCACACATGGCCCCTGAGAGAGGTGTGTGGAGGAGGTGGGGGTACTGGTCAATTTGCCATTCACAGAAAGAGAGAAAGAGGAAAAGTAAGCGGCAAAGGGGAAAAGAGAATGTGACACGAAAGGACAGAGAGTGAGACAAAGACAAAGAGAGAGGCGAAGAGAAAGAGAGAGCTTGAGCTGCCAGAGACAGACCAACACTAACAGGGAAGCCACAGTCACAGCTGTCATATGCTCAAGGAAAATTTAGGACAGAGCTTTGATGGTATTTCTGACTGATTTCTGACCCAGAATTACCTCAATGAATGTACCATCACAGCTACCCTTCCTGCTCACTGACATTAGCACAAGCACTTTAATACGGGAAGTTTCAGAAAAGAAAACTGTCACCGCAAACAAAATAAACAATTTCTGGAAGTGTTGTCACAGCTGCAGCATTGTGCAGTACACGTCTATTTGTCAACAGACAGAGTCGTCTTCTTTTCCGCGTCCCAAAGGCTGCCAGAGACACGGCGATGACCCGCTCTAGATGGCTTACAAGACAAATCCCTTTACGAGGTGCGAGGAAAGGGTTACGCCCATCGCTCTGTAAACGGATGCTGCTCCTTTCTTTCATTTCCATAACAAGCCATCAGAACTCATCTCCCACTGAAGTGGCCACAGTCCCACTGGCAATTAAAATCATGCTGGGACATGCCATGGTTGTGTGTGACTTCACTGTGGGAAACAAAAGCGGCAGCGGCGGCGGCGGCGGCAGTAATGACGGCAACAGTTGAGTGGTAAATCTCGAGCAATGTCGGCAGAAACCGTCTCTTTGATTTCTCCAGGAAACCGAGAGCGAGCCTCGTTTACATGTTTCAGTTTGAGCCTTACTGGAAAATATCAAACAAGGAGACACCAAGAAAAGGCATCATCTCATCTCTGTGTTCTTCACCACTTTCTATACGCACTGGCAATAATAAAAAGGTGGGTGGGTTGCTGTTTTTGTAAAGAATTGTCGGTACCTCAACAGGCTTGAGATGAAGTAAAGATTTTAAAAATACTTCTACAGTAAACAGACATTACTCAACTATAAACAACGTGAGCCCATTTGTCTCCTGAAAACTCTTGTGACAGCACACTTTTCCACATCATTTTATTATGGATTCACTCCAGATCACATGAAAAAGGAGAGCCTCTGCTAACATCAATAGACATTCAGTGTGTTTTCCTATTAAATATAACATTAGGCTTGTTAAACTTCAAAGAAACATCACGCAGAAAAACCTCAGATATTTAATGTTGTTTAAACCATCGTTGACAGTGGTAATAACATAACAGCGAACTGTCTGATCCAGTAGAAACCTTGATTGATCTATTGCACCTTACATTCACTTCACAGCAGAATGTCACAATCTCAGAGTGTTTTTAAACTTGCCAGACACTCATCACATCTGCTAACCAATTTCCAAGGTGGAAACCCCGGACAAACACCACAAAACATTACAAATGGACAAAATATTACATGGTGGTGAATAAATCTTGTTCATCGTTTCTGTAATCGTAAACACGGTCAAATAAATCAAAACAAAGTAATAAAGAGTGACGTTAAATGAAGTCACTTGTGCGAGAAAGGAGCTGGATCAAACACGGCTCTCTGTGAATCTTCCTGGTATCCCAGAGCTACTTTTAGCTGCCTATCTCACAAAGCCGTGGCCATCCCCAGCCAGGCCAGCAGCAGACGAGGCATAAATGAATGTGCATAAAGCACTTTGCATCACATCATCATTGTTTAATCCTTTCATTTTCATCTGTCAATCATCCTCGGATGCAACCTAATCCCTGCAAACTGAGGAGCAGTTTATATTGATACCTTTAACATGACTTGTAAGCACAGCTTCTATTTATAATACAAAATGTTCCTTTTAAGTCGCATGGTAAGCTTTAGTTGGGCGACATTATTCATTTGTAATGTGCGTGCCAGTTTGCATTTCTTTAGCCAGTTTTCTTTGATTGACAGGGGCCGGTGGTTATCTCCCCTTTGTGCCCTTTGCCAATATTCTAGTGCAGATGGTCATAAAAAAACCTAAGATTACTCAAATCATACATATACATGGTTCTGACACAAGGCACAAGGACTTTTTTGTTCACATTTACAAAAATGGAATCACACTGTCGGTCTTATGACAGTAGCGGGCAATGCAGACCTGAAAAACACAAATGATGATGGTCATACATGGGATTTTAACAAAATCAGGAGGTCAGTCCAGTTTAATATAGCCCAATAATGATGTCTGTTGCCTTTCTCTCTGTTTACAGTGGAACTGTCCATGTTCTGGAGCAGTGTCAGGCATATCTGCTGATACAAGTTGTTTTTCCTGTGATCCTGTCATCCCAGCACAAACACCTTCAGTTGTTTACAGTGAAATGTCCTCCGTGTTCACCTTCACCTCCAGTCTGTTTTCGGCATTACTCTACGTGACGTACATACTGTGCAGTTTACCATATTGCAGCATTTCTGCAGAGAGAGGTCATTGGCAGGGTTACCAGTGAGGTCATTGTTAGTCGTGAGAAAATTAATTCCGATTGGTCTCGTCACGATTTCCTCCTCGAAGCTCGTGCCACCGAGTCACCTGCCAAGTCGAGCTTCTTTAAACAAAAACGAAGCCTATTCAACAGCTGCATAAGCAGCCAAGCAGGCAGACAGTGGAGGGAAGACAGGGACAAAAGAAAGCACATGCAAAACAGTGAGGACTTTCTAAATGGGAACCTCAGAATGGGACTTCTTTTAAAGGTCTTAAATCAATTGAACATAAAGTACAAACCCATGCAATGTTAATCTATCTGGCTTAATCCCATTGCTTTAAGATCCTTTCTAATCCACATTCAATACAACCATTTTTCTTTCCTAACAAGCTAGCCCTATAGCCATTTTATAAATCACTGGTACAAGGCTTGTGCAGTGCCACAAATTCTGTTATGGTGTCATTATTATGAATCACGCATGGCAGAGTGAAAAATATGTTTAAGACCTGTAGAACAGCTCAAAATATTGTATTTCCTTCTGAGTCATTGCAAAAAAAACGAGCGTAATGCTGTTTAAAAAAAGATAAGCAATAACCACGACACAAGAGCAGTTTCTTGTTCACTTAAAAACTAGAAGGCTCATCAAACATCTGAGCTGTTTTATTGCACCTTGCACCTTTATGAGCGAGGCTCAGAACAGCACAAGTTTAAAGTGATATACTTGGCGTGTGAGAAAATGTGGAGAAACACTGGTAGTTTCTCAACTATATGCCGATATCCTTAAGTCACCATGTGCTCTGGCTTTGAAAGCCAGCACTGCCAATTCCTCATTTGAAACCTTAACAACTCTTTAACAATGCCTCTCTCTGATCCAGTGGAAAGGAGAAAATCTATTATCGATTTCCACCTGGTTTAGGTGGAAAAAGCCTTGATAGCGATGCTGAATAGCGCTGCGGTGTACTGTGCTATAGCCTGCACAGTAAATGCTGGGGGATGGTGTGAGAGGGCATGTCAACAAAACCCTCGACTACGCCACAGCACCATCTGCACATGCTGAATATTTAATTGTCAATAGAACTGCTCAAGACCAGTAATCAAGAAAAGAAAAGATAATACGCATCATGAAGAGCTTCTGCGACAGTTCCTGTGTGATTGGAGTTTGGCTTCTTTTCTAAATCACCCATTGTTTCTGTGCTAATTGTGACGATTTCTACACGCAACACAATGAAGATATTTCTAAATCATTTGTGTCATTCAATCCCATTCAACTCCAGCTGATACAGAAAACAACGCTACAGACTTACAATTCAGGCAGTAAATGTAATTCATCGTTGTCAGTAAGAAGTCACCAATCATTTCTTGCAGTCAGGCTAATATCAGCCCATTCATTTAAAAATAAACCTCGCCAGTTCGCATTAATGTGCACCTTCAAGAATTCCACTACAGCCGACACGAGGCAGGAGGGTTTTGATTCCACTTTCTAATTCTCTGACTTCTTGTCTCCGCCACAGAATAAAACTTCCAACCGGGAGTTAACGTTCTCTGCTGATGCATGAGCGACTGTCAGTCACAACCCTGTCAAGTCAATGGGTTTCCAAAGTTTCCAAAGCAAGAAGGTTTTACCACTCGTACTTCCTCTTTTCCTTCCGGCTGTTCCATTCAGGGGTCGCCACAACAGATCATATCCTTCCATCTCAGCCCGCCTTCTGTATCTTCTCTCACACCAACTACACTCGTGTCCATCCATAAACCTCCTCTCTGGATTTCCTCTAGACCTCCTGCCTGGCAGCTCTAACCTCAACAATCTTTTACTACTTCTACTCAGCTGCATTAAAAACACAATAAAGCTTGATTTAATGTAACTGTAAACTAAAATTAGCCCCCTCTTCTGCAGTAACACACATATAATAAGACACATAATTTCAATACCACAGAAAAGGAATACATGACAAAGAGCACTGAAAGAAAAAAAATATGCCTACATAGAAGAGCGAGGGAATAACCTTAACCATGCTGAAAATTCCCTTTAAGTCTAATATTTTCAACTTTAATTGCTTTGGGGAAACAGCACAGATGAGATGGGAACACTGGATTCAGACTTTGTGTTTGTATCTCTCTGTTATCTGCTGTGTGAGCACAAAATTAGGTAAGCTAGTGACATGAGACATAATCATTTTCTTTGAGCGGGGTTGGTGACCAATTTATTCTTACCTTAGGCTGGGCGCGACGGGGAAAGGCAACCTTAGGATCAATCTGCAAATGAGAAAAGAATAACAGAATTATTAAAGGAAAAGCTGTTACACTGTGAGAGTGACGAGCACTGAACAGGTGTCTACTAAGGACACACACCGAATTCTCTAAGGTCAGCGATATTTAAATATATGTTCGTAATTAAACATATTTACAGCTTGTGTGGATACAACAGCAGCATTTTCCAAAACTCAAGGTGCATTCAAGAGCTGTCAAAGTCATTGCAATTACAGATTAAGTGCACATGAATGAACCAGCAAAGAAGTAAAAGGTCCTGCTACATGCTGCACGTGCAAACAGCACTTAAACATTGTTGTCTATAATTTTATCCAGTAATTAATTCCTCTCTCACTCAAAGTGACCAGTTTTTAAACAGACATTTAATGCACTGCGCTGTAAAAGAAACGTATTACTCAGTACATTAAATCCCTACTGTAAAACAGCTTATCATTTAAATTTACTGTTGCCCTATTACATAACCAGCTTGCTTATAAATTATAAAGGTGCACATATTTGCTCAGTAACTGGTTTCAAATCGCTGGGCAGATCAACGTATTTAAGAGAGTTTGCCAGTAACAGTGACCTTGTTTCTTCCTGTTACAAATTATCTACAATTGATGGAGCTCAGTGGCACATTCTAGGCACAACATTCATCAAATTGGGCAATGTGCTTTAGGGAAACCACAAATTAATTATTGCAAATAACTCTGTGTGTCTTCAGACCAGCGAAATATTAATGCTACCAAATGATCTGCTGGTACTGCAACCTGATATGCACTCACTATCCAGTTCATTAGGCACACTAGTGGAAAAGAATGCATTGGAATATAAAAGTCCCACACTAAATCTTAGCTTCATGAAGGTTATGGTATTCAGCATTTGTTTAAAATAACAGAGAGCTGCTGATTCCACTGTGTTTTCATTTTGGAGACATATTTCATTTATTTTGACAACCCCCATTTAGTCAGTGGGCTGGGCTAAATAACAGAAACGCTTTTTTGTTTAATTCAACAGCACCATAAACTAAATCCTCTAAAACTATCATACAGTTGAATTACCACCGTATCTGACACTGCTTGAATATGAACTGAATATTTTAGCCATGAAGGGGGGCTGTTATATTAGAATTGTTTGTTTTCACTACGGTCCTAATGTTTTGGCAAGTGAATATATATGTGAAATAAAGAAACCCACTGTTTTGCTGTTTAAAAAAAAAAAAGAAGAAGAAGAAGAAGTAGTAGTTAGTGTGGAGGCCAGTCACACTAATGTTCTGCTGGTCATGGTTGCAGCAGAGACCCGCTTTTATTTTAGGCAGGAATCGCTGATTGAATATGACAGGGAGAAAATGAGAGTCTGAGGCCGGTGACGCCTCCAGATATTGCCAAATAACCAGGAGGATGCGTCAGATCAGCCCGTTTCTCCATCTTGTGCTTGTTATCTCATTAGCTTCATTTTCCTCATTAATTTCACTGGTATGAAGGTATGTGGCGGGGGGTCTCATCAACCTTGCACTTACAGTGAAGAGGAACAGCAATGTCATTCTAAATTGCCCTTGACTGGATACCAATGAATTTGAGAAAAGACAATTTCCAAAAAAAAGAAAAAGGTGTTTAACGCAGAAGGTTTTTCAGACCGTTTCATATTTAGCCATATGCCAGACTGAAATATTTATAATTACAATACCAATGGTATGCATTTGTAAAAGTTACTCCCTCAGCACAGATGGATTTATTTAAGAAAATGATATCTTATCACGCTGAGGAAAACAGTGGAAAGAAAGACGCCATCTGCACGGATCAATTAAGCCATTGAGACTGACTACATTTTAATCTGTTTGAAGGGAAAGCATGATGTGCAATGTCATTGTCATCTTTTCTGTCAGTCTCACTTATTGCCGTTATCTTTCTAAATCAGGTCAAGATGAGAAATGAATTCAATAACACCTGGCCACGGTAACCCTGCTTGTAATGAATTTCATTTAAAGATTTGTTTTAGCACTTAGCCCCAGGCATAACCAATTCAAACTCAATTATTTTGTGCACCCTATTTGAGCAAAGACAACACATTAAGCTCTGAATACCAACGTCCTATACTTGGTAATGTATCTTAGTTTTTAAGCCTACACAAAACATATCAAACCTCATTTCATCACACTGCTCTAAACTAATTGTTTTTCTGTCCTGCTGAGAATTTCTATTTGTGTTTCCCCGCATGCACAAGAGAGCGCTTTAGCACAGTGGCAAAAACGTCAGAGCGCGCTGTCAGTTTAAGATATTACAATGATAAAAACAAAACTGTTAATGCACAGAATTGAGTTGAAATGCTACTGCAGATTGTTTAAGTCGCACTCAATGCAAGAAAGCCAAATTAGGCAACGAGGGCTTACTAACCAATCCTTCTGAGAAATGCTGCTGCAGCACCTTTTTAGGTCACAACTTATGATGAATAACTCCTTTGAGAGGAATTTGAAATTACGAGATGTAGCAAATTACGTTGCTTTACATATTAAGCATACAGTACATATACATATATTTTTTTTTTATGTAGAAAGTCCCCCTGTGCTTATGGCTTCAAACAAAAAGGTGCATTACCCTTTGCACTGGATAACCGTACCAGTGAACCAGAGATTATGTTGTCTCAGTTTCACCTGATACTTCCTTCCTGAAACATTTCTGTTATGTAACACGCATACCATCAGGTTTGGGATCAGTCAGCTGGACCCAGACTGTGCACTTGTTTCAGCAATTTCCCATGCAGTGCTGGCAAATGCTATTTCACTCAAGTCTGTTTTCATCTATGAATGCATTTTACCCTTTTAAACTAAATTCAATAAATGATCGTAGCGATTTACCTTGTGTATTAGATAGATTTACCTTGACTACTGTGGTTTGTGTTATTGTTCAAGTCGGAGCTTTTCTTAATAGGTTGGGGGAAACACTCTCTTACTGTGCTACCGTTTTCATTTAGATTTTACCACCTAAATCAGATGAACGCCACAAGTTTAGACGCTTTGTGTAGCTTGTTGAAATGGATTTTCGGAATATGCAAAAAGCTGATATAGTAAAAGACAAGGTAATTTTGTAGAATTTGTGCAACAAAAAAAAAAAAATCGCATTCAAATAAAATGCATACAATTACAGGAAGACTAAACTAAAACTAAGATTACATGCCAGGAGAAGTGGATGGCACATGGACACTTAAAACTGACTTGGAATTGAATGTACTAAACAATGTACAATGATCTCTGACCACACCTGAAAATGCACCTAGGGCCAAAAATATATTATACTTGACAGGATGTCTGTAGCTGAAATTTTAATGCATTCTGTAATAATGCATTAATAATAATTTTCTGGATGATCCATAACAAAACCATTTTTTTTTTTTTGTCTTGAATAAGACCTTCTATACATACGCCACATTCTGCAAGAAAAGAAAATGTCCTTCGCTCCAATTAAATTGAGTTAGTATAATTATTCCCCCGTGTCCATTATCTACACATATATGTAGGATGTATATATTCGACCTTTTTCCCCATTGGTTCGATTACTGTAGCACAGTACCTGTTATGTAATTGACTAGCAGCCACTAATGTGTTTTCAAAGGGCCCTAGAATTACAATATGTGCGCCTTTCGCAATGCACTGTAGGTATCTGAGATGAATCTCAGCTATCTAAACGGTCTACACAGTGTGGTTCACAAGGAGCACAAGAGTGTGACTAGTGACCTGCACACGAAGCACCACCAGTATCTCGCATAGCTGCAATTTGAAGAAAAATGCCCTCTCCCCTGAAAAATTAAAGCATTTGTTCAACCTTAAACCTTAAAAAAGACTTTTTGAATTTTTGATGCAACACAATTTCACAAAGAGCAGAAGAGGATTTCCTCAAGGCGGCATGCAAACTGATATGTCGATGTACTAAATGAGAACACACTAAGGGGGACCCCACTACCACCACCACCACCACACCCATGCCCAACCATCTTTTTATCTTCCACAGCTTTTTACTAAAGAGTCTCAGAGGGCCGCTCTGCATACAACTGTGCAAGAGGAGAGAAGCAGCATATATCTTAAGTTCACATCTTACAAAAGGATCTCATATTAATGCAGCTCCTGGGTAAACTCTCCTCCTCTCTCTTAAGACATATCTACACTAGCATGATGATGTGGTGTTTAAGCTAAAAGGAAAAGCCTTATCAAAGCTGGCAGCTTCACCCAATATAAGTGTGTGAGCAGGTCCACAGGTGTGCGTGCGTGATAACAACAGAGCAGACAAGAAATTACAACATAAATGTTTCATATCTGCGCTGTCAATCTTTACTGATTTTGGCTCTGGAATAACACCTCGAAAAGGCAGTTTGTTATGATCCTGAAACAGGTAATGAGAATTTTACCAATGACATGCTCGACAAACAAATTGGCTATATATTTGAATTTTCCTTTTTTTTTTTTTCTTCAAAAATGCAACAGCATTATGGAAATTATCTAGATTCACTGGTGTTCCTCAAGATATTACATTACTGCCTTGACAAACACCTTATGATCTGTATGTACTGACAAGAGACAGAGACAGAACGAACTAATAACGCCTTCAGCCAAAATTAACTGCGGAAGATGGAGCACCTGCTATACTTAAACAAGAGCCTGGCTCACCGATTTGACTTTACTTCCACAACCTGATGAATAAGGTTCGGGTTTATCCAGAACAGCTGCTCATCCATGCCCTTTCTCCTGCTTTTCTCTCGGGCTGTTTCCTGTCTCACCTAAAACATCAAAACTGCGAGCATAGCTTGACCCGGGGTCATTCAATAAAGGCTGGAATTACCCAGGACCACAAAAAAAAAAAATGTTTGTCCGAAAAGAAAACATTGATGCTGTTCGGTATGACATTAAATTGGAGACGTATTCATGCTGCATGATGGATGGTGTCACACGTTAGTTCAATATTCTGCATTAATATAATATTTTATCCCCAAAAAATGGTGCCTTACGCCAAACCAACCCGAAGCCAATCTACTGCCCTGTAAAATTCTCAACTGTTATACTTCTGAACTGCAAAATCATTTTACTATGATCTCCCCTGCTCATACCAGCCTGCAACATCTTCAGGAACAGATGCTATGAGTTGCATATTTTTAAACTGAACAAAGCATCATGAAAAATGGTAAATATGTTCTGAATTACCAGCATGTGCGTTTCGAAGCCCTCAGGCTGTGCTTCCCCATATGTCTCATTCGCATTCATCTTAGTCTGAGTGTTTTCATAACCGGACAAAAAGCACACAGCACAAAAAAAAAAGAAATAAAAAAGGAGGAGGCTATGATACACTTATCTTCCATCTATGCTGGTATTCTGATAAAGAAATCTAAACCAAATCTATTTTTAGATAATATATGCAGGGTTTGTTAGAATGCAAATGACACAGATTTTACGCTACAAAAATTGTAACTTTTAATTTGATATGTTCTTCACTGAACGACTAATATGACTCAAGTTGCTGTAAGTCACAGGGCCTCGGCCGTTCACTTCTTTCAAGGTTACAAGGGACGCTGGTGAAGCTGGTACGGATTCGTTCAAGCACTGCAAGATCTCTATCAAACCAACATCTGCAAACACATCAAGAAACATCCATATTTGCTGGACCGTTTTTTTTTTTTTTTTTTTTTTTTTCCTTTCCCCTCTCCTCCTCCTCCCCATTGCTGCCGAGCAACTTCATAAGAGATATGATAGATCCTAATGCAGTGCGATCTCGATAGTGGGAATGTTAAGATATACAACAGCGCAGCAGATAGAGTCCAGTGACTAATGGTGAGGACGACGACACAGACAGCTGCCTTGGGTTTGTAATCTTCCGCTGCACGCTGGCGGATAAACAACAGCACATTAGCAGCTCGGAAATATCTGCATGTATTTGAGTCAAAAGGTCAATTACGCTGTCACACACAAAACTGTCCAGAAGAAAGAAAAAGAACACTTCCACTTTTATTATGCCAAAGCCATTGATTATGGCTCTTATTACAGGAGGTTTTGTGTGTATATTTCTGATTCAGGGGTATAATGACTTAATAAATGGCTATGGAAAACTGCTTCAGGAATGGAAAACTTATTTGCATCTGTATTTTTTTTTAAACATAGTAATTGTCCAAAAAGATAATCATGTGGTCATTAAAAACAATTTATTCCAGGAACCCTGGAGGTATAAGGGTTTAAGACACTGACCATAGCCTGATTGAGTGTGTACAGGTCTCTCTCTTTCTCTGCCCTCTCCTCATTTATTTTACCAAGCAAAATGGGAAAAAAAAAAAACTCCAAATTTTCTAAATAAAAATTCCCTTCCAAAGCATATTGATTTTCAGTTTAAAAAAAAATAACAGGCGATAGGATGATATGAAAAAGGAAATGTTTCACAACAAGCCTGAAGCGACTTGCCAGTTAGGTCAGGACGGATGTGCAACAAGTTTAGAGAACTTTTGCTGTGGCTGTGCACTCAAGCCACAAATCAGAGGCGAAGATGACTCGATGTCTGACCTTAAAATGTCACTGTTCAGTTCTCGGGGTAAGGTGCTGTCGAATCTGAAATGTGGGACATATGTCTGCCAAATATAATCGAAATCCTGCCTTCTACCGCTCTTTGTGTGTATATCTGTCGCTGAAGAACTGAATGTATGTTAGACATAAAACAGCCCAACCACTAATATAAAATGGCAATTCTACATATGTTTCAAAGCAGCAAAGGAAACCTGTGTTTTAGCTTTATTACTGTTTATAAGGGGACATGGCATATAAATGCTGTTAACATGCGCCACATGCTAAAGTATGGTAACTAAAAAACTGTTTTTAAAACAAGACTTTTAAGAATCTTTTCCTTATGGGTGGCTAAGCTAATTTAGTAATCAATATGTCATCTGTAACACAGAAGTAGCGGTGGATTGAGGATGTGATATCAGCAGGCCATCAATCCATTGAATTTATTAAAAGAATAATTAAAAATGCAAAAGAAATTTTAACTGTTTCCTGCTGCCACTGTTCTCAAAGTGACTCCAGCCAAGGCAATGAATCAACAACTGTTGTGTTTATTGGACTTCAGTAGAATACTGGAGTCGTGCCGGCCAACTCTCAGGTGTAAGTATATATTTTTATGTGCAACCCTCCCTCACGCGCGTCCCCCTCCTCCTCCCCTCCCGACCTTTGCTGTAAATACACACGCTGTCAAGCTGTCACAAAGCTGTTCATTCAAAATGTCAAACTTGAAGTTATCAAACTGCTCTAGATTCTGCATCAAACTATGTTTGGATCATTACCCCTTCCAGCAGCCCCTTCACATGCTTCTGTGGATTCCCCTCCGTGGACAAGTTCTGCAATGCTGTCAGCTTCACTTATTGGTCAATTCGCCGCTCGCCTTTATATCCACTATATGTCCTGTTACCCTTATTCCCATACATACAGCATATACACATGTCTGAGCGAGAGAAACTTAAAAACATATCAGGAAGTATTGGATCACCATTTTTCCTATGATCTATTTTGATTGAAGGGTTATGATTGCAATGGCATCTGTGTGTTTTTATTTATTTATTCATTTAAGATAAATGTATATGAGTCCATGCCTCCACCGACTGAGTCGTTCTGAACACCGTCCAGAAAGCTCATAGCTTTCTATTTGAAAAATGTTACGTGTCTTTTAAAAAGCAGCCACATTACAACCAACAAGTTTCTCTGCCCTGTGCCAATCACACTCGAGCTCAGGAATATTACAGCAAACAACAGATATTAAATTTGCATCACTCGCCATAGCCTACGTGGCGTCGTCACGGTATGCTTATTAACCGCTAACACCCGAAGAAAAATTCTGTTTACCTTTCAAAATCCTTAAAAATACTACTCGATATAGAGTAATTTTTTTTCTCTTCAATTATTATACTATTCCATTACAGAGGCTATGCCTCCATGTCTGGATATTACCAAGGAGAAGTCCCAGACAAATATAATTTCAGCTGAAGCCTATCTAATCCATCTCTACAAACATCTCTCATCTTTAATTATTCATCTACTGACAAATCTCAAGCCGGCTCCACATTTTTTTTTTTTTTTTAATGAGTATATATGTCCGTGGATCAATTGCGTTATTTAAGTAAATCAGACCACTGTTCCAAAATAAACACGCATTTGTAATCGTAAACATTTGATATCATTTTTTCTCGTGAATTATCACAAGTAAACTGGAACATTTAAACACCGTTTTATAAAATCTAAATCTGTCTTTTATTTAGTTTACCCACAAGTGTATAAATATGTCTTTGGCGTATTCCTCTCTAATGTGTTGTTTCAAACCTATCCTTCCACACTTAACGCTATCAGCAAGAGCGGGCGTGATACTAAGCAATAACTGTTGGGTGAAACAGTGGGAAGGCAGCCGTCCTGAGACAGCACGCCCTTCTGTGTCCACATGAGATATGTGCACACTGCACATGTGGCTGCAGCAGAGAAAGGGGGGTGTGTCTGCCCGCGTCCAGCCGGGGAAGTAAAAGTGAATGCGTATAATATTAAGCCCGGAGTTGTGTTTTACTTGCTAGGCCCGCGTTGACGGGACTGCCGTGCATTTGGCCCCGGCGCGTGACCTTGACCGACGCCGCCTGCTCACCTAAGAGGTGTTTCCCCACAAGGCCTTTAGGCAGCGAAAAAGC
This sequence comes from Mugil cephalus, assembly GCF_022458985.1. Lineage (NCBI taxonomy): Eukaryota > Metazoa > Chordata > Actinopteri > Mugiliformes > Mugilidae > Mugil > Mugil cephalus. The sequence goes on from NC_061784.1 coordinate 4,072,619, forward strand.
CACAGTTGGCAGAACAGTGCAAACACAAAACATGGAATAAACTCTTATGTAAGAGCAGATGAAATGAACTCACCGTCTTTGAGTCTAATTCGTGGTGTTGCTGAGCTAAGACTTTATCTACACTGGCAGCATCTGTAAACGTAACGAACCCAAATCCTCTGCAAAGACACACACACACAAAAAAAAAAAGAAGAACACCGTTAATATGCAGACACACCAAACTACAACGACAATTTTTATGTCTTTGCAAATGCAAATTCTAAAATAAATAAATAAATATTGTCACATGCACCAATGACGTGCACAACATTAGCCACGATATTCCCGTGACCTTATTACTGTTGCAGCATTTCTTTAGCAAATATATTCATAATCCAGATTATGGACGTCCTGTGGCAAGATTTGAAAGTGAAACTGGGGCCGGCGCCGAGCAATGATTTTGGTAATGTTACAATCTGAGGCGACACTCCACCAACATTGTGGTGCAGTCACAAAGTCAATGTCAAATTGCATTCGGCCGCAGCTTTACAGCAGCGAGCGTTTAAGCTTATCTGGCTCGATGTGAAACCACACGCAGGCGCGCACACAAGGGGACACACACGCACGCACGCGAGCGAGCGAGCGAGCGCGCACACGCGGACACACACAAACACACATGCACGGCGGATTAACACCGAACAACGGTCAAAGTAAGCGATACGTGCAGCGGGAAAGGAAAAGTAGAGAAGCCGTGCATTTACCTTGAGCGTTTTGTCGTGGGGTCCCTCATCACCATACATTCTCTTATTTCTCCGAATTTACTAAAATAGTCTCTAAGGCTGTCTGTGGACAGAAGGAAACATGTCGGGGGTCATTTGTCAGAAACACATGCTGTTGTCACTGTATTTTCAAATAAAAAAAGAAGGAAAGAAAGAAAGAAACACCCCCGCCGATGCGCATAGGGGTCGAATAGAGGACTTCAGATGGACGGAGATCAAAAATAACATCGTGCGCACACACTAGTGAGATATCCCATACAGTACACTACTGCACGGTGCACATTCGCACATACGCCGCCAGCAGCAGCTCCACCGAGCACTCAGTCACAGCGACAAAACAACAAGAAATACTGGACACGGTGTAAAAGAGAATAACAGTCTCACCTGGTGAGGTTTGCCAGCTGAGGCCACCGATAAACATTTTACTGTAAGGGGAAAACACAACAGAAGTGAGTCCAGATGTCAGTTCGGCCATTTTGACGACTAACTACTTCTAAAAGCGACCTTAAAGGATAAAGGAAGACTATGAAAACACATTGGCGCTTGGTAATTATACTCTGTCTACATAAGAGGGGGAGGCTACTCTCTGCTTCGAAGCTGTGGTCTCTAAAACTGCATCTGGAAGGAGACCCGTGCACGGTTTAAGTGCGTACTGTAGGGACGAATCCAGCGCGGCAGTCGAAGTCCTCACCAAGATGTTGTAACATGAAAAAATATATCGTACCTCACGATTAAATTTGGAAATATTCTTACCCCGGGTCATGTTGTGAATCGTTTAGGCTTCCGGATGTGGCTTGACTCCCGTCTCCTTCCATATCTATTCCAAACTATAGGCTGGGACTACAGTAACAGTGACAGACACACACAGATACGGCAGGAGATATGCAAAGCCCCGCTATGAGAATATTACTGAGCCGGGAATGAAAGCGTCACACGTGGGATCAGCTCAGCCCCCTGCTCCCTCCTCCCTCCTCCCTCTCTCAGCATGCTCTACCTTGGCCCACAGGGGGCGGAGCCTGACTCTGTCACCTAACCAATCCAATTGACGTCAATTCAGGCAATCTGCAAACCAATCCTCCGATTTGTCATTTAATTAAGCAATAAGCCACTGGAGGTGAAAGTGGCTTACTGCTCTTCTAAACCAGTGGACACACACCACGACAAATGTTCTTTTTTAATTGATACTGTTTACCATTTAAAACTTTCAATAGGCACGGCGCGATTTTTTAATATAAATTATAATTATCTGTTATTCTTCCGCCGTGTAATATAGTCCCCGAAAAAGCAAAAAAAAAAAAAAAGGAAAAAAAAGTAGGACAATTCCTGCTTTCATGTTAACATTTTAATGATTCTCATTGTCATGACTCATTGCAAAATAATCGGAGCTTAATTCAGCTGAAAGCTGCATGCAGTGTGAAGCAAAGTGTAAAACAGGTACTGTGCAGCACCAGTAAACTGCCATCTTGTTTGTAATTGAGTAATAATTGAACACAAACAACTGAATACAAACAATTATTGAATGTTTTAACCTCACAAGCCCTGCATTGTTCTTTATTGGCAGCTAACAACAACAATGAACAATGACAGGTTGTAAATTTTCCCAACAAAAACAAATAAAAGGTGTGTTTGGTAGCATTAAAAATTAGTTATGCACACTCTGTGCAGGTTGCAGCTTTAAACGTGAGCAATTTAAGGGGAGCTCGTGTTTACTAATATTGTTAAACTGGTAGGTGTTTTATCAAAGCGCCAGTAAACTGCAAACTGCGGGTCAGGATATGCAGGGGATCAGATTTTTAAATGGTGGGGCATATTGGGCCACGGGGGGCTCTGATTATTGGAGGAGGTCCCATGAGTCGTGAAATCTGTGCACCAGCATTGTTCACGTGTCCCTGAGAGAGATACGGAATCTCCAAGTCTGATCCCAGGGTCTCACCTTTAACTGCTGCACTCATTACAATAGCCAACAAAGAATTTTCCCATGGGCATCAATAAAGTATGGTTCCCATACATAGATTGGTGTAATTGCTGATCTTTTTCATGAGGATGACCTGTAATGAGCTGCCGGGCCTGCTCTGCACAATGTGTGCAGAGATAAGCCTCCTCTGCACCCTCATGACCTTGAAGAAGAGGCAGGGTAAGAAATTAAGACTAAATGAATGTGTACGACATTTTCAGTGGGGAAAAAACATTTCCCCATAGTTCTGCATTAATTGCACAATATGCTATCAATAGAACACAACAATAAATACACACAGATTTGATTTAAATTATGTATTATACATTTGATTGTGCGCATGCCAGACGATGGCTCACAGAACAACAAATCCTATATTAATGCGGTTTTCATTCATTTGAGCGTCTCGAGCGCTGTGTGAAACGTGACTCGTGATCCCATTTTATTATTCACTGTCAGTGAAGTTTCTTGAATAGGCCTGCGCGTGCTGACTGTTCAGGGTTCTTCCAGAGGGAGTTTCTTATCTGGCCAGGCAGCATGTTTTTGAAACAATGACTTAGATAAAGCCCAAATAACAATACTTTTGTCAGTTGAACAGCTAAAAGTCTGGCATTAGTTAGGGGACTCTCTATATTGCAGCTGTCTGTAGCCTTGAAACAAAGCCACAGAAGCAAATGATGGCAATGATGGCATCGCAGTGCAGGAGTGTCAAAGAAAATGGAAATATGACACCCTGTGTGAAGGACTATTACTTATTATACCTCCTTTGCACCGTTGTTCTGTCCCATGCCATTTAGTGATACATTTATGATTACTCTTGTCAAATGTGTGGCAGCGTCCTACAGCATATGCCTGTAATGCAAGAAAATCACGGCACAGAGAGTGAAAGAAGTGAGGGAGGCTATAAATTGATGTGGAATATGAGCTCTGAGGAACAACAGGCTTTAAAGCCCGTCACAAGGTGTGCACACAAAAAAAAATCACAGTGGATTTAACACATGAAGAGCGACTTCTGTTTCATGCTCAAATAAAAACACTGGAGGCCCAGGTTTCACAGTGTGATTGTGAATTATTCTGTTTTGTGAACACTGGTATTATTGCCTTTCTGCTCGCTGTTGTTCTACCATGAAGAGAGCCGAGTTAAACGTGACAGAGAAGGTACAGTGGGTGTGACGTTTAACAATATCTCATCAGCGGTTGTGAAGAAAATTTGTAGCACAATTCTGTTTTAAATCTAGTTTTTGTTCGACACTCATATTCCGGCTAGAATCTTTTCTATGTAATAAGCTGCACTAGTCCGGGGTTTGTGGCTCCAGGTCTTTTTTATTTTTTATTTCGGTTTTAACACTGACTAAAGGAGAAACATGTATAGATTTTTAAATTGAACAGTGTTCTCCTTTAATCTGAGCAGCCACCACCGCCTGATGAAAGTGCCTAAAATGTTTAGACCTCTTTAAGCAACTTCACTCTGACAGCTATGCGTTTTGGAGTGGTGTTGCTTAACGCTAAGTGAGAAGGAAGGAGAGGTTTTAAAACAAACACCTTCCTATGAAAGTGACGCCGAGACCCGGTCACATCACATTTTGATTATCGCGGAAACAAAGAACTACGAGACGTGTTGTCTTTATCCTGCGTGCATTGAACTCATCGTCATTTTTTTTTAAAGAGCCGAGGAAATTGCAGAGATCTCTGAAATCCTGTATTAGCGCAACCAGAGCCTGCATTCAGTTCGGGAAAATGAACCGGTTTTCAATAGAGAGGAAATTCAGCATGCAGAAAAAGCTTGTAACGAACCAAGCCGTTGCATAAAAACTGGAGGATTTGGGGATTGAGGATGAAGTTAACTTGATAGTGTGTGAAAGAGCTGAGGGGAAAAAGAAAGTGAGAGAAGCAACACACTCCCTGACAGGGTTGTGAGATGCCGTTTTGAGAGGAGGCATCCTGTTTCCTGTTGCAGTAATCATTTTACACCCTCAGAATCTTCGCTTGACCTTGGAGACGTTGTTCTTGGATCACGCATAACTCCTTTCTCCGCCGGTTCCTACGTACAGTCTGTGAAGAGACAATATTCCTTTCAATCTGAAACTGTTTGAAGACACAAAAACCAGTGGTGATAGATGACACACGATACTGATATGTACTTTAAAGCGAAACCTTAAGTCTTGGGGGATTTTTCATTTTTAAACACAATTTGCATAATTGTAACAGATGCTCGGGCTCACCACATGTTTGCAGCACGCAATCCTATGCGAAAGCCGAGAGAGGACTGAACGAGGCCTTCCATCCCTGCCATGTATCCATTGCGTGTAATAATCAAACACTCCCGAGATGTCGTGAATTTCATCCTTTGGATTTCCTGAATGATTTCATATTGATCGGCATGGATTGAGTGATCTGTGCTTTTCTCTGGAGAGCCTATTACGGCTGAAATCCCGAATCCGATGCTGTGGAGAAGGCTGCAGATGTGAACAAATTGTCTCCCTCTAGTGTCCTCTCATTTCTGCTTCTTCTTTGCTGAGCTCAAGTACCTTTCAGGCTGCAGGGAGAGACGGAAACATGCATAATTGACAGTCCTATTTCAGGAATTAGCCACCCACCAAACTGAACCCTACCTGCTCCTTTTATCCCGCCTGGAATGATTTAGAATCTTAGAAAAAGCCTATTTCAGACAGCAAGGGTTAACAAAAGGTGCGCTGACTAATTTAACAAATAAAATGTCTATTCTTGTCATCGATTTGTTACCTCGAGGGTAGTTGCGTTTAAACCGTCTCCACTGATTTTTTTTGTAGATTGCTGCGATGGTGTATCTTTGTCGCCACACAGAGAAACAGTTTGAAGTCAGATCAGTAGGAAGGATGTTCTGATGATGAATGATTTCTCTCCCCCATTACGTCCTCTGTAACCACACAGATGAGTTAATTAAGCTGTGCCAGAGGCTACGCACCAGCCTTCCAGGTAGATGGGACACGGAGATATTCAGGAAAACGAAGCAGTAATATTGACTTTGAAATATTATGCTTAACATGCTTGCAAATTTCCAGATTTATAGGAAGAGCTCGGGCTCAGTGCCTGAAGCTAGGACAAATTAGCCTGCACTCCAAAGAACCATAGATGATCCTCATAATGTTGCAAAAAAAAGCACCAGAGATCCAACAAAGGGGCTTTTCCCTGAATTAACAACATCATTTCATTTTTTTTTTTTTTTTTTGACATAATCTGTGTTTTTGACCTAAGCGGCCCATGTTTGCATGCGGGTCCCTTTCAGACCCATCAGGCTCCAACACGAGTGGATGATGACGACATCATTTACCTGCTCCACTGGGCTGGGAGATAAGCTCGTGCCCCTGCTGCTCCTCGGAATGTTCTGGCTGTCGTTCGCACGGCTCCGGAGAGAGCTGTGTGTTACAGATGATGACGAATGGCATTAAAGCGGCGCGAAGAGCCACCCTATCACCTGTACAGTCAACAGCGGGGAGAAAGATGTGCATGTTGGCCTTTTGGAGAGCTTTAACAAGACAGAGGGACTGGTACACGCCAGCCCATTAAAAATGTGACAGTTGCCCAGTAAAGGAAGCTGTTTTGTACACCATCCTGTCAAAGCACACTGTAGCATATTTTGTTGCACTTTTCGTTGCTAACCGCATCAAAATTAGCCAGAGAATCTCTTATACTCTTCGTTATTTCCAGTTTTGCTTATATGAGAATAAACTATATAATATTCCTGAGACGTTAAAAAAAAATAATCTTCCAGAGGCTAAAAAAAGGTAAGCAAGCCTCTCTGGACAACCGGCTAAGTGGTGCTTTCTAGCCCCTGGCTTATTCTTTAAACCAGCCTTGTCTTTCTTGTTTCCTTTTTTTTTTTTTTTACATTCATTTTTTTTCCCTAGCTACCTGCCACCGTATATTCTCTCAGTTGCCAACCACTTCCTATTCTGCAACCACTGACCTTAACACTGACCTTGCCTTGTCTGTGCCATTGAGATGAGAGCGAGAGATACCATATCCTCAGCTTCCCCCCACTATGCTGCAGGGTTGAATTTTGCCTGTCTCATCAGTCTTCCTGCTGCTGGAGTATGCCTTGTTATTTCTTCCAGATTCCTACACATTTTGCTTTGCAGCTGATCAGTGCCCAGACTGGGAAACATTGCTCTTGGCTCAAATAGATGCCGGGCCTTGGCATATAGACCCAAGCTGTCAATACAGATTAGGTTTATCTGATAAACTTTATCTGCTGCATTTGAGCGTCCTTTGGTAGGGTACCAGCCTGATGCTGGGCTACAATTGATATTGTGAGCCGGGCTCTAAGGAGATCGAAATTGGCAGTCATTGTTTTAGCCATAAGCAGGCAGCAGAGGCCTTTTGAAGGTGGGTCGCTGTGTGTCTCACCTTGGGTTTGGTCTATAATGAAGGTCCACAATAATGGGAGTTACATAAAATGTGCATTAAGCCTGTAGGTTGCTGGTTATCTTGAGTAATTGTCATAATTTTCATAAAAGGTTTCCCCTGGATATGGATTGGGGTTTTGTCCTTCAGCCCGTCCTCTTTCTATTTCCTTATTTGAAGATGAGACCCTTGGAGAAAAGCATGCCACAAAAATCCCAATCACAAGTGCCTGTCTACAGCGTTTTGATTCAAAATATTGTTTTTTGCGAAAGTTCCCGAGTCCTGTCCTTGCAGCAAACAAGAATTTTGCTCTGTAAGGAGCCTGTTCAGAACAAAGGCTCTTAATTGTACAGTCTCCTTTCAAGAGGTCCTTGAGAAAAGTCTCTGTCAAGGGCAAGCTGTGTCCTGGTGAAGAACACAATCCTTCGAAGAACTGACAGTGTTGTGGGATAAACATTCATTTCTACCTCTTTACCACAAGAGGGCACTTAGAGCACATGTAACCATTAGAAGGACTGATGTCATTTGTGTGCTTGCGCCTTTGTCCACATGTATATTGATACATGCTATTCAAAGTGACAGCTCCCTTGATCGTTTTATTGGCTGTGTGTAAAAGCAAATAAAAAACTGGTTTACCACCTGCAGAGTCACCGTGATCTTACTTTGAACAAGCACTGTTTGATTTCTTCAAAGTGAAGTGGGGAAAGCTTATGCCTGTTTTTGTTTTCTGTAAGCACTTTCAAAAAAAGGATTCGGCTACAAGAAAGAAAGTGGTGAGCCGAGAAAAAAAAAAAAAGAGGAAAATTGAGTTTTTCACCAATGAAGGTGTATTGGGTAAAAACTAAAAAACTCTTTTCACACACTCACAGTGATTGTCCGCTGTAATATTGCGCTACACTGTGTGTTCTCAGAGCCTTTTTCTCCGCCACTGTCTGAGCTCGGTGACATTTGTAGCTGATGGGAAATTTAATGTACAAGAACACAAGAGGGCAGTACAAAGGAGTACACCGAGGCTGAGTCTTATTGAGTGTGGCTGAAAGAGAGGAGGAAGCTCGCTCCAAACAAGCTCGGGTGGTGAGATGAAGAGGGGAGGCATGGCAGCAGTAAATGATGCCGGCCCTCTACACCTTGTCAGTTATTAGGAGAAGCCAGAGGAGAAATCCGACATTACATTGTGTTGTCTGCAGAGAAAATAATTGGCTACCTAGGCCCGTTCTCTGGCACCTAACGTACTTGGAAGAGATGTCTTAAAGTGCTGCAGCCAAAGGGAGGAAGAGAGATAAATACACATACTGTATATATCGTAAAACGCTGCACAACGAATTCAAAGGCTCTTTTTACTGTGTGTTCCATAAACTAGGTCTGCAGCGGACAACTAAGTGACGATTAAATGAAGAGGTGCAATTGAGGTCAGAGGCAAAAAAAACAGTTAGCTCTCTTTGAGCTTTGAATCATGACTTATAAATAATGAGCGCAGCAACCACAATTTTCTTTCGGTTTTGTATGCAAGAATTCACTTATTCAACTGCCCTTTCTTAAATCATACTGCCTCTGCATTGTAAACTACATAAGTTCCTCCTAATCATATAAGGGAATGCACGGTATTTTAATTTTAGTTCACTCTATTTTTTCTTCTTCTTCTTTTTTTTTTTTTTTTCCGGTGAGCTGCTCACAGGTGCAACCCATGGCCTGATGTGTGTCATCCAGTGTGTGGGTGGGGACTGCAACTCTATATTGTTCTGCCAAGTCAAACCACAGGGTCACCTGTTCACCACACTGGTACACTTCTACGCCACCCACTGCCAGGCTGCCTGGTTCCTCTGTCACAGATGTACTTACGCGCGAGATTTCCTCACTTTTCAAAACACAGACGAGGTCAGCCAGAGAACATGCACCTCTTAGATGATTTCTGTTCCACAATATATTTTGTCATGTTTCATTACTTATTTCTTAAATGTTGATTGCTCAATTATCAGCAGATAAGATGCCATTCATTCTGGGCCATTTTCATGGTGCGATCAACGGCGAGGCAAAGTATTTTTCTATACGCGTTCCTTATAAGAGGAAAAAAAGAAAGAAAAAGGTGTGAAAAAAATCTGAGCAGCACATTGTTTTGACTCATGGGAGATTGTTCAGTTCTTTCATGCAACTATTACAGAACAGAGTCTTTTAGACGGGAGAGTGGGAGGATTGAGCTCTTGTGTTGATTTGCTTGGCCTCTCCTTGGGGACTTTATCACTGAGCAGTTTCAAATTAAAGCCAGCAGTGGTGCCAGGTAGAATAAGATCATCGGAAAGAAGTGTGAAGAAATAAAAAAAAAAAAAAGGAATAGCTGTAAAATTCATGCAAACATCAGAAGGTGCAAATAGCTCAGGTTTATTTAACACTGCAGGAAATGCCCAACAATAAACTAATATAATGCAGCTAGTTCTCCTAAAATGCAGGCCTTTTGGTTCCATATGCAAACATGATACTGAAACATATAAAGAGTCCGTAGCCTGCGCCTCGCTGCTGCTTGATGAATATCTTAACATTTCATATAAGGAAGCTGAAAATGTCTGCGCTTTAATGCTCTGCGGCAATATATACCAGTAAGTTAGCATTCCCGGAGCGTCCAATCACCATGCAGATAATTTTCACTAGCGGCACTGAGTCATGAAGGACACTTAAGTCTGAGATGTGATCGAAATGCAGAAGCAGCATCGGCACTCTGAGTTTGTCGACATTGTCCATTAGTTTGCCCTCTGCTCCGCGGAGTCTCTGTTGTTTCCTGTCGCACACATGACACGACCAGTTTTATCCATCCTTTGTTTACCTGTAGCCAGAAAAGATTGCTTCCCTGTGGATTGATATGGTTTGTTACATGAAACAAAGGGCAGGCATCGAGGACATTGACTGATATAGGCAGAAGTGATATTTCTTTGAATGCCAAATGAAATAAAATAAAATAAAACATATGGGAAAAAGGACAGTATTAACAAATCCACTCAATGTAAAAAATATAAAATATGCACAATCATATGTGGGCCATAATGTGAAATGAAAAGCACCTTGGACAGCCTTGAAATAGCCACTGCAGATGAGCGCCAGGCATCCAGTTACATAACAAACTGGTACCTGAATGTACAGTGCCATCATGTGCTTAGTTACATTCATTACAACCTTTTTTTAGTTTAAAGCAGTGACATTTGAGGAGAGCTTCGTAAAAAAGGGTCATTAGAAAAGTAAAAGAATTCTTTCCTTCTTTTTTTTTTTTACATCAAAAAAGTAGCATCTACGCAGGGGAGCACAAATAAAGACACTTGCGCTTGCTCATGCAGCCTGAAATTTGTGTTGTAACTGGCCTTCTGTGTTGAGGAAAACTCTTAAACATGATAGAACTTCAAAATTTTTGTGCGTGTGTGTTTATTTGCTTGTGCTGTATATTCTGGAGTTTTTCATCTGTCTTTCAGAGGACATGAGAAAGAATGAGAGTCAGTAGCCCCATGTTACAAAAAAAAGGGTGCAAAGAGCGAGCCAGAGTCGGGCTGTTGTTGCCGGTGCTTCCGGACGGGGGCTGATTTTGCCTCCTCACACTCCTGGTGCGAAGAGTGGTGGTCTTCTTTGTCTGGACCGAGGAACTCTCGGTTGTAAAGAATTGGTCTGTGTCTAGCCCCATGTTGTCGTCCCTGTCGGACGTTTCGGTAATGAGACCCGCGTCGGAGAAAGAGGATGTGTCAGTGCTGTGGAGTGAGTCGGTGGGCGAGGAGATGAGATGGGAATCAGGGTGCCACATGTGATCCGCGTCACCTGGGCTCGCGCTGGCAGAAAGGTGATTAATAGTTAGGTGGGAGCCCGTGATGGGCCTGGCTGTGAAGGTGTGGCGCTGTGTGTTTGACGTCTCTCTGGGGGCGTGCAGGGTGGAGCTCACGTCTTGGGCGCTGGCAGCCAGAGGGGGCAAGTTGTAGGAGGCAAAGTGCCACCCACCAGTTTTGTTGGACCGCACCCCTCCGCAGACTGGCTGGGTGTGGCAGGGGCAACCCAGGACGCGTGCGGGGGTCTGCTGAGTCCAGGACATTAAGTAGCTGATGTTTTCATAAAGGTGGCAGGCCCATGGGTTGCTTCCCAAAGTGATGACTCTGAGAGATGTCACCTTGTCCAGCACTCCAGTGGGCAGCGTGGAGAAGCGGTTAGCATGCAGGTGGAAGTGAGTCAGCCTGGCGAGCCGGTCTAGAGAGCCCGGCAACACCTTCACGAGCAAGTTGTGGGAGAGGTCGATGGTCTCCAGGTGTGCAGGCAGGTTGGTGGGCAGAGTCCAGAAGTGATTGCGGCTCAGGTTGAGTGTGCACAGATTGATCAGCGTGTTGTTGATGAAGATGGCCCTCTCCAGCTTGTTGCTGGACAGGTCAAGCATCCGCAGATTCCACTGGTAGGCCGTGTCATTCTTGTCCAGCAGCTGGATGTGGTTGGAGGCGGCGTGGAGCTGCCAGAGGGAGCGAGGCAAGTCCTTGGGCAGCTGGCTCAGTCTGTTGTGGGACAAATCAAGGATGCGGAGGTGGGTGTACGCGGCGAGCTCACCGCCCAGGTTGTGGAGTCGGTTGTGGGACAGGTTAAGGGAGAGTAGGTTGTACTGCAAGCCTTCGGGCAGCTGCCTCAGACTCCTCCAGGAGCAGTCTACCTCCCGGTGGCTGTGGGTGCAGGAGCACTCGGAGGGACACACAGCCAGGACGCGCAACCCCAGGCACAACACAAGCACGAGTTCCAGGAGGGCCTCATTAGGGGAAGGCTTCAGCAGCACATGCCTGCTGGAAGAAAGACGGGGAGAATATTAGCGGTTGCTGTACACGGCGTCATCTTTAGCGCCAGGAGGCACGCTGTGGAAGTGGAAGTGACGCCTGCAGTCGTTTGGGAAGGGAACAACAAACAATTGCTGTCTGTCAGAGAAGCATAGCAACTGTAGAGGGCTGTGCCGAATAAAACTGGTTTCATCATTTCAGTAGCTGTAGCCTCTGCAAAAAGCATCTCTCACCCACATACACAGAAGCACGCGTGTCTCTTATAATTGCATGCTGTTCATGCACACACAGGCAGCCTAATGTTCACACCACATTGGTTCCAGGTACACACATTAATGTTACATGCCGAACTGAACTAATTATACAGTCGTGTTTATACGGGTTCTGTTGCGGCGTCCTTTATGTGCGCCTTTGCTCAGGCGTTCAAATGTGCTCTTTTCAATAACCGATAAACATTTGACCTGCACCGTAAAAGGATATTTCTCGTCTCTTGAAGAAAATCATTCATCACAAAGGAGAAATCCCTGCAGTCATTCTCCCTGGCATCAGTTTGCGTGTTCAGTCATCAGTGGTTGTCAGTGAAGTCAGTCCCATGCTCTCAGAGGAGGAGAACTAGCTCAATAGCAGGCTTTTATTAATGACTCCACAGAGAGCATCAGCTGGTCCAAAGGCAGGCAAAGACACAGCCAGCAGCTCTGCACTGTGGAAACTGCAGTATGTTGTGAGCCGGGGTGTGGCAGCATGTGTGTGTTCAAAAATGAAAGAGTGTTTAAATGTGTCCATAACTCACCTTCTCATCTTATCATTCCAGTCACTTTTCTCTGCTCCTTTCTGCTGCTGTCTAGCCCCTCTTCACTCTCCTCTCCTGCTTTCAAGCTCGGGACCAGCTGGTGCTCTGCTGAAGAGGATTTTTTTTTTCTTTTTTAAAAAAGAGATTTTTCTCCCAGTTCAATCACAGAATTTGACCCTTGCTCAACTTGTCCAGGTCAGGCTGCCCTCACTGCCTTGTGGTCCGGTCGTTTTTCCCCCCTATGAAAAGCCACGAGTTTACTATTGCCGCTTATGGATCTTTTGGGTTGGCTCGATCAGGCACTGCAGGCTCTGGATTTACTGTGTGCAGTGGAAGTGAGCGGGGAGGGGAGGGGTGTGGGTGGATGGAGGGGGAAGTATTAGGAGCGGGGTGCAAGGAGAAGTGGAGCACATAATGGAAGGGTCCCTGCATAAAAAGGATTCTACAAAGGCAACTCCTCAGCCCCTTTTAAAGCTGGCAGCTTTCCGGATTTACCTCCGCATTTAAAGTGACAACCATTGTTGTGCTTAGATTAACCGGATGATTTCCGTCCTGTTTGTGCTCCAAATAAGATGGACTGTTATCAGTTATCGCTTAAATCTATGTTATCCCCCCCCCTCTAAAGTATCCCCTTACAAAGCATTGGTGTGCTGTAATTGCTTGTTATTTTCCCTGTGCAAATTTAGTGGCTGCCACAAAGAGCCTCAAGATTTATTGCAGAGGACTCTCCTCCACTGCAGCTTCCTACCTGTCATCAGCAATACAGGCAACTCTCCATTTTGCACTGCATTGCTGTACCTCTACCACACACTCGCATCGGCTCGCGAGGCACCGTTTGCCACAATGCAAGGCTGTGAATTTATTAAATCACAGCAATCGGAGAGTCAGATCTTTTAACCATATCTTTGTGGTCATGTACTTTAGTAGTAATATTTTGCCACGCTCTTGTCACTTCTCTTTCTTTGGACTCTTTTTTCGCCTGGTCATACTTACAGTAGCTACGTGCACTGATACTGAAACTCATGTCTCCTGTCACTGCCTCCTCCAACAAGCCTAAAAGTTAAAACCCTTGCCTCCGCTGTCAGTCACTACGGCAGGCTGGGCTGTCAGTTTGAGCTGTGTTCCCAAATGCTGTAGCAGCAGAGGGAAAAATCACCCAAATCCTCCACGTTCACTTTAAAATACATTAAAGCTAACTGCGTCTCATACCTAAACTACTAGATTTTACAAAAAAAAAAGAAAGAAAAAAGAGAAGTTTCCGTCCCTGTTTCTTTCGGCAGTCAAAGCCTGTGTGCGAAAGGTGAATATTCAGAACCGAAAAGAGACCATTCACGTTTTCTAAATGAAGAGCTCACATCCATCATGATGTGTCTCGAGCAAAGACGGTGGGCAAATATTCTCACACGGTGGCGGAAGCGGCCCTTTATTGGCTTTTTTAAAAAGGTTTTTTTGTGTGTGTGTGTGGCTTTGTGAGCCCTGGCTGAGGTGACGAGGGTGTTATTTCTGACTTCTGTGGCACTGCTTGGAAGAGGCACATTCTCTGCTTGCTAATCAAGCAGCCTGCCCTCCCCCGCCCCGCCCCCCCGCCTTTCTCTACCACACGCAAACATTCTCACACGTTGCACACCTAAACAGGGAATGTCTGTCCAATCCTTGAAAGAGGTTTAAATTGTTCTTTTATTTTTAGAAACACAAAAGCATACCAAATTGACTTAAGTGTACAAAAGTGTATCATAATATAAACTGTTCCTTGTTAAATGTCAAACATCAGAGCAATACATTATCAAGCCACCGTGAAACACTCGATGTGCAGGTCGACTTGATTTGTTTCAAAACACACGCTATTGTTGTATCTAAGGGAAAGGAGGAGCTGCTGAAAGAAATCCTTTATTTCGAGTTAAAGGGCTGTAAAGCTGAGGGAGGTGAAGGGAGTTGCTGAGGGACTTTAATGGCTTCACACATATAAATCTACTGCCCATCCTTTGGTTTCTCTTTTTCCTCAGAGGAGGGTGTCGCTGCTGGTGCCGCTGCTGCACTGCTGGGCTCAGGGTTGGCGGCCTCTTCCTGTGGCTTTGGAGAGGATGAGCTCTCAGCGGCTGCAGGTGTAGCGGAAGCCTGCTCGCTGACGGCGGCGTCCCCTTCCTCCTTCTTTCCTACCGCTTGTCCATCCTCCTTCGCCTTCCCTCCTTCTTCCTTGGCAGCACCGTTGCTCACTTCGTCCTGTGTTTGACTTATGTCAGCCATCAACACGGTGGTCTCTCTGGGTTCCGACTTATTTTGGTCCTGCTTGCAATTTCCCTCCCAATGCTCAGGGTTGCTGGTCAGGTCGTCGTTGCTGCTCAGGGCCTTGAGGCGCCTGCTCAAACTGCACACCTTACACGCCAGACACAACGTGGAAATCAGGAAGATAACGCAGCCTATGACCAGACCGCCTACCACCTGAACGAATGGGGACTGGGCATTCTTGGATAAAGTATCCAAAAAATTGGTTGGAGTGGTGCTGGTGGTGGTGGTGGCGGTGGTGGGAATGGTGGCGGCCCTGACGGTGGGGGCTATTGAAGTGCTCAAAAGTGAAGTGTTATTATTTGTGTCTTGATTGGGCTGAGAAGCAGGACTTGTTGAGCTGGGTGTCATCGCTGAACTGGAAATATCTGATGAAGTATTGAAAGTTGTAGTATTGACATTTGCACTGCTACACGGGATCAGCAGTAACGCAACCAGGAACTCGGCGCAGCACACCAAGGAAAGGAGGCCAGTCATTTTGAGATCTGAAAACACATTGAATGACATAATGAGCTTTAAAATGTACATTTCAAAGCAAGTAAAAAAACAGTCAGGCAAGTACCCGGAATTCACCTTATTGTAGTTAACAAGTGAATGCAGGATTTTACCAGTATTATATTATATAGCAGAGATTCTGCCATAGTTCCTTTATTTGCCATACTAAACGCGACGCAGAAAATAAAAAATAATCTCGCAAAGACTTGTTAATCCATCACAGCGAGTGTTTAGTGATTTATGAAAATGTAGATTCGTTTGTAGGTAGGCAGGGTCAAGGAGGGTACGCGCCGGGCGAAGGTCCGACGCAAGCCTCTAAACCACACTGCATAATGAACGGTGGGTTTTCAGACAATCAAAACCAATAGGCAAAAGACGAGGCACACATGATTTGATGGAAGGGTAAGGTCAGTTAGTTTGTTTGCTTCTTGCTCTTAAAAGGTTGTGGCTAACCGTCAAAAATAAGCTCTGAGGCGTTACACAGCTGCCGTTTGAAGTGCTGTAAAAGATTGGAACAATAGAAAAGTGTCATTAACATAGATTTAGATGCCTGTCGTGTTTTTTTTGTTGTTGTTGTTGTTGTTGTTTTTTTTGTTTTTTTGGTGAAACTGATCAACAGAATTTGTTTCCACTCGGAAAGACAGATGTGTTAATAGTTTTCCCATAATTTGGCGTGATTACTTAAACATTTACAGTGCCCACTTTCATTATTCTTGTTTTGGGATGTAATTGCGAATTATACAGAAATCTAATAGTAAACAGAGATGAAACCAACAGGTGACTGCATTTTGTTTGTTTAAAGGGCAATCTTCAAAACTAGTAGATTTAAGTAAAAATGACAGGCAAAAGCATCACGTTTTTATCGTTAGGAGTTAAGACTAAAGACTAAAGACTGTTCAAGGATGTCAAATGTGAAGTTGATGTCATCCTCTAAGTGTTTGCGCCATCTAAACAGACAAATACACAGCTTGTATTGTTATATAAAAAATCAAGGTGCCACTTACGTCGTTTTTGGTCTTGATATAGCTCCAAGAAGAAGTGGATTTAAGTGTAAATGATTAGTCAATATTTACTGCGGTAAATTGACAAAAATGTGGCGCCAGTGAGGAGATATGAACGATGTGTAACGACACCAATCCACATTAATGACAAATTCATCTCGTTCACTGTGTTCTTACTTCTCCATTTGGACTATATTAAGAAAAGGAAGTGGTTTTGGTGTTCGTGCTCTGTTCACTGCTGTTGTTGGTCATGCAGACATCTGTGGGCCCACACTATTTAAAGTAGCAGCAACTGCGAATGGCTACCGCTAGTATCTAACTAGTCCCGTTAAGTCATCTGCATCTGCACAAATGCGGTGGTGATAACGTGACAAACCCGCAGTGTCGTGAAATGAACACATAATCTGCAAAAGGACAACAGTTGGTCAGACTGCAGACTGCACCGTTATGCAAAATACATTTTATTAGAAACATTGTAAGGGCTGCAGTCACGGATATGGTAATGCTTGATGCTGGTGCTGATTCCACTGCTGCATACTCAGTGCCCGGCCGCATATATATTTGTATGTTTTATATAACAAGCATGCATAGGTATCTAATTTTCGGCATCAACTAAGTATTTGTGACCTAGCCGCAAGTTCTCATAGATGAGTAATTATAGAGTCCGTTTCACATAAAGGCCAGCGGACCCTTTTTGAAACTGCTGCATCGAAACACGCGTTGGTGTGTACGAAAAGCTGTGCTCAACATCTGTTCACTGAATAACAAAAATAAATATTAATGTCAAAATTGATTTGCATTGATTGAAAGTGGGGTTATTTTATAAAGTTCCCCTTTTAATTTCCTCTGTAACTGTACGCCATGCTTCCTGTGTGACTTCATTAGTGCCGTGTGCACCTGCACCTGCGCTTCACTCATACAAGAGGGAAATGCTTGATTTGGCAGGTTGTTGTAGATGATCGAAGCGGCAGCGACATGATGGAGGAGCTGGCTCTGAGAGCATCTGTTCCACAGGTACGCGTGTACAGGCCCTGGAGTCTGGAGTGTGTGACTCCCTGCTGCTCAGCCTACTGTGAAAGAGAGAATTTCATCATCGTGACCATGAAAACAAGAGCAACGGATAGAAAGACTGATAATAAACATGACATAGACATCTGTGCTCTCAGGGTGAGAAGTGTCCACTGTTGCTATGTGGAATGTAATGAATTACCGTGGCACCCTAAATGCAACAAGTTGCCCCTGCATTAATCGTTCTTAAAAGCAGCTGAAGGGTTGAGTGTATTTCTATGATGCACTCAAAATGGAGCGATTTGTGAGAAAAGGAGAAAAGCGTCATTAAGTCTGTGAGGAAGTGAGAAGAACAAAATGATTTTATCTGAAAAGACCTACACCCTCCCCCGAGTGACGGAAAGTCCCATTTGTCAGTTAAAACCCATTCACCCACTCTATGCGTGCTTCTAGGTACATGTGTGCAGACACCCCCCCCCCTTTTCTTTTTGTCTTCACTTCTATAAATAGCTGACTCGCTGGCTGTGTTTGTGGACAGCTTCATTAAGGACACTCCCAAGGCCATCAATTGACGGCTGACAGTTGCAACAGTGGGCTCAGCAAATGTCAAAATGGCCTCCAGAAGCCCCCCCACCCCCCGCACACACACACACACACCCCTCTGCTTCAACCACAACAAAACTGCAGGGATGCAGGTGTGATGTGATGACTGTGGGTCTCTCGCACTTTTTATGTCACCTTTGCAGCTGCGATTTGATCAAAAGCATTGACTGTGCGTATGACACGGTTGAATCCTCAAGTCTGAAACGTGGCAAATAAGAAAATCGAACAAACGACTAATTGTCATTCTGTGGCTGGCCTCGCAGTAATGGAAAGAGTTTCTCCTTCACCAAGCGCTGGTCACGTGACCCAGTACCAGTTGGAGTCAAAGAGCTTTTAGATGCAGCGGAGGATACAAGGTCCTCTCTTTTCCACTGGACTGATACCAGTATGCAGAAATCAATCCATCATTCTTTTCAGTCAAAGCCAGACTTCAGATGCAACCTTACTGATAACAGGGCTCAAGGACTGAATGTGAGCAGTATTTCTCACTTTAGTGACAGCTCCCAAGGCCTCATATCAAAAAACCTACAAAGGATTCATCACTGAAAGGCTGCATACAAATAAAGGTAAAAAATAAAATAAAAAATTGGTAAAGGAGTACCCATCAATGATGTGTTAGTGAGGATTCTATAAGCTGAATAAACATTATAAGGCCTAGATTATAGAAATGCCATAATACACAAATAAAAAAGGTTTTTCAATGATTAGTTTTAGCTAAATGTTGTTTATAATTATTATTATAAGACTGTAATAGTCCATTCTTTTAACGGACAGTTGCAGTAGAGGCAGACTGGGGTATTGGGTGAAGGGGGTATTATCCCACATGTAGGATAATATCTAACTACTTGGCCATCAGTTCACCCCAGATCTGACCAGGCTCAGTGTAAAATGTGCACAGCTGCAATAAAAAGCCGCACTGTTCTCAGTACAAAGTCACAGTGTGGAGACAGATGGTGCACACTATTACTTTCAGTTGAGTCTTTATGCCACCTAGAGGCAAAATGGGATTTTGATTATCATGCAGCTGCTGCAAGCTCATAGCTTTAACTTTATGCTGAAATTAGCTTGAATGTTCATTACCGACAATGGACGTGGCAAGTGGAAGAGAAAATGCGATAAAACTGTAATTAAACTGGTCTTCTGTGAGCGGGCAGCAGCTCAGTCCGGTGGTGATTAGGTGACACCGCTTCATCCTGGAAATCTCCTTGGTTGCCGTGGCCGTACCTGTTCGTGTCATTGAACTGTTGAATGACGAGTCTGGCCGAGTGCATCCGGCTGAATGTGAGAACACAGAGTGCTCCTGTATGCCCCCTGCAGTCATCTGACTGCTTCTGTCAGCAGTAAAATCATCAATAAATTCCATTAGCAACTAGCCATGAAAAAAACAATAACCGAGGCACCGCCATGTCTGACAGATGCAGGGGGGATTTGGGTCACGGGCTGCTCATTTTTGCCTTGCACACATTCCTTTTAGTGGAGGTTGACTTTGGTGTAATCAGTCCTTAAAACTGTGCCACTTTCCGGTTATATATTTATAGATGGTCCGAACTGTGATGTGGCTCTCTCCACATTTAATACTGACAACTCCACAAATCTAAAACCGGGATGAAAGCTAAGGAACACGAGTCTATAGTCTATACACAAAAGGGAAGAAAGAAAGGAAGAACTTTACAAAATAAAAAAAGGAAAGACAAAGAAAACCAAACAGGGTCACAGGATACACAGAACCATGACAGTCAGTATACTATACTGTAATAAACCAACAAAGTTACAATGACAATTTTGCAGCTTCAAGCTCACATTACTCTTTTTATAGTGTCTTAAATGATTTCTTTCAGTTTTTCTGTATTACATACCCACAGTGCATGACTATTTGAACTTCTGATGACATATCTTTGGTGGTTTTATTTTGCCTCATTATTACCCTCTTCAACTGTATGGTCATTTAATTACTGTTAATATTATATAGTATCTAATATTATACATACACTGATCAGAGATAACATCATGACCGCCTTTGTAATATTGTGGTCTCCCATGTGCCTCCAAAAACAGCCGTGACTCATCAGAGAATGAACATGGGCCGGCTGTGGGTGTCCTGTGGTGTCTGGTCATAGAATGTCGTAAGTGGACAGACACACACACACAGACACACACACATGCACACACTCACACACATCTAAATGATTCTTTGGATTGGTTCCAAAAGTCTCCCAGCAGAACATTGCATTACAACAGGATGGTCAATGTTATTTACTTCTCCTGTCAGTGGTCATAATGTTATGCCTGGTCAGTGTATGCTTTTCACTTCTTTAAATATTGACACAAACCAACTCAAATTAAGTTTGGGACTCTGTGTGATGACTTAATGCAGTAATCATTATTTCATTTTAAACTGAATAAGTTGAAGAACAAACAATGTGTCAGGGTCGACATACTTTCGGTCTCCAGTGTTTGCTTTAGCTACCACACATTCATTCACAACAGACCCCTTTCCCTTGGCAGACAAATTCACTTGTAACAGTAGAGGGGGCAGCAGGGAGAGGTGTATAAATGATGACTTTGTTCCATTAAGTGTTCCAGTAACCCATTAACCAGAAATTCTTAAAAGCAGGGCCTCCTCTATGTGAAATGCAGCCCTAATGGAGGCAAGTCAAAATGTCTTAAGTGAAGAAAATATGTTTTAGGATGACTTTAAACCCGTTTTTTCTTCATGTTTTGCCTCATTATGTTCTGAAAGCACATGGTAACTTTTCTTTACTCTTAATATTGAGTACTGTCAGCTTTTTACAGTTCTTTAAATATTGACATAAACCAACTGGAACTAAGTGGCAGACATTTTCCATGACATACATTTGAACTTGTCCCAGCAGGGACAGCATGTGTGTATTAATGATAGTATCATTGCTTTAAGTGCCCCAGTAATCCAGGACGCTGAAGTAAAACTCACAAAAGCAGGACCTCTCCTGTCAGCCCAAAATGATGTTCAAAATCCCCCAAAACTGACACAAAACTGACTAAAATATAAGAATATTTGAATATATACATAGAAGCACAGACATTCAATGAGCTCATACTCACATTGTCTCGGTTAGAGGAAATGCACATTGATTTTAATTGAAATTAGCATCAAAAAAGAAATAGGGAAAAACAATCTCAATCCAGTAAAAAATTCCATTCGAAATCTTTCTCCTTTTTCATATCGCTGTGAAAAAAGTCTATAATATATTGACGTACTGAAGTATCAAGCTCATTTTATACAATTCTTAAATTTAAGCTCATACTAGTCTTTTTATTGGGCTTGAATTACGTGTTTCAGGTGTTTTTATTACACACCACCAAACCAAACATGCACTGCTGTTGCTGCCAAAAACTCAGATGTGTTATTTCATTATGACAACTATCACCGCATCGCTTCTCTTCAGGTGTGTTTAAACAACAGCATCCACTCCGCTGTTACATGACAAGCCTCATTTTATTGTCTTCCATGGATGAAAACAGAAAACTGCGTGTACAGAATGGTCGTCACATGCAATACAAAAATATGAATTTTTACAGTAACATAAAAAACATGTATTGGCCCGTTCTAAAAAAAAATGTACAGCCTTTATACAGTATTTTATACATGAAAAAAATATAAATATATATGTACACATCTGTAATAGCCATAGCAGTACCTATTCCAAAAAGTCGTGACGCATTTCTTTACATATAAAATGTTTGTACAAATATTAGAAGAATCGTGTTCATTTGCTGTACATTAAATAATGTATGTACATTACATACCATAGGAATTGCAACACAACATTTACTGCAGTCTTTCACCAAAAAAAAACAAAAAACAAAAAAAACAACCCTACATGTTCCAACACAGTGCGCTCACCCAGTCGCGCCCACACAATACACATTAACACCAGCACGCCAACTGAAGCAACCACAAACGGTATACACAAGCGCGCACAAGAGGTACTGTTTAAGGAAGATAGAGGACACTTTTCAGGTTCCTGATTTATCTTTTTTTTTGTTGTTTTTTTTTTTTTTTGCGCACTTCTTGAAACTCCATGAAAGACTCCTATTCTTATAAGGTGCACTTTACACTTCAACGGATGTACTTTGTTATTATTAAAAAGTCTTTAATCAGAAATAGCCAGTAGTATTTCATTCACGTGGAACTTTTCCCCTTTTCCTTTTCGCTCAGGCTGCAGTTCTGGAACTCTTCACTAGTGCCCTGTATTCAAATGCATCCCATAAACAGTGAATTTACCAGATTATACTCCAAAACGACAACATACAATAAGCATACCACACTGTCGAAGCCTCTGAGAATCTCCTGAAGAGAATAAAAGAAGAATAAAACACTGCAAATATGACTATTTAAAACCAAACTAAGTCACAGCAAAAGAAAAAGAAATGATTTTTTTCCCCCCCCGTAGACAAAGTGCATATTGCGTCTAGACGTGGGCTGGCGAACGTCTCAGCACATGCTGTCGCACAACCCTTTTTTTTTTATTTAAAAAAAAAAATAAATAAATAAAGGAAAGGAGCGGTGGAGAGGCAGTTGGTTTGAGAACATCACTCAAGCCCGGTCGAATGCGTGTCAAACCCTCAGGGAGAACACAGATAAATGAAGTGGTCCATTTGGTGGCAGGGTCCGTTTAACGTCCAGCGGTGTGTGTTTGTGTGTGCGCGCATGTTTCAGAGAGGAAAAAGAGCCATGTGGTCAGGAGGCCCCATCGGGAACAACCACATCACAGCAGCACAGAGAAGGTGAGCGGGGGTGGGGGGTTTGGGGGGGGTGGGGGGCAGGCCAGCCGTCGGCAGGCGCACACCGCAGCACACCAGTCAGTCTCAGCACAGACACCACAAGCCAGCTACTCACAAGCCTCAGAGTCCCGAATGACAATAAGGAACAAAAGGAAGGCAAAGAGATATATGACGAACGGAGGGAAAAGCGCGGGGGTGGGTGGGTGGTGGGGGGGCGCGCAGTGGCCGTCCCCCTGCCACACCTCAGTCCACCAATCTTCTCCTTCTGAACATGGAAACTGTTAGACACGGAAGATCAGACTGTGGATTAGTGGAAGCAGCGCCCGTTTCAGGCAGAGGCAATGCTTTGATCAATCCTGTAAGAGTTAAGGATTCAGGAGCATGCAAGGCAGACCCAGGCTTTGTTTTGCATTGCGTATGTTTCAGAGCGGCCGCTACAACCTAGATTAGAAAAGGAGAGAAAACAAAAAAAAAGAAAAGAGAGAAAAGAGCAAAGGAAAACACAAACGTTAGACGGTTAGTGAAAGTGCAACGGGCTTACGCCGGAGAAAGCAAGATATCACAGCGCACGTAGATTATTGTATTAAAACAGGTCTGGATGTATGAGTTCAGTCAAGGGGGAAATTGTTTCACGATTCATGAGATCGTTTTATGGCCAAGCAGACCTCTTAAGTAATGTGTATCGTTTTCTTCTCAAAGGTTTTTCGCTATCAAACTGGCAAATGCAATAAAAATGTGTGTAAAAAAATAAAGAAGCAACAAAAAAAACAAAAACAAACAAAAAAAAAAAACAGGCAAATCATAGATACAAAGCAGGAAAAAGAGGGGAACATGGTGGGGAAGTAAAGCTGCGACGAAGGAAATAAACAGAAGATGGGTGTGTGGCTGCGTGAAAGTGGAAAAGCTCCTCGGCAGAAATGTGCCGGATGATGAAGGACATTATTTTACGCATTCGATTGGATTTAAAATTTGAATAGTTACTTCCAGCTTAAGATGATATGTCACAAAATGGTCCGGATTCACACTAGAGGACAGGAAATAAAGCGGCTAAACAAATTTGATGTAAAATATATATCTGTGACAGTCTTGTTCCAGGAACTGGAAAGTCCCATGGCAACAAGCTACCCAATCACACTGCGATGAATGCTGCTATAATCGTAACTAGAATTGTATGAGGCTGCCCCAGTTACGCTTAGCCAAGGCCGCTTTTCTCTGGTCAAATCTGCATCATTTCTGTCCTTTTTTGGCGTTGTGTGAGGAAGAATAAATTAGCACTTTGTGAGTCACATTTGCATCCGCTAACCGCAAAAAGTTCACATTTTGTCTGAGGACAGTATTCCTCCGAGTAATGGGAAAGTGCATTTCGAATCCAACAGATATCCAACTACAAACCCTACGTATGAGAGGAAAAGTTTATGGTTTGTTGCCTAACATGATCATCAGTGACCGGCCACTGTACCACAATTAAGATACACACTAAACTACAATCAGGTCTTGTTTTTGGATTCACATGTCCAGGGTCTTCACTTCGTCCTCTGGTTCTGGGATACCTACTCTGCAGACTTCCAGAAGTGTCCAGGGTGGGACAGCCTGCGGTTGAGCTTGGGCAGCTTCTCCAGCATGTCGGCCAGCTGGGTGAAGGTCGGCCTCTCTCTCAAGTCATACGCCCAGCAGGCGGAGAGGATCTCCTGAGAGAGAGAGGGAACCGCCTTGGATTATCCATCCATTATCACACAATTTGCCGCTATTATACAAGTACAGCAAACTTTTTTGAATGACTGACACACTTGTGCTTCAACTTACAGTGACCTCCTTGCCCAGGCTGATCTCCGTCAAAACCTTCTTTATGCCCTCTCCGCTCCCCACCTGCCAGATGGTAGCTTCCACATGCTGGTTGGTGATTGGCCAGTCCCTAGCTTGAAGCTCATACCAAATTGTGCTTAAAAGGGAGCAAAGCAGCATTAGGGTCATTGTGTCAAACGGTGAACTGTAACGGCGTGGCAGAGCAGCAGGTCTCTCAGCTAAGTGTGTGTGCAGAACTCACCCAAAGGCGTACACATCTGCCGCGGTGGAAAAAGGGAGGCGGTCCTCATTGTTACCTGGGCTCATCTTGCGCACAATCTCCGGTGCGAGATAACAAATCCAGCCATGCGGAAGTTTGAGTTTATTCTCACGCCTGGAAAAAATAAATATATGTATATGTAAGGGCACAGTTTTCAGTAACAAATCAAATGGAGTGGAAACATGCATTAACTAGAGTGGAAAGTGCATTAACTACATGCGGTCCATTTGAATCTCCTGTGTACAAAACAGCTATTCACGAAGGCGTACACAAAGGAAGGAGAAAATTAGCGAGCTGTGCGTTCAAAGAGCACTTCAAAAAGAGAAAGTGTGAGGGAAAATTCCTCAGACTTTTTACATCGGGAGCAAAAAATACAGGCTGACAGGGAAGATAGATGCCTGCAGGACTAGCGCTGTGGACCTCAGCAATTATTACAAATCACCGGACCTCCCCTGGTAATGGCAGTGCGGTGTGAACAGCACTTCAGCTGAGGTTGTGTTTTTAAGGTCTCCCGAGTGTCGTTTCTCACCTCCCCTCCTGAACGACTCCGGAGATCCCAAACAGCCCGAAGTCTGTGATCACGACTTTATTGGTATCATGAAAAACGTTCTTTGACTTCAAGTCTTTGTGGACAATGCCTTTGGCGTGCAGATAACCCATTCCCTGTATCAGAAGAGAAACGGTCGTTCACAGTCCCATTTTTCGACACAATTAAAAAGCGCACGCTGTGGATTCTGGTTGTGTGTTTTGCTGAAGGGTCTGCTCGTTTGCACTTGGGTTTCATGCAGCTCTAGCACATGCACATTAAGATTCGTGGCGGTATTATAATCTTGCTGCTTAAGGCACGAACTAGCAAAATAAAACTCAGAAAGAGAAACTGCAATATTTGGCTTCGCTCTTCTATTTCTTACGCAGAAAATACTGGTGTGAAGCTTCAAGACAGAAAAAAAAAACAGTCTGGAGAAATGAAATATGGATCATTTTACGTCGTAACTTCACACCATGCTTTGAAAGTGTAAGAGTTCTTCAAATGATCACAAAATGCAGCCTCTACTCTCAAAATCTGTGTTGTCTGTGGAATTACTAAACAGAAGTAGATGATCTGTAATTTTAGTTCAGCGTTGCCAGGGAACAATCAGTTTTCAATGGAGACTCCAAACCACAAACATTTTGTGGGTGAGGGTAGTCGGGCTGGCTACAGGGCTGGGGTATTTCTCTACTATACTGTATGTATAAAAAAAATGATTAGGATGTGGTTAATTAGCTACGTGCTCGTGGCCTCAGTAGTGGACAGAGTCTTTATTTATGGTCAATGTTTTCCACTTCACCTGTCAGTGGTTTTAATGTTGTGGCTCATCAGTGTATTGTTGTGGCTTCCAAGGGAAAATTTCTAATTTGTGCTTTGTGCACAGCTCTAAAATAGTCAATACACACACCAGAACCCACTTTATGTGTAATGTGTGGTGCATGCCCTTCATATATACAACAGTGGTTTGAACAGGCTAATTTAATATACAATTAATTAAAAAAATACCTTTACAATCTCCTGAGCAATTTGTCTTGTCTTGTTGATGTCCAAAGTGTTTTTAGTGTCCCGAACTACTGAATACAGTGTCCTCCCTTTACAAAAACTGTAGGTGATAGAGGAAAAAAGTAAAATAAAAATCATACTGAAGAAAATGATTTGGGTTAAAATGATTTTGGATAAAATGATATTTCTGCTCTCACCTGGTTATGATGGCTAGGTGGGGCGGAGCCATGCAGGCCCCCATGAAGAGGACCACGTTCTCGTGCCTGGTCTGTCTGTAGTTCATCACCTCCTTTTTAAAGAGCTTCAGGTGATCCTGGTTGTTCCCGTCAATCTCGAGAAGTCGTATCGCCACCTCGCCGTGCCACCGACCCTTGTGCACCTTACCCCAGCGACCCTGGATTCAAATTAGAGACAAACTCGTCAAAGGTGGCCTTCAAAATCTAGAAACATTGACTGTTAACGTCTCGCTCAGACTCCTCACCTTCCCTATGAGTTCTCCGAGGTCCAGCTGCTCGAAAGGGATGTCCCACTCTTGCAGGTAGACACTGGTTTGACTGGCCTTGCGGGAGATGGGGCCCTTCCACTGGTTTCCCCGAGAGCTGGGCAGATCATCCAGCTCGTCGCACTCTCCGTCCGAGCCCACGTTCATCCTGATCTCCTCCCTGTCGTCCTCGTCTTCCCCATCGTCCTCATTCTCCTCGTGGTCTTCCTCGTTGTCCTCCTCCCCTTCGGGGTCTTCATCTTCGTCATCGATTTCCTCCTCCTCTTCCTGCAATAATACGGTGACAGTTAATTTACTGAGCGTGAAATTAGAAAAAAACAATCAAAACTATTTGAGACGTCCGTAATCGTTTGTAAAACATGAGTCAGAAACGAATGAATGATGTCAATACCATTCTAGCCAAACTAATTTTAATAAACTAGGGTGGAGGAGCCATTGATTGGGTCTATTAATGAATGTAACGTCTGCCTCAGTCTGCTAAAACTAAACAGAATGTACTTTCAGGTACACAAATCTACATTTTCTAGACTGCATATATGATATTACCTCTTCATCTTCATCTTCCACCAGCTCTGAGTGTATGTCATCTGCTGTCTGCTCAATCTCACTGCTGTGACACAGAAACCTTCAGTCAGAGGTGCGGAATTCAAACTTCAAACTTAAATCTTGTCATACAAACACCTTACACTGTGTCTTGGAGGACGTCAGAGTGCAAATTTGCAGGGCTGGAAACATCTGCGAAGAAGAAGGAAATGACACATTTTAAGAAGGAATGAGAGGAATCGTGTCCCCGTTTCCAGGTCTGACCACATGCAGAACATGACTGCTCATGCAGCTCCCCACTACCACCAGCAGCTGGCGTCAAAACACCATTAACGTGTCCATGTGCAGTCCTGGTGCCAGCACACTGTGACAGAGCACTCAGTGCTACATGTATATGCCCATAAGCAAACATGCAATGGTGAGGGAAAGCTGGAGGGAATCTAAGGTTTAGAGAGTGAGATGATAGGATGCCGACAGTTTAGTTTGGGACAGTCAACTCACCGGGGAAGATAAACTGCTGTCTATGCTGAAAGTAACAGGCAGCTTTTGTACAACAAATAAAAAAGGAAAGGGAAAGACAGATAAGCACAGCGGGGAGAGAGACTCTTGGATTATAAGATCTTGTTAAAAGCAAAGTTCAGTGTTAATATCATACATGGACAGAGAAAGGGGTGAGAAGTGTGTGTGTGTGTGTGTGTTTGTGTGAGCTTTTATTAAACAACTGGGAAAGAGATTTAGGGTAAATCAAGAGTTCAACCTTAGCATGCAGATTTCAGTATGTAAACTAGTTTGTGTCTGTCCGCCACCGTGCCCCTCTGTGGCCGAGCTCACCTGGGAAGTTGAAGCGGCTGTCTCGGTGGCCTTTGGGCGAAGGGTTGGGCGGCGGGGTGGCGCTGGGGGGGTTGCTCTGCTGGAAGGGCGCTGGGGAGGAAGGTGTGGATGAGGTGGTGGAGGACGGATTGCTGCTGGAGTCCAGCTGGTTCAGCACCGGGGGATGATCCTGAGGACGTGAGACAACGTTAGTCAGGCTTGATAAATAACAGGCCCGCTCGTGTGCGGTTAAGATTACCTCTAAAAGCTCTAAACCTGACTTTTAGTTTGAATTGTAGCAGCCTGGTGAGACGAATATTCTAAACTGCACTGTGGCAGAAAGATAACACAATATATGACGGCATTAAGGCAGCATTGCTTGTCTTTACAGTTATCTTCAGCTGGTAGGATGCTAAAAGGAATGGGATCTCTTAAAATCTAAAGTACAATGCTAACATAACAGATGTTTGAGAGCTAGTTCAGATTATAACAACTGTGGTATATATATATATATATATGTAGTAGTAATATGCGCTGTCATTTTTTATTTTTTATTTTTACCTTTTTCGTGATGGCCTTTGGTAGTGTGCCAAACTGCGGTGCTTCTTGCGGCCGGTCCACAGGGTTGTTTATATCCGAAGGAACTGACTCGGTCCTCCGAATTTTGGCGACTACAGGAAAAATTGATAATGCATGAATGCAAAAAAAAAAGAAAAAAAAAAAGAAATCGACTTTGCCTGCGAGCCGCACGTTGACAGTGGCACCAAACTTACTTGGCAGGAAGGAGATTCTGCAGGATGGAGCTTCCTTTGTGCATTTGTTGTGGCACTTTAATCTGCGCAGACAGTAAGGCAGCGTATGAGAGCGCTTTAGTGGGTACGGTTATTCAGCATATGGCACTAGAACACTCCTCAGGCCCAAATCAAGATTTAGCTGAGATGTTAGGTTACCCGCATCTCAGATCACATACACAACCGTATCAGTGGCACCAGTTCTGTTTTCCACAAGTCAACTCACCGACAGTGTTTGCACTTAACCCCAAACATCATGTTCTTCTGGCACACTTGACACGTCTGGGACAACCAGGACTTGGTCGAAAACCTGCACAAACGTTTACAGTCATTAAAGTCTGTCTAAGTCCACATCATTGGATGACTGTAGAGTTATTATTATTGATATTATTATAGCAATATATTTTAGACGGGCTTAGCAAAGAACTTATTGTGTTTAAAACAAAAGGTGTACCTGTGTGTGACTGCTAGGCCGATGTCCCTCCTCACTGCTTGTGGAGAATTGCGATGCACTGCTACATTATCTTTACAAAGGAGGGAAGAGGAAGGAGACAGCCTGGTTATCTTGAGAAAGACTCTACATTAACCTGGTGAAAAGAATTCGACGAAAGGAATGCCTTTGACAAATGTGACAAAGCCCACAATGTTGGTCACATTCAAGCACAAAAACACAGGTTTCCAGGTTCCAGGTTCCAAAAATAGTCAGAAATCCCAGTAATTTGTCAGCACTCACCTACCTATGGTGCATTCACCATATCAGCGAAATAAAAGATACACATGCATACGTGTGAAAGACTCACTCTTGATCGTTGTGTGCTCCTCCATCAGGGTAGGCGTTCCAGGGAGGGTGTAAGGTGCTGTGGTGGCAGCCGGGGCGACTCCAGGCGTCCGCGCAGACATGACGGGGTAGCGGGAAGGCGAGTCTTCACATCCATTCCCGTTGACTTGCATATTCAGGAACAGCTTATTCTTCTTAGCGCACCTTAGAGATGGAGATAAAAAACAAAAAACAAGTGTAAAAGACTGTGCACAGGTCAGATTATGCAAGAGCTGGAGGGAGAGGCACGTTACGGAGCACCTTAATAGCATTGGCACAGGACAGCCAGGGTCACATCCTTAACACCCTGTGGACTGAAGCACCCCGTGGTGCCAGGTCACACACGCACACACACGCACGAGAAGTGTGCGTTTGTCTCATTTTAGTTCTGTTAGACCTGTGAGCTCTTTTCAGTCATACCACATATACAGTCAGGACAAACTAGCAGCCTCATCTGGGTGAGAACTAGATCCATGTCGGCCGGATTCATACCCGGCATTTTTTTCCCCCTTAGATAAAGCTTTCCATAAACAGACAGGATATTATGGATAAACATGTGGCTTGTTTGTGTATGTGCACAGTCACAATGGACACAGAGAAAGAGAGGGAGAGGGAGGGAGGGAGAAAAGGTTGAGCGACAGAGAGAGAGAGAGAAGGGGGGGGATTGTGTGCGTCTTGTCACTTCTGAGCATTAGACCTAGGAAATACTTCCTGTTTTGACATGACTCATAATCTCTGGGAATCTGTGCGGGGATTAGCGCCACTCATACAGTGGGAGCAAAGGAGCAACAGGCAGGATGTGAAAGAGGGAGAGGGAATGGGAGTAGAGAGCTAGTGGGAGACTGAAGTAGGATGTAGACTTTGGGCTATTTGCACGGTCTGAAGGAAGCCGTCTTAGCAAAAAGTGTTTGTCATATATCAACACAACTGGCAAATATCTACAGATAATTGTCATTAAATGGTTAATCTCTCAAATCGACTGGTCAAAGATTGCTGTTATGGCTCCCTTCTGATTCTGACTCTCTACTTGGTAGTTTGTAGTTGAACGCCGTTTTTCCCACGTGGGATGTGCGAGCTCCTTTACCATTATTGGTGCCCACTCATGTCTACCACCTACCACCAACTCGCTGGGGAACGACTCCTTTCCAAGAGTCCTTAATAAGACTGGCTCCTTTTGATATTTATTTACTTTTAAGATGGGGGGATAAGCACTTTAAATAAGCACTGTGATAGGACAGGATTTGGATCTGAATAATTCAAATTTAGACATGCCGTGTATCTTTACCACCAACGTCATCTCAAACCAAGCAGGAGCTTCTGTTTGCAACAGAGCAAAAAAAACAAAAACAAAAGAACGTCTAACAACTGCGACCCGGTTCCCGTTGTTCGTTTTAAAGAGCCGGTCAGTAGATTCAGTTCATTCGCTAGCGTCACAACTCTACTTCACACACACCAGTCGCCCTGCTAGAAGCACGGGTGCTGACTGCTGCTGTTTTGTATATGTAGGGATCACAGTTGATTATAGTTGTTTTATTCTGTTGAATACAATAATTCTGTGCTGTTGTTTGGTTTTATTTCTTCCATTTATTCAGCTGAACCCACTCTAACCATTTTTTCCCCTTCTGTCGTCTGTGTTAATTTACTGAGCAATAAATAACTTTACTAAAAGAAAAACATCCTGTTTCATGTTGCCTCCCTTTACTCTAGTTGAGTTGGGTCATAACAAAATCAAGTGCAGCGTTTCTGGCCGACTGTTACACATAACACATGTTTCTAAGGAGGATTCATGTTCACTTACTTGCAGAAAAGAAAGAGAAAAATTGCAGTGGATTCTAAAGGAATATTCTGCTGCAAGGGAAGGCAAAGCTTTCCGTTCATTTCTAACATGTGGGCAAGCTGCACTCTACGGCGGTACGTCGGCACCTACTTGTTGGCGGGAGGGTCCTCGATGCGGTTCCCCAGCTGCGACTCGTGGCTTTTGCTGCGCGTCAGGGTGATGTTGGGGAGCAGATGCAGCACCTTGCGGGACGGCGGCGGAGGGGTGCAGGGAGGCTTGAGCTTGTGTCGCCTCTTTGAGGGTGGGGTTACGGGCGGGGTGGAGGTGTGCCCGTGGAGCCGGGCGGCGCGAGCGAAGGACATGGGGAACGGGTCTGTGAGAGGGCTGTCGTTGTGCGACGTCAGAGCGTCCGGTGTGGGCGCCGCCGACATTGACCCCGAGCGGGGGTGGGGGAACGTGGCGCTCGGCGTGGATGGGGTGGACTGGATGGTGGACGGGCGAGCTAGAGGCGAGGGGCTGTGAGGGCGCAGCGGGGTGCCCAGGTTGGACAGCTGGTCTGCGGTCAGCAGAGAGCCGCTGTCCCTCCTGGTGGGCTCAGACATCCAGGGACTGCTGTCTTCCCTCAGCTCACCTCCTTTAAGACGGAAACAGACACACTAGTAGAACGCCCAAAGGCTACACACTGCGGTGGGTTTCATCATGGAGGATGGCAAATACCTGATTCAGTGGCACTCTTCAGACAGGAGAGGGCAGCACCGAGTCGGGCACATTCTTCTGAACTGGACCCTAGTCTTCTCATGGTGTCTCTCACCTGAGCACCTGTCATCTGCAGTAAGGCATCCAGGGACAACTTGGCCTCTACTGCCTGAATAGGAGTGAAAAAAAACAAATGCAGCATACGCAATGAGACTCAACGAATCAATGGCACAATTAGAATGCAGAAGAAAGCTAAGACAAATGCGCTGATTACGTTTAACATTATAACCCATAGCAATGACACTCCCTGATAGCAAACTACTGCTTTGGAGACACGAGGGAGAGGTACACATCAGAGGTCATAATGTTACGCCAGATCGGCGTTTCTCAGAACATCAATGAAAAATGCCTTCGGACACTGCAGCAGTCTGTACGCGATGTCTTATAGTAAGGCTGAAAGCATTGAAAGGACTCAGAGCGGGAGAGTACTAAGCAGGTCATTAAACATTTGAGTTGAAATCAGGGTTAATCCTGTTTGTTTGGGGAATTCCAAACACCACTTTATCTACTAATCTGTTTAGATTAACAGCAATGGAAAATCTTTAAAATCTAAAATCTGCCACTGGACCACATCAGTCGCATCTAACGGAGGCCCAAGATCAGAGGCACGCAACCAAAACCATCTAAATCAAACTCAGCTCAACTTTGACTAAAGCCGAAAGGGAGTGGGGAGAGACCGTGTGGCACTGGTAACTTAGAAAATGATAAATACGAGTGCAGAGTTTATGTAAAAGTAGCATGATATTTTTACCCAGCGGAGGAAGTCAGAAATATACACATTTACATGAACTCTGATGCCTTTGGTTATAGAAAGACAGGGTCCAGTGGTAATCAAATAAGACCCATTTACATGCCCTCTTGAACATTGCGAAACTACTAAGCTTTGCAGTAATACTGGAAAAGTGTGCATGTAAATGCATACAAATAAAATGAAGTTTATAAATATAAAGCCAAAAATATCTTATAAAACAATGAATAAAAGGAACCTAAATATAACACTACTAAGAGGGCAACAGGGCCATGGGTGACGTTTTTGTACATTAAAGGTGCATAAATGGTGACATCTATATTTATAAGGGAAATGCTTACAGACGACTTACAGGAGATTGATCATCTGTTGCTTTCATTTGTAGTAAATTCTTTCTCAAACGTTACGCTTGAACGCTTGATCACTCCTGCAGTTAACTGAATCAGATTTGTAGATTTAAATTTCATCTGATTAACATCTATTCAGGTAAACCTGTCATCTTCCAGATCTTCTAGATGACAGGTGATGCTGACCGCACCAATTTCTTTCTTTTTTTTCTTTTTTTTTTGTGTATTATGTGCCACCAAAACAAATGTTCATCACTGACCCTTTCAATGTCTTCTAGGCCTTCATCTCACTCACTTTCAAAGGGCCTAAATTCCATTTATTTTTGTATTTTTTAATACAACCTTTAATCCAACTTTTCTACACAGCGACGCAGGGTTGATTCCAGCCTGTGCCGTTTGCCTTATCTCACCCCTTCTCGCCCTCACTCCTCTGCTGTTCACCATATCAAAGACAAAAAACTACTTGAACTGCTATCATTTCATACAGACATTACTTGGACACGTAGCACCCGTCTAGACCAGACCAAACCAAACAAACTGCCTAAACAGAGAGCGAGGCGGCGCAGGTTGTGCCCGTTACACCTTGGTATATAGTGTTTATTCAATAACGGCACGGCCCGCGATTTATGGTCCACAGAAGGAAACAGGACCTAGTTCAGTGAGTTTAGGATGTTGTTTTTTGACATGGGAAGTGCGCACTCACTTATCAGTCAGGTTAAACTCTCAGTCCGAGAGGGCAAACACTGATCACAAAACTAGGCCAACCTCCCACACTCATGTGTACACTACAAGCACGCGCGCCCACACACACACACACACACAGGCGGATGCGATGCTTAGAAGTGGCTGTGGGTCCTCTACTCTCCTCCCACCTTCTCGCTCATGACAACAGTAGAGTTTAGGCACCATGTTTAGAGGGACCAAGGAACACTGGTTTGGTTGCGGTTTCTTTTTTTAGAAAATTAAACAATATGTCTATTATATTTCGTTCCATTTTTGGTCTGGCCTGACTCAAGGCGCTATGGCAGCTCTCTAGAAGGAAGCCATGTGTTAATCAAGGTAGAGAAGCCGGCAAAATTAATGCGCACACGTGTTCCTTTAACAGGGTTGCCAGCACGGGATCAACGCACCTGTGTAACATTATGCAACAGCTCCATGTGAGCCGACGCACGGGAGCGCAGAAGTCGCATACCAGGTTAGAATAAACAACAACTACGTTTAAGCTAACTACGGTCACTGTAATGCTTTCGGCTCGTCCCTTACATAATCAGGCCCTCACAGCGTAAAAGCGCACATGCACTGTAGAAATCACAATCTAATAACGTCTGATCTAAATGGGTCATCAGCGTGACGTGACGGCTCTTTTGAGACATCCCAACTGGTATACAAGTGCATGCGAAGTTCTTTGAAGGGACGCGAGGTTCAGAGGGAAAAGCAAACAAGGCAGATACGCCCAAACAGAAGAGAAATAATCAGTTATGGAACGAGGCCACGCAGCGAAACACAAAGCCGGGGACATATTAAAGAATAACAAATGTGGAAAAACACTAAGAAATAAGCAGATTACAGTTAGGTCAAAGACAAGCGCACCGGGGTGATAAAAACATAAAGAGGCTGAGATGACTGGGGCATTAAACAGCATCCTTTACTGCTCACGCTTTTTTGTTTTACACAAAGGCATGAACACAAGAACTGTACAGAAATACAACACGTTAACAACATCCACAGTTCCTCCTAATTTGCCTCCTTTCAGCAGCAAACAGTGAAATCACATTAACAGTGGAGCCGTCCTGCAGGAAATGTCTCTGTTAAGAAGCCCACTCCTCCACAAGAAGGTCGGAGGCCACAGTCAGCTGCAGATTAGCCCGGTTGGATTTAGAGTCCATAAGCAGGACAGTTGAATAGGATTGACATTGGATGTTAACATATTACTGAACTCGTGTCTCAATCTCTCAACAGACAAACCATCATCATCATCATTATTTGCATGGACTGACTCAAGTAACATAAACACAACACCTGTTACTGGCTCAACTACAACACTTCTAACCGAGCTATCGATGATAGGTGGAAGCACAAATACTTCACATTTATCCCCTTGCAGCGTCTTCAGCTTTCACCATTAGACAGGTCCACACATTTGGAGACAATTAGTTTTCATTTAGAAAACAGATTTTATCCGTGCTTGGTAAAATAGACTACATAAATAAATAAATAAACTGGATGCACACAAGTCATCCACAACGTTAAAAGCACCAACCTGTAAAGCGATTAACATTGATGATCTCATTACGACGAAACGCTCCACGTTCTGGAAGATCTGGGATCTTATACGCGCCGCCACCTGAACACTGTTGCAGGATAAGCACAACTCTGTGTCATCGACACGGGGGCGGTGCTTGCATCTAGGGGTCATCCATATGACGCGAAATACTGTATGTCAATTGCAAGCACTTTCTGCAGGGGACAGGCCTTACAGGCCTGACACCACGCAGCCCCAGACAAAGCAACGTGTTGTGACGCTTTTCCATCAGAACCTTTTTCAGCACTCTGAGCTACAGTAGCTCATCAGGGGCCAGCCTTCGCTCCCCACATACATCAGTGACTCTTGACTGCTTATTACCCTGTACCCGGTTCACTGCTTTTCCTTCCTGGAACCACATTTAACAGGCACTGACCACTGCAGACCAGAAAAAAAAAAAAAAAAAAAGACGCAGATTTATGGATGCTCTGACCCAGTTGTCTAGCCATCACAATGTGGCTCTTCTCAAAGTCACTTAAATCCTCTCGCTTGCTCATTTTCCTGTTTTCAGGATAAAATGTTCCATTTCTCCCTAATGTAACATCCCACCCTTCATAACCAGATAATCAGCATTGTTTACTTAACCGGTGATGATGTCCAGATGGTCATAATGTTAGGTGTATAGGTGTATATATAAATATAAAGAACTACACTCCACTCAAAAAACTTGATCTAGTGAAGAACATTTTGTTTTGTGAAATGCATTACAGGAAAGCCACTCCAGTCCTCACAAACAAAGCATGGAGCTATAAACGAGCGTAGCCTGGGAACCAGACCTTCAAGCATCCAGGATGAGTTTGTCTAAACAAGGACAAGTATATTTTACAGTTTAGCAACACTCACTCCGCTCGCCGTTTCAGCCTTGTGAAACATGTTTTTGTTCCCCCTCCCCTTGCGCTTTGTATATTAAAAAAGGGATTTTTCAAAATAAATCAGCTCAAGTGAGATTTGTTGCTTCTATTTGCAGCCTAAAAGCTCACATTTGAATATTGAAAGACTACTTGGGGAGACATTTTGACGGTCACCGCTCAAATATTCCGCATCCACTTGCCAACGGGGACTGAGCACACACAACTGAACGCGCGCAAATATGACGGAGCCGCTCGGGCCAGAGAGCCGGCGTCGACGCCAGAGCGGCGTGACCTTACCTGGATGAGCTCCAGTCGCAGGTTGATGGTGCGCAGCCAGTCTCGTAAGTGCGGGTAGCTGTCCAGGGCCTCGGGCCTCTCCGTCTCTGGCACTTTCTGCTTGCACTGCAGCTGTTTACAGATGTACTTCATCAGCTTCACCTGCAGGGAGCAACAGAGAACACAGAGCAGAGGGGAGGGGCCAGGTTAGAGGCCAGACTGGCAGCAGGGGCACTGTGAAGGGTGTCTGTCACACCTGGGCTGGTAGTGGATTAGCGGGATGAAAAAGGTTCAGAATATAGATCGGAATATCACAGTAAAGCCACTGCTGCTGCTGCGCCTATGTGGGACCTGATAAATATTTTCCATGAACAGATGCT
Organism: Mugil cephalus; assembly: GCF_022458985.1. Classification (NCBI taxonomy): domain Eukaryota; kingdom Metazoa; phylum Chordata; class Actinopteri; order Mugiliformes; family Mugilidae; genus Mugil; species Mugil cephalus. The sequence goes on from NC_061784.1 coordinate 4,109,926, forward strand.
CGTCCAATACAATAAAGTCAGATGCATGAATTAGCACCAACGCATTGACAGTTTTTCCATCATGAACTCAATGCACCTGCAGCGTTTGCCCTCAGTGCACAAGACAGCTGATTTGATATGAACTGCTATTATTACACAGAGGAACAACAGGCTGGTCACTGATGGAGGGTGTCTGCGTAACAAATAAGCTGCAAGGGAGCCGCTCAGTGGCGTCAAAGTTCTCAGGGACAGAGGATGAGCGATGACCAGTCACTTTTTCAGCAACACTTTCATTCCATCACTCTGAGACAACATGAGTCATGTGTCTATCTATACTAAATTTAAAGGAATAACCGATAATGTGGCAGTTGCTTCTGCATCTGCTTCAGGTTGCAGCTTCAGTGTGTCCACTTTGTCCTGGTTCTTTTCAGAAAAATACAGAGAAGAAGAACAACAACAACAAAAAAGAAATGCCTGAATAGTGTTTTCAGCAACACTCAATGGCAGTGCCACAAGACGTACTGAAATATTTTACTTGTATAAAAGTAGCAATACCGTTTGTTTAAATTTAAAAAGGCAGTTACAAGCAGTCGTCTGGTATTCCAAACCTCAGTAAAGTAAATATGAAGTACTGGATCTATAAAACTGTTCATTACACGCAAAAACCTGTGATGTTTTTTGCATCATCACTGATGTATTTCATATCATGCTTGGTGGCTTAATTTAGTCTATACCAGTCATTTGTAGTTTCAGTCATTCCATGTATCGTATCATATCATAATCTGACATAAAGTAACTACAGCTCCTAGAATATGAGTAGAGATAGAATAGTCATCAATCTGCTTCAGTTGAGGAAAAAAATACCCTGAAATTAAAAAAATACAACTACTACTTAAGTAAAAGTATCTACTTATTACCAGCAAATTTGAGTATTAAAGAAAAGTATGAATTAAAACAGAATGGTGTCTGACTCTGTCCTATTTTTATATGTTACACGATTGGATTATTTTTACTGATGCATTGACACAAAACATAAATATTGCAGACGAGGTAGAACTTACTTGACAGATTTTAAATACCACCAGGTAACTGGATTTACAATTTACCTGTGGATTTCATTTTATATCATTAGTATAACACAACAGGTCATAGTCCGTCAGTTAAATGATTCTCTCTGAAATACAAAGAATAAAACATCACCTACTGAAACAGTCTTTTCAACATCACTAGGGGTGAGCATCACTAACATTTAAATAATAAAATAACTTTTCATATATGGTCAAGTAGTTTAATTATCTGTATAACAATTGTATTTTCTATTATTAATTGCAACATGATAGCTGTCTGCAGCCCTAACACGGAGTACAACGGCTACAGCTGCCAGATGAATGCAAATATGTAAATATTTCCCTCTGAAATATGGAGAAGTCAAAGCAAAAAAATTAAAACACTTCAAGCAAAGCAGATCAGTACATCGGCACAATAGTTGCGTGAATGTCCTTAGTTACTTTACACCACTGCTGAGGGTAGTGTTCTACTAATGCATGGAGACACCACCCCCCTCCCCACTCTAGTCCTCTTCTTTATGCTTGCATCTGCTAATTAATGACTCAAGCCTCGGTGCGACCTTTGCTGGACTGTCTCATGACGTCGGACACATCAGTTAGCACCACCAGAGCATGCTTCGAGTGAAAAGCTCCAGCCTTAGTGTGTCTAACTGAGAGCAGACGCTATGCACTGAAGCCCTCTGCAAAATATAATACAAAGCCCTGAGACATGAGTCCATCCCTTTCCAAACCAATGTCAAGTGCAGTGGTCCTGTGAGTAAGTATTACAATGAACGCCGTGGTATTGGCTTGCAGCGGCCCGCATTGTGCGGCTCAGCGTGGCTGTATAGTGTGTCCTTATCTCACGGACTATCTGTAAGAGTCCATTACAGCAGGCAGCACCTTCAAGATGAGCCGCGCGACACCAGCCGGCTCTCGACCCGCCGCGCACCTTTTCAAGTGCCTGGGCAACAATGAGGGAGCGCGCGCCTTTCTCTGCTCGTTCAGCGTTTTCCATGACACATCCAGGAGGCTGGTAGAAACGAGCTACTCTCCGGAAAGTGCGGCCTTGGGGTGTAAAAAAAGAAAACAGAAAAAAATAAAAAGCTGCTTCACGGCAGCTAACAAAAGCCTCCGAGCTGTAGGCTACAGATATAAAAGAGGAGAAGAGAAAGGCGACGGAGACGAGGCAAACGCTCAACGTGTTGACCCTGACTGAAGCTTTTCAGCTGGCGACCACTCTGTAATTATCAGCTGCGCTCTTCAAAGCATTCAGAAATAAATCGGAATGTTAACTAACAGAAAGTGTCGTTTTTTAACTCCTTAACAAGGTCTGATCCTGATCCTGATGGCAATGAGAATTTCAGTGTGGAAATGTTCAGGCCTTACAGGTCAATGCCTGCTAACAATCTTTACTAAAAAAAAAAAATAATAATAAAAAAAAAGAATTAAAAATAGACTTTTGAAATTGTCCCAAGAGGCCAACATGTCAGAGGAGCTCCTTCTTTGGGAGGAAGGGAACATGTTTAGCCTTCCTCACTTGGAAACACACATGCAGACGAGCATGTAGCTGGAGAGACACAAGCAGATCAATCCAGCTCATTAAAAATCAAAAGTCTGAATGCGCCACACTCTCATCAAGTGTCTGCATTTCTCCATCTGGAGGCCGACAGAAAGAGGCCTTTATTCATTGTGGCTAATGAGCTAGCCTCCTGCTTTACCTCCCTATACACTAGTGCAGTCCTGTGACGTCAGGTTACCTAGCAACCCCTCTTCAGAGTCGTCAGCAACATTTCTGTGGGATTTTCCCATACATGTGAAACGCAGGGCTCAGACACAATACATCTGAGTACACAAATGTCACCATGTGTCTCCTCCGGACAAAAACAGCAGCAGCTAAAAAAAACCCCAAACAATAATAAATCACCACCCACACGGAGCACTCACTTTACCTATTATCATCCTAAATAAATAAGCCAGATAGGATTACACTAGAACACGAGTCCCCAAATCCCTCACTGATATCACTAATGTACGAGCGCGCTCAGATGCATCGACAAGCCCAGAGATAATGACAGGCCTCCTTGCAGATTATTTTTGGTGCAGAGTGGAGAAAGCAGCGTTTGACGTGTTGGCCTGGAGGTGGGAGGAGGGGGAAGAGGGATGGCGTCAGAGCCCACCTGTCAGCGGAGCTAAACAACACCATGGCAACGGCCTAATGCTGGGGAGAAGATGAGTGACAGCCAGCATGTCAGCCACCAGAGAGCAGGGATGGAGGGGAGGGGGGCGGAGGATGAGTCCCCGGCAGCGGCCAGCCTGACACAGCAGACTCCAGGAGAGGATCCTACTGCTTCAACTGCTTTCCTCAAGGCTCTTGCTGACACAGCCACTTTTAGTGCACCTGCCAAGGATAGCAAGGCCTATCTGAGGACTGAGCAACAATCCCAGAAAATGATATTTGCACAGGAAGGTTTTTTTTTTTTTTTTTTGTTCCTGGACTAAAATAGAAACCCATTTCTTTCCCTAAGAAGAGATGCATGGAACAAAAAACTGTTCTTATGTCATATTATCTATATGTCCCCTCAGATCAGTCAGGGGTTTTCTGGGATATGGGACAACAATGTAAATGCACTTGCAAGTTAAAAATACAAAGTGATTCAACCTTGTTTTAATTTTGAAGGCTGGGGTTTGTAGAACTACTGAATTACAGTGTGTCGTTTAGGGCTCATCTAAATAACAAAAAATATTTATTCCACTTTAACAGGCCCACAAACTACATCCTCCAAAATTTAGAGCGGGAGCCTTATATTAGAGTGCACGGATTTCACAAGCGTACCTAATGTTTTGGTACAGATTGCAAAATCAAAAGCAGAAGCTAGCAATCCGGACATCTGCACGCTCCAATCTGTTAGAATACGCATCACTGTCATCACAACCTGCTACAAAGGGATCATTTTTAGGTCGCAGCAGCGCAGTCTTCTCCGTCAGCCAGACAGGCAACATGGAATGTGACACTAGAGGCGTGGCACCGAAAGCAGGAAGAAGGCGCACGTTTGATTTTAACATCCATTTCAAGGGCATGCTCTTCCACGCCATCAAGCGAGCGAACCCGCCTCGGAACGATGGATTGCGGCTAATGATTCGTTTTATCTGCACGCGCGCACACAACAAACAGGACGTCTCAAAAGATAAAAACGCACAATGGCAGACGCAGCTGTGCGGAGGCCAGGTCATGGTGGGTACACGGTTGTGACGGCGCAAGACAAAAGCCTACAGCCCCTCCTACGTTATTGTTACTACGAGTGTGACTTAATGTGCTAATGTACTGCTAGGTGCGGGTCTGTGCAAGCCTCTGTCCAACCTGCACAGGCCATGTGCACTGTGACATGTCCAGGAGGCTAAAAATAGATTTACAAGCACCAATTTCGAAAATGATTGCTTTTAATATTAGGCTGTGATGCATTATGAGCAGATACAACAAGATATTTTCCCATAAGAACAAACTTCACAACAAATAAAGAAACTAAAGTGCGTACATGTTTCAACTTTAAGCATTTAAACTCAAACACACCATTCCGACTTCCTTATGATTTGGAGCTAACGCAACCAAATCTGCCCCTTCCCCTTTCCCACAAAAAAAATTACAGCAGGCCACAAAATTACAGGATGTAACGCAACTCATCCTGAGTCCGTTCAAGAATAGATACAGGCCTGCCTACGCTGCTCGAGCATTCTGATTTCCAAACCACGCAGCTCATTCTTATTGTCTAAACCTCCCATGCTGCAAGAAAAAAAAAAAGAAAAAAAAAAAAGGAAACAGAGTCAGGGTCAGTGCTGATACAGTCACCAGGGCTGTGTTTCCTCTTCACCCTCGTGTGAGCGGCATTCTTAACTGTCTACTTCTAGGCCTCCAACACACACACACAGACACACACACTAACGGCGCAAGCACACAGACACAGTAGTCATGTCATAAGAAGCAGCCCAGCGGATTGGCTTTGATTCTCCCCTCCCTTTTCCTCCCTGCACTCCCTCCTCGCAGAGGCTCTTTGCGCGTCATTTGATTTTCTTATTTAACAACCAACCCTGAAAATGCGTAGGAAGAAAGATGTCTAAATATAGATGCAGCCACAACAGCTCGCACCACGAGCGCGCAGCAAACCCTCATCCAACACCATGAGGAGACAAAACACAGCGACGCTTTGCTGTTTGCTGATCATTACGGGGAGCTGTGATTGCAGAGATAAGACGGCGGCTCGCTTTCGTGTCGAGATTTACAGGCAGAAACCTAAATCTCATAGCGTGTCACACGTTATTTATAAAGTCACGTAAAAAAAAACAAGCAAACAAACAAAAAAAAAAAAACACATGACTTTCTGCTATATGTTAAGTTGTGATATTCCCAAAAAGTGGACAGTAAAGAGCTACAGTAAAAGTTACACAGAGGCAGCGTCAGAGGCAGACAGGGACTGGGCTGAGTGGGATTAACATGTGAAAAGTGAAGTACCAGTTAGCACTCCATTTGAGAGGCCAGTATCATTATCCTCTCACTGGCAAGGCAGGAAAAACACACACACACATACACGCAGTTCAAGTGGAATAATAAAGCTCTCTCAATGAGAGAATAAAGCGAGTTCAAGCCGCTCTTGATTGCGCTACGGCGAAAATAAGGGAACAATAACCCGTTGCGCCACAAGCGTGACAACAACTTTGACCTCACACAGATTGCGCGAGATTCAACATATGAATCGGAGTTGCTCAGAGGTTCGGAAGTAGAGACACATCCTGCATGCGCGGCTGTTGCACAATGGCATGCATATGACCACCTCTTACACGTACACTTCTCTCATCTGAGTGGGCCTCCTTAATTTTCTGCCTTTTACTACATCAACCACAACTTTAAAACCATTAACCTTGTGAAGTCAACATCACTGATGATCTCGTCACGAAGCAACGTTCTTCCATGAGGCCTGTTTCTCTGATACGCCCCGACACCCGAACACTGATCCAGACCAAGCACTCTCCCATGGCAATGGCAGAGGGGAGTTCCTAGCATCCTGGTGCCATGTGGTCCCCAGGCAACCAACGCACATGCACCTGGTAAGCCATGTGATGCCAAAGCAAACATGACTCAACAGACCGGTCCTCCCCCTCTCACTGCTCTGTGGTCCAAGTTCTGATACTCACATGCCTAATGTAGGTGCCTTCAGCAGTGAACAGCGGTCAGCATGGGCACCCTAACTGGTCTGCGGCTATTTAGCCTGACACAAAACAAACCGTGATCGACTGTGTGTTCCGACACCTATCTATCAGACCCAGCATTACCTTTCTCATCAGTTTGGGCTCCAGTAACTCTTCTGTTGGATCTGACCACACTGGGCAGCCTTCACTCCCTGCATGCATCAGTGAGCCTTGACCGCCCATTACCCTGTAGCCGGTTCACTGCTTTTTCTTCCTTGGACCACTTTTGATAGGCACAGACACACTGCACAAGAACTGCACTCTCAGAGACGCTGCCATGCAATCGTCTAGATCTAAGGCCCTCAAATCCTTCTACTTCCCCAAAATTCTCTTGCTTCTTACACATGAACTTTGAGGACAAAATGTTCAGTTTAATATATCCCAACCACCAAGTGTCAAGTGTCACGATAGCCAGATAGTAAGTGCTATTCACATGACCGGTGACTTAATGCTACGGCTGATCAGAGTGCATGAGGCGGCTAGTGGGAGAAATCTCAAGGAGAGCTAAAGCAAGAAGTGAAAGTACACTTGTGGCAAAAATGTGGTTACAAAACAGGGTGCCAGTAAAGACACAGGAAGTAAGGCCACTGATCAACAGAGCACCCTGTGAGCTCCACTAGGATTGTTGAAAGACACGTTGGCTATGTATGATGGTGGTGTTGCGCAGGGCCTCGTCAGTTATCGCCGGCTGATCTAAAAACCTCATTACCAATTTAAACTGGTCCTTTACTGGAAAATGTTTACCATTGTCTACGGAGAAAACCCCTCTTTACACAAGGTGCTGAAATGAGGAAAGTTAAAGAACAGGAAATACAGGACTTGCTGAGTCTTTGTAAAATAGAGAAAGTTGGAGAATGAAGAAACTGGTGCAAGTCAATAGACGGCAGCTGTGTCGTTATTAAATGTCAGAACCTTCGCACAGATCTTTTCTTGTTTTCACACCTATCTTGTCCATGGTTTTCTTTACATCTTACTCTCAGTCTAAATGCCTTTTGCTTCTCCTGTTCTTCACAATCTGGTCCAGGGACTGCGGCTATGACTAATATGTGAACAAGTAAAAGTGAGCAATGGCAAAACATATGCACTTGTACTAGACGCAGCCGCGTGGAGATACCACAACAGAGATATAATCAGCACGTTACAAAAGAAGCCAAATGACACTGATAACCTGAAATGAGACCGGCTGCACACTATCTGCAGTTTCCACTTGAGTGGTGACCGAAGACTTTTCTAATCATACGTCATTAAGTCACACTTTATGTTGACTCAAGGCTTGAGTACATACATACTGTATGTTCTATAACATGAACCATGGGGCAAGTTAAACAGCTCGGACCAGAAATTGTTTGACATGTAATTAGTTGCGCTTTAAACCAGAACATTTCAACAGTACCTGATTCCAGTTCAACTTAAAAGTCAGTCAGCAGTTTGAGGCCCTGCTCCTCCTCCTGCAGGGGCCAGGAGGTTTCAAAACAGAGATTCCTATTGGTTCTGATCCACGGAAGGCAAGAGGGAAGGACACGGATTCTTGATAAGCCCCAAACAAACTGCATGTGCAGTTGGCATGTTACGATTTTCAGATATATATCCGCTAACAGTGGCCTCGCAGGCACAGGAAAGAGGCCTCAGAGGAGATTTCACAGCCTTCAAGAAAATGTGAGAGCGGCACGGCCTGTCCATTGTCACGTAGAACAATGGCGGTGCGAGATGTATCTTACAAAACAGCACACCTCAGGAAGTACTCTGCCAGATCACATCCTGTCGCAGAGACGAGGCACACATGACAACGGACGAAGAAAAGTTGTAGCACACACAGTAGGTCAGGCTGTGACTTCACACTTCTTTGGAGAAACTGTTTAGCAGGATAGGTTTTAACCAGTGTTTTTGGTCAACATTAAAGCTGAGCTTCATTCGCTCTCGCCGGGCCACAGTTTAATATGTCTGAACCGCAGACATGCAAGCTGCTCGTCTGGGCTCAGTTAATAATTTGAATTTTACATTTAATACCAGGCACCTTCACTTGAGCCGCTGAAAAATTGTTCTCACACAGCAGCGTGCCAACTTGCAAAAGCTGTCAGCCAGCCAGTTGCCAAATTATTTTGGAGACTCCTATTCTCCAGCCAAATAGAAGTCTGTGTGAAGTCTGCTTTGTCATCCCTTTCTTGTTTTTATATCTTTTTTTTTTTTTTTTCCTGCGGATACCACCATGGCAAGTACAAAAACATCCCCCAAAGCATGTGATATTGTGTTGCGGCCTGTCGTGCTAAGTCGAGCTGACAGTAACAAGGTTATCGATACAGTGTGAGTTTGCGATTAAATACCAGCTACTGTCTTCATCGGCCACAATTCCTGGGACTTCTGAAGATCGCTTGAAAACCAGTTCATTGTGCGTCTGTGTGGCTTGAAACTAAATGCGCCGCTCTTTCTGGAACATTGCTTTTTAGGGGCAACGGCACAATTGTTCATTGGGTGTTCAGTTATACAGAAATAAAACAGACATGGATAATTGATAGCCTCTAGCCAATCAGGACTGAATATTCCTTTTAGCCAAGGTATAAGGCTTGAATAAACCATGAACCAGAAAGCCCATTTACCAACTATCATGTCTCTAGAATGTCAGGGCGTCTGGAGACTTCACCAAGATACATTCATTGCCATTCGTAAGTCATTCCACTTGTAATATCTCACTACTTTTGTAACATCTCTGCCTCTCATCAAAATGGTGTGTGCCTGCCATTTATATTCCACGCGACCCCCATCTTTCTCATCACCCTCCCCGAGGAGGAGCGGGGCCTGTTGTCCCCTCATGGCATTGTTACCAAACGCATGAAGCAGTACTTTCCATGACATGATTCCTTCAGTCATCTCACAGCTTTAAACAATATGTGACTGTAAACATGCACGAATGGAAACAGGCAGGCCGGAGATAAAGCTTAACATCAACATGCAGCATATTTGGGCCTATTTAAGGAATTAAAAACCTGGATTTGTACTAAATAAAAGCCCACTTCACAGCAAAGGCTGGTAAATGCAAAAGCTGCATTTTTTTTTTTTTTTTTTGCGATCAGGATCCTTTAATGTGCAAAGTGTGTGCACCCTTTCGCTGATCCCTGCATGCTACACCAGGCATGACTTCTCCTCCATCACACCGCCTGCTATGGTGGGATACGCTGCACTACAAAGCGGCGGCTCTTGCGCGAGGAAGCAATGTAAAGTCATCCCAGCACGACAGCCCTGCATCTGCATCCAGATGCGGGAGAGCGGCGCGTACGTCAACCTTGCCCGCTCACGCACATGGGACTCGTGGTACGTTGGGTTTTTGTTTTATAACACAGGCCCGACTCGACATGCACAGCATTCAACATACACACACACACACACCACAAATCCAGCGCAGAGCTGAGCACAGCATGCAGCCCCGAAAACATAATAATAATAGCTGGATCAGATTATTGAATGTGTGCCATTAGGCCAGGCTGAATTCAGCTGCACAGCACGGCGCTGTGAACTATCCGAGGTTGCTCCTGCACAAATAATAGAGAAAGAGGTCACACACACACACACGAATAGATGGATCAGGCGTGCAAGACCGCTCATGTCTCCGTCCGCCGTTTGGGAATATTCTAGATATAAAAAGACAAATGATCATTTTCTCTGTCATATTCGCCCAAGCGCACAGAGACGGAATTATAGCGGGAGGCGACAACAAAAATAAATAAACAAATAAATAAATAAATGTGCTCATCTCGCTGGCACTGATAGGGCGCCTCGCTCGCAGCCAGCATTCAGCCCGTGCAGCGCCGGGGCTTCATGACTCCGCAATTTGACTACAGACTACTCTGTGAGGCAGAACGAGGCTTAGACACACATCACAGACGATCGGTACCTCTAAAGTGCGTATTTCTTGCTGCGTGAGGTCGTTGGACGCGGCGCATTTGGTCCGTAGCCCCTGTAAACTGGAGATGGAGATATCAATCATATTCTGGATGAGTTCGCATTGATGTAGTGCGGCCATCGCTGCGCCACCGCCGCCGCTGCTGCCGCCGCCGCCGCCGCTGCTACTACTATCCCTCTCCGGCTGCTCATCGCTCTCGACCATCTTCCCACCTTTAGCAGACACACTATCCATTCCTCAGCATTGGGCACGGCTGGAAGGGTCTGGAGTCAAACTGTTAAGCTAAAATAAAACATATGCAGCGGTCCAGCGACGCAGCGACCTATTGTGGAAGTTAGCTGACAGCGACTGTCCCCAGCTTCCAATCTGGAAAAGTCAGGGTGCAGACTAAATATTTTCTTCTGTCTATCTAGGCGAGGTGCTCCCGGGCCGTAAAGCGGTCCGAAGTCCAGTAATGATCGGCTTGTATTTTCAGCCAGTGGAGGCTACCGACCGACGAGTGGATACTCGGGCTTCTTCCACCGACAGCTCTGGCAGAGGCTTTCACCGTCTGTCAGCTGTTGGGAACATCATGGGGCGCGGTGCAGTGTGGGAAATGAAGTCATGTGCAAAAACTGCACTCCCTTCCACCCCCCACCACATGATCATAGGCGCAGTCACTCTTCCATTTTTTTTGGGATATTATACAATTAAATGTATCATGGAAACATTCAACCAACAAGAAAGGGCCAGAAACACTCTTATGAAACAGATAGTGCCTGCATCCCATTTACAGTAGGCGTTTGTGTGTTTGACATGTCACAGCAGGAAAGAGACAGGTGTAAAAAGAATGATGGTTTTAGTGTAATAGTGATGCGCACGCTGAATGACCACTATCATGGCTCATGGCTTTGTGCACCAGGTCTGTGCTCCTTCCTACTCATTCTAAACAAATGTGTTGGACAAAAAGGTTGTGACATGACAAGTAGATTTGCTTTGAAATAATAAAATAAAATAAAAATAATCTTGAATAAGATGTGCATTACAGACGTGCTGGGAGGAATTCTGGGCCACGGTTAGCTCCCCATTTCTTTCCTGCACCGATACTGCACAATTGTACACGAGCACAGAGGAGGAAGGGCAAGCGGTTCCAGAGTAGCTTTGGGCTCCAAGAATAATCACCACCTTTCACCTCCCTTGCAGCAGCACCGTGCACTGTCATTACACTGTGCTGAGCCAAACTGATGCACGAGGCCTGCAGCTATGCGGATTTGAGCAAAGTGATTAACAGACTGCAGGTAGTTCAAACGCAGTCAGCTGCTCCACGTACACATGTAATGTGCGATTGATATTAAACATCATATGTGATATGATATTTATCTGCAAAATTCTCAATCTGGGGCCCCTTTCCATCCCACCAATTCAAGTTCCTTCAGTTGTCATTTACAAAGATTACGACATCTGATCTTACATTCATTTCTTTCTATTATAAATTAGATTGGATAAAATATTGGTGACACAGATATCTTTCCACTCATAAGCCACAATCATCCAGCTAAAAGTGAAAGAATAACATTGTAATTTGTCACTGCAACTTTGAGAGCAATATAGATGGACTGTCCTCATGTCAGTGTAATACATTTAATATGCATAAGGGTGGGATGGATGTGCAGGTTTCTCATCACCACTAAGCAACAGTACACATGGCTTATTGGTGCAATGAGGGTGCGATGTTCCTTCCTTTAATATACCCCGATTATACAATGGAACGTGAGTCATTTCTCATGGAGCCCTGTGTTCCTCCACTCCATCTGTCTATCCGTCTCTTCTCCTCTTCTGATCGCAGAGGAAACTGCACTGGACGGAAAATGCATGAGTTCAGACGGCGGCCTCAAATATGAATCTGCTGATGCAGAAGTGAAAACCCAGGCAGAACAATTAGAAACCTCGCTCAGAGTGCTACGGTGCACCGCTGAGGTCAGCCTCGGAACTCCTGAAACCAGCATCTGAGTTCCTCTCAGGCAACACATTAAAACCTGGCGTCGATTTTAGAGTCGAATAAAACTGGGCCGTTGACAACAGTGCGACAGCGCAATGAAACGGACGCAAGTTTCAATCACAAACTACCCACCACTTTGTGAATTCAGTCCTTCTGTATTAACAGCACAGATTTGATGGTGACATGCCAACAGAACACCATGCCAATATCAGATCCTGTTTGTCTTCAAGATCTAGTTACTAAGCAGTAACAGAGGGATCAGGGTAAAGGAAGGAAGGCTTTAAAGAGATAGGTGACAGTGAGCAAGCATATACAGTACACAACGGTACTACAAAGATTAGAAAACTATTTTATATTTTTATGTTGATAACAAATATCATGATAACAAAAGAGTCATGTGCAATTGAAGTATCATTAATGCATGTGTTGTTTTAACTGTTTGTCTGGCTCATTAACTATTACATAACAGCACCATAGTGCATCTACTTAGCCATTCAGTTGGCTGACCACAAAAAGGTGAACACACAACAGAAGCCTCTATGTCAAAACTTGGCAAACCAGGCTTTTTACCCCATGTGCAGCATGTCTCATGAAATGTCTGAAAAAAAAAAATGTCAGAGGCTCACCATTTGTTGCTCCTCCCTCCCTTTTTGTGTCTTTGTGCTGCAGTTCTTTTCAAGGGTTCATGCTCCTCTTAAATTATACTTATTTGTCTTTGCCCAGCCGTAAACAGTGTATATCATGGGAGCAATCAAAAAAAAAAAAAACATTTGTAACACATAAAAAAAAAGGGACCATAAACAATGATTGCAGAGTTGACAGCTTGTTGGCACGACTCACAGAGCAGAGGACAGCATGATCCTTTCCCAGCCCGACGGCCTCTTAAGCCGTTTAAACTGTTGTACTATTGGACAGCCAAGACACCACACATAGCACGGAGCTTGTGTGCGCGCCCTCAGATTAAATTAGACTGTGGACAATCTGATTCCATCTTCTTTGCAGGCTGGGATTTCCACGAGGCATGCCTTCAGGTCTGGGGAGGCAGAGCCCCCGACGTTTAAGACCCAAGCCCTTTGACCCTGCGCAAGCCTGCCAATGTGACGTGCTGCTGCCGGGACACCGGCAGACCTGGCATGGGCCGAAACATTTGGATACATATTTCTGATTCAGGTCTTGACTTTGCATATTTCAGATGACAGTTAGAATGCATGTGCGCCTTGTTCGCCATGTAAATGCGCAGAAACATATCTGGGCTGCATTACATCGTGTGCCATGGAAATCTATACACAGGATGGTTCTAATGGTTAATCTATGTACTTTCATTTGCACATATGAGGAAAGGCAGCACTCTCTATAGACAGTGTTGTTGAGTGTCAAATATGAGTTTCAAAAGACACTAAATAAATTTATAGAATATTCCAGTTAAGATCATGTAGTTTTTGTTTGTGTTCCATTCACAGACAAGTAGTGAATGGGACATTTTCTTACAAAGTTATTTAAGATCATTATCAAATATTATAATAAAAGGTCTACATGCTATTAAAGTAGCCTAATAAAGCTGGTTGTCGTGAAAAAATACTCTTAAATGCACATAAATTTGAAGAACTGTGCTCTTATTTTTAGAATTAAAAATGTACGACTAATATTTTCTAATAATCATAAACAATCTGTTTCTGGACGATTCTCGAGGCGAAGTTTTCCACATGTCAACCTTACTAACCATCTAATTGTCACACCTAACGGTTCTGTGACAATCCAGGAACCGTCCTGCACGTCACAGTGTCAGCAAGAGTCACTGTTAAGCAATGTTAGCCAAGTGTTAGCACTCATGACACCATTGATCAGTCTAGAGCGATTTCAAGTGGAACAGTTTGTCCTCTTTTCCCCTTTGTTCACTAGAATCCCGTACCAGTCGTCCACGGGAGAGACCAGGTTAAATGTATCGGCTCTTGTCGTGACTGGTCCAGAACCTGAAGCATTTAAATGCCACCGGGTGTCTTGGTGTGCTGTTATTTATTCATAACGTTCCCAAGAGCACAATGGTGTCAAGGTATACTGGCCTCAGACTGTGAAATATGCACAGACAACTCCCTCTGCTGGACAACTGCAAAACATGTTTGCGTCTCACTCACTCAGCTTCCAGGACAGTTCTGAGTTTGCTGACCGAGTAAGGGGAATAATATTCAAGTTTAAACAATCGGATTTTGTTGTTTAGAGTAAACTAAAGAACAAAGTGATACCTCATTGTTTCAGACCAACCATCAGTTGATATTGAATGCAGAACACGCGTTAAGCTGGTGGCTTCTGTGGTCACGGCCCACTAATCGCCCACTTGCAGCACCTGCTCCGACCAGCCTCTCAGCTCGGTAAACATGCTGGCAGCTCAAGAGCTTCAGCGGCCTGCCCCTAACTGTGGTCAAGCTGCATGAGCTGACTGACTCTGAATGTGCTGTGATTGTTTGGGCCAGATGTAGCGGCCCCGCCATCTCAGAGACAGCTGCCCTCGGGGACTTTCATGCACTGTGGCGTTCAGCGCAGTCCGATTACCAGGCGGAGGCAGTTCAGAGGGTTAGAACAAATCATCAGTGGGGGAGATCACAGAAGAACAAATGGACATATTCAAGCTAACAGCCAGAATGACCACAGTGCAACAGCTGGTCTGGTTCTGTTTTTGATCTAAATTATTATTCCAGTCTGGCCTTGCACAGAGGCATTTCTATCATTTTTTTTCCCCTCTCAGAACTGCAGTGGATCTGTATTTGTTGTCCTCTCTATGTGTGTCTTTAAACTGACAGAGGATTACTTTACTTCCATTAAGAGGAGTAGGTACAGGGTTCTCATTTCATATGCTCCATTGGGGACTTGGTAATAAAATATGAAAAGCTTTCAAAATGTAACTTAAATAAAAGCAGACAATGTACAGTGTGTGTAATAATGGGCAACTTTTAAACACAATGTACCTGCTTCTGTAGTATCGCTATGGCTTTAGATGAAAATGGCTTTCTGATGGCTTTCTAAGCGGTTGAATTTCCAGTCAAAGCTAGCCCAATGTTATGTCAATCTAATTTTGGCCACGAGATTGCCATGTTTGTCACACTATGTCATCAAACAAATTTAAATATAGCACAAAGTTAACACAAGTAAACACAAAATGCAGTTTTTAAATGAAGGTTAAGGGAAAACTAAATTCAAACCTACGTGGCCCTGTGTGGAAAAAGTGATTGCTCCCTAAACCTAATAACTGGTTGGGCCACCCTTAGCAGCAACAACTACAAGCAAGGGTTTGCAATAATTTGCAATGAGTCTTTTCCAGCACTGTGGTGGAATTTTGGCCCACTCATCTTTGCAGAATTGTTGCAATTCAGTGTTTGCTTCAAGTTTGCTTCAACTCACGAACAGATGGCCGGACATTCTCCTTCAGGATTTTTTGGTAGGCAGCAGAATTCATGGTTTCCGTTTATCATAGCAAGTCTTCCAGGTCCTGAAGCAGCAAAACAGCCCCAGACGATCACGCTACCAACACCAGATTTTACTGTTGCTATAATGTTCTCTTTCTAAAATGCTTAAGATGTTTTCTGGCCAAACTAAGACGAGCCTTTATGTTCATTTTTTCTCAGCAGTGGTTTTGGTCTTGGAATTCTGTCATCCAGGCCTTTTTAGCCCAGTCTCTTTCTTATGGTGGAGTCATGAACACTGACTTAAGTGAGGTAAGTGAGGCCTGCAGTTCTGGATGTTGTCATGGGGTCTTTTGTGACCTATTGAATGATTCATCTCTGGGTTCTTGGGGTAATTATGGCCGGCCAGTCCTGGGAAGGTTCAACACTGTTCCATGTTTTCTCCCAAAGTTTTAGAAATGGTTTTATAGCATTTTTCAGACTGATAGATCTCAATTACTTTCTTTCTCATTTGTTCCTGAATTCCTCAGGATGATGTCTAGCTTTTGAAGATCTTTTTGTCTACTTCACTTTGTCATGCAGGTCCTATTCAAGTGTTTTTTTTGACTGAGAACAGGTGTGGCAGTAATGAGGCCTGGGTGTGGCTAGAGCAATTGGCAAACACATTTTCACACGGGGCCAAGTACATTTTGTTGAAATTCCTTAAAAATAAAACCTTCATTTTAAATCTGCATTTTGTGTTTACTGGTGTTATCTTTGTCTTATATTTAAATTTGTTTGATGATATGAAAAATTAAATGGAAAAAAAAAAAAATCATCAGGAAGGGCGGCAATACTTTTTGACATCACTAGGTGGATGTCAGCTGGATCAAACTCATTTAAGAACATGCTAATGCATTAAAAAACACGTTGACATGATTAAATATTACGCTAACAAATGCTATGCAATAAATCATGATGACAAAAAATGTGGTAAACTTTGCTATTGGTTTGGATTCCTTAAATTGAAATTTTTTTTAATTTGTTATAAAATATATGGATTGCATTTGTATTTATGCAGTTCAGAAACTGTTTTGCTACTTTATCAATATTTCATTTTAGCAAAAGTTTGGAATTAAATCCCGTTATACATACAATATTCACAAATCAGCAATTTGCATTACTCCTGTGAGGATGTCTCTCGTGTGACTGAACTTTTTCTAGGTTTTAGTTATACCCTGAACCCGTCACGTCTACTATAGTGTAGTAATGTTGCAGTTTTGCAGCTTCGTAATATGTAGAATTAACTTCACAGTGACCTGAAGACAACATTACGAAGAACGTTTTAAATGGGTTCATGCTAAGATAAGACTTTCCTATTGTTGTTGCTGCATGGAAAGCAATTTGTTTTAAGGTAGCTGGTCCATTTCATGGAAATATAAAGTAATATAAAATGATAAAGCAATAACACACAACGAAACGCTGACCACGAGTTCCTCTTTTTGTCCAGTACTCGGTTGCTTTTACGACACTGTGAGTGCAGCCTTGTGGTTAATATGAAACTCAAACAAGCCTGTGGGAGATAGTGATACGCCCTCAACACTAAGCAAGAATTAATACGTAAACACATTGGATAGTTTTCTTTTATTTAGACAACCCAAATAAAAGGCACATAACATTGCGCATGTTTATGTAATAATCTGACAAACGTACATTTAAAAAAAATGTAGGAATGTTTGACCTTTCTGCTAATCAGAAAGCCTAGCTTCTCATATATACAAAATTATCAATGTTAATGTTCTAATACAAAAGATTTATAAAAAAAGGTTATCTTATCTTTCACATCTATTGTAACTACCATATCCTTGGAACTAAAATAATTTTGTACAAAGATATACATTCAACTGCTTTCACAAGGGTCCTGGAATATCCAATTAATTGTTTTCCTTAAAAATAAAGAGATGTTCAATTCCACATGAAATATTCAGTTTATCACATTATTACAGTTTCAAATTTGGCAAACAGGCTATAATAGTGTATCTACGTAAATGCATAAGAACAAAAAAAAAGAAGCTATGCTAATAGTTTGTTTAAAACAAAACTTGGAAAAAATGACAAACATGCATATTGCATTTTTTCAGTAACTGAGCCAACTCAAAGAGCTGCAACACTGCTGAGATAACATGGCATTCATTTAAAAAATAGTTCATGTTCAACAGCTACAGTGTTCGGGGTCATGCAACGTCCAATTTGTCCCTCTGCTTTTTATTTTTTATTTTTTTAAAGGACACAAACTTGCATTTTTATCCAACTCACACAGTTCCTCTCAGTCACATACCTATGACAACTGAGACTGAACTGGATTTGAAAGAAAATGTAAAAAGGGTACAGCATGTATTCCATTACACAGTATATATCTCATTTTAAATGGACGGCTATTTATTTCATTAAGTCTTGGACTTCTTGTTCCTGTTTGAAGTCCCGTCTTTTAACACCACAACGCCAAATGTCTTCAGGAATCCAAAAGGGAACAAGTCAAAAATCAACACATCAGTTTAAGAACCACAATCATGAGTAATGGGCTTTTCTGTGTGATTCCTGAGTGAAGGGTATCGTCTTGGGGCTATAAAATAAAAAGAATGAGAAATAAAATTGTTGACAGAAGAGTCAGCCAAAGCTACTTGGTCACCATTATGATGACGGCAACAGCCTGAACAAGCTTCACTACAAGGCCACTGCCTTCCTGTGTCCAGCCACTAGATGGCCCTCAAGTGTAGGCTGGCTAACCGAAACACTTAAGACTCCAATTTGATCTTTGATAATACTGCTGCTCACCTTTGTGTAGGATATGCTTTCAGTGCAAGACTCATTCCATTCTGACTTCATGGAAAAATCAACACTAACGATAATAAAAACAAACGCAAACCTTTGTGTTTCCATACAAACAGAAAACAAAGTACTAATATTTCATAATCAAGAGGACAGTGTCGAGATATCCGCTTGAGTCACGAAACCAAAATTGAAAAATGCTGACGTGAAAATACATTACTATGTCAACTGTACAAGTTAGTCACTGTACCTCAAGAGCATACCTACTATCTGAGAAGAAAGGAAAAAAAGCACTAAAGCATTGTGAAAAAATATTCTTCCATGCAAGTGGAAGCTGCTGTCCCTTTTACTAGACTCATTTCCTATGACATTAAATAGTGATTAGCAGGCTATAGTTTAAAAAAAAAACAAAAAAAACAAACAAAAAAAAAAAAACAAAACAAAACAAAAAAAACAACATACAAAGTAACACCCAGAGGCTTTGGGAGAGAACTTGCAAAACATCGAAAACAGCAATTTGGGGTTATTGCTTCAGTTCATTTCACATCTCCCTTTTACAAAAGCACAGGTGTGTTTTTCCTACTGGAGTCCTTAAGGGTGCTTGAGGAATCCTCCCCTCTGGTTCGTCATGATACAAATCACAGTTTCATCATTCTAACTGACTACACTAAGTCTTACGGCTGTCCTGATTTCATGATAAATCCTACTCAAATCCTACTCAAGTGTCCTGTGTCGCATACCAGTCACTTAACCCTAGTCGGGACACAACTTATGGAGCTCCTACCGGCCGCACAGCTCTCGTAAATGCTCACTTCAAGGCTTGGTGAGGTGAACATCGTCTAAGGGGAGGAAGAGCTGGGCTTGAGGTGCAAATATGAAGACAGGAGTCTCTTGTTTCACTTCACTTCACTTCCCCTTCCTCTCTGGCCAGTTCAACCCAGTCTCTCCTTCTTCTTACCAGGGAGGGGAAGAAGGCAAGACTTGGGACAGAAAAGGCATGCTATCCACTGGCCTCATGGCGATGTTGAGCGGGCCGGCTATATTCATTGGCATCTGGGTGGTGATCGCGACCGGGTGGGCGATATTCATGGGCGCGGTGGCGGGGATGTTCACAGAGGCGATGTTGACGGGCCCGGTGATGGTCACTGGGTGCTGGAGGCTGATTGGAGATGTGATGTTGACCGTGTTGGTGCTAATGTTCATTTGCGCGGCTATGGTGACGGGGTGGTTGTTGTTTAAGTTGACCCGGTTCATCGCCGAGGTGATGGGCGCAGAGATGGTCACAGGTGTAACAGAGGCAGAATTGCAGACATCATTGCCATCTGGAAAAATGAGATGAAGTATTTAACTGGGAATCACACTGATACTAAATATCAATCAGAGATTTGTAATATTGGTTCATTTTCCTTAAAACGCACGTCCACTATCAGGACGAGGCCGCCGTTTTGAGTAACTTTCATGTAGAAACTTTTAAAGGTTGCCAACGCGTTTACACGCCTAGTCTCACGAGACTGGGCAGCGAGATTAGTTAGCGTGTGAGGGAGGCTCAAAACATGACAACTCTGAGAGCAGCGTCAGGCTTGAATGCTGATATGTGGCAAAAGTTCAGGTTTTAAAAACAGAATAGCCATCTGCCAACTGGAGGTTAAAATACTGTGGAAACACTACAAATCTCTGATGCTAGTTTTGGGGAAAACCTCTTTCGTAACCAAGCAAAACTGTTATGAAACTGAAACCTGTGTAAACAAATCAAATCGGACCTTGTGAACTGAAATCGATACCCAGCCCTAGAGACGCCGGCTAAAATGGTGACGCCCTCAGTATTACTTCTACGGCACGTTAATGTAGAATATGAACTGCACTAATGCAGTACAGCTACTCGCCCAACAACCAGGATTAAAGATGGTTGATGTGACTGAAGATTTCTTGCATAGAGATGTCAAATGAGACAAAATTATACATATACTGTGAGTCAAGAAGATGGAATTTTGTAAATTAAAAATATGATTATGGCACCACCCACACAGAATTAATAGTAATAGACTGAAATGCTATATAGAAATGATCTCCTTTATGTCTGTGTTGCACGTTCCAATCTTTCGGCTCCCACTTCACTTTTGACCGCTTTAATTACTGGTTTGTAATGTACACAATGAAGCTATTGATCAGCTCCACCTTCACTGCTGTGGTGAACGCACTGATTCATCAATAAATAATATCCGGTACATTAGTACACGCTGCCGTGCAGGTCGTCATCATCCTGTGCGATTCTCTTCTCGTGATGATTTTGAGATGTCTCAACTTGACTTTACTCTCAAACAGGTGTCTGCTAATTGTAGACACGGCCGACATAATTCTCAAGCAACATAGGCAGAAAAAACTTAAACAACCACAGAGATGTCAATTTGCATAAAATAAGTATTATCACAGGATGTCCGTGCTTAGAGAAATACGGAAATGCGGTAATTTGCACTTAACAAGTTACAGACATGAGTGATTCATGCAGGTAATGCTAATCACATGGGAATAAGTCTTGTGACATAGTTTGGGGATTTTCCATGTGAACTGAGGAGTTTGATTTTTCAGAGTATGTCCGTAAAGGATTTTTTCACAGCACATGCTGAAGCTATGACGTTCTGTATTCCCAACAAGTGCAACAAACCTTTGTTACAGGAGTTAAAGTTGGTCTGTCCGTGAGTCTTCAAATGACTGGTGATGTAGGCTGCGCTGAGCATCTTCCCACAGATGCTGCAGGTGACCTTGCCCTCGTGTCGGATCATGTGGGAACGGAGTCTGTCTTTGGTGGCGAAAGCAGAGGTACAGGCCTGCAGCCGGACGGCAAGACAAGGGTGCACAAAGGTCAGCCGAGTCCAGCAACAACAACAACAACGAAGACATTAACAGCATCACAGATCTGAAAACTGACAGGAAGGCCTCTTACCGTTACTTGACATTTAAACGGTCTTTCGGAGGAATGCACATGCTTCACATGGCAGCTCAAGTGGTCTGGCCTGGATAAAGACAGCAACAAAACACAACGGCACATTTAATCTGGGCATGGAGGTGCACTGGGTTACATTAGTTGTACATGAGTCGTGTAACATGCCGTTTAAGTCCAACACTCACTGAAGCACAAAACATCCAGTTGACAGTGTTATGTTGACTGGATGCGATAAGAGTAAAGACATTTTCCAGTTATGTGACCAGTACATTTTTTTGGACAATTACATTAACTTTGCTTGTGATCTGACCAGAATACAAAACATATATTGTGTTCAAAAACAAGTTTGAAAAATTCACTGATCGGAAATCGGAAGTGCACACTCAAATGTTTATTGTAAAACCTTGAAACGCATCACAAGTGTAGAAGTGTAAGGATGTGCTCTGTTTGCTTTGATAATGAGGGGATGGGCACAAAAATCCCTAAAATTTCAGTCCCTGGCAGTTAATTCTCCATGATCAATCGTGCGTGAACTACTTTGACCTAGTTTCACACACGCACCACAATGAAGTTGTTTTTTTTTTCCTACCAATTTTCCACTTGACACTTGAGCTAACTGACAGTTTGCTTATTATTGCAGTCTGTTTATTTCCCACTTAAATATGAAGACAGCTAAAAGCTAACGCGAATTTCCAGGATTCCCTCCTAATCTCTCGCTGAGGATTAAGACGGGACTATGTAAGGTAGGATGTCAATTTAACTTAAAACAACATTAATCCACAGGGACAATGAGAGGAAAAAGTGCAGCCGTAGCTCTGAAAGTTTCCCTTTTCTTGAACGCATTGTCTTATTGCACCGTACCTGAAACACACTGAACTGTTTCAGGTATGAAACAATTGGTTGTAAAGAAATTTAGGTAATAAAATGACAAACCCACTCCAACAATTGATAGAACTGCACTACCTTCTTTAGCCCAAATACTCTAAAATAAAGATAGTTTCTTTTTCTAAGTTAAAACTAGCAAAAACAACATCAAGAAAACACGGATGACAACACACTCTCTGTGTTTATCTACTGTATAATTTACAGAGTTCACTGCAAAACAGCTATTTGCCTCCTGACCTTTACAATCTAACTCCAGCATTCACAAATTCTTCTTGGCACTGCTCCTCCTCTGTCAGCGTGTTAGTTCTATTGAAGTGTGAGCTGAATCATGTTAGAAGTGCCATAATGGAGTGAGTAAGGGCTACAGCTTTGGCAGCTGCTCCTAAACCGGAAAGTTTCATGCTGCTGGATTTTTTTTTAATACAAATGAGGAGTCAAGTAGAATCTTCTCAATGGTGCTATGAACCGGAATCGAGATTTTTTTTTTTTTTGTCCAACTGACGAGGAGAGCAGACTCCAGACATTGCCTGCCTACAGATCTGGCTGAGTGGCAGTGAGTCAGTGCCCTGTTATTCAGTCCCCATTCTCACTTTCCAGTATGCTGATGAATCCCTACCCCACGTCACTGTGTTGGAGGCATGCCTGAAACTGCCCCACACAGCACGGTGCTAAGGTTACAGCTTGGCCGGCGCACACGGCTGATGTTTTTCCTTAAATTACGCTACAGCCCTGCACTAATATTCAATATCAATCTGCTCTCTGCTTGATTGATAAACAAGCCCCAAATTCAACACATAATTTGGCTCGTGAATAAAGTTTTAAACATGAGGCCACTGCGAGACATTCAACAAAGTTGCATATTTAATCAAACTTTACTTATATAGCACTTTCATGCGCATGCAACACATTTACTACATATTAAACGTGTTGACCTAAAGATCACCGCATGGTTCACTGAATTCCCAGGGGAAAGAGACTGTGACATGCTGGCGGGAACTGCAAAGTGACAAGTGACGCCTCCCCCTCCCTCAATACTCCACTGGTGCTCTCCCATGTGCAACTGTTTAAACGTGTGGCTGAAATGGCGTGGGGGTCATTACAAGTACAATCCAAACTGTTTACTACAACAGTAAATATGAAAAACCCAGCCACTTGGATGCTACATGCACAGTAGATGGGAAAACAATCCTTCAAAATAAACCCATGCAACTAAATAACCCAAACAACACAGTCTGAATAATTCACAAACAAGATGGTGGTTACTATGGGTTGCTAGACAAGCAGAAGGCTTTCGCAGTTCGGTGTACGTTTAGTAAAGCGTCTGAAATAAATCATTTATATTCGCTGTCAAAAAAAAACATTCTAGAGAACACCTGCAAGCTAAGCAAATGCTATTTTTGGATTTCTCAGTACTTAGTCAAAAAAAATATGTTTGCTAGAATTTGTTTATCAACCTGTTATTTTTAAATTCCATGCAGACAAGTCAGGACTTTCTCCACGTCCCTGGAATGTAACCACCAGAGGGTGAAATTACTTTCTGTCTCCCTTTACGTAAGAATAAATTTGATCCCAGATGCATACTTCCTGTTTACAATGGCCTTGCTACTTGTTGTTACTTGTTGACTGAAAGCAAATGAATAAACTAGAACTGTTGCAAAAACAATCCTTTTTGTATTTGCCACCATTTTCACGCCCACTTAGTATTTGCTTCAGTCGCTCTGCATTGTCCATCTTTCTAATGACCCTATCACTTTGATACACATACAATGCAGGCGTTTTGCAAGCCACCTCTTTTTGCTGCCGAGCGCAATGATTTAGGCTAAACTAAGAATGACACCAGAAATGAAGCGTTTTACACTTGATCCTAAGCAGAGGCTTGGTTACTGTCTAATACAACTGGTAGGCATTTCAAAAAAAAAAGTTGCAAAGCAACAGAAAGTTTAGGTTACTATTGTCTGTGTCTGCGCTGCTGCTACTCATGTAAGTGTCTGCCCCTTTTTTGCCATGGCAACAAAGATAGAGTTCAATCTTGCTCAAATGCAAACACGTTCAATGCCATTTTGTTGCAGCCTGCTACACCTATACTCTAAGAATCGTAGGCTATAGTATGTAACCAAAGTTAGCTGCACTGGTAGGTGGCAGTAATGGACCTCCAAACTGACCACTAAACTAGGAATAAACATGTAAGCAGCAGTACACAGGTTATATGTATGTTCTGGCAAAGTTTGAAGAATTAACCAAGGTAGACTGAGAGGTACTCGAATATATAAATCAAATCCTGTGGCAAGTACAGCAACAAAACAAAGGAACCCTGTGGGGAACACCCATGTTGTATTCACATTCACTGGAAAAACAGCAACAGGTACAAGTCACTTTCAATTGAGGGAGGCGATGTGATGCTACAAACCAACGCCTGACATTTGACAGTTATTGACTCTTTGTTCTCAGTTCTTTTTTTTCTTTTTTTAACTGGTCTGGCTATATATGTGGGGTTGTTTACAGTGGTGCTGCAAAATGCACCTGGGACCAATCCAATACCTAATATTAAGTATGCTATGACAGAAATGAAAAATGGAAGTTAACTGTGATTATGTCATACTGTTATTTACTAGGGAGCATAACTTACTGCACCTCCTCAAAAGCTATTTCAGGAATGTACAAGGTTCATCTGAAATGGTAATGTTAACTCCTCAACAAATGTCTCAGCTCAAGATCTGCTCATCCTTACAAATGTGTCTGTCAGCACGAAGAAAATCATTTTAACAATGGAGCTGCTCATTTCTATCAGCCGTAGAAAGCTATTGAACCATTAAGTTGCATGAAAATACACTGTGGTGTTAAACCTTCTGACATTTTGTACGTGTGTGCTTATATATGTGTCTGATATACCTGTGCATGAAAGCCCAAATACTAAAATCTGACTCTTACCTGGAAAAGCCTTTCCCACACACAGAACAAACATAGGGCTTGTGGACTCCCCCATCATGAGAGCGAACATGGTAGGTCATCCGATCCTTCCTCTTAAAGCGTTGCTGGCAGATTGGGCACTCGAAGGGCTTCTCGTCAGAATGGGACAGCTTGTGACGATTCAGGTGGTAGACGTCACGGAAGGCTTTGCCACACATCTCGCAGCCGTGGTTTTTCTTGACAGGTTTGGCGGGTTTCTTGGGGACATTCTGTTGCGGCATGTTGCCCATTACAGACGACGTCATGATGCTTGTGCCTGAGGAAACGGAGGTGGTTGCCGTGGAGAGGAGGCCCGCTACCGTGGAGATGTAGGACGAGTTGCCGTTGTTCTCCCGCGGCATGGTACCGATCATGGGCACCATGGTGGGGGCTGTTTGGGCCGTCTTCTTCGGACGTGAGACCATCTTGATACCAGTGTGGCTGGACTCATGGCGTCGCAGGTGGTAGCTGTCGCGGAAGGCCTTGTTACAGTAGCCACAGACGAAAGGCGTTTTGCCTTTATGTTCCTTCTTTATCACAGGCACTGGTGGCCGTGGACCTCCTCCGCTGGCCACATTGTCTTTAAGGAGATCAGCAGCACTGGTGGGTGGTTTATGGTCTATTTGGATTGGCAGGACAGGCTTCTGATCAATTTGTTCAGATCCAGCATTAAGAAGTGGCAGCAGGCTATTCTGGGCCACCTGGTGCTGGTGGTGGAGGGCTTCATTGGCCTGCTGATGAAACAAACACACACAAATGTTTTTGGTTGAGCCCAGATCAATTCCAGACATGTGGTGGTAAACATTTTATAAAAACTTTAAGCTGCGACTGCAGCTGATGACACAACAATCTTTGGAGTTATAGTTGTAATTCACCATAACTTAAAAGCCATAATGACTACAATAAACACTGACAACTCCATAAGAACACCGAGGGTCAGTGAGATGTTACAGAAAACAAAATGGGTGCTGGGCCTATCATTAATGAGGCTGACGCAGCATGGCACTAATGTAAAAGAATCCAAATATACTGGATGAAAAACGATCCCATCATGACGGTGCTGATTCATCATGTGACTGCAAAGCAAGCATACCAAATGAGAGGCACAGCAGAGTTAAGTTTAACTGCCAAGAAAGCTCTTGAAGAGCAGGCCATTAGCTGAGTTAAGAGATACGGTGAGTGCGAGAGAAGGAGGGAAAAACATATAGAAGAAAACACAAATAAACCAGGAAAACTAGACAAACAATTTAGACCAGAGCAGCACTTTCGCTTTCTGGGTATGTGGCCTAACACACACACAAACTGCCTTGGGCTTTTACAGGTGCACATCAATGGCAAATGTGAAAAATAACTGGCTGTCACGATCAGTGCTGGTTTCCACTCATTTAAATAACCCTAACTGAGGAGGGTGGTCACTATTTGTTTCTCATATCATAACTATGATGTAAACAAAATGACTAGCCATCTTGTGAGTGACAATGATTCAGTGCATTTTGTCTGGGCATGTCTCAGGCAGAAGAAAGGTTAACTGTTGAGCAATGCAGTACATTGTATCTCAACCTTTCGATTCCAAGGCCATTGCCTAATAGCTTTATTTTAGGTGAGCTGGGTGAAAAACAAAACTAAAACCACCCAAAACGTACCAATGGGATGAACTGCTGCTGTAAACAAAGTAGTGACCACTTTATTAACCGCAACGCATTCTCAGCCCTTCCTGTAGCTGCATTCAAATTCAACAACTCATTTTAACTCAAGCAAAAACCATTGTATTGCAATGCAGTTGCGAGCGATTTGTCACTAGTTTGTCAGATTGTATTGGTTATATTCAAACCAAAGCTATAAGTACAGATCTACATTTTTATAAATACATCCAGTCGCCCTGGGTCTAACATGCCTATTATGCCCACCAGAATTAACAAGAAACGCACGTTTAGTAGCGTGTGTGCTGATGGCAAGTCAGTGAATTCTATAATTGATTTAATTCGTTAAAGTTCCTACACCTCAATGCTCCCCCTTTCTGTTAAAAAAAAAATTACTTTTTTTCATATCATACCAAGACATAAAATATCTCCCGTGCCACAGTTAACGCCGTTCTTTCAGTAAATGGACACAGTTGAGACGACCATGTTGTCCACCACCAGCAAGAAAGGGCTAGGTGAAATACTTGACCTTTCCCTTTGAGGTTCAATCATCCGTCGAGGAAGGCCAGCCCAGAAAGGAGTTGCAAAAAAAAAAAGGAGGCAGGGGATAGCAAAGAAAAATGAACCACACAATGTCCTCCTTATGTCATCTAGCCTATTGTGAAAGACACAAATCTGAGCAGTGATGCACTCGGGCCTCAGCAGGGGATCTTTGTATGCTCATCTTCATTGATTTGGCTCATCTATTCATGAGACGGGGACATTGTTTATCCAAACACTACTCAGCTAAACTTGCCGTCATTCCCTCATACGCAGTGGAACCTGGGAACTCGTGGAGAATGCCCACCCATCTATTTGTCTGAGCACCTGCTTACACTTGCCACCTTCCAGGATTAGTCATCATCATGCCAATGCTAACCCGTCCGCTGGCACACCAGGGGTGGGGGGTGGGGGGGGGGGCTTTATATTTGGGTGGGGGGTGGGGGGGGGACCGCGGGGAATCTTTGTGGTTGTGGAGCAGAGACCGGACCCGGGCTGTAACAGCAGACGTAGCCGCTGCAGACAGCCCGGCCTCTATACAGAGGTGCAGGGCCTGTAAGCTGCTGTGCCTTCATGCAGCTCTGACCATTTTGACACAAATGCGCTCTGACAACTGGGGCTGCTCCCTCATAAATAACATCAAAATGGAGGGAGTGTCCTGATGGCTCCACGGGCCACTGTAGACATGAATTGAGCTCATGGTCTGAGTTAGATTATGCACTGTCTTTCTTCAGTCTTTTGTGTCCCACTCTACAGCTGCTTGCCAAAATCCTTTTTTAACAAAAAACAAAACAAAAACTGTATCTGATAACATAGAAAAGAAACCTAGGAGGAGGAGAAACAGTAACTTTTTTTCTGGTGCATGTAAAGTCCAAGTTGTAAGTTTAAAGCTTTTTTTCAAGGCTATTCTTTATCTCTTAAATTCAGAGATCTTTGCCTGCTATTCGAGTTGCTTGAGTGGAAATAAGATCTTATAAAACGCACTTTTCTAATGTTGGTATTCCTCTTTGTTCTTTTACAGATTATAAATAATAATAATAAAAAAAACAATGAATGGGTTTGGGCCTCTGTTTGCAGTTTCTAAGTGCAAGTTTTTTACTTCTGCTCAGAATAAAAATCTTTTTTTGTCGAGCGTGGTTTGATATAATCATTATTTTACCTATGTTTAAACTGTGTCATTTAAGAGAAAGTCTGTCATTACTATGTCATCTTTTATCCCAAGACACTGAAATCAGTGAGCCAAAACTTGTGAAACACGTGGCATTTAACACAACACCCCATAGCAAGTAGTCCTGTAAGGAACATAGAATAGACATAAACCTGTGAGATGTACCGAGGTTTAAAATCCACAAATCCTTGGAAATAACTCTACGGAATATAAAAAAGAGCTGAACATTGCTTAAATATGGTCACAAATAGGATGTTATAAAAAAAAATGACCGTTTCTGACAAAAGTATCAAATATAAACAACATTTCTGTTGTTTTGACATTGTGATTGCAATGAAACTGCTCACCTAAGAAAAGCATCACTATTGACCTTGCAAAACTAATAGATTTGGACAAAATAAAGAAGACCTGAAGCACGATGACTTTACCGATGAGTTATATCTCTCTGCTGCAACATGAAAATAGTCGTCACAGTCAGGTCAAACTCTAACCGAAGTCCCCAAAATTAAAACCGACACTTAATAGCAAAATAGGTCTTATTCTCATTGGCACAGTTAGGCTTTAATTTCACAAATTTTGCTGAATATTTCGTGTCAAATATTTTTTTTTAATTATTTTTATTTTATGAATTCTATAAAATGAGAGGATTGAGGCCCAGCGACTAGGAAAATGTTGAGCTCTAGGAAAACAACTTGAGGACATGAGGACTTAATAGCTCATGCTAAAGATCTGGAAAAGTATAAGTAGAACTTATTTTGTAAAAGCAGTGATCAAAAACGCTTGGATTTGTATAATCTAAAAGGGGGCCCTTCAAGGAAAACAAGGTTTAAGATCAATTCACTATAATCCCCCTGTTGAGCGCCAAATGGGAGACAGATGCTAATATTTAGTTGGTGAAAAAATTTCAACATCTAAGAAGGTATCACCAATAGCTTTCACACGTGTGTGTTGCTGTATCACTTAGGGCCTTTATATGAAGATGAGCTGATCTTTTGACTCACACAGTAGCTGCATTTCCATCACAGTTTTTCGCACTATAAAAGTTTTATTTCGGAAATTTAAGTACAATCGCACTTGTGCGCGTTTCAATTGAAAGGTGTTTTGTAAATGAGCTGTAACTCTTGCAAAGCCTCGTCTCACGATATCCCATAATTCTCTAAACTCTGGTCACGCGAGACTTCACTTTAAGGAATTTTGACTTCTAATGACCTGGTCACATGGCCCCATGTGCATCTCCGGTGATGGAATTGTGAAAAAAATGTATATCGATACATCTGAAAAAACACCTCATGAGACGGTAAAAATGTTTTAGTGATACCCGAGAGGTTTTTCAAAAAGTACGCATTTTCATTACCAGTTTTTTATTGTGATATTAATTTTGCACATTTCGAGGGGTCATGGAAACGTATCAACTGATCATTTTCAGCGTGTCCACTAGCCAGATGTTATTTTTTTGGGATACTAAGGAATTCGCCCAGGTTTTTCACTTCAAATAGCGTGTTCTAATAATATAGTGCTTTCCTAGAAAGGCTAGTGCAGTTTCCACAGAAATACAGAATAGTGTTGCAAGCACACAAGGACTGTATTATGACTTTGGTTCACCTAACTTTTTTCCCGCTACTTCTCAGCATTACTGGTGTATCACTACAGGGGCACAGTGAACCAAACTGCTCTACACAACGCTCTAAATGTGTAAAAACAATCCACAAAGCTGTTTAAACATCATCATCATCTTAATCTTCATTTTAATGAAGATTTTGAATGACGCACCTTGAACTAAAAAAAGAGAGCGAGAGAAAGGCACGTGTTTGGTGGCACCTACATGAAGCATGGCTCTTTACATTCTTGCATTAAGCGCCCGAATGATAACTGCCCACTGATTTACATGGGATTGACACTGTAACAGTGTGAGGTACATAATACACGCAGGGCTTCTGGCTAGAGGCCAGACACAGCACAACAAACGACACTGTCCATCTGCGAAGAAATGGCGCTCACAGATGTGAGTGAGCGATCACTCTTTGACAGCAGAACAAAATGTTACAAATGTCACAAAAAAAACATGATGCATTTGAAAGACTGTGATATGTAACTTGAGTTTTCATAAAAACCCACCACGCTGTACTCACATCATTTGCTTTACTTTAAGTAGGCCCATTAATGTTAACGTTTATGAATTTTAAATGAGAAATGGTATTCGCTAAGGATCATTGTTCTGACTTAGTAGTAGCTGCACCATGCAATTAACTTATTTACTTGATTTCAGGAGCAGTAGATGGCAAGTGACACAAAACAACCCAAGGCCACACAACTTGAAATAAACATGCTCTTGTAATGAAACTACTACAAAAACTGCATCTGGCCTCATGGGGATGCCCTAAATTAATTTATTCAGCAGATAAAAAAAGACTGTGTCAGAACATTTGAGTATGCAGTTTTTTTTAAAGTTTTCAAAAAAAAACTTAAGTATTTTTGGAAAGACTGAACTGCTGCAGAAGTTTACTGGTGGAAGTTCTTCATATGAGGAGTTTGTCAACAAAATACGTGCAACTTAGAGAAGACAGGAAATCTTGAGACTTGGGACTAGACACGAGACAGATACTTGGGACTTTTTTTTTAGTAAAAAAAAATAAATAACAAAAATACAGAGTTGAAATAAAACAAACACAAAAATAGAAGTTGTTGCATAACACTTCGACAACACAAAAAATAAAACTTCAGAATTTTTTCATGTTCTCGTGAGCTCATTTCTTCTAGCATGAGCAAGGCCACGAGAAAAAAAAGATCGTTAATTTTATTGAACAATAGCCTTCCATCTTAGCACACCGTGAAATGCACTAAACCGCGGCAGATCGCTCGCAACAGCAGCACACACTTTGTGGCAGAAAATGGTTTATAAATTGCGTAATGTCGCTGCTAATTTCAAATGTGCTCCTTCGCTGCTAGCGTTAGCTTGTGTTGTGTGCATAGTTTGAATTCCTTTCCACCGCGGTCACAAGAATAAATAGCTAGTTAATATACAGTGAGCTTTACAGCACTGGTTAGAAGGTCGTGTTACGTTAGTTTTGCAATCTCACCACGGCCGCCTCGCCCACATTAAGCTAAATTAGCAAGCGAGTGTAATGAATGCAGCCTAAACATCGTTAGCCACTTGGCTAGTTGCTGTCGAACCGGCTGAAACAAGCGGAAAGTTCACCGCGGACTTGGGAATCGCCGTTAGTAAATCTCAGCGCCTGGTATCCCTAAGTGTTCACCCAACCGACGTTTACCAACGCCATCCACTTTTAAAATGTATATCTGCGGTATTATCCGCGCTACACAGCAAATCTTCGCCGGCGTTACATCTCCCACGGCGTCTGATCAAAGCCCTCAGTCAAAGGAGAAAAAAAAAACAGCTCCGTCTCGATTGTAACGGTGCAGTGGCGTCTCCAGCTTTACTTCAAATGATCCCGCATGTTTAGCTGGCTTCGACTGCGCACACAAACTTAAAAATCCCCAACGCCGTCGAACTGTTCGCAGTAAATGAGTCATATATTCGTAAAACGGAAAACAAACCGCGTTTTCAAACTGCGGTTGAGGAGATTTGATTTTTTTTTGTTCTAGCGTCATTCCCAAGCCTCACAGCTGGAAGCCTGGATTCATATACCATTGTTTTGCTTGGTTACTTGTTCTTGGTATTACTCGTTTAAAACTAGATTTACCGCTAAAATATCCAGTGCGAAGCATTCCTACGGTTGTTTTACGAGCTATCCCAGTTTCCCTCCCGAAGATTCAACTTACTTGAAAAAGAAACGTACTCCAGCTCGGCTCCATTTCCACACTTACTAATTCTGTAGGAAATCTAGTAGAAGCCTACAACAAAGCAACCAAACATGGCAGCTGAAACAACTTCCGGTAACCTCGAGGGCTGAACCACTTTCCTCAGTATTTGGCGGGCGTTGTTAAATCTGGTATTGGAAAAAATATACTCGTATATTCAATTTTACGTGGTTCATAGGAGGTAGACGAACAAATATATAATGGCGACATAAAATATACGTTTGAATACATTTGCCAGATATTTTATACATCGCTTCTATCCAGTTGCAGAAGTAACCTGGCATTGCTGGATTTCGAAAACACCCCTCTGGATGGTATTTCACTGACGCTGTGAGGGGCATTTGTTATATTAGATTGTCGCATGTGGTCGGGATATGATTGTGTTTCAGTAACATTCCAGCCGTTTTTGAAACAGGAAAAAATATCTGTAAGCGAGTGGTTTTGCATAATTACCATTCGGCTTGTCGCCTCGTCCACAATGAGTTTTCAGTTAAAAGAGACGAATATATAAATTGCATGCGTAGCTGTTTATTTTCATTCATGGGATAGGGTTGAATGAAAACCACTGAGTCTGTAAACTGCACGAATTGTCCGCAGTGGACCAAAATAACACACATTCGGTCTAATCCTTCACTGAAAATACACCACTTGCATCACATAAACCGAGATTAAAAATGTTTTGCCTGTTTTACATACCTATTTCGTGCAGACTTTGATGATTTTGTATTTACCTCGGCAAACCCCTTGAGGTAATGAACAGCCTCACCCATTTAGGTGACAATGGAGCTGTGTGGATGACTAAATTGTTGGTAATGTTGTTTATTAAGATTATTTTTGACTTACACTTTAAAGCTGCTGCTTATGAAGACAAAAAAAAAGAAAGAAAAAAGAATTAACACGTTGTATATCTCACTGTACAAAATCCCACATTAATGTTTATTGAGATCTGTCTCTGAACCAGAGAAGTATCCACAACTTTGTAATTCGCCATTAAACTGCGCTATTGATGATGAACTAACATTTAGGAAGCTACGCCATCAGAGAGGCTTGTAACTGTCTGACTACCATGGGGAACAATAATAGCCTCATTGTATTATCCTGCTACTTTGCATCTGTAGCACAGAAGTTATATTTATCCGTAGTTTAGTCATTTGGTTATTAAAAACAAGATGTGCTATATTTTTAGCCGATATCAATTGAGTGAACTGATGACTGCTCCATTGTAGCGTAGTAATTCTCAGTTGATTCATGCAGACAATATTTGGAATACAAGATGCTTCTCTGTGGTCAAATGATACTTCAAAGCAAGCCAAGAAAAAAAAAACTACTGAGCCTCTGGGGTTACAAGAACAGAGGGATATGCCAGATGACCTTCATAAAAACCCAGGGGTGTCCTTCAAGCTCAAATAACATGACACTTATCATTGTTTGGCATTGCTGCATCATTTATTTAAGTTCAGCCAGAATTATCACTCCATGTGCCCTTTTCCTGTTTTACGTTTGCTGTAAAACAATAACATTATACTAATAACTGAACATATTCATCTAAAAATCAGCCAAATTAGTAGAAGTATGCGACATGAAGATCACAATAAATGCAATGCAAAAAGTTAAAAAAAAAGAAAAAAAAAGTTGCAGTTAATTCTTCAAACCTCCATTATAAGTGACATTACATCTTATTTAGTATGCAGTGCGGACTCATCAGTGATTTGCCCTTCCGGAGACCAAAGTATTAACATCTTCTGGTAAACACGACTTCCGTTTGAGCTCCAAAATTAAAGTGTTTACAGATGCGAGCATGAATCAGTATTGTGCACACTCTTTCCAGTACGTTCTTTGAACTCTCTGCTCGTCGGTGAATGGCCGCTCAGCGAAGGTGCCCCCATTGTACATTTCAATCTTTGTCCCACTGTACATTGAAAGCCTTTATTCACATACAGTGCAATGAACGTTTCGGTTAGAGTTGGGGAATATGTGTGGTCAGCCCATTCTTCCCTTATCCAGCTCAAAAGACACGATAACGTCCAGCAACAGGCTGCTCTTGAAAATTCAGTTATGCGGATTGCTTCCTCCGATATTTCCCTGCTTTGGATAAGGAAGACTCAGATTCTCCAAAGGTAAGCTCCTCCAGGGCTGTTGAAAAGACTGAACTGACAGAAGCTGAGTTTACCTTTTTTCCTGTTTTCACTTCGTAACAACCCAATTTACTGATCAGTTTCTCCATGATGGGTCTGTGTTCATCTGACAATGAATTTCTAAACACATGAATTTTAAAAGGTTTCTCCTTAAATGTAATTAATCCTTTTGCAATATTATATTGCTGATACTTTTCGAAATATTAGAAATGGGTACTTTGTATGTGAAAGTGTATCAACATCGGTGTAAGAATTACACTGATTAAAGATATTTCATGATTTTTACTTTTATTTTTATCAAGGCCTTCCATTTAAATCTAACGCGTCCCTCTAATGACTTCTGATTTCAGTGTGTCATGATGCTAGTATAGGGTGTTAAAAGGAACGTATTCAAAATAATTTTTCCTGACTAAATTAAATTAACTAAATTTAACTAAACAATTTATTTTGTTTCCACAGAAATGGGGGACTGGTCCATTCTTGGCCGCTTCCTAACAGAAGTGCAGAACCACTCCACAGTCATTGGAAAGATATGGCTGACGATGCTGCTCATCTTCCGCATCTTGCTAGTGGCCCTGGTGGGGGACGCTGTCTACAGCGATGAGCAGTCCAAGTTCACCTGCAACACCCTACAGCCCGGGTGCAACAACGTCTGCTATGACACGTTTGCTCCAGTCTCACACTTGCGCTTTTGGGTCTTTCAGATCGTTCTCGTCTCCACACCTTCCATTTTCTACATCATCTATGTCTTGCAAAAAATCACCAAGAACGAAAACTTAGAGGCCAAGAAGGTAGAAGTGATACCCAGGTCATCGTCTTTGCCTGATGTAGGAGCAGATAAAGAGGCAGCGCTGGTAGCCGGCGGTCATTACGACACCACCTATAACAATGAGACTTGGAGCTCACATGAAGACGAGTTTGAGGAGAAGAGTCAGCTGGAAGAGCAAACGAATGAGGTAGGGAAGGATCCAACCCAACTCTCCAGTCAAGTACTCCTCATCTACATCATACACGTTCTGCTGCGCTCCATCATGGAGATAATCTTCCTCATTGGACAGTATTACCTGTTTGGATTTGAAGTCCCCCACCTGTTTCGCTGTGAGACCTACCCCTGTCCAAACAGAACCGACTGCTTTGTGTCTCGAGCGACGGAGAAGACCATCTTTCTTAACTTCATGTTCAGCGTCAGTCTCGGCTGCTTCATCTTGAACATTGTGGAGCTGCATTACCTGGGTTGGATTTACATATTCAGAGTGCTGTTCTCTGCATGCTGTACGTGCTGTGAGCCAGATAGAGACCAGATTCATCAGGTGGAATTGTATTCTGACAGCAACCCGCTGTTGCTCGAGCTCAAACACTCTCTAAGTGGAAGAGTTGTCCTGCAGACCACCTCTATGGTGTCCCTGGACAGGAGTGGAGGCATGCCAAACCAGGCCATCTCCTTTGAGACAGACTCTACGCTGGAGTGCACTTCAAAGAGGAATTCAGACGACAAAGATCGCACCAAAGCTAGACTGCATAATATTGCCAAAATAGGAAGAGGAAAAAAATCTTGGCTTTGAAATTTTTGTACATTCTCTTTTTTTCACGCTTGACTGCAGTTGTGTATCTCAAAATACTATTTTTTTTCTCAGAATGGATTTGTTTAAGAAAACTATAGAGTAATTATTAAAAAGGTCTGTGACAACTCACCTTCTATCAGAAAGAACCAGTGACAGATTCAGTGTATTTGTTTCTCAACACAATTCCAGTTATGTAAGTTTACTTAGCTTTAAGTAAGCAAAAACATGTAATGATTTGGAAAAGATTCTGAGTTCATCAAACATACATTAGAGGCAAGTATTTAAAATGTGGTGTAGCATTTCATGAAATTGTGTCAGTGTATTTTCTGTAGTTCATTCATACTTCCTCTCGATGCTACGTAACAATGACTGTAAAGTCTCCTTTGTAAATGGCCAGGTGATGTTCAAACACCACCTGAATATGAAGTTTGAAGCTTAAATGTGAACTTCTTGCATACAGTAATTGGCCTGTAAAAACTGCACATGGCCTTTAATTCTGATTTGGCTTGAAACCCTGTATGCTGGTTTAATTCTCATTGATTTTCCCTTAAATTGCAACGCTAGAAACCAATGTATGTAAAGTAGGTGGAGTGTAACTTATACACTGCATGTGCCGTAACAGAACTTGATTTTCTCTGTCACAGTCAGAAATAACTAAACAATCATCTTGCTGTCCAGCTAATAATATATCAAAATTTGAACAGTGTAAGACGGTTTTAATAGTACATTCAAGTTTCAGAAAAACCTGGGAAACACCATATGCTGCTAGTAGCATCAAACAAAAGAACACAAAGAATGGCATTTAATCTTTTGTAGAATATTAACAGGCTCAACAACGTTTAAACATATCTTTGGACATTTTGGCATGTTTGAGTCTTGTCAAGTTTCACTACAGTGTCATTGTTTCTAGTAAACAAGAAGACCAGGAGGGGTCACTGTTGCCCAGTGTACACTGGGGCCGCCTTTGGGTGCTGTTGGAATTAGGAAATTTTCGAGCCGTTTATACATGTAGGCCCCAAATGCTATTGCACAAGGGTAACTTTAGCACACTTGTCACATTTTAGATGCATAGTATTTTACTTGTCGACAATGAAGACATAGGTTACTTTAGTTTAAGGCTTTTCATACAAATGTATATTATCAAGCTTCCTTTGAAAGAGTTGATTTAACCATGATTTAAACTTCTGCTGTAGAACTTTGTAAAAGTAAAACACATTGATTTTTAAATTAAAATCACAAAGACGTGTTGAGTTCCCTGCGTGCGTGTTGCCATCCCTCCACAGCAATCGGAAGTCGGAGGCGGCGGCAGGCATTTGAAGGCAGCACAAGTACATTTCTCGCACCTGCTGTCAATTCCAAGGAAGAAAATGCCGAAAACTTCTAGTAAGACAGGAACGCTGACCAGTTCCAGGTAGGTAATTATAATACCTTCTGACAGTATCTACTCTCTGTTATTTTTTTATTTTTATGAATGACATTTTTACACTGAAAGGCACCGGTGCTAGAGAATGAGGGCAAAGCAGCTTAAAGGGAGAGCATTATGGCCAAGCCGATGACTTGTCATAGCGACAACCTAGTTGACTGTACAGTAAGTTCAGCAAAGCCGTTCACAACTGCCATTCCCTATAACTGAAGTGCAATGAGAGCATTCAACAAACTGCAAAATGCTCTAATGTCATTGTAGTTTCTGTCGAGTATGTCATTGTCTATCTGACCATAGGAGATGTGATTAGGTGTGGATTAAGTGCGAATTGAGTGTTTATGTGTTGACAATAACAAAGCAATGTTGCTGGCTACGTATGCATGCAGTTTCAGTGGAGACCCCTATTCAACCATCACTGTCTTCTGAACATTTTGAGTAGCCTGTCATGTATGTAGGGCACCTTCAGGTGCAATGTGGCACGGATGTGTCAGTATATATGACTGAGAGAATGAACTCCAAATCTATAGTAGGCTACGTACTACTTGTCCACGTTGTTCGTTGAGACTCTAGAGAAGGCGTAGGTGATGTCAGTTCAGTTATAGCACATGAGGCCAACACAGTGTGAAGTTTTCTTGTGATTTTCAAAAGGTTTTGAGTGTATTTGGGTGTGTTAATAGGCCCACTAAATGTAAGGTGCCGTCAGGATGATAAGCGCATGCAAAGAGGAAATGTCATGACATGGTAACGTGTAATACCTGTTTTTCAACTTTAAGATCCACTCAGAAATGTTGATTCCAACACTAGAACATGATCAATAACTTATATCTTAAGATCAGGATTGTAGATAAAAAAGCAAAAAATATAGTAATATTTAAGTGAGTGTACATAGATCTAGCATTGTTCATATATGCATAGATATCTCTATAAACAATTTAGTTTCCATTACAAATACGAGGTATTACGCAAGTGGTATTCTGTCATGCATTCAGGTTTTTCTTCATTTTCAATTTTTCTGTTCCTCTTCCTTGCAGATGACATTACAAGATATCTGATGCTTTTTGCCACTTTCATGAGACCATCTCATAAAAGCACATGTGAAACCGTTTCTAAAATCACGTTGGTAAATAACAGAAAAGTTCAAGCATGTTTCACTTAATCAAGAAAGACAAGGAGAAGGAGAAGGACTTGAGCAAGAAGGAAAAGAAAGACAAGAAGGAGAAGAAAGAACGCATGTCCCAGGCAGAGTTAAAGAGCCTAGAAGAGATGAGCATTCGTAGAGGCTTCTTCAACCTGAATCGAGGCAGCTCCAAGAGGAACTCTAGGAGCAAGTTGGAGATCTCTAGCCCTATTCCAATTAAGGTGGCCAGCAACACCGAGCTATCCATGTCAGACGTGGAGGCTGAGCACCATCACAACACCCAGGAGCAGGGCCAAATAAGTGGAGGTTCCACTGGAGAAGACATGAAGGGGAATGACCTGGAACATCATCGCAACTCTGTGAAGGAGAGAGCGGCTAAATTTGGGGAATTGGCCAAGCTGAATTCGGTGGTGGACAAGAAGGAAGTAACCTTTTCTCAGAGCACCAAAGGGGGCACCGCTTTGGAGGCTTCAACTGTTCCTGGGCAGAAATGGGATACATCTATTTCAAAGCCCTGTCCCAATCCAAAAGGCCCCATTGAGGTTCACGTTCCTGAGTTGGTTGAGAAGACGTTCCCTGGTGCAGACCTACAGTTGCCTATGCTTGTTGCTCCACCAATACCAGACCCCAGAGAACTTGAGGTACAGAGGCGCAACACTGGGGATTTTGGCTTCTCTTTGCGGAGGACCACCATGCTGGACAGGAAGCCCGATGGAGGAGTGTGTCGGCATGTGGTACACTTCGCCGAACCAGGGGCTGGGTCCAAGGACCGGTCTCTGGGCCTGGTGCCAGGAGACAGGCTAGTGGAAATCAATGGGATCAATGTGGAGAACAAAAACAGGGATGAAATAGTCGAGATGATTCGCAATTCTGGAGAATTGGTCCGACTTAAGGTGCAGACGATTTTGGAGCTGAGCGAGTTGAATCGCAGCTGGCTGAGGACCACTCAGGGCTGGCACAAAGAAGCCTTTGATGTAAGTAGTACTGTTGAATAATGCTTGGTCTACTCTGTTAATACAGTGTTACTCGCAAAAAATCCACTTTCTTTCCATGTAGTCTTTCTCTTTTCATACCAAGAAGAACCTACATCACAAAATTCATTTTTTGGCTATGGTTTTATTTTGCTGAATATTTAGAAATAATCCTCCTTATTTGCATTTCTCTTAAATACAGAGTTCATGTTATGGTGCTTCTGTATGTTTTAAATACATATAGAACAGGAGGAGAACATTTTTATTACTTATTTTGTTATTGTTATTTGTTATTGTCTCCTTACTATGAGGTTTTGCATCCACACATAGTGGATTAAAGATGTCTGGATTATGGGTGGAACTTCAATGACGCTCGTAATGTGATTTTGTGCTTGTACGTATGGGGGAGTGTCTATGTGCGTGTGTTTTGAAAGAGAGAATGTGTTCTGGTGTACATATAATCCCCCTCCCTCCCCCCGGTCCTTTGACACCAAACAATGGGACGCTGAAGGAAACAACGGCCCAAACGCCGCCACGGCCCATGGCCATATGGTCTTGTAAGACTTGGCTGGCAGCCCATTCAGTTCTTTTCACTCAGATAATCATGTGCAACAAGTAGAAGAGCATCAAGTTAAACTCTTTATTAGCTGGCACAACAAACACCTGAATTTGAATCTTTTGTTGTTTGATTTTGTAGCAGTAGTAATTTAGATGGCGGTCATACTGCATCAGTAATACTGTTGAATTCTGCTATGGTTTTATCTATAAGGACACATGCAAACAAAATGTCATACTGCTGTGAATTTATTTTTAAACCAAAAACAGTGAAATATTGCTAGCTATCGCTGAATTTTAGGAAATGGAGAATTAAATTTCAGGAAATGCCAATTAAATAGCCTTACTTAAGGTATATTGTGTTTGTGATACATGACATAAAACAATGAGACGGCTGTTTCAGTCATTAAAATAGATTCCTTCTGACAGCACCAGATTGGGCTATTTGTCTGGAGCAGATTGATTCAGAATCATACAGTATTATGACAATAGAACAATTGACCTACTGACTAATTCGTGTGTTTTGTGTAATCAACGGGGTTGTCTCTATTCTTTCAGGAGTACCATCATATGGAACTGTGGGCATGAATGCGTACACAGCCACACACTGGATTCATTTACTACTTTAGATTGGATGTGTGTCTCCCTGTCCTGCTTTGTCCTACATTTATCCAATCTTGATGATCATTATGAGACGGGCCCCTTTGAAAAAGTGCATGTGAGACTGACCTAGAACCAACAGCACTATTTATAGCTGGTTATAATAATATCTGGATTCTGGATTGAGAACTCTGCAACACAATTGAGCACCATGTGTGATGCTTGAACATCTCATTGAGTGGGTGTAAAGGAATATTTTTTTTGGACATGTTTATTTTCTTGATATGAGTACCTTGCAAGATAGGGTGTGTTATAACAAGAAGCCTGGAGA
Organism: Mugil cephalus; assembly: GCF_022458985.1. Classification (NCBI taxonomy): domain Eukaryota; kingdom Metazoa; phylum Chordata; class Actinopteri; order Mugiliformes; family Mugilidae; genus Mugil; species Mugil cephalus. The sequence goes on from NC_061784.1 coordinate 4,150,922, forward strand.
TGGCTATCTTAGCTTAGCATAAAAACTGGAAGGCTGGAGAAGTAGCTAGCCTGGTTTTTAGGTCCAGTGACTTTGGGGATTCTTGTCATTACTGTGATGTTGCCAAGCAACCAGCGAGGATCTTTGTGACTGCAGTGAGAATACAATAATGATAAGCCTGTTACCGCACAAAAACAGCTCAGGATTGGTATCGGCTTAACACCTGCTCTCCCGCACTCTGCTGTCTGTTGTTTTTTCCCCTTTCATTATTGTATAGACTCTGATTACAATAGTTTCAGATAGTTTGCTTTATTAGTATGCCCCTCACCTTTACACACAAGTCTGTCCAGCTGCCATGAAAAAAAAAGATCTCCTCACCAAACTCAATGTGTTTCAAAAGATTTGCATAACTGCACTGTTCAAAGGTCAGTGGTAGATTTCTTCCCAAGAGAGAGGAAGAACTTTACATGTGTTTTTATTCTCCATTCAAATTAAATAATTTCATATATACACTACTGGGCACTGCTACTCTTGTACAAAACATAGAAGGAGCTGTCCGGATTTGTCCACTTTCTCTTCCTGAGTCACTAGAAGCAAATAAGTTCTCAAACTGTATATCTGTTCAGGTTATGTAGGACAGGCATGCTGCGCTACATGCAAGCAGGTGCATACTGTGCAAGTGGGTCCATCTGCTGCTTATTGTTTTTGTACTCGGACTTCCTCAAGCAATGATGTAATTACAGATGATTCTTAAAAAGTTCGATCTGGTGTCTGTTGAACAAGACAGTTGAACATGAGGGGATTTCTTGAAATTTGGCCAAATTTTCACTTAGACTCAAGGATAAACACTGGTTGTATTTAGGGAGGTCAAAGGTCACTGTCACTTCTGTCAACATTTCACACAAATGTCTAATATGATAAAATGATAAAGTGGCGGCATTTTATATCCAAATGTCAAAGGCCAGCTTCTCTGTATTGCACAAACAGAACAACATGTTTTGGCAGAGATGGCACAGGAATACAAGAGAAGGCAAAGTAGCTTTATTTATATAGCACATTTCATACACAAGGCATCTCGATGTGTTTTACATAAAAAGGTGAAGACATACAATTTAAAAACAAACGGTGAAGAAAAACAAACAAGGGGTATAGTCAAAAAGTAATGGTATTACTGGAACAACATAAAAATGCATAGAGGGGAAAAAGTGATAAGAGTGCAGAATTTCTTCAAAATGATAACAACGCTAAATGCTAAAGTCCATTAAAAGAGCTCACCCATAAGCACTTGAAAAGAGAAATATTTTTAGCCTGGATTTAAAAACATTCACACTTGGAGCTCTATCTGTGTGCAGCATAACAGCTAAATGCTGTGTCACCCTGTTTAGTCTGAACTCTGGGCTCGACTATCTGACCTGAGTCAATATCACGTCAGAGATGTATTCTGGACTTAAACCATTCAGTAATTTGTAGACCAGTAGTTGAACTTTGACTGGGAGCCAGTGTAAAGACTTCAGAACTGGGGTAATTTGCTCTGATCTCTTTGTTCTGATCAACGCTCAAAGTGCATCATTTTGAATGAACTGCACCAGTTTTATGCTCTTCTGGGGGGAATCCAGTCAGAAGACTGTTACAGCAGTCAAGTTTACTGGAGATGAAGGGATGGATGAACTTCTCCTGGCCTGTTAGAGACATGAAATCCTTCACTATGGATCTTAAGTTGATAGAAATCTGTTTTGGTGATCGGTTTAATGTGACTACTGAAAGTCAGAGCTGAATCTATCAATACACCAAGGTTTCAGACATAGTTTTTTAGCAAATGCTATTAAAGGTATTTAGTTAGCAAACCTTTTGTCTTTACTGACAAAAACAATTATCTCTGTTTCATCCCAATTCAACTGAAGGAAACTGTGGTTCATCCAAGTATTTACCTTCTCTAAACAGCGACACAATGACTGTATTGGGCTATAGTCGTCTGGGGACAGTTCTAGATATATCTCTATATCTCTATATACAGTCTCTAGGCAGTAATTCTTTGAAAATCAGTTGGTGCTTTTGGATTATGTTGTGGGGGAAAAAATCCTCCTTTTTTGTTGAATATTATCATATATATTATCATGTAGTTTTGGGAGCACATTCGACATTTAATAAAACTGAGAGCCTACCTACAATCTGCTCTATCCCTGTATGACTTATCTCTTCTCCCTTGCATTTTTTGTCTTTCTGCAATCCAGTTTGGAACTGTTTGAAAATTAGCAAATAGTTTAATCTCCTTTCCAAGCTGTTCATTTAAATGACATCATTGCCATTTCCAGGGCTTTAGATGCTACTGTAGAGCGTATTAGCACAGCTGTGGATTAGAAAGAGGTGGAGTTCTCCATAGGATGAAGCTGAGACTCATAGCAGGGCACAAACAAGGACATGAGCTCAACTCTTTTGACTACAGTTTGACATTTCAAGACATTCTTGGGTGTGTCACTGACACTACATGGCAAACACACTTGTCAGGCACACCTTTACCTTGACTGCCATGAGCAAGCACAGTCACACTGAGCATTATTATTTGTGTTTTGTATACTTTGATTGGTGTTGTGAAGAGAGAATTAAATTAAATTTTGAATGTGATGATAGATAAACTTGTGTTCAGTGTAAATCAACTGGCAAATGCAGGGTGCAATTAGTTTAATTAGAAATTTAACAGTATATGAGACCTTTGTAGCTTCCTACTCCACATGAGATCCCAACTAAAATTAATGTTGCCTCTCTTACTTGTTCCCATGGCCTACTTTCAGGAGGAAGTTCTGATTTTAAGGCCTATCTGTTGTTACTGATTAAATTCTGGGTCACATGCTGAGATGTTCGAGAGAGTGATGGTCCCTGATTCATTTCTGCTCTGAGCATCAAAAGACGTGGATACAGGACAAATGTCTCATGGGACTTTTGATTGAATTTATTTGGCTTCTGTCAGGAAAGTCAACTTTTAATTTATAATGAAACAACTAAAAATCGTTGATACTTCAATATTAGTTTTATATGAAGTGGATGTTGTGTATAATTATAAGAATATGGTATTGAATGAGCTCATATGGTATTTCAACATGGCTCACACAGATTTCATAGTATGGAAGGACTTAACTGGGTCAGATTCATCCGGGTCTATGGTGTATAGAGTCCTTAATCTTTGGTCTGCACCAACCACGTGTAGACAAACAGTCGACACATTGCTGTGTCCCAGTAACAGACTCAGGGGATTAGTAGTCTGTGCTAGATAGACCAGGCTGTGTGTTTGACTGGAACTTGCTGAATGCAAACGTGAACTTCTGAGCTGAGCATGAGAAAGAAATCTCTCTGTAGCCGTTTAGAGAGATTTTTACAGGGAAGCTCTACTTGTTCCACGTTAGTTAACACTACGGTTAACTTCTAGATGCTAGACAATATAGTTTAAATGAAACAATCATTTTGTGCCCTGTACTTAACTAACTGGTCATTTGATTACTGAAACTGTTTCAGCCTATGAATAGGGAAAGAATGTGCCGAGATTGGATTAGCTCATCCCTGCCCAGTCAAGCCTGTTGCTTCATTTCCGTGTTTTCCTCGTCTGAATTCACTCCATGGCACCTGCAAGTTGAATGCCTTCCACAAGGCATCTCAGCCTTTGCTGTTTTACCAAACTGGTTTTACAGCAACACAGTTTCAACAGATCTCTCATTTTAGTATGTCAAGAACGTAGGATTGTTAGGATTATTCTCTAAAATTGTTGCTCATCTTTATGTGTCTCAGTTATACCATTTACTATAAATGAACATGAAATGGATGTTAATTATGCTTTCTGTATTATTATGGTTTGCCATTGAGCAATGGAAAAGTCTTGAATTCAGGTCAGTAGTGTGCCCAAGCATGGTTTTCTGTGAAGTATTAAACTCAATTCGTTGGTTTACAGCTCCCTCTTGTGGTCTAAAAGGCATAGTGAAGAACATGACTTTCACACATGTTAAAGACTTTGGCTTCAGTTAACAGATCCACCTGTGTGCATACACATTTCAGTGTATGTCAATCTATGCTGATGTGTGTATGTATGTAAGCTTCACAGGTTCAGGAACAACTCAGAAAGCAAGAAAAAAACACAATGTGTTGACCTGGCCTCCAAATTCAGCTGGTCAATTATCTGTGGAATGCACTGGAACAAGCCTGATCCACAGAGGCCCCTCCCCCCAAGCCCCCACTAAAACATTCTGTTGCCAGACTCCACAGGACACCCTCGGATGACCCAGGTCTCTGATGAGTCACAAATGTTTTGGAGGCACAAGGGAGACCCACACAATATGAGGAAGGTGGTCATAATGCTATTCCTGATCAGTGTATATCATTATGGCACCACATGAGGAACACTCTGATACTCTGTCACCAGGAGGGGAGAGTGGCAGGGAAATGTGGCAGTAGCAGTTGATGTAGTTGTGCAAATTCTATTTATAGTCCCTCTGTGTTTCAGCAGCTGTCGCTCTTCTATCTCTCTGCCCGGCCCCCCTCATATTAGAACCCGCCACTCCTCAGACCACAGCTTTACTGTGCTGGGCCGACTGTAACCCCACCCTCGTGGTTGCCCCCTTTCTCTCTCTCAGGGCTAGTGACTGTGCGGTCTTAGCAGACCCAGGTCTCACCCTACCTTGGCCGCGACTGCACTCCTCTTGTGACAGAGTGAAGATTGGAAGGTTAACCAGGCCCAGAGAGAAGGTAATGGGCTCAGGCCTCTGGTGTACTTTGTGTGTGTGACGAGTCGAGAGATCGGCTCAGGGTGTACATGCTCTGCTTAGCAGTTCCATTAGGGCTCTGCTGGCGTCTCAGAATGGCCTCTTTGCTGCTGAAACTATTTATAGGAGTGGGCTCTGATGAAACACAGTCAGAGATGGTGAAACATGTTGCTGTGCAGCTCGTTTTTGCTGTGTTATCCTCAATAGCTAAAAGTTTTAAAAGTTGTGAAGTTAAGTAGCATCTCAAGTAGCATCTCTTTGTGATGATTAAATGTAGTGATGTCAAAGTGTGAAAATTTCAAGTATGTTTGACTCATTTATTTGATCAATTTATCATTTATATGGTTGGCTTCAGTGTGTTTCCTTGTTGGCAGTGCCTGTTGCTGTAGTTTGCGAGTCATTGCTTTCCTGATTGATTTTGTGTCTTGCCTGCAAAAGGAACAGATGTCCACTATTGTATGTAACCATTTCAGTGTAGTAACTCAAATAAAGGGAACTTCTTCATACATAGTAACTGAGAGCGAAGCCCACAAACAATAAATAACATTAAAACATAACTGTGAGTACAGACTTGTATTCCTATTAGAAGTGTGTATGTCTTGTTAGATCTTTATGTTCATGTTTTCCACTTGTTTCTTGCATTTTGAGGAAAGCCAGTCTTTCATTTCATCATCTTGTCTATGTGTTCTATCCTCAGTGCTGCATGGTCCCACTGCCTCGTTGGTGTATGACCAGAATACAAGTTCACACTGCTCACGTCTAAATTCCTTTTCTTCATCGATCAGCATAGTACATCCTCCTCTCTGTGGCATTCTCTTCTTTTCTCCCTCATCATTCCTTACATTTATTCTCCACATCGTCCAGCTTAATCCATGACTTCTGGCCTATCACCATGGCGTACAAATCACGCTTTTCTTTCTGGGAGCAAAAGGGAAGTCTCGCTTCTGTGTTTTATATCAGTTCACATCTGCTTCTTGCCGAATCTGTGTGTCTTTGAATTTGTTAAGTATTCCATGTTAATAGAGAAACACTTTGGTTTGAATGTGTGGTTTGATTTTGTTTGTGTTGCTCTCTCTTGTGTAGGTTAAAGTTGAGAACAAACCAAATGTAAGTGATATCTTAGCTGCATGAGTTGGGGCAAATTTTGTATATTTGTGTGCTGACACAGACTTCGTTACTAATCATTATTGTGATCGTTAGCTGAAAGTCTACTTTAGACCATAGCTTAACTAGCGCATGTTGAAAGCAAATTACAGGTTGATAGTAGATGATAGTATTCTCAGGGTCAACAGTAAGTAGAGATCATGGATTCAGTCCATAACTTTACAGTAATAAATTAACACTTTAAAAGCAATTGCCTGCATTGCCTGTATCCTAAAAACTCTAACAAATGTGCTTAGAACAGTTCATTCCAGTTTTTGCATTATTTTAAATCATGATTAGTTCAAATCCAGATTAGCTCTTACACAGCCACTAACTGTCTTTTATTGTGTGTCGGCAATAGCAGGATGTGGACGCCTTGTGCGTGTGCATGCTATAAACAAAACATTGCACCATAGAGCAACTAATGCTCAAAGACTCCGCAGGGTTGATGTATGAATGAAACCTTATCAGGCACAACACTGGAGGCTGCGATTTTATTTTTTTTAAGCTTAAAGGTTAAATTGAATGAATATGTTGAAATACATGGCATATATGATGGCATATACTAGATTAAATGCACAATGTATAGAAATCCATCCAGCCCAGAACCTGCAGCTGATCTTTGACAGTTTATCTGTGTCACTCATGGGGGTAATCTACATTTTCTACCTTGCTTTGTTTGTATTCAGTCTGATGTAGATAGTAGTCAGCCTCAGGCAGTCACTAAACCCGATCAAGACACAGGAAGTCGATCACAGCCAACTGCTGCATCAGCTGAAGAGTCCAGTCGTAACGTTGCTATTGGAGGTCCAGACAATCCAGGGGAGGAGCAGAGCGGCAAAAAGGTGGTGAAGATCATGAGGAGAGTTGATAGACAGGTGGTTCCTCCTGGGATGGAAGAGCAGAACCGGCCCACGGTTTCTGCTCCTGCTACAGGTTCGGTCCCCAGTAAAGTCAGAGCTAATGGAGGGGACAAGGATGATATATCCATGGGCCTGGCCAGTCTAATGGGCAGAGGCAGAACCAAAGAACACCGACCACGCACCCGCACCCAAGACCGCAGAGAAGATGTGAAAGAGGACTTGAAACAGGAAGAGGAGAAAGGAAAGATGGAGGAAGAGGAGGAAAAAACTACTATGGAAAAACCAGAAGAAGCAGCTTCTGTGCCCACTGTCGCAGCTCCAAACCCTGCTCCACCAAAGCCTAACGCTCTCACTCCTCCAACTGGTTTCATCCCTCCACCAAAACCAGACCCTTTGGCCCCGCCTGCTGGTTTCATTCCTGCTCCCAAACAGAATCCGTTGTCCCCTCCGCCTGGTTTCATCCCTGCCAAAAAATCTAGCCCAGTACCCCCAAAACATACCGCCTTGGCAAGACCTCCAGGATTCATCCCTGTTCCAAAGACGGATCCCTTGGCTCCTCCTGCAGGGTTCATCCCAAAGCCCCGTCTTTTTGCTGTGAAGAAAGCGGAGGTACTGAGTAAATAAAAAAGTGCATGTTTCTTACTGAACCTCTGGGTGGAGCATGTCTTCTAATAATAACCCAGACATTACTGTTCATATATATGCAGCTTCCTCAGACAATCAGATCAGCAGATTTGCCTTTGGATATTGAAACGTAACTTTTTATTACATGAAGCATAATTAGTTTGCCTATAATATTCAGTATAAACCAAAATGTATTGAACTCCTTTCTCCAAGTACCATTCAGGTTTTGACTCTGGCAAAAACCTGATATAGCAAGTGAATAAGTGAAGGGAAGTGGAGCGAGTGTGCGAGCTCAAGATCAGACTTCATCAGTGGTGATAAGGGTGTGCTCATGCCCTGCTCTTAGCTAGTCCGGTCAGCTGAAGTTGTCTTTGAGTACCAGGCTGTGTCTCATTACTGTCACTTTTGGACCTGAATTTGTGCTCTGTGTGCTGTAGACTGCTGAGGCTTAAAGGATCGTTTGGGAGGCTTATCATGATCATGATATCATCATGATAAGAATTCAGATAATGTCTTCTGAGCTAAAGTTGTTCTGTAACAGCTGATTGAATAACCAGTTGTTAATGTACAGCTTGGTGCAGGCATGATATAAATTGAGCATCATTTAGGTTCTTAAATATTTATCCCATTAGGAATTTTATTTTGCACCATTTCCTAATGATTATGTACTTCCATTGTCCCAGTTTCAGTTTATTTTTCAGACAAGGCTGCTATTTGATCCAGTTATTTAGTTTCTTTGGCATTCTGTCTGTCAGCAGGCCATGAGAAATGGATAGTTTGTGGAAGAGTGAGGGATTTGATTTTGGAGATGCACCTGTTTTTTTTTCTTCTTCTTCTTTTTTTTTGCTGTGGATATTGTGTTTTTAACCTCTCTCAGGATAGATATTTTTGTTTTCAAATATTGGGGGCAGGAATGCGATGTCAGCCAAACTTAGAAATTTATGTGTGACTTAGCATCACTGGCAGTTTGTGCTGTCCTGAGATTTGACTTACTGCTGTCACTGGAGCGAGGACTGTGCAACAAAATGTGTCCTAATGTAGTTTACAGGGGCACAGCTAAGCCATAGTGAAAAAGCGAAATTGAATCTAGTAGACTGCAAAAAGCCTACTTGAATTCATGGCTGTAAAACAATAATATTAAAAAAAATCAAGCAGAAGTGACGCATTTATTGTGATGAAATAAGTTTTCAGCCAAAACCCAATTACAAATATAACCTGAAAGTAAACTGGGTATACGTGTGCCAACGCTCTACACAGTTATGAAACAATATCCCAAAACCTCTGATGGTTTCATTTCATGTGCTATTTTTGGATTTTCAGATCCAACTGCAACATAATGCATAATTATTTAATTACTTTCAAGAAAATTGCAACAGACTGTTGTCTAAACAGCTATTGACGAACAGAAGCCTTGAACCATTATTGTTTTGCTGCGGCGCTTAATGATCCAATTTTCTTTAATAGTCACTTTGCCTTCTCCATTTCCTGATTGAATTAACTGGGAAATGAAATCAGTTGGAACAAATATGTCTAGAAGATGGCTGTAATTTCCGGATGAGTAAAACGGGATGTATACTATAGTCAAAAATAAATACGTCACGCTGAAAGATAATTGTCATTGTCATCATCTTGCCATGTAAATTCCATCTCTCTGTGTGTGCATGTTTTTCTGTGTGTTTGTGAATATTTACATAAAGAAGGAGACCTCTGCCCCCACCACGGCCCCTGTTGCACCACCCAGTGCCCACTCTGCAAAAACTGAACAGGTGTGTGTCTGTCTTGCTGCAAAGGTACACGTGTGTTTTCTCACATTCAAAGGTGCAACACTTTTTTTTCAGTTTTCTCTTTACATGGAATGATTGTTTGTGCCCACTCAATTTTCAGTTTGTCTAAAGTTGACAATCCTAGGAATTGGTTCACTGAGTTTAATTTCCGGTCACTTCTTGGCTGTTGCTGGTCCTGCTATCCAATTTCAGGTCCCACAGCTGATTCCCTCTGAGGAAGACCACAGCCGTGTAAAGAGGATCTTCACTGTCAATGGCAATGATGTAACGTTTTTTCTACTTTAGCTTGTGTGATTTGCATCGTCCATGCTTTACCAAGGCGTACACTGGGACTACTCTGTGTGAACTGTTCTCTACCCTGTATAGAGGGGGATTTGTCCAGAAATTCCTAAGGTCCTCATTGGACTGTCGGAGGAGTCCTACTGCCACTAATTACAGGGTACCAAATCTAAAGGTCCTCTTCTTTACTGGCCCCTGTGAAAACTGATCCTTCCAGACCAAAGAAATCTTGACTCATTCTAAAGTATGAAGATTATTTTCAGGAGAACACAGAGATTAAGCCTCCTTTTATTTCCAGTTATAGATACATGTATGCTATCTGAATTGTCTGGTTTGACATTGATTGACATGACACTACAGAAAAGAATAGTGCATGAATGCCTTTACTTTTGTTGATGATTTGTACACATTTGACAATGGTCAGCTTAAGCTTAGTGTTTCTAGCTAATCGAATTCTTCACATTCAAACTAATTTAATTATGTTCTTGCCAGAGTAAGAGGGGCACCTACTATATGAAAATGCATTGTGTGATTATTTTGGCAATGCTGGATTATACGTCAGTAAATTGTTTCTTGTTTTCTCAAGATCTAGAGCATCAATATAGAGCAGCAGATGGAACATAAGCTCTTGTATGGCAATATCATATAGCAACCATCTCATGAGGGAAAAAAGCCTCTAAACTATTCCTAAGTAGACCCTGAGTAAGATGGTGGTGATGATCTTCCAATGTCTAGTTCTATCTCTGTGGTCCAGAGTGTTGGAAGTCACTTCTTTTTGTACCTTGTCCTTGCTCTGATCTCTTGTTGTCTCAATCCATGTCCTAAATCTCCTGCTTTGGTTTTCTGCGGGTCACTGGATCCTGACTTGCCGCTGTCCACGTTGCTGTTTGCATGGCTAGCGTGCCAGAGGCCACAAATCTTCTCAGGTACAGGCTGCCTGACTGTGGGTTCGCTGCACTCCCCGGCTGTAGAGTTCTGGAGTCTAAATATGTTCTCCTCTACTGACCCCTCTCTGCCCTACTTTGTCTATGCCTGTGTGCTAGTCTTTGACCCCAGGCTGCTTTCTCTGTTCATGCAGTGGCACGGAATGTACTAATGGGACATCAATCTGTGGTTATTAAAGTTGGATTAGAGAGTCTGAACAAGATTCATTTTCCTATGCTGAATTTAACTGACACCACTCACTGTGTCCTGTTGCTTGCTTTGTGTATTTACACCAACATACTGAGGTTATATTGTAGTCATATGCAACTGTAAACTTTTTGAGTTTGCTTAACTGGCATTTGAGATCAAACGAGAGTGACAATGAAAACTTAGTGACTGTACATACAATGATACAATATATTGTTGTATCTTATATTACATTGCATCTTGTGTTTATTTGCTACATACCTTTTCTGTAAGATATTGTTAAGTGTGAATGTTAATATGACAGAGCATGAGTTTGTTCACTATAACCAGACCCACACAATGTACCTATTGCCTGCTCATTAATGCATTTATACAGCAGTTATCTCCTGGTGAAGGAGTGATTCGTCTAAGCATTGTTTGGCTTCCTGTTGGATTATTGCTGTAGTACTTTTTATTATATTTTTTGTCATAATATATTTTGTCCTTCTTATATATTTGTCACCGTGCCATATTTTGCATTGTTTCAATCATGCTATTGCAAAGTGCAATTAAAAAACTAAAAAGACTGGTACTTCCTTCTCCAGTCCAAGCCTATTGAGGACCCTGTGGCCATCCTTCAGGCATCACACTCAGCCGCAACTCAGGTCTGACCCTAGCCACAGCTGGTTGTAATTCTGGTAGCATGCTTCAGAGTAATGTCTGTTTTGTGGTTTATGTGTGTGACAAACCAGTATGTGTTATCGAGACCACCTAGAAATTCCAGGATTTACCTTCCCCCTAGCTCTACCTGCGTTGGCTGTTGAAAGTAAAGTACCAGATTCATGTTCATCAATATGCATCGACCCCACATCCAGTGTTTAATATGTTAGCTTGATTGCATGCCCGATCTAAATTGTATGTTTCCATGCATGAGTCTCTCGAAGCACTTGACTTGCATTAGGTGGTGCGGTTGTTTGCTGGGTTTAATCTTTTTTTCATGTATTTTGATATATGTGATGTACGTGGTTGTGATGAAACACCCCGCCTTGCCTTCCAACCTTGACGTCTTTGTAGTGAACATACTGAATGCACTCTCAGTGAGTTCAATGAACAATCTCCGGGCTTTGAATGGTGTATTAAAAAGGCAGTCGTGGGATCTCTGGTTCTTATGTGGAGGGCTGCTGATGCAATGGACAAACACACAGGAGGTGAAACCTGAAAAATATTCAAGCACTCATCATAGCCTACATGTACTTGCACTGAAAGAATCCCACCACCGAATGAAATGAGTTCCCCTTGTCTCATGTAAATGAGAACTATAAGTTAATTAGTGCTTGTGAAAGTCTCAATCGTGTGATCCAACTGGAACTCCATTATGCAGTTTTCTGGTTTAATAATCAATGATTCAATAGTAATTGACAAGTTTTTCTGATACAGGGAAAGACCGAGGAGCAGATAACAGCGGAGAAAGCCTGGTATAACACAGAGAAAGTATGGCTTGTCCACAAGGATGGATTCTCCTTGGGTTAGTATGGAACATGTGTTTGTTGCTTCTTATACTACATCAAACCTTCCGTCTCTTTTCCGTACTGGCTTAGTGGTTTCTATGTGACATGTGATCTCCCATCTACAAATGAGCGTTTGAAGCATAGAAAATGCTTTTGAAATGTTCATATTAAAAGAGGGCACCTGTACAGATCTGACTCAAATTTACCTCAGGCTATATTTAATTAGACTAACCATGATTTCAACAGTGAAAGTGTGTTAAGTTTTAATAAATCTCTGGCATTATTAAAAGGGCTAAAACTGCCACACATTATCAGGCATGTAAGATAAAATGAGGCTTTTGCACTTAGGTCGAGATCACGCGTCACAATAAATTAACTCTCACTCTTTGTGGCGATACAGCAACTCTCCTGAAGACAGAGACAGGCAGTCTGCCAGAGGGGAAGGTGAAAATCCGCCTGGAGAGTGACGGATCTTTATTGGATGTGGATGAAGACGACGTGGAGAAGGTATTTAATCATCAAATCAACTCTGAACCTCATCAATTATGGCTGACATGGGATGAGTATGTGATCGCTTCTGACTTTGAACTCTAGGCAAACCCTCCCGCGTTTGACCGAGTGGAGGACCTGGCCTCTCTGCAGTATTTGAACGAGTCCAGTGTGATGCACTCTCTGCGGCAGCGATATGGCAGTAACCTGGTGCACACCCACGCTGGGCCCAACATGGTGGTCATTAACCCCATTAGTGCCCCTTCAATGTATTCTGAGAAGGTAGGCTCAGGCTTGCACATTTAATCACACATCTCTTGTGGAGTGCAATAGGTGGGAGTATGGTGTTTTATAATGATAGTAAGTGATATGTAATAAATATGGTGTGTTTGTTGTATAGTAGTCTTTATGATTTAAATCTCATCTCCGTCTTTATCCTTTTGTATTCTTTCCAGGTGATGCAAATGTTTAAAGGCTGCAGAAGGGAGGACACTGCTCCCCACATTTACAGCATGGCACAGGCTGCTTATAGAAACCTCCTGACCACTCGCCAGGATCAGTCCATCGTCTTGCTGGGAAAGAGTGGAAGTGGCAAGACCACTAACTGTCAACACATCATCCAGTATCTGATTACTATTGCTGGAAGCACCAATAAAACCTTCTCTAGTAGGTTGAAAAGGACAGGTAAATGTTACTGATGTAGAGATACCCTTATATACCAGTGTTTCTCTTTGTCTGTAGCAGAGAAATGGCAGGCGGTCTATTCCATTTTGGAGGCTTTTGGGAATGCCTCCACCTGTATGAATGGGAATGCTAGTCGCTTCTCACATATTGTTTCCATGGACTTCGACCAGGCGGGCCTGGTGACCTCTGCTTCTATCCAGGTACAAATAAACACAGTTGGTCAAATGGTGTATCTCATTCTTAAGCATGCCTGCTTTCATCTCAGACACTTTGTTGATAATACCAAACTCCAAGAGGCTTTGTTAGGACACAAGTAGTTAGTGTGATAATGTTATTTTTCTGTCATTTTAATATCCTGCTCTGTTGCAGACTATGCTTCTGGAGAAGATGAGGGTGACAAGAAGACCAGAGGGAGAGTCCACTTTTAATGTCTTTTACTACCTGATGGCTGGAGTAGATAGCTCTTTGAGGTCAGGATTAATACTCTCATGCCAATTAAAATCACAATGCCCCACTGTTGGGCTCAGGATTTATTACACAGATATAGTGCAATGATAAATGACTGCTCTTGGAGAATTCTGCCAATTCCCCTCTTGGTCCCAAGACTGCAGTCTTTGATATGTTCTGTGTTGTTTTTAATTTCTTCATCAGAACTGAGCTGCACCTTAACCACTTTGCTGAAAACAATGCATTTGGAATCATGCCACAGAGTAAGGTAAATACAACTTGTTACTGGACTTGGTTTGTAGAACCACAAAATCATCTGTACTTTTAGCAGTTATCAAGCTAACACTTTTTATAAAACAGGCTGAGGATAAGCAACGGGCCTCGCAACAGTTTTCCAAGCTACAAGCAGCCATGAAGGTTCTGGGTATCAGTGCTGATGAGCAGAGGGCCCTCTGGCTAGTCCTTGGGGCCATCTACCATCTCGGGTCTGCGGGAGCTACCAAGGGTAAGATTGCTGTATCACTTATTGGTGCTGTGCTAATAATGCTATTCACAACTCGTACCAATAACAAAGATGCAAAATATTATTCTAAAGCATACACTGTTCATGGCCAACGTCAAAAATTACCCTTGTTAGCCAAACCAATTTTAATTCCACTTTATGTAATGTGACAGATGTCAAGCCTGCATTATCTCACAGTCGGTAACATCTTCTGTGTGATGCAAGGCAGATGTAATCCTGATAACTGAATTATGCATCTGCACTTTAAAAGATGTTGCACAGTGCACAGATTGTTAGACTGAGCTGCACTGATCTACACCTCAAAATATTTAGGTCATTCAAGAGGAGTGTATGCTTTAGAACTGACAGCACTTGAAATCATTCGAGACTTCTTATTACAGGTTTATCATGCCTTCACAGTATCAATTGATACGTTGTATTATTTCTGTTAGATCTGAACCTCTGTCAGATCTACCTTATTATTCCTTAGCGAATGATAATATTAAATAAGCAGAGAACTGTTTGTGCTAGAGCAATTGGAACCACTTGCAAACTAACTGAGCCTTCTTTGAAGGAGCTTTTAATAGAGCAAGGATACAAAACAACTCAATCTCATTTCAGCCTTAGACTTGGCAAACATTTATCTTGTCATAACAATACATTACTAGACTAATGGGAACAGCAGACCTCATAAACACAAGGTTGTGTTTCTGTCTGAATTTTCTAGAGGTTGTTATTTTCCTTTTAAGTAATAGAATTCCCTAACGTTAGCATTTGCCTTTCATTTGATCTCTTGGATTTTCATAAGCCGTCACAAAGATTTGCTGAGGTATTACTAATTATTTTTGGACATATTTGCAAAATTATATATTTTTTTCTTTATTTTGAAACCAGTTCAAATCAATTTACTAAATATAGCACACAATGCATCATGCAAACCGCAAGGAATGCATGATAGCAGTGACAGTGGCACCACATTTAGTGTTTTTGTTTTGTTTGTTCTCTCTTCTCCTACTGTCTGCACTGTAATTGCCAGTCACTTGCACAATAGCTTGCCAAATTCTTTTTAGTGGTCCCCTCCAGCTGGATACTAATCTTTTAGATGGCAGCATAACATCATGATGGACTAGTTTTAAAAAATCAGCAGTGAGTATTGTCTGTTATTGGGAATACAGACACTAAACGACTTTGTTATGATCTGCAAATTAGTGGAAGAATGTTGGAGTTCTGTTCTCCTTCTGTTAAACACACAGCAATTCTTATGGGCGCGAAGAACTAGACACATGGATGGTGTTTTAATTTGTTTCTCCCTGCCTCTGGGAATATTACATTTATTAGTGAAAATAGTCTACACTATTAACAAACACACTTGTTCCTTGGGCTGAATTTAAGTTTTTAGTTTTATATCTAATATTAAGCAGTATGTAAAGTTATGTTTACTGACTGTGCAGCTTCATTATGTAACACAAGAGGGCAGCAATGATCTCTAATCTCTGACAGCTAATTATAGGGACCACCTAAAAAGAACATGCCTGACTGTTTACTGTCAAATCAACACTTACATCTATCAAGTTCAGATAGAAAAATGCTTCCCACTCTGAGAGTTTGGATAAGTGCAAATACAGCACATATGTATTTTTTTTTTTATAATCTTTAATAGTTATACACTGATACAATAATATTCTGTTACAACTGGCGAACCATTTTCATCTTTTTCATGTTTTAGCAGTGGTGCCAACTCTCCATCAAAGCAAATATTTAAATGTCTTTATAACTATCCTACTTATCATCATAAGCAGTATGCAAGACTTGTGCAGCACTGATGAAACAGATAGAGCCCACTCCTCTCTGTGTGAAATCCCCCAGTTTCTCTCTTAAGTCTTAGAAGATACCACTTCATGGCGGATTAAAACTGAAATTTGCCCTCATATCTAGATGTTTCTTTCACTCAGTTACTAGATTAAAGAGAAACTTGTGTTTCCCAGTGGAAGTCTTTATGTAAATAAATGAATTGTGTCCCCTAATAATAAGTGTTGCTTTCATTGTTGAGAAGACAAAAAGGAGCAATTATCACTTCAGCTTCACAGACATGTTTTCAGCATTAAACAATTGAAGCTTCTACTTGTAGAACCCAGTGGATAGACCTTTTTTTTCCAACAATAGTTCAATGTGTTCAAGCTGCCAAGATTGCGAACATGCTTTTAGTGCATGTGTCAGTGTCAGCTTGACCAGAGACATAATCCTACCCTGTCAGAGACTAGCTTGTCACAAAGCTACCATACCCCTGGAATAGCTGTTAGAAGGGCTAATGGAGGTTTTTATGCACGTGTCTCAGCTGGCAGGAAACAATTTGCACGTCATGAGTGGGCCCAGAAGGCAGCCTACCTGCTGGGCTGCACCCTGGAGGAACTCTCCTCCTCCATCTTCAAGCACCAGGCCAAGGGCACCCTGCCCAGAGCCAGCACCATTCGCCAGGCTTCTGAAGAAAATGGCACAGCAGATGCAGGTACTCCGCAGACCACATTTACCAACATGGTCTTCATTCCTCACACCAACCCCCCTCCGCTCCACACACACGCACACACACTCTTTTTCTCTTTGTCTGTCACTCTTTCTGTTTCCACACACATACACAAGCACACTCTTACGTCTTTGCTCATCACCTGAGGGAAATTGCATGCACAGGAGAAAGTAACGCTTATCTTAGTAATGAATACTGCAGCTTTACAATGGCTGTTGACAGATAAGTAGACACACTATGTCAGGACAAGCAATTTTGGATCCACTCTTCATTCATTGTCCTTGAAATCATAATTGCCTCACATTGATTTTTCACATGTGTGGGTTCTCTGACTTCCATCCAGACTGCAACACATTTTGAAGGGCATGAGGATACAGTTAAATGTCTGTCACAGTCAGGATGGACAGGAATGTCCGGTGCTTAACCTTCCCTGTATCTACTCTCACACGTAGATGTGTTCAAATGCGAAAACTTCCCCTGAGCGACATAAAGTCACTATTTTGCATGACAGGAATGGAATGAATTAGAAGAGCTAAACAGGTGGTCAGTGCCGCTGGGCACAGACATGAGCATGCATGCATTTTCAAAACACCTGAGTCCTACATGACACAACTTTAATAAAAAATAATAAAAAAAAACAATTCAGTACCAGTTTCAGTACACCATGAATGTCAGTCAGATTATAATAAAATGATGCCACTGTGCTTTGTTTTTAGAAGCAAATGCAAAGGCCATACCTCTACATTTTACAGCTTAAAACTATGCCATTCTTCTAATTCATCTAGTTTTGTTTGGTGATGTGATATTTTAAGTTTGCGGTTACTGATTTATTGTGTCTGTCTGCTTTTTATGGAGGATTCAAAGCTACAGCCATGGAGTGCTTAGAGGCCATGGCATCTGCACTTTACTCTGAACTCTTCACCATCCTCATTTCCTTAATAAACCGGTTAGTATCACACTTTACTTGAACGTATTTCTGGCTAAACTGTCATATAATGGAAAGGTTTTATGAATTTATTCATTAAATGCATTTCTATATATTGGCAGCTGTTTTTATCACCATTATTTATTTGAGCTTAAACACAGTTTGTGTAATTGTGTTGTGTTTTTAAGAGGTTTAACGGGTAGATCAATTAAGGGGTGGCTAGTTTATCTTTATTGCTTGGATTTAGGATAAAAGATAAAATGAAGATTATGTGGGTGGTTAAAATAATAGATGTGGTGGGGAGAGAAAAGGTCAAAGCCAGGGGTTATGCAGTGAATGTAATTGATAAAACAAAGCTGTCTCAGTATTGCGAAGCATATGTTTACATGTATGCGTGTTTGTGTTTTCCTTGTGTGCTTAAGGGCCTTGAAATCCAGCCAGCACTCCCTGTGCTCACTGCTCATCGTGGACACTCCAGGTTTTCAAAACCCCAGGCTGGCCAAGCGCGACTGCGGCGCAACCTTCGAGGACCTATACCACAACTACACTCAAGAACGGCTGCAGACTCTCTTCTACCAGCGTACGTTTGTTCAGGAGCTGGAAAGATACAAAGAGGTAAAGACATATGGAGAATAATGTGCCGTGCATACATACAGCCTCATTCTCACTGCCTCTGTTTTCTCTCTCCCTTGCCGGCTGCCCTCTCTCAGATATATCAACTCCAATAGTGTATGTGTTCATATCTCAGATACAGAATCCGTCCCACCTGTCACAAGCTGTGACAAGACAGGCTAGTTCATGTGTTAGACCTTCTCATTAGTGATGCCAGTCTTCACCTCTTCTGCTGAGATCAAAGTAAAGTCACTCACAGCTGCCTTCGGGAGACACGCCCAGCTGCACAGCCTTGATGCTGTTCCCTGATGAAGGAACTATTCTTCTTCTGTCCTCCTTTAACTTCTGCCTAGAAAGGCTAGACTATAGTAACTGGGCTCAGTCATCCCCATGGATTTAGGATATTCAAGGACAAATAATAGAGATTTTCTTTTAGTACTAAAAAATTAAATTAATCCATTCCAGCTGTCCAAACTCTAATCCCAGAAATGTTCGTCTTATTGAAAACACAGCTAATAGCACACTAAAGTTACTTTTAATACTGTGAACAGGGATACTGGGATTTCCCACCCACACTCCCACCCACATCCTCTGCCTGGGAGAAAGGGAATTGGAGCGAAATGAAGCACTGCATAAATCTGCGTAGTGTAATTCTCTCTTGTCAGAATATCTTGAAAATATAAGAAGCCATGAAACCGTCATTGTAAACTGGGTCAAACTCATTTAAAACCATGCACGGCATTAACAATGGCAGTGTCAGGCGGGTTAAGCTGTGACACATACAACAGGCATGTTCTTCATGGTTAATGTAGCTGTTTGGATATTTTTTTTCTCCTCTGCACATTAACGCAGAGACCAAAAATAATTTCAGCTACTTCGCCCTGATAGTGAACTACAGCACTGGCATCTGTCACGGCCACACTGCTGCCAACATTTCCAGCCATTTCAAGTACAGCTTGCACTTTGTCATTGCTGTGAGCTGTGAAGGTAAATTTGTGTTAATTTCCACTTCCTCTACAACATTAATGAAATGTTATCATTTACAGTTGGAGAAAAACAGTCAAGGTAAATGGTACATATTGTTCTATATGTACTTTTTGGGGCTTTGTAGTTCTCTCCTTATGAGTATCAAATCAGTATCGATTTGTTATAATGTAATGATTATAAAATGTATAGAAGAATGCAATTTAAGACTACAGCCCAGTCTTTAATCTGTGCTAGTTTATATACTCTATGACAATTAAAAGCAATGAGTCCCTCTGGGGTTTAGCCTTTAGTTTGAAATATGACTGAATTAATTCAAATTAAATCAAAATAGTTCCCAATTATTTTTTTCAAATCGATTAAAAGTTGATTTATTGCAGCTCAAATTACAACTCTTTGTAGTAAATTTCCCCGTTGTGATGTCGGCTTCCAAGAGACAGGGTCCCTTGGAGGCCGTGTCTTCATGGGCTCATGGCTGCATGAGATCAGGGTTTCATTTGACTTCATAAAATGAATAGCACACCACTTCAGGCACATTTCACGTGTTGTGACTTTTTAATCTTTTTTTTTCTGGGACAGGAACCATGATCAAAACAGATACTGAGTTCTCTCAAATGGACAGGGTCGTTAGTCAAAGACACGCTGTGACACATCTTTCTCTTACACACTTGGAAGAACTGTTTCCTCATTATCTACTTTGCCTTTTTAGGTGTATTAGGGTCTCCTTGAATAAAGATTTATGATTATGGCTATAGAATAATATTACCCCTGGATTCCAAATTTTCTAGTTGGTTGTCATCAATTATATTTCAGACTCTCAACATTTCCATCCTAAAAATAACACCATTTATATTTATTACAGAAAATTGTTCATCTTTATTCCTTATTTCGTGTTCCCTTGATGTACAGGTCATCCTTAATATTATATTCTGTTTGTTTGTATTACTGCTTTCATATTATGCCATATATGTCACAGAATACTGTTACTATACTATTACCACTATATCCATTACAATTAGCAATATGATTTCTTTATCTATTTTGTCAGCCTGTCATTTATTTATTTATCTTCCAGTTTCACTGTGCATCCACTTAACACAACACTCCACACCTTATACACACACAGAGTACTTCCTTTCTTATATTTTGTACAACAACTGTTTTGTCCCTGTCCTGTTGCTTGTGTTCACTCAGAAAAAAATACTATTTGGGTCTCATCCTCACAAGTCATCAAAGCGCGTGTCAATCTGCTTGTCTGTCATCCTCCAGGAGAACATAGAACTTTCCTTAGACGACACAGAACCCAGCACATCTCTGTCTGTGGCAGTGGTAGACCAAGCCTCAAGCCAAGCACTGGTAAGTCCAGTGTTTCACTTCTGTCTGTTGTCCTCATTTTTCTCTTAATGTCATATGGCACCCCCAACACTTATTTTTTTTCTTTTGCATGAATAGCTGGTATTTACATAATAACTTTTCTTTGAATACGTTTCACAACACCTAAGGGACTTGCACGCCTTTCATGATCTATTTTCACGTAATGGTCTCTAGGTATCCATTTATTTATTTATTTTTTAATTCAACAGTGAATTAAGAAAGAAAGTTTTCTTTATGCTGCTTTTGTTTGGCAGAGGCTAGAAACAGAGGGTAGTACCAAGAAAAGAAAGGTTAGAGAATCGACTTGAAGAGAGAAAATCAATGTTTGGCCTTTGCAGCCTATGATCTGCACCATGGAAACAGAAATGGTAGAGTTTAGAGAGTCATAGATCACTTTGCTCTAATTCCAATATGTTTGGTTTGAGCGTTTTTACTTTTTAAAGGGTCCTCACTCAAATGGGAATGTCATCAGAAGCAGCGAACTGTAGTACATCACGCTAAAATCAAAGAGAGAAAAAAACAACACACAGATTCTTCAAAGTCATTTCTAAAGTCAGTTCCAAAGATCTGCTGCTTGGAGTGAAAAAACAGTTTGATCGCTGTTTTTTTTCCACTTGCAGATGGTGTTTTTTTTCTTGTTGTAGCTCAGATGTCTGTTATCACAAACAGCCTTAATGCTCAATTCATTGCAAGCCACAGAGTTGTCATATGTCTCCTCCAAACGGACACCCTCTGTTGTATTTGCAGTCAGTGTGGTGTGCACTGCTGATAAGGATGTCTCTAGTGCAACTTCCTGATAGCTGCTAAAACAGTTTTTGGTTTTGTGGGTTGGATTCCTAAGCACTGGTTTCCACAATGGATTCACACGCTATCACAGGCTAAACAAGCTCCTACCTACCTACCTGCTGGTGGAGACAGTTTTCTCTAGAGTTAGTTTTACTCTGCTAAGAAACAGTGGCTTTTTTAGCTAAAACTCTACCACTCACAGCTATGACGCCAGTGAAAGTTTAAACTAAAACAATGCAGTCTTCATATTCATTCTGGTTTTCAGTAACCGCTAAACTGATGACACTTTGACTCTAATTGCTAAGGGACACGGGGGCCATATATACTTATATATACATACTTTTGAAACTTTAATTTCCAGTGATAAATATTAGTCAGAGATAACACAGGTAAACACAAAATGCAGTTTTTAAATGAAGGCTTTTATTATTAAGGGGAAAAAATCCAAACCTACATCGCCCTGTATGAAAAAGTGATTGCTTCCTAAACCTAATAACTAGTTGCACCACCTCTAGCACCAACAACTACAAACAAGCATTTATGATAACTTTCAATGAGTCTTTTACAGCTCCGTGGAGTAATTTTGGCCCACTCATCTTTCCAGAATTGTTGTAATTCAGCACTCTTGGGGTAATTTTGATTGGCCAGCCACTCCTGGGAAGGTTCACCACTGTTCCATGTTTTCACCATTTGTGGATAATGGCTCTCACTGTGGTTCACTGGAGTCTCAAAGCTTTAGAAATGGCTTTCCAGACTGACAGATCTCAATTACTTACTGACTTATTTGTTCCTGAATTTCTTTTGTCCTCAGTATGAGGAAGTGATTTCTTGGACTACTTTTAGTAGTTCACTGTATACATATAGTCATTATGTTTAATAAACAGACTACGGACTGCCAGCATGCAGCGTTTGAAGGATAATTTTCACAATTTTTCTAAGGAAATTATTAGTTTATTTTTGTACCCCAGAGGCAGATAAATAGTAAAGCTTTAAATATACTCTGATTCATCAATGTGCTCCCATTAAGTAGCTAAAACGAGCTAAATGTCCTTGTGGCAAGGTGGTTTGTTACTCAAGTATGCAACGCTTGCTGAAGCAGTCTTTTCAGGCAGAGCTCATAGTAAAGAGCAGAGCCCATGATAAAGTGCATGAAAGAGGTAAAATTTGAAGAAGAAATGAAGGTAAAACTGAAAATGTTGTGCATTTTCTATCAACACTTCTAACAAAGGACCTACACCGATCAGGCAGAACATTATGACCACCTTCCTGATATTGTGTAGTTTCCTTGTGCCTCCAAAACAGCTGTGACTCATCACAGAATGGACATGGGTCTTCTGAGGGTGTCCGGTAACAGACTGTCGTTAGTGGGGACCTTTGGGTCCTATGGGTTGAGGGGAGGGGATTGATCAGTTTGGGATCTCGTGAATTTGGAGGCCAGGTCAACACTTTGTGTTTGTGTTTTTTTGTTGTTGTTGTTGTTGTTGTTTGTTTGTTTTTTTATGTTTTTTTTAGTTGCTCCTAAACTATTTTTGTGTGTGTGCCTGTGTCAGGCTGCATCCATCATAGAGTGTCATTGCTATGGGGTAGGGGTGACTGGTCTGGTCTAGGTGGGTGGTACATGTCTAAGTAACATCCACATGAATGCCAGATCTGAAAGCAGAGCACTGGATTGCCACAAGATGGTCAATGTCATTTGCTTCTCCTGTCAGTGGTTTTGATGTTATGACCGAAGGGTGTATGACCTTTCATATGTGTATGTGTTTATTCATGTTCATTTGACAGGTACGGACAGTTCGAACAGATGAAGCACGGGGCCTGTTGTGGTTGATGGAGGAGGAAGCACTGCAGCCTGGGGGATCAGACGAAACGCTGTTGGGGCGTCTCTTCAGCTACTATGGACCTGCTGAGGGCGAGAGTAAAGGCAAGGAGTGGACAGACACACAAGCATTAAATGGTCTTTAAAAGCATGGATAGTTTTGAGTGTTGAACAACTGATATGAAAAATTAAAGTGATAAATCATACAGTAATATTAATTGTGCAGTCATCTTACACTTCTATTGTGTTGGAATTCCTTATTACATTCAGTGTATGAGAACAAATTTGTTTCTTGCTCTTGTCTTCAGAGTATGTACCAATGCTTGCTATAGCATGCTATAAAATTTTCACTATATGCTATTAAGAGTTTTGAAACACATCACAGCACTTTATCGACTTCTCTCCCTTTGGGCAAAGCAGATTTTATTGTGTCATGGGGAAGGATCACACAATAGGTTTCACACAAGCATTATATCTGCCAGTTTGACCAGCACTGTGCTGTAGATAAGTCACAGAATTACTATATGTCCCATGCATATTGTTGGATAAACTTGTCAGAGTTAAAGCTTTTAAACTTTGTTTCCTGTTGAACTCAGTATAATGCAGGAAATTAGAGTTACTGCATTGTGAGTGCATGCTTCCACAAACGGCTTGAGCTGAACTTCACGTCTATGTCTCTTTAGCCTCATATATGTACTATATTCACTGTAACATGCATACTCATATAATATATACATTCTTACAAATATAGCCAAAAACATGATTTCTGAGTTCACAATGACTTTGACCTTTGTTTTTTAAATTGAAACTGAAGAGAATGTTTGTGCAAGAAATTTGTGACATATAAGTAGAAAAACAAAGTGTTGTTTAAGGCAACAACAGCTGGAGGCTTCTCATTCAGTTGCATAGGGCAAATTAGAATTTTCCAGTTTGGTTTATGAGTTTGTGACAATGCTCCAATTAGGACATGAGGAATGTGCTCGTTTTTCTTCATGCACGCTGCATAAACTTATTCCTAAACCGTTACAGACGATTGCATCTTTTTGTCATATCCCTGCTTATGTACCCTGAGAATAGGATTATAACAGTGAATCCCACTTTTACATCAGGTCACACTTTCCTGTTGAAGAGTGAAAAAGAAAATCACTTCCTGCTGGGTCACAGTCATGGTACTGAATGGGTGGAGTATGATGTCTGTGGGTGGCTGAACTACGCCAAGCAGAATCCTGCCTCTACCAACGCTGCAAGCCTCCTGAAGGACTCCCAGAAGTAAGTCAGGCAGAGCCTCATTATTGGCAAAATGGATGTGAAATATTAATAGACTAATGCAAAGTATCATTCTGAGATCCTGTATCTCTTGCAGGAAGATCATCAGCTCGTTGTTCATGAGCCGAGCGGGAGGAGCCACTGTTTTGTCCGGTTCCATTGCAGGCCTAGAAGGTGCTTCCCAGCTGTCTTTGCGACGGGCTACCAGCATGAGGAAGACCTTCACCACAGGGGTTGCGGCTATCAAGAAGAAGTCCTTGTGCATCCAAATAAAGCTTCAAGTGGTGAGAGGAGAGGATGGGAAAAAGAATCAGCCTGCCAAACTTAGTGTGTTTGTCCACTATTAACTCAAAATGTCAAAACATCAACAGCAAGAGAACTGGAGGTGTATTTGGATATGTAATAAGGCTGTAAATTTCTTTTGAAATCTACTTTAGGCCTTATAGCATCCCCAAATTCCTCAATACCGCTTAAAAGAAAAGTGATGAGGTAAAGGCCAGTGGTTGGACTGCAGCCAGAGAAAATTATAATAAGCCTGTTGTTAGAGAGGCCATTTCTGCTGCTGCTTTTGCTTCCAAAGCTATTGCACAAAAAGAGCATTCACCCCTGTATGTACTGTATGTTCAGTAAAACTTAAAATGGAGAATTAATTTTATTTCCAAATGTGCATATTTAACTTGTACAGAATATAGTATAGAGTTACAGTAGAGTAACACACATACTGTACTAAATGTAGCCTTCAGATATTGACATGATTAAATCATTTATCATTTGTATTCCAGGGTTGCAGCGAAGGTCTTACCTGCATTGTACAGAATAAATCATAGATGCAATGGATGCTTATGAAATATGAAAATATAATTGACTGTAGAGAATGTGGTTGTTAAGCCTCTGAATATAGATAGATTGTCCAGCCGCGAGGTCTCCTTCTTCTTAGTGCAGTCTCGCCAGCGCACCACAGCATATAAGAGAGCACTGATGACAATAGTCTTGTAGAACATGTCCAGCAGCTTCCGGAAGATATTAAATGACCTTAGCCTCCTGGGGAAACAGAGATGGCTCTGACATATGGGAAGATGCTGCATTAATCGTTGACCTGTTCCAACCTAGGTCCCTAACCCTGCTCTGTCTTCTCTAGGACGCTCTCCTTGACATGGTGCGGAGGTCCAGGATTCATTTTGTTCACTGCATATTGCCCAAGGCAGATGCCCTCAAGGCTCTGAGTGGATCCATGTTCAAAGGAGGAGAATGTGAGGCCCAAGGGGAGAGCGGAGATCCCAGCTTAATGCAGCTAGATGTAGCCTTGCTCCGCGCTCAGATGCGTGGATCCAAACTGCTCGATGCCCTGCGGATCTACAGGCAAGGTGAGGTAGCTACGTAAATCTTATAATTACAACAGGTATATAAATACAACCCTCCCTCCCAATGCGTACTTGAAAAGAAGATGATGAAAATCTTTATTTTCTTTCATGGGGTCACCTCAAAATAATGATTGCACTCTACAAATATGTGCAGAGTATAATATTATCTTGACTTTCACAGGTTACCCTGATCACATGGTGTTCTCAGAGTTTCGACGACGCTTTGATGTGCTGGCACCACACCTCGGCAAGAAGCATGGAAGGAATTATATAGTGAAGGACGAGAAGAGAGTAAGTCAATCAGGGAGAGAGGGTGTAGAGAGTAGGGCTCCGCCAGTGGCCAAGCTCAGTGAAGATTAATGTTGTGAAGAGGCAGCTTCATTACATCTGCCCCTGATTTGTCAGCAGCCAGCTGACAGTGAAATAAACCTTCATCAGAGCTATAGCTAATGACCTAATCAACTTAACCTCGTCACTCCTATGAAAGAAATAAAGGAGTATTGTGCCATAGAAAGTACTTCACTGCAATCAAACACTAAAACAATAACATTGAACTACATGCACTTTTAACATAATTTTTGTGTCCTGAACATTGCAGACTAGCTGCCAGGGTTTTCTCAGTTAATCTGACAGTACTGCTGTTTTTCTACACATTTTAAATTCATGAACCCTGATTGTAAAGCTGGTTTGAGCTTAATTCTTTAGACGTTAACTATGAATAATCATGTGCTGTGCTCTGGTCCACTGCAAGAGAAGCCTCTAAAGTTTGTTTTTGGAGAGAAATGAGAGAGAGAGAGAAAGCGTGAAAGAATGGGGTTAAGAGAGAGTATAGCCCTAGTCCCTTGTGTTGGTGTATTGGGGCCGAGTTTCTGTGGAAACACTGGCAAACAAAAGCCCCTCAGTATAAAACCTCTACTGGTGTAATCTAGATGTGGTCTTTCAGTCTAGAGGCTCAAGTAGAGAGAAGAGGCTGAGACAACAATACACCTACAGTATACACGGCAGGCTGGTTGATGGGCAGGGAGAGGGAAGGCTCCGGGCTGGCTGATGGTGTACCTCTACATAGGATGTGTGTGTTCAAAGCTTCAATCGAGCCAAGAACACCGGGGGGTCATGATGAATAAGCCAGGAGCAGGTGGATTCTGGGGGACAAGTTGTAATTGGTTTGTCGAGGTTGTAAGGAACTTTTCCTGTGTATACTGTGATAGTTTCAAAACAAAAATCCAATTGGCAAGGATTGTGAGAGAAGAGGGGAAACTAGATTTTACTATTAATTTAACATGACAATTTAGGGGCGACTGTCGACTACTGAGCTTTTGGAGTATCAGTAGAAGTTCCCACTGGATCCAGCTTTACAAAGTCTAAGTGTGTGTTTTTGTGCATTTGTGCCTTTACCTAGGCTGTGGAGGAGCTACTGGAGTCTTTGGATTTAGAGAAGAGCAGCTACCACATGGGTCTGAGTAGGGTGAGTAATGCTACCATCTCAAACAAAAATTGCTTAAAAAGTGCTGAATAAACCTTTGCTGCAAATCTTTGCCAGTCTCTCTTCTGTTTAAACTCTAACAACAGAGCTGCAGCACAGAGCTCTTCTTTTTCGTCTTTATGACACTTGCTGTCTGGGGAAGTATGTCTTTCATTACACCTGTCCCTCTTTGAGGTTTGTTTGCCATCCTCTTTTGGAGAGTTGCCAAGCCTTGTCCCTTCTAGTCTTTTAGCCAGTGGGTACCTAAGAGGCATGTCTCTACCCTGTGTGACCATAACTCCCTCTTTCTTTTCAGGCCATTACAACAAATTTTCACAACGCATGTCCTGTCTTTGTTTTTCACCCCACCCGTTGTATGGAAATCACAGTAAACACCGCTTAGAAACCGAGGTCTAATCCTATCAGCTGTAAAGTGGCCATCAGCCAAGAAGGAATTCAAAGGAAACCATAATGGACAACGGCGGAACCTATGATCTTCGATATGTGCTGTGCAAGGCTCTTTTAAAACACATGATAATGGTTTGGAGGCAGCTTCACATGGTGCCACACTTTGGAGTGTGAAATGGGCTCAGATGTAGACGAGCACAGTTGGCCATTCACAAAGCATTCCAGTGGCGTCTTAGCAACGTGTCTCGCTTGCATGCCAATTATGCCAACCCCAAATAACCTTAGAGCTGTGGATTCAAAAGCCATTAATGATAGCCACATGACTAAAAACAGCATAACTGCATTTGTTTAAAAAGGTACTACATGCGTCTGATGGAGATGGAAGACAAACAGGTTCCTCAATGCCTTGGGCAGAGATAGTTCTTCTGCCATTATTCATCCATTTTAATAGCTTGCTCCCATCATTTGTGAATACATTAGACACTCCCTCATGTGATCTGCTTTCTACTGTCTGTTTGCATGTACTTTACCTTTGGTTCAGATTAGAAATAGACAAAGCCGATTGTCCAGAGCTTTATCACTTAAATTCACTTATCTGTGGATCACACTGTTTTGTTATTGTCCTATTTGTCATTTCAGTGCATTTATTTATTTTTTAGACTCACTTCTGTTTTATCGCCTGATGACAGCTGGGATAGGATCCAGCCCCCCGCAACCCACTGGAGGACAAGCAGTTACAGAAAACAAACAAACTTCTGTGTTAATATTGCTACTGTCCTTCACACTAAAGCAGGACCACCAAATCTATTTTCCTCTAGGCTGACAAGAGAATTAAATGGCTTCACAATGACATTACCTTTTACTAATAAGTGTTTGTGTATGATTGCTTCTGCCTCTAGTTGTTCTTCAGAGCTGGCACCTTGGCTAAGCTGGAGGAACAGAGGGATGAGCAGACCAAACGCAACCTAACCCTGTTCCAAGCTGCCTGTAGAGGTTACCTGGCACGACAAGCTTTCAAGAAGAGAAAGGTAGGAAAGACGTCACGCTGAAATGTGTTCTGTCTAAAGTGAGCTAAAAAATACCAGCAATATAACAAAATATAGGATGGAATATTTATCTACAACAAAATCCATGTATATAATCATTTGAATGATGTCAAACTCAAACTGATTAAGGAAACGAAGCAACTTATAATTCAAATATATATATAAATATATGAACAAATGCGAACAAAGTATCAAGGTCCATTATGTTGCACAGGCAAAGTAGGTCAAGTAGGTGAAGAATGTGAGTACAGAGCTATTCTTAGTGCCTTTGCTTTTTTTGTTTGAGTAAAACTAACCAGCTTTACAATAAATATTCAACTAATTACACATATGTTCTGTAGAGCTACGGCCCGTAGAACCACCCTACCCATAATCCATCTCATTCATTTTCCCAAGGAGATATTTGATGGTGACATGTCGATTTCTATTGCATTCTGTCAGTCCCTTAAATGCAGCCTTATCAGGCATGCTGCTGACTCGCATCTACTCCACCCTTATTCCATTTTTCTCCCAGCATGTGTGGGTCCATCTTTCTGGACCTCATACATGTCCTCTTTGATGTATGGAGCCCTGCAGTACTTTTCCTTCTCTGTGATTACTACTTAAGTGAATGTGCCGCTTCAGCTGGCTTGTGATGAACCAGCAGAAACCATATCAACATTTCTGCTGGTCATCCAATATGACATGTTGTTAGGGAGTAAATACCTTGTTCACTTGTTTATGATGCTAGTAACATTATTACGTTGTCATATTTATAATAAGTTAAATTAATACGGCTTCTATGAAGCTTTCTTCATTTAATGTGTATACAATAAGAATAATGGATGTGGATTTAAAATGAGGGTCCAATGTATTTTATTTATTAAGTTCAAAGGTCATTACTCATGCAACAAAGCAGTCTAAGAGCCTTGTGCTTTACAATCTGCTAGAACATGAAGGCAAGGAACCATTCAAAATTGCTAGGCAACAGTGCAATTACAAAACCCATTAGCAAAGAAACATTTTTCCTCCTCTGCCCCCTCATGCCCACCCACCTCCTGTAAATGTGTCTATAATAAAAAGATAATACTTTATTTCATCTTAATTAGATTGATCTCAGACTCGATTAAGGTTGGCAACATGTCACATGTAACTTGCAGTTATGATTGTGATTGCAGTTACCATAGATTCTATCAAGCTGTGGTGCATAGTTTCATATAAACTGTGCATAGGTAATGGACATGACTTCCACACCTAGTTTCTCTCAGAAATATCAGTAAACTTATTTTAAAAATATTTATATTTCAAATAAAAATAAATGTATATTTAAAATATCTTAATGATTCCACTGGACAGAGACCAGATCCATGAACCCACATATCACTGGAATAGTTGAACATTTTTGGAAATATTATTAGGTGTCTCAGTCTTTATCTTTGTCTATCTGTTGTTAATGACTAAACATTATGAATTCAGCCATATACAATGAGATGTGAAAATATATATCCGTGCCAAAACTGATCTATATTACTTAGTGATTACCATCTCCCATTCTCTCCACAGTGCAGATTTACAAGATGTATTGGTCTTGTATCAGGGATATAGCATATCCACTTCCACACTTGCTGTTCCCCTTATATTAATCTGTGGAAATTGATCGGATCCCATTGTTTTTTTGCGCTGAGTGAAGTATATAGTCTTAGCAGGTACAGTAGACGGTAATTTGCCTCTGGAACAGTGCGAATGAGTTCTGGTGAAGCCTTTCACACACTTGCTGCTTGATGTATATGGATGTGACAAGAAGTCACAAGTTCCCTTGATTGATATTCCCTGGCATGTTAACCTTGTGAAGCTGTGCCAAGCCCATGTGACATTAAATGACAAAACCACAATTTTTCTTGTTTTTTTTCCCCCCTTTTATCTGTCTCCTCAAGGGGACAAGCTGACATTTTCAAAGTCTGTTATTTTGCCTCAGCAGGCACTTACCGTATTGGGAGTTCTGTCCTTCAGGTGCCCTACAAATGTTTTTTGTTTTGTGTAGTATTTGCATTGAATCGATCTTATGCATCGGCACCATGCATAAGCTAGCTTCTGCCTAGTAATACTGCACCTATTCATTTGAAAATGTCCCCCACATCTGAACGTCTCACCGAAATATATACCTTTATCAGGGAGGGGATTCTACAGGATATCTCATTTATTTGAAACTTGCAATCCCATGGTGCTGAATGAAAGACACAGAGCTATGCCACAGTCAGGGCCATCAATATATTGCATGGGTTTAGGCTACATTTGTATGTATTCATTTCAGAATGAGGATCAAAGTGTGATCAGGCGGTACTAAAGTCATGCCACATCACACACTTACATGTTTGCTGACATGAATGTACATATATGCACATGCATTCTATGCTATATATATGTAGAATATTGTGGAAAAGAATGAAAAGCACGTTTCTCAATCTTACCTCAAAATTGTAATTCACATCACACTGTCTTACAGTTGTCACACCTTCTTAATGTGATATGAATACTAAAATGTTTATCCATGGGGCTCATGAAGTATAATCCTTTGTTTGTTCCCTATTCATTTTAGACTAAATATGACAAGTGAGACCTGTTTAAATCTTCTATCAGAGATTTGTTGCATTTTGCTCCATAGTACGGCTTTCGCTGCGTGACAAATCCTAATTGGTCATAGAGAGTACCTTCAGGGCAAAACGTACCTGATGCTGAGAATTGTGTTACTCTAATTGGGTTTGCCCATAATCTGCTGCTGCTTGAGTGCCTCATGCATAAGCAGCATGGAAATCGTGTAATACTTGGAATTAGCTGCCAACATGTTTGATTTAATTAATCAAAAATTAGCTTCCAGCCTTGGAACACACTCTACAGAAACTCTCTAGAGGAGGCTGGTAGGTCCTGAGATATCTACTTTCCCAAACATGGCCAATATAACCCGAGAACCAAGAATGCATTGTCTTCATTAGCATTGGGCATAACATATTAACAGTAGATGAGTTCTGTAAAGAATTTATTCCACTGAGTAAGCAGTTCTGGCATCGATCCACAGACTTTTGGACCATGTGATACTTGTGCATTGCACTGTGTCTGCATTTGAACACTAGTTTTCATACACTATTCTGCATTAAATACCATACTGCTGAAGTACAGTTATTAAAATCTCTACAGTATTAATAATAAAAGTCTTATTTGAAGATTAACAGACACAGTTATAAGTAATTATATAAATATTACTCTACCATCTGCAGAGTTCTGTGCTTGCACTACACAACAAATGGATTTTGTGCTGACGATTTTCTCCTGTGTGTGTTTAGATTCAGGATTTAGCAATCCGGTGCATCCAGAAA
Source organism: Mugil cephalus (assembly GCF_022458985.1). Taxonomy (NCBI): domain Eukaryota; kingdom Metazoa; phylum Chordata; class Actinopteri; order Mugiliformes; family Mugilidae; genus Mugil; species Mugil cephalus. The sequence goes on from NC_061784.1 coordinate 4,182,990, forward strand.
AACATCAAGAAGAACCGTGGTGTGAAGGGCTGGCCATGGTGGAAGCTCTTCACCACAGTCCAGCCCCTCATTAAGGTCCAACTCACCGAGGAGCAGATGCAAAGCAAAGACGTGAGCAGACCTCTCTGTTTGATAACATCCCATCCTATAGATTCCTCACAGTATGACAGCCATTAATGCATTGCCTGGCGCTGACTTCCTCTCATTAATATTTGACATTTCTTGTACTACTTAATATTTCACAGTTTTACCTGTAATATAGCATGCAACTTATATAACTATATTCTGTTCTCCAGGAGGAGATACAACAGCAGAAATTGAAGCTGGAGAGAGTGGAGAAAGAGCGAAACGAGCTGAGACTGAACACAGATCAACTGGAGAGCAGGGTGGGTCCCTGTAGCAATGCATCCTGGGAGGACATTGTTTGAGACTGGTGGTTTTAGTTAAAGATTTGACTTTCACTTGGTGAGTTTTGCATTTGTGTGACTGTTCATGTTTATGTTCAGATCACTGATTTGCTGGCAGAGCTGGCTGATGAGAGAAGCACCAGTGAGTCAGCATCCCAGTTGCTGGAGACTGAGACTTCAGAGAGACTCCGACTGGAGAAGGAAATGAAGGATCTGCAGGCACATATATACACAAAAATATATACAAAAATATACACAAGTTTGTTATGACTTCTCTTCAGTAATGCCTTTTTTTGTTAATTTCAGGTTAAATTTGATGCCATGAAAAAACAATTAGAATCACAGGAGATGGAGGTGATGGAAGCACGCCTCATGAAAACATCAGAGCTCAATGGGGAGATGGACGATGATGACGATGCTGGTTAGTTGAACTAGAAACTGCTAGTTACCATCAGGCAACACCCTAGATAGGCATGCACATCTGTGTAAATAATTAATTTCAAGCCCAGTGTTGAAGATCATTTTGATAATGTGACTTGCAGTGACTTTACTCATCCTTTTTGGAACACATTCGTGGTCTAGTATTTCTGAATGTCTATATTTTAAATTCCCTAATTAATCGTAGCTTATGACATTTGCAGGAGCTTGTCTAAGCCTGCCTAATGGGCATGTCAACTCAGGTCAGAGGCATAATTTGCTGAACCCCTCATACATGTATTATGCGCGCAGTTTGAAAATTTTCTCTTGTACTAATTGTAGCTGCAGGAATGGATGTCTTTGTTTGACTGTTTCAGCAGGAACCATGGCAGTAAGACTTGGTCACATTTTGCATAATACTGTTAAGTATATTTTCCAAGTTTGGAATTAACCACAAGGGGATTAAGATGTTTCCTCCCAGGCATACAACTAATGCCTGTTGCTGGTCTCCCCCTGCTGGGAAAGAGAGCACCTGCTGAGAGCATATTATCCTTTTTTTTTTTCTTCTTGCGTTCCCACCCCTTCAACCCACCTCAGCAGACAAGCCATTACAGAGCATATCAGACTTCTTAGATGAATGAGAAAATAATCGTTGGGATCAGAGCCGGTGGCCCTGCAAGTTGTCATTATGCTATATATATGCTAATGAGCAGCACTGATGGAGGAGCCGGTGTTGGTATGTGAAGGAGAAATGGACAGCCTCTAAAATGATAAGGCTTGGAAATGAACCTGAACCTGAATGTCTGCCTGGCCGCTGTTATAGTTCTGATAGCCTCTGACAGCTCCAGAATTAGGGTCGGCTAAGAACTGTGGAAAGTGCCACTTAGACATGTCCTTCTCTAACTACTATTGTGGTGTGCTCTGAATTCTTACCTTAGGTTTATCCAAGATTAGAGCTGAGACGCAAAGGCTGCTACGTGGCTTCCTGTCGAATTTTGTGACCTCATAAGGTCGGGATTTGATGAAAGAAGTTTTACTTCCTGAAAGATTATATTATTGCGGTCCTTGAATGTGATAACCATCACAGCCAGTACAGTGCACTCCATAATCCACAGCATCCATCATTTCTGAGCTTTTGAGCCTCTTCGTCTGTGTACCCAGCTAGGCTTGCATTAAAGGCAGGAGACACCCAAATGTCACACAGACATTTTCTAAATTGTATGGCTTTTTTCCAGGAGGTGAGTGGCGGATAAAATACAATCGAGCCATTCGTGAAATGGAGTTCACAAAAAAGAAACTCCAGCAGGAGTTCGATGACAAGCTGGAGACAGAGCAGCAAAGCAAACGACATATTGAGAGAAAGGCAAGAAAAAATTTGTAACAAAAACTTTGAAAATTCAATTCTGTTTTACTATATGATTGCCACACATGTGGTTCATGAATCCATTTCATTGTATAAAGGCTAAGAGAATCATAAAAAATGTTTGTGTTTGTGTGTGTAAATGCATGCTGCAGCTGGCTGATTTGCAAACAGATAATGAGGATGTGCAGCACTCTGTGCAGCAGCTGAAGAAGAAGTGTCAGAAATTGACTGCCGAGCTGCAGGACACCAAGCTTCACCTGGAGGGCCTACAGAGCCGCAACCACGATCTGGAAAAGAAACAGAGGAAGTCAGTCACCATTTACTCTCTCACACTCCCTGTCTGTCGATCATTCTTCTTTCTTTTTCTTTTTTTTCATAAACACACGTGACGGAGGACTTTGAGCTGTTTTTTTCAGCCAGCATACGCCCACTTGCAAAAGGCTGAAGTTTTCTTTAATTTGAATAGTGACTGAGATGTTCTGTAATCTGTGGAATTGCATTAGCTGAGAAAATGATTCAGGCTTTAAGCACTTGAGAAGCTATCGCTGTGGCAGAATGCGATCTCTCCCCTGTGGCTAATTGAAGATGCTCTGTGGGTGAAATTATTTTCAGCTGCGCTTCAGAGAGAAAAACAGGGAATTACAACGAGCTGACAGCATGAAACACTTAGCTGTTAAGTTCACTAACCATAAGTGTTTCTGCCCAAGACAATTGAGGAAAACATTTTGCTCATTATTACAACCCGATGGTAAATTGATGGCTAATAGCAAAGGATAAAAGTGGAGGCCAAAACAGAGGTGGCTCTAAACTGATGTTGGGCTTTGTGACAAGGATAGCCTGATGTCTTCTCATCTTAAAATCTTCTAAGTAACATATACCATACACAAAAGTCAATAATGCAGAGAACTTTCTAAGATTTTCTTCTGACCAATGCATGGTGTTGCTCTGTTAGTACATACTACGTCTCCTCATTTTGATAAATTAATTGAGAGGCATCAGCTCACATTATCACATTTATATTCTGTACTTTATTGTTTTGTGTGTTTATCTAATTGCTAATTTGTGTAATGAAATCCTTTAATTCCCTATGATATTCAACTAATCAACCATTTGAAACTCTTTGTAAAATCAACATTTTCCTGAGTTGTGTCTCAGTGTATCTGTGTGTATATGTGTGGGTGTTCCAGATTTGACCTGGAGCAGAACCAGGCTCAGGCAGAGGTACAAAGAGAAAAGATCCAAAAGGAGAAGCTGGCACGAGACAAAGACCTAATGACTGGTGAGATGTTTAACCTCCGCCAGCAGCTGCAGGTAAGCTCCTTTACGCCACACATTCCAGATGTCCTCTTTTGGGGACATCATGTCTGGTCTCTGCTCTCAGTGTGACATAACGGGGATGGTCCAGACGTGTGCACAGATTACTGTGTGTTTTCTGCCCGCAGGACAAGGACACTGATTTGTGTGCCATGAGTGTGAAGGTGCAGCAGCTGGAAGCAGAGCTACAGGATCTGTCCTCTCAGGAGTCCAAAGATGAGGCCTCGCTGGCCAAGGTCAAGAAGCAGCTTCGCGACCTCGAGGCCAAGGTGAAAGACCAGGAGGAGGAGCTGGACGAGCAGGCCGGAACCATCCAAATGCTGGAACAGGTACAGGACAATGCTGAAGTGTTGCTTTATACCAGAGTGAACAATTTCAGCGCTGCTAGAAGAATATTTATTAGTCCAGGTTTGCTTTACAGGCAGCACATTTGAATTATGTGAACACACATGCTAAAATCACCACTTTAATTTAGCCATGAGTGCAAAAACTGCTGTTTATGCACTTCCTCCACCCAAATATATTTTCCTATTTTAAGTCAAACCTCTAGGCCACACCCCAATACACAATATCCCAATACACAAAAGTCCTTTAACTCCACAAAGATTGCTTAAACTCAGATCGCTTGTTCTTTTGTACATTTCATGGTTGCTGTGCATTACATGTCATGTGCATCCTCATCATGTGCTCAGGCTAAGCTGCGGCTTGAGATGGAGATGGAGAGGCAGCGGCAGACCCACTCCAAAGAGATCGAGAGTAAGGATGAAGAGGTCGAGGAGATCAGGCACTCCTGTAGTAAGAAGGTAGGCGTTGCTCATCTCTCTCTTTTTCATTTTTAATTTTTTTTTTATTCATTCTTATTCATGGCCTACATTTACTGGAACAACAATTAGTAGACCTTGATCAAGGCAGCATTGAGAAAGCTACATTTGTGTTAATAATGTAAGTAAGGTCATTGTGCTTTTCCCAAAGCCCAGCAACAAAGCTGTTGAATTGGTTATTTCATTACATGTTGGTATACACAAGGTTGCCTATGTTTTAGACAAATGTATTTGCTGAAAGAAGAAATACATAAGAATTTTACTGTATGGATTGTCACTTATTATTTAGCTTGAAACAGAAAGCACGTAATTGAGAAAAAGATCAGATCAGAAAAGTTAAAAAAAAAAAAAAAAAGATCTGGACTTTCACATCACTTATTTTTTTTGATGGCTTTAAAGGCTAGCAGACCTGCTCAGGGGAGATCCATTTGTCTTTGACGTGTGAGAGCAGCCATGTCTAACAGGGTGGATGATGTTGATGATGATGTCTTATGTCTGGCTTTATCGCTGATCATCTGTTTGTGCATCTTGGCACAATGTTTATGTGTCCTGCAGCTGAAACAGATGGAGGTGCAGCTGGAGGAGGAGTATGAGGACAAGCAAAAAGTTTTGCGTGAGAAACGAGAGCTGGAGTCCAAACTGCTGAATGCTCAGGACCAGGTACTTTCATCACTCTGCCTCTGGTCTCTGTCAGTGCAGTTAAGTGCATGTGATTTAGTGTGGGCCACTTCTTTTGATTGGAAAGAAAACGCTTTTGAGTCTGGAGAGGTGCTGTGGGTTTTGAAGGAGGGTGGAAAGTCATGTGTAACAACACTGGCTGTAAAGAAGTGGTTTGTCATTCAGGTGAGCCAGAGGGATGTGGAGACAGAGAAGAGGCTGAAGAAAGACTTGAAGCGAACCAAAGTCCTCCTGGCTGATGCACAGATTATGCTGGACCACCTGAAGAGTAATGCCCCCAGCAAAAGGGAGATTGCCCAGCTCAAAAATCAAGTATGTGAGCCAAATAAATAGTTTTGCTTTGCACCAGCAGATAATGTGTGTACAATACTAACAGATGAAACAAAAAAATGCATTGTTTTTGAACTGAGCATAAAAATTGTGCCTAGATTCTTCATCTTGTCTCAGTAATCTTTGTCCCTCACCCCTTTCCTGATACATTTCTTTCTTCTTGTTTCCATCAGCTGGAGGAGTCAGAGTTCACTTGTGCATCAGCAGTGAAAGCACGGAAGGGCATGGAACTCGAAATAGAGGACTTGCATATCCAAATGGAGGATATAGTCAAAGCTAAGATGTCGGTGAGTTCTGACATCCGTTAACAATGTGTGCTGAAGGGTGCAACATATAATGCAGAGTGGAATTGCGGTAATTATGTTCCAATTATTCACCTGAATAGGCCTGAATGCCAATCAGTTCTGCCTACGCCTTTAATGGAGTATGTTTTTGTGCCTTGTTTATCTGTGATTTAATCAATTGTGTTTATCACACAATTACAGGTAATGAAAGATATCTGACGTTTTTGTTTTACAACTTCTATATCTTTCTTTTGGTGGACGAATTTAACAAGTGAATAAACTTTTTTTAAGGCCTGTACCTGTTAAATTTACTTTCTACAAAATGCAGCGGCCCAAGATTCGCAAGATTTGTACCATCAACCCATGGTGGCATATTAAAATAATAAATGCCCTTTAGCATAAGTCTGATTTCAACATTTTGCTCTAATGGATAAATAAGCTTTGTGGAATGTTTTTTCCCCTCCATCTGCTCATTAATGGCTGTCTCACGAGAGTACTGCCTGCATTTCAGATTGAGGATGTTTGTGTCTCTGGGGATGACACACAGAGTGCTGCGTGTCTGTGCTTGTTAATTGCTGCATTTATGGCAAGGGGAGGTCTTGTAAATGTCTAAGATTAGAGAATGCATATTGAGGGCCTGAGTCTCCCCTCTGAACTCGATGGATGAACTCTAAATAGGACATCACCAGTATGCTGTACTGGCTGCACTTTTCCCTGCCTAAATGAGCCAATTGATTATCTCCAATTGGTCTCATCCCCCAGCCAGAACCCTGTCCAGATTGTGTTTCATTGCCATTAGATGAGATTCCAGGACTTCCACGGCCCAGCCAGCTAATGGCCACTTATCATATTCAATAGCTCATGAATAAATCCTGTCATACGATACTAAAAAGTGTGTTCCCTTCTCTGGTTGTCCCTTAGCTGGAGGAGCAAGTCAGCCGTCTGCAGAGAGAGAAGAATGACTTGCAGTCCCGCATGGAGGAGGATCAGGAGGACATGAATGAGCTGATGAAGAAACACAAGGCTGCAGTTTCTCAGGTACCATGACCTGCCAAGCTTCTTAGACATCTTGTCAAATACCATGGCAATATAGCTCCTATAAAATCTCAGATCTCTGCCTCTTATTCCTCAAATATATTCTCCTTTGAACAATGTGTGTTCTGAAAACAGGGAGAGGCAGTCTATTCTACTGCAGACCACATGACAAATGACTTGACTTGGATCTTTTTCATAGATGTCCAAAACATACATGACACACCTACACACTCATATGGTCACATACTCTAATTCTTAGTCTGTTGATTTAATGTGTCTGTGTGTGTGCATGTACTAGTCTGCCCGGGACTTGAGCCAGATCAGTGACCTGCAGGCCCAGCTGGAAGAAGCCACAAAGGAGAAGCAGGAAATCCAAGAAAAGGTACAAGGAAGTGTTGAAAAGCTGTACAGCTGTCTGGCAGGAACCTGTCTGCTGCCTCGACACTTCTCTCTGATTAGGCCTCAGCTTTTCACAGTTGCACTGATTATTGTGACCGAAAATGCTTCGTTCCGGTGGCAGCTTTCTTCTCAAAATTGCAGTGTAATTTACATGTAAATAGTAGGAGTTTAGAGTCAAGGAGAGAAATTGTTCTTTCACCTCACAGAATTCATATTTAAAGGGAGGGTAACATACATAAACTGAGAGCTTGTCAAAATGGTTTGAACTAATTAGATCAAATCAGAGCTCTCATTCTAGTCATTCCCACTTCACATTGCAGCTTGTGTCTGTGTGGTTTATCTCATTTGTGCTTTTGTTTGCATGATATAATTCTAAATTACCAATGGATTCCCAGGTGGGTAAATAGGTGAGAACTGGAAGCAAGTATAAAAACAGTGCTAAGCTGATTATGTGGTTTGTTTGTGTATCGAATGACTCAGCTATCCGTGTGATAAAACACGAGGACTGTACATAATGCCAAAAACTTGTTATTTTGAGACACTTTTTTTTATGTGTTGGTCATATCATTATTGCAACTGACATCAACTGAAAAACCCTGAAGGTTAAGCCTTGCACATGAAAAACAATCTCACAGCAGAAGCCCACAGCCGAGTCACGCTTCAAATGTCAGACTTCTTAAAAAGTGGTGACCATGTGCCATGCATTTGTGTGCTTTGCCCAAGCATTGCAATACATCTGCATGATTAGATGTATGATAAAATGTATGATTATACGTTTACTTTTATAGACGAACAACAGAAAGAAATGCCAATAGTTACTAGTCTGAAATACAGAGTTATTACTGATCAAAGTCAAGTTGTGTTTCAGTGTGAAAATATAGTTTCCTTATAATTCGGCATAAATTCCTACTGTCTTATCTTTTCTGTTGGTTAGATGACATTGTTGGTATGACTTAGAATACTGGCTGCATATGTTCACAAAACAAACAAACAGGCATCAGTCATGTGATGTTGTCCAGGCTTATACCAGGCAACAGGCTAAAAAATACCACAAAAATAAATGTTCCTGTGTCAATCAATATATGTATTTCTCACAATATAAATGCACTCCAACTCCTCCAGGCATATATGGAGTGCATGCTTTGTTTTTGCAGTTTGCTGGCATTATATATCTTTAAAACAACCCCTGTCCTGTTCTCTGAGGCATTTGTCTCTGTTTTAAGTAATACCCCTAGCCATGTACCTTCTAACATGCATAAAAGCAAGACACATTTGCAAACAAGGTGATGACTGATTGCTGTTTCTGCATACAAAGAATTGGTTTTGGAAAGTCCTTGCTGTTTTTCCAATCCATACACGTGAGAGTGCAGGCCAGAGCGAGCTTGATGGCTTCGAAAGCAAGGCACCGACGTGTGACTGAGCACGCACACTCCCACGCAGAGCTGCCTGTATGCTGCAACCAGCAAAACAGCTCTGCCCACAAGATCTAGACACCTTTGACTAAAGTAGACTGAAAGAAAACATTTTTTTGCATTATAAACACAGATCAGCCACAGCATTAAAACCACTGACAGGAGAAGTAAATAACATTGACCATCTTGTGGTGCTGGGAAACTGTTGGACCTGGCATTCATGTGTATGTTACTTAGACATATGCCACCCACCTAGACCAGTCCATGACCATACTATGACACTCCTTGATGGCAGCAGCCATCTGTTTAAAAAAAAAAAAAAAAAAACGGTTAGGAACAATTAAAAGCACATGAAGAACAGTGCAAGGTGTTGACCTAGCCTCCGAATTCACTAGATCCCAAAGTGATCAAGTATCTGTGGGATGATCCACAGAGGCCCCTCCCCTCAACCCCTCACCACAAAGGTCTCCACTAACAACACTGTGTTACCCACAATATTACTACATAATATTAGCAAGGTGGTCATAATGTTATGCCCGATTGATGTATCTACACTGTTCCATTAATAACCAATTAATAAGCTTTTCTGTTTGGCATAAGGAAACTATACCTTTATGTTCATTGTCTCCATGGACACAGTGAACAGGGCTGCCCAGAAGAGGTACAAATGAAATTATTAAACTTTTGTTATGCCAACAACTGTTATAGACAACAACTGAGTATTATTTATTCAATAGGGTTAATATAAATCAACATGAGAAGAGGTAGCAGAGATGCTGACCTTCTTTCCTACTGCTGCATACCATTTGAAGAAAATGCTCTGCAGTGAACTCACAAGGGTGTTGACTGATTAGTATGAGCTACAATATCCTGAAAATGATCTGCTAACATAACAGCACACATTGAATGTAACAAGTGTGCAAACAGGATAAGTAATAAACACCGAGCTGTTTGTACTCTGGTGTCAAATATGATCAAAACAATCTGGAGTTTTGAAATGGAAAATGTGTAGGAAGTCTTTTAACCTTGATGGAAAACACTAGAGATGACAATATTCAGTAATCAGTGCATGAAGCCTGCTGACTTTGGTAATAATCTGACCTTTTTCTCTAGAACCACTAGCATGTCAAATCAGCGAATCCAACTTATGACTTGGCAGGATTTGTTTTTGTTCAGGCTTTGGTGATAGAACGCTTTACATGAGAAACATCACTATGTTATCATTGTGAGTACGTTAGCATGCTGACCTAGAACCAGTAGACCTTTGAGCTACATGCTCAAAGTATAAATGTCACAGAGAGCTGCAGCCTGTCATTCTTGATTTCACACTGCACATTGCACAACTGACTCACAGATTGCAGCACAGCATTGTACTTGAATGTGTGTCATAAACTTGGAGGTAATTTAGCCTGTTTCTAAGGTGATTGGTTAAATTACTCTATACTGCTGCTGTGGTGTCAGCTAGTGGTTGAAGCTCAGCATAAATATGGATTCATGTGGTAAAAAGGTTAATGTACCTGATTAAGGCAGATGTTGATAGTAGTGCTTTTATCATGTTTTTCTGATTTGTTTAGAGGATAACCTCCAATTTGTCAGGTGTTTCATACCCATTTTCTTTGTTTGTACATTTGCATTATTAATGGGTGTGGGCAGTGGGCAGCAAAAATAAACCATTTACCGTCGACAAAATGTGCTTCAATCATAGCACTCACTGTCTCTTTCCACCCTCTGACAGCTTACCTTGTTTTTATTCTATTAAAAGCTATGTGCCAAAGCTTTGGGGCACTCGGGGCCCAGCCATCAGAATATTTTTGGCCACACTGGAGACACACAGCTGGCTGTAAGGCATTGTTAAAACCTGCCAGTGTAGGCAGTGATAGCTATCTAAATCATCTGACCTTGAAGTGGTTATCTCATCCCCAGTAGGAGGGAAATCTGGCTTCTTTAGTAATATCAAAGGAGAACTCCAAATCCTCCTTGTCTCAGATGCAAAGTCCCTCATTAGGTGCCATGCTGCCTTTTGGGCTGGTTTTGTTGTGATGTATCTTTCTTCCTTTTATCAGTCATGAGAAAACGACTGAGATGGAACAAACGTGCTTTGCATGGAGCAGAAGCCCTTCACAAAGCCTGTGAAATTATTGCGACTCGCTATAGGCCTGAACCACAAGTTCTTCTTTTGACTATTTGTGGTATATTGGAGGCTTATGTAGAGCTCATTATTGAGAATGGATGCACAATATTCATATTTACCAAGATTAGAAGGATTATATATACTCAAAACGGGTGAAAAAAAAAAGAACATTAATTAAGTTTTAATCCATGCACATAGCGTCAGCACTTCCCCTTAAGATTTATAGTCCAGACTTTAGAGAGGAAGCAGAAAGCAGAGGTCAAGAAGCAGGTGTGCAGCGAGCACTGCTCCCTGGGGAATGATTCTCTGTGCTTATGTGTATGTATGTGCACGTGTGCCCCTCCTCCAGCTTCATTCGCTGCAGAGCCAGTTAGAGTTCCAAGAGCAGTCCATGGTGGAGAAGTCTCTTGTGAGCCGTCAGGAGGCCAAGATCCGTGAACTGGAGACCAAGTTGGAGTATGAGCGGACGCAGATCAAACGCTTGGAGGTGAAATGTTGTTGCTGGTTTCATAAAATGTAAAAGGCGAGGGTGTAGTGTTTCTTGCATAGTGTCCATTTGCTTTGAGTTAAGAAAAACATCTACAACCACAGGGTAGACCAGTGTTCATATTTCTGATGTAAAAGAAACTAGACATTAGTAGATATTTTCAAAAATAATCAAAATATTCAACCGTTGTTGCCTATACCATGAATTTGCTTTAGTTTGAAACTTGAATTTTCAGATTCAGTGGCCAGCTTTATAAAATCTAATGAAAGGCAATGATGGTTTACTCTTTTATGATCTGATATCAGTCAGTAGTTACATATCTTTTGAATATATATTCTTGTGCATTAGGGTTTTATATAGATCCTGAGATTCAGTCCTGATGATCAATGATAAAAGCAAATAGTCTTATTATAACAACCTGGGGACTCATTTAAGGATTAATGCAGAATGAATGCAATAATTTATCTAAAGAGCTGTTGGCTTGTCCGTGCTGTATGACCTCAGCTTTCACCTGTTTCACATTGACTGCTCCCCAGAGCCTGGTGGGTCGTCTGAAGGAGAATCTTGAAAAGATGACAGAGGAAAGAAACCAACGCATTACTGCAGAAAACAGGGAGAAGGACCAGAATAAGCGCATTCAGAGGCAAGTAAGGGACATGAAAGAAGAAATGGCTGAGCTGTCCAAGAAGGAGGCCGAGGCAAGCCGCAAGAGGCACGAGCTGGTAAGGCCGTGGGTGCTGTGTGACCTGATAGGATTCACCGGTGTTTACACTAGATGAGGTAACCTTCCTTTTTCTGTGCTGTGATCCATTCACCAGGAAATGGACATCGAGAGCTTAGAGGCGGCAAATCAGAGCTTACAAGTGGACCTTAAGCTGGCCTTCAAGAGGATAGGGGACCTGCAGGCTGCCATTGAGGATGAGATGGAGAGCGATGACAATGATGACTTAATCAACAGGTACAGTGCAGCTAATCTTCTCCAAAGGAAGATGCAATTGTTTTTGCTTCAGTAGTGTCTGTAGCGTGTGCTACAACCACTGTACGGTAGACTCCTGGAGTACCACAGTACTTTCTCTCGATAAGTTAAGGAAGTTATCGAATGAGAAATGTGTTATTTAATAGGCTGTCAGACACAAAGCAGATTTTTTTATTCTCCCACATCTTCCTACATCAATTTCTGACAGAGTACTCTTTTGTACTGTGAGTCGTACAACACTCTCTGTACCCCAAATACTTCTCAAATGGTTTCATTTGGCTCCTTACTTCAGATATTTTTCTCAGTGCTGGTTTTCCCTGTTTGGTTACACCTTCCTGCTTTGCAGTGGGGTTCAGGGCTGTGCTCACTCTGAGCCCACGGAAGACAAACACTGACTGCAATAAAACAGACCTCTGAATGGAAGACATCACACACACCTGCTCTGTTTGAGCAAACATACGTTGATTCACTCAGTCACTGCTTTACATCACAATGGATAGTTATGATATGTTATGATATGTGATATGTGTGTAAAATATGTAAAAGTGCGAAGCTGTTTAATTGCTGCTATCTCATCCTGTCCTCCTTTTACACTGTTGTATCTCACCTTTTCTGTTTTTCCTTTCCCCCTGTTCCCTTTTTGGTGTCTTCAACACTTCTGGCAGTTTGCAAGACATGGTGACAAAATATCAGAAAAGAAAGAGCAAAACGTGAGAATGGAAAATGCATCCTTTATTTCTTTGCCGTTCCGGTTGTTTTCAGGTTTCTTTCTCACCCATTTCAACCATGAGAGAGAATAATGCAGTATTCATTGTCTGGGTAATTTGGGTTGTTCACAATAACACTATAAGGAGAAGTAATTTTAAACGGGATGGAAAGTGGCACCTGTGTTTTACGTCTCTGGTGAAATCTACGCTAAGATGATGACACTGGTGTTTCATTTTTGATTTATTTGATTCCAAGTGTTTGGAGTCATTCCTCCAAAAGAAGAAAAGTAAGAACTGAGGCCAAAAAGTTATTTCAAAAATCTCATGGGATGAAGGATACTTGTAAAATGTCAAATGAAATGTAAACCTTACGTCTACCACCATCCTCATTTAAACCATTCACTCTCCTTTGGAAAATTTGACCCAGACAAAGGACAGCCAACAAACTTGTGCTAATACTGCATCATTGTCCCTATGAATACTTTTGTAAGAAACATAATCCTAAGCTGTTACTCTAAACTTTTTTTTGACTGTTGTTTGTTACTCTGAAGCTTCTCCAAAGCACATGCAACATGTCTTACTGAGTTAGTATCTTGATTGTAAGACATACATTCTCAACACATGAGGATCATAAATAATATGTTATTTAATTCAGGACTGATTTGGTTATGTTGCCTTATATGCACTTACATACAGGACAATAGAGACAAATGAAAAGCAATACAAACTCATCTCCCCTCCACTCCAATAGAAAAGATAAGAAAAAAATCTCAATATATATTGCTTTGCATTATCGTATTACATTAGCATTATGTGGTGAGAATAATTTACATGTGCTGTGGAAGAACTGAATCATGTGAGGGGCGCTTGTGATTGTGAAATGAAGAGCATATGACTGTATATCCATGGCTACACAAGTGGTGCAGAACAGCTATGGCACAGTGCACTACTAAAACGCTTTAACTGAGAGCTCACCTGTTGATTTCCATGCATGTAAATACTAATCCTATCTCATTTCATTGTGCTGTGAAACATTTAATTTAAAATAGTTCATCTTGTCTGGCTTTTAAAGTGCGTATTCATCAGTTGTGAATGTTAAACATGTTCTTTTGAGTGACTGAATCCCATTTTCTTTCAGTTTTTCAGAATGAAATGATTCTTTGTAGCACGTTGAAAGCATAATTTAAACCTTCACTAGAGCGTGATCTTAAAGTTTCCCACTTTAACCTCCTTCTCCAAAAACACATGCCATCACCCACTTTGTCACTTTGCTTTTGGTTATCAGTTTTACATCAGACAGCTCGTGCCTGTCAGCGTTCTCTTTTTCATTTTGTGCATCTCAAGGAAAAGTGCAATGATTTGTCATGTTTACTTAATTGCATTTTCCCTCCTTTGACATCGTTTCGTTAGCAGCATGGATGAACAGTAATGGAGGAGGTGATTTTTCTTCTAATTACAAAGTGGAATTTGCAGATGACATTACCATTGCCGTTCAGTATTTTTCTACTCAGTGCTTCAAAACAGAGGTTACAACAGCCTGATTATCATAGAGGAAGATAATGTAAGTTAAATGATTGTCAGGCTGGGGTTCTCCTCACAGATTGCAGCACAGTACATTACGACACATGTAAATGCTTGACTGATTGGAAAAGTTTCTTTCCCCTTTAGCACAAACGGATAATTATCCTACGGTGTGAGGATTTACAGGAATTACATCAAGGGGTGTGTAGCGCACACTTACAAAAGTAACTCATGGAGAATGGATACCACAGAAAATATGGTGTAACGGTCCTATTATTTTAGGGCTAAACCGATAGAACCAAGCCATACGAGATTTGGTGCTGAGCATAAGTATTTGTGACAAAGATTTACAACCAGTGCAGGCCAATTGTCAGAACCGATTAATGTTCACTTCTAAAGTCCTGGGGCCTGTTTGTATCTACGAGCCTCAGGACTGGTTAGCTGGTAGTGTGGGGCCAAGGACAAATCGTTTGTGACACCATTTGCACAGCACTCAATTGCAAGCCACCTTTTATTTCATGCACTTGTGAGAGAAGGAGGAAGACGGTTTTGCTGTGGGCTGGTTTCAGTATTTCATTGTGTAGCATATCATGTGAAAAAGTCGTAGCGTCACATGAACTTTTTTTTTTTTTTTTGCTGGGGTTTCTCTATGCAGAAGTGTGAAGAGAGGCAGTGGAAAATAAAGGCCTTGCAAACTCAACAACAAAATAACATAAGCAGGCCATTTAATCTGTCTGGGATCGTCATTACCTTCCCACCAGAGAGTTGGCGCCCTAAGCTAAGATATTAATGCTCTTAGAGAACTTGATTGTTTATTCCGAACATCTGAGTTTCCTTCCTCTCTGTGCTCTCTACCTCACGATACTCAAATATCACCAGCAGGAATATCGCCTTTATCTTTGCTCTTAGGCAGACCACAGAAATAAAAAAGAAGTGTGGAGGGAGCAGACTTTGTTCTCTGAGGAAAAATGACTAAATGTGTGACAAAAATCTTGACGACAAAGGAGAAGTACAGTGGGAGACCTCCATAAATTCACATATGGCATGTGGACGAATGATGGAGCTCAGCAGGCTGGTTGTCATCTCACACCTCTTGGATATTGTGTTTGCGCCTTATAAGCATTTTGCTACATGTTCCAGGGCTCAGATAGATAAGCTTGTTCACAAAGAAAGATCTTACCTGCGTGGCTGTTTCTCATTTTTAACGACAGTCAGCTGTCTGTAGTCACCGGGTGAAATATATCTACAATTCCGTGAGATGCAAGACAAATATTTTAGATTGATGAAAGTTGGCTCTTTGAAAGTTACTTTAGGTGAGGCTATAAATAATAGTAAAGTCTGCCATTAATCAAGAAGAGCTAAAACTTGCCCCTGCCCTGACAACAGCCCTGTCATCAGTGGTTTTTAATGTACAGTGTGCTGTCTTGAAACCAAGAGCTGTGTAATGTGTCATTTTCTCTAACAGACTTTTCCATCGGAACATATGTCAAACATACTTCAGGACCTCAGGACATATGGGTGTCTTTGTGAAAATGTGAATATGTGAAAATTCATTTTCACACATTACTGAGCCAAGGGAAGCAGTATATCTAGCACTGCAGTGTGTCCTCAAACTTTTTTTTCCCTCCCATAATGCATTTTGGCCATGATGGCATTATTGGCGTGGGGGGTTGTGCCACTCGACTTCCTGCTTCCTGACACATTAACCTTATAGGACAATGGGATGCATAATTATGAATACAGAGGACTGACCTTATCCAGGTGGGATCTGCTGAGCTTTTTCATCAAGATCTGTAGGTCTCTGCTTATTGATTGCTATGTCAAGCGCATTGCCATGGGGCTGTCTCACTGCTCCAGTCCAATACCAATCACAAGAGGCAGGTGCTGTGCCACACAGATGCTAGCAGCTTAGGACCAGCCAAACAAGTTAATTATAGCTCCAAGAGCTTCATCTGCATACCGTGTTTTTTACTAATGCATTTGCAGTGCATTTGTCTGTTAAACAGATGAGAGCACATCTAGACTGTTAAAATGATTGTATTGCTTAACTGCAGCCTGTCTGATTTGCCTTGCATCATACTAACCCCTGTTATTATAAGAGAACAAATCCAGCTGTCACAACAACAAAAAACTTCTGATATGTGAAAAACTAATGGAAACTAATTTTGACACTGCATAAAATATTCACATGACAAGTCATTTACTATAATGTTCCATCTGAAAATCTGCCTGAAATGTTGCTGATTTGTCACACATGGCACATTTAGGCAGTTTATTTTAACATTATCAAAGTGAGGGTTTTAGAAAACTGTCAAGTCTGTGTTTTTTTTTATTAAAAACATCTCAAATCATCCCACTTGACTCAAAACCCCTTAAATTTTAAAATAAAAAAATGACATGTTAAGGTGAATATTCTTGCTCTATTGTAGTGGAGTCCAGGACGCTCCTCACAAATTGATATTTTTTCTTCACAGTGGGGAGGAGACAGAAACCGATTCAGAGGTGGAGGATCGCGTGGATGGAGTTAAGTCTTGGCTTTCAAAGAACAAAGGCTCCACCAAGACCCTGTCAGATGAGGGAAGTCTGAAGAGCGCCAGGTTAGTCCTCACACTCCTTTTGCATCTTATCAGATGACCACGTCTATTCCTTTGGTATGGTAGTGAGGAAATTGGCCACATTTCCAGCTTTAAAAAAAGTCCCACGATTACCTGGGGTAATGGTAGTTTTTAGTAGGGGGGTGGCTAGTTCCCATGATTAGGTGTCATCTCTCTCTCTCTCTTCAGTAATCTGTCTAATGACAGGAGGTGGAATGGGGTAGCGGCTGCTGTCAAATTTATTGAGGTGGCCCGTGGCCAGTTGGCACGCCTGCTAAATGACGCCTCTGCCACTGTTAGATAGATCTTCTCACTGGTTGATTGCTTCACTTTTTACCGTGTACACTGTGGATAACAGCAATAGCCATAGGTGCTGTAAATGTTCCCTGAATCTTGACTGGTCCCAAGGACAAAATGAAATTGACAGATGTATCCTGCGAACATGTGGCATCAGACAGTGTCAACGTATGCAAAATGTAAAGTCTTATCTGCTGTGCATATTTTATATCATCTATTAGAATGTATCCTTTACAAGAAGAAAAAACTCAGCTGGTTTTCACCTGTGCACATTTATTATGCAACCTTGTAGATATGCAGCAAATGCAGATGCCAAGGAAATGAAAGAAGGTAAGGAGAAGATGAATGACAACAGTAAAGATTGGAAAGAGGTAGAGCAGAACAGATCAGTATCTGTCATGAGTTCCCTAAGCTACCGGAAACGCTCCAACCTGAAGGACTCTATAGGGGGGACAGGCGATGAGAGCTCCCTGTTTAGCACTCTGAAAGAACAGCCTGATATACCAGACCATGCCTCCATTCGCAAAGCCAAGTCAAAATCTGGAGAGCTCCAGGAAGATCGGAAGAAGAGTCAAGCACAGGAAGACATAGACGATAAAGGCTCCGTCATCTCCCTAGCCTATTCTGAAGCCACCAGCAGAGCCAGGAAGGGTTTAGAGTCCCGCTGGACTTCCCGCAGCAGCCCCGAATTTGATAAAGAGTCCATAGTGTCCTCTGTGGCACCCAGCAGGATGTCCACTAGGAGGGGCATGTTGGACATGGATGATGACAATAAGTCGACTATCAGCAGTGTAAGCCGCTCCAGCCCTCGATCCCTGCATCGCAGTACCTCCTGGAAAGATGACAGGCGCAGCAGCTCTCGCTTGTCCCTTGCCCGCAGCTGTGGCCTCAGTGAATTTGGCCTGCATTTAGATGATGACGATGACGAGGATAGTAAGAGTGTGGCGTTCAGTGAAGGGAGAACCTCATCTTACAGTCCCCACTCCCTTAGTCGCAGCTTTTCTACTCCAGCCCAGCCGCGTTCCTCAGACAGCACTCTGCCAGACACATCTGACATTAAAACAGTCACCCACCGCAACTACTTGGACCCTGACTTGGAAGCTGCAATTAATGAGGTGCTGAGCTTTAAACCTATTAAGTTCAAGCGCAGCAAGCTCGATCAGTCCAGTGGTGAGGAAGAAGAAGACAAGAAGAAGGGACAAGGAAGTGAGGACAGCCGGAAAAAGGGAGACGATGAGGGGCTGGGGTGCAGCACATCTAGCCTACGTCGCTCTGCATCGGGCTCTGCTCTGGATTATGGTAACAGGCTGTCCAGCACCCTGAGTACCAGTAGCTCCCGCAGTCGAAAAGACAAAAAAAGTAAAAAAGTCCCATCATCGGATGACTCATCTTCATCATCAGATGACCATCACAGCAGAAAGAGCTCAAGAGGGAAGAAGGCCAAGAAATCCAAGAAGAGATCCAAGAAAAAAGTGAGTGAGTCCGAAGATTCCTCTTCCTCCTCAGAGTCATCTGAGTCCTCTTCCTCCTCCTCGGACTCAACCATCTCCTACCGCAGCTCCAGCAGTGTTAAAAGGGCCCCAAAACAACCATCTGATGATGAGAAGGAGCTTTTACACATGAGCAAGAAGGAAACCAAAAAGAAGCAGAAGAAGGTGGATAATTTGATGATGAAGTACCTCTACAAGCCTGACAGTGATTGATAACATCAGAACAAGGTGAAATTTGGCGTGATAACCAAGGACACTGGCATTAATGCAACTGACTGTGGATGTTTCATCTACTAATATTACATATACTAATAATGTTTGCTGTGTGGAAATGGACTATGTGATGCACCTGCACACGTTTTTTCACTTGATCTAGACAATATTTGTCTTTGAAAATACTACAAATTTTCTGTGATACCTCTAGTTTGCATTACAGATACTCTCGTCACGTCAGTTTATTTCTAAATGCCATCATAAACAACTGCTGGCTGCATTATAGGAGATATAAAGTAGTCTGCCATTGCAATTCATCAGAGTTTTCTCTTTTTCATTTTACATCTCTTTTCAACACTCCACCAGAAATGGTGCAAAAATTAATGTTTTTCTCTTTACATGTCAACTGTTAAGAGTTGAGTCGTGACGTGACTGTTGATATTATTTGATGTGGACACTTTCCATCATTATCAAATTAGCTCCAACCTTCAAAACCTATTGATCTTAAAAGTAATTTTACTGACAGTTTGAGTGTCTCATTCTTGTGTTACTTAAAATGCAAGACAGTGACTTGGTGGATAGGAAAATTGTCCTTGAATATGAATGTGCCTTTCAGTTTGAACACAGGCCCTTGATCAATTAAAGCAGGCTTAGGAGACTGAATGACAGTAGTAAATGCTAGTTCTCTGTGTGGGTTTAAAATTTCACCCAAAATACCACTGGAAATGGAAAACAAAATGAACCAAAGAAACAAGAGCTTGTGGTTGGACTCAGATAAAAGAGCATCATCATAGAGTTAAGGTAAGATAGAAGTAAAGATAGGGATACGACAGGCTGAAGGAAATTTCTTAGGCACCCTACAAAAAAGGGATAAGGTGGAGTTGTACCAGAATGTTGCATGATCAATGATCTCAAAAGCAGAGTGACAGAATTGCAATGAATTTAAGGAAGAGGAACTGATTGGCTCAGAGAATTCAGACTAACACAGATGATCATTAGACAAGAGAAGGGACGTTGAAATGAAATTATTTCAACAGTGTGGGAAAGCAGAGGTGACGAAGAGAATAGTGTCAGAAATGTCTCACAAATCTTCCTTGTTGAATCAACTTATTCTGAAACCCAATTCTACTGTAGATAGCAGGATTGCTTCACAATGGATGTATCTTCTACTCAAGGATCCAAGTTACTTCAGGGGACGTGGCTGAGGCTCAGTAATAAACCATAAACCAGAGGGTTAGAAGTTCAGTCCCTGGAACATGCCACCACATCCTGAAGTGTCCAGACCCATTTACCTTTTTTTTTTTTTTTTTTTTTTGCTGACCAGTTTGAATGAAGAAGCAATTTATTTATTAATGAATGAATACATTTAAACTTAATCATTCATTTAACAACAACAGTATTTCTAATTTTATTACATTTTTGAATTGGTCAACTTACACAGCTTGTGACAGAAACAATGGCATGCAGCAGTTTGTATGACCAGACAGGAACTCTGTGTTCTTCAAGCCCAGTACTACTGTACTTAACGGCCTCACTAGAGGGTTAAAAGTCTAGGGCTGCTCCAGTCAGTTAGAACTGAAAAAGCCTTTGGGGTGAGAGATGAAATGTATTCGTTGTAGCACTTAAAGATACTACCACCTTTTATGACTGACAATCTTCACAGTTGCAGAGTGCTTCAAGCTTTTTCAAATATCTAAAAAATACAGGTTGTGTATAATTCTACATTGGTTGTAGACATTTCATGTTCCTGTGAGTCAGTGCTGAAAAGCATGTTTCGCTTGTGTTTTAAAGAGCAGTACTATATTCCAGTAGTCCTGTTGTTATGAAAGCTGTACAGTAAATAAAATTGCCATTGAAATGATGCAATAATTTATTGTTATATGCTGGGTTGTCATGGCAACATAGGATCAAAACTACCATGAATGAGCATTAATGAATGTGGTAAGTAGGAGCAAGGCACTATACAAGGACCTCAGTTCTTTCCAGCCATTACTTATACTTTATTGATCACAACAGAGCTGAATGAATCCCTAGTATATTTATTTTACTAACTGCATGTACTGCTACAAGTTTTTGAACATTACGCAACTGTACTGTTATTCTTGCATGGAAAGCATTTGTTCTGTGATATAGATATTTTTAAGAACACCAGTGCACATATACAACACGAATGTTACATAATGGTTTCAGCTGGTTAATCCTGGTAACACCTTTGTCTGAAAGCACCAATATTTTGATTTGCCATGGACTAATTAAGAATAAAACCTTAATAACAATGTGAACATCTGCACACTCCAGTGAATGTGTTATTTACTGACTACGGTCAATAACCCTCTTGGAGCTTTAATGTTTGCTCGTGGTTTGTCATGACTAACCCCTTTTTCTTCTTTACACCTTTCAGTTTTGTTTCTACTGTAAAGTAGCCAAGTAATGATATGATGTTGTATCTGTGTGTGTTGACCCTTACAGCCCTCCTGTGTACCGGAGACACCTGAGTATTGGCAAATCTGATGAAGAGGATGAGGTGGACAGAAACTCCAGCAGGCAGTCTCTGAGGCAGAGCGACGGTGAAGGCTTATTGGCAGAGAGCGTGTCGTAACCCACAATCAGACAGGCTCGTTCTTTCAGTGACACCTTTCTCACAGGAGGGACGCAGTTCTTTCACCCTTAACTTTATTACCACTTTCCAGCCATCAAGGACAGGAAAGAACCAAATAAAGAACACTTTTTGCCAATAGTTTAGTCTGGACATTTACTCTAAGCCGTGCACCTATTCACATCATGAAATGATTTTTACCTCCAAGGCTGAACCGTGCTTTTTCTGTTAAGTTTTATTCAACGCCATTTTGAATAAGTCAGTCATACGGAGCAGTAAAGTTGAGCATTATCAGGAGAACTTTCTGCTGTATTTATAAGAGCTGCTTTTCAGGCAAATTTAAGCACTCCTCTGACTGTTCAGATAGCTCTGCCAAGAGGATTTAGATAAGCCTCCTCTGGCTGGACTTCTAGAAGGTCTGACCAACTCCTAAGATTATTCTTATCTCTTTTCCATTAATGTGGACTTGAGCAGTGGGAGGAATCAACCCATTTTAAATTAATTATCCTGCCCTAAGTTTACACGTGGCTCTTGTTCTACGCCGAGATACCCATCATAAGAATGAAGTGATGCTAGGTCACGATTGCTGACATGAAGGTAAAATAGTTTAGGAAAATAAATTTGAGTTGAGCTGTTTAAGCTTCTTATGGATGACCTTCTTTACATGTTTGTGATGGATTTAAAATTGTACATATATATATATAGTATGCATTGATCTGTGGAATTAAAGGCTTTACATGCAAATGAAATGAGATTTTCTAAAGCTAGTGAGAGAAGTATTATAAGATAAAGTTTATGTTAGATTTCCACTTTGTTATCTTTAAGTGGAGTGCATGCTGGAATGCTTTTGGTTTGGCGCTTGTGTCGTTTTATGTCAAGTTGAATGGGGTTGCATTTATTTGCTGGTATGAAGGATCTTTTCATAGCCCTTTCAGATATTACAGATGCGTGAATTAATTTTCTGCGTGTGTTTAAGATGCATAAACACTGGATTTCTACCTTTTATGACAAACTATAACTAATTTAAATGTGTGTTTGGATATACTGTATAATGAAGACTATCTTGGTTATCTTGGTTCAAGCAGTAAAATGATAACATCCTTTTGAAGTACATGATGGTCTTACTATTTCAACGTGCCAAATATAATCTTATGGGTAATGTTCTGTATGTTGAGTATGTTTTGGGGCTTTTCAATAATTATCAGCTGCATTATGCAGAATACAAACGTGTGAAAATATTTAATCTTTAGCCTTGTAACAGAATGTTTTGGGAGCATTTTCCTCATTTGATCCTCATTTCTTTTTACCTATTTACTGCCAATATACTTTGAAATTAAAGCAGTCTCCTTATGCAATTGAATACATT
This sequence comes from Mugil cephalus, assembly GCF_022458985.1. Taxonomy (NCBI): domain Eukaryota; kingdom Metazoa; phylum Chordata; class Actinopteri; order Mugiliformes; family Mugilidae; genus Mugil; species Mugil cephalus. The sequence continues at coordinate 4,205,828 of NC_061784.1, forward strand.
TATGTACATTCAGAACTGAAGTGGTAAGAACAGATTGCTCATTGGCATGTTGCTGTTCAGACACAAGCTGTATGAAACTTGCCGGATATTTCTATATTTAGCCTTACGGGATAATAATGATATCCTTAGATGATTATGATCTAATGCATTTTTAACTCCATTTAAATGGTGCCTAGGTAGATTTGAATAAAGAATCATACACTGTATATATCTGCACTGTCTGCTCATGTGCACAGAAAAAATTAGTCTCTTTCTTGCTATTTGCATATCTTCTCAGAAAAGGCTAATCTGCATTTCATGTCTTATTTTTGCAGTACTTCGTCTTTCCTTCAGACATGAATATTAATGTGGAACACAGGAAACTTTGATGTCAGTGACTCTGAATAGACTTGTTAAATGAGAATGAAAAGAAAAACACTTTGTATATTGTATTGCCTCCACGTTGGAGTTGCAGGCATTACATTTAATCCTTCAAAAAGTTTTTACACTTCATCATATCTTTTTAAAGGCTTGTCATTTTCATTATTGGATGGATTGCCACTCATCCTATGAGCTATTTTGGATTTTGTTTTAGAGAATAAATTAAGCTGTGTGTTTACAGCGTTGGCGTACTGTAACTGTGGAGGTATAATGTGGACATTTAGAATTCACAACAATCAGAAATCAGTTGGCGGAAAGAAAAGAAGGTTAGAAAGGATGCAGAGCAGTCACTGATGTGTTTGATTAATTTTAGCTCATCTAGTTCAGAGAAGTATCTCATCATTCTCATCCACCCAGTTTTCCCTGAAGACTGTGGAAACAAGCAATTCATAGAAATGATTAATTCTGAGGAGATGGAGAGGCAGACTGAACATTGCTCACACTACCTTGCAACGTTTGGGTTGTTAATATGACTGCAGCACAGCTACACTGTTCAAAACCACGCTTGGGGCAAATTCAGGAAGATCAAAAACCGAGTGCAAGCATAGTCTTCCTCCCCACATCAAGCTCCATTCTACATGGGTGAAGCTTACCTAGATTCAAAAGGATTGGTGGTTTTAGATTACCACCTTGGTTGACATTCACACACTGTGTGTTTTGCTTTAAAGAATCCCCTATTTATCCAAGCGATCTGTAATCCCCGCTCCTATACAAAACCTGTTCGGGTGCTTCGCTCTCTGCCGGGGAGGTTTTGCTGTAATTTCACTTCACTTGCGTGCACCCTCCGGATGGCTGCATGTTTCTGCTTAAAGGCTTTCCATTGAGTGACAGATTAAATTCTGCTCCCGATTTTACTTATTTTGGCTCTAACACAGTTTCACAAGCCAGTGGAGCAGGAAGTCATTAGCTTGACAAAGCCAAGCAAGTCTGTGTTTACGGTGCCACCCTCCCTGTTATTTGAACAGAATGGTTTGACCACAGACGTCTGCTGCACTGGAAGTCTAATGCTCTGTGGACATTGTTGCCCTATAAAATAATGCACAATGGCAGCAGTCTTAACATTAGTGTATGGTTCATTTGCTTATTGAGTGGAACAGCTGTCTAGGTTGTTTCCTCGCATCCTTTACACTTCACACTGAATTTGGATGAAATTGTGTATCTCTCTGAGAGTATTCACTCTAATAGAATTCTGTGCCAGTATTGACAAAGATGCACCTTTTTAAAATTACAAAGAAGATGGCGATTACCCAAACAGAGTCACAACAGACTATTAAATAAAAACATGTGCTTTGGTTCTGACATGAGCAGCCCAGTTTCTGAGCGTCTCCCCTTATTTTGACCTTGGTCTGCCACCCTGCCAGGCAGAAATGTATGTGGCGGTGCAGTTAAAGGGGAGAATGTGTTTATCAGGCATCATCCTCGACTATTAGCGCTCCCAGTTTCTTGCTGGATGCCTGCTGTCAATAAAGCACTGATTGGAGGCGCTGGGACACTGCCTGCAGGGACCAGGTGAGGAGGCTGCAATCATTTGCAATTCTGAGATGAAAAGAAGCAACAGAGTGTGCTGCTTGGGCGCCTCTCTTTGTTTGCACATATCATTTCCACTCTAATGAACACTGCACAGTAGTGGGCCCTTGTAACAAGGCTCAAAGGTAGGCTCAGACATTGTTTACATTTTGCATAGGTCTTCGTAAGGCCTAGGGAACAAAGAAACATTGTCCCTTGCTGTGTGGGACCCACCATAAAAGTGAATCATTTTAACGCCCACAGCAATGGGGAATCTGTGATTTATTTCATTTCCTGCCACTCTAATGCCTAAGCGCAGTGTAAACCTTAAAAACAAATTGCTGAAATCCTTGGTGTGGAAAAAGAAAATGTTGTGGTGTCTATCACCAATTTCAATGTTGGATTTGTCTCTCTATCTCCACTCCACACTATGCAGGTGGCCAAAGCCTCCTGCTGTGCTCAGAGCTGTTCAGTGCTTAGTGTCCCTGCCAAAGTGCGCTGGTGTGTTTGTGTGTGTGTGTGTGTGTGGGCGAGTGGGAAATGAAGACTTAGGATGTCCTCTACAGCAGTCCGCCACATCTAAGGGATGTGAGAGTGCAAATGTTCGTTGCGCCTCACCTTTCTCAGTGGGAAAGTGTCGGGAAGTACATTTACCTGTCTCACCAACACTGTGAGAACTCGCTTCCGCACCGCGACGCGATTTCATTTGTGTTGTCTTTCACCTTCTTTCTTTTCTGTTATGTTTTTAGTTCTGCAGCCTGGCAGACCCATTTAGATGTAGATAGGAGATACAGGTGTGTCCTTGAAATTTGCAAATAATGCTATCATTTTCTCTTAACAGTTCATAAAAGTTTCAAACTTAGAAGATTATATCTCTTCATATGCAGTCTATGCTATATTTTTTCAACATATGAAGGTACTTGGTATCACATCGAACTTTTAAATAATGTCGGATTTTTGGTCACACATATTGATGGCATGCGCATAATCTTAGAATTAAATATTCATCTACCTATTTGGACAAAAGTTCTAATGTACATGTATCAAATTCATACTGAAAAGCTTTATTCTCGAATCCAAATGGTTGACAACAAAGCAATTTTGCATCTCCTGAATCTCATCGGCTTCTTTCCATTGCAAAACTGTCTGGATTTTGAGTATTTCCTGTGACCCTGTTTGGTTTTCCTTGAGTTCCAATTCCTCCCCTTGTGTTCCATTTTGAAAATGTCTTCCTTGGTGTTGTCTTGTGTTACTTCCTGAGTACCCACCCCCCCCTTTGATTTTGTGATTGGTTTCTCCTTGTTTGCTCCGGCCTCATTCAATTCACCTGTGTCGTGTCACCCCTCTGCCCACGTGTATATATAGCCCTGCCATTCTCTCTTTTTTCTGTCACGTCGTCTGCTGTGTTTCCCTTTCTGTGGTGTTACCCAGTTTGTCTCACCATTATGTTCCTGTGTTCTCTCCTGTGATTTGTGTGCTAGGATTCGGTTTGAACGTTTTCATTTCATTTCATTCCTGTGTCCTGCGTTTGGGTCCAGCTTCACCAGAAACAGCATCTTTACTGTTAACTGACGTGGCAGTGAGAGCGGTGACAGTGGGTTGTGTAAGAGGATGGTACTGCACTGTGTTGCACTTCTTCCTTGGAACTGATCAATGCAGTGATGGATCACCAACCTATAGAGTCCAATATTACTTTCACCTCTGTGGAGTTAAAGAGTCCTAATGGGAGTGAAGTCAGTACGTATTATGCAAAGAGCCAGGTTCCTTTTCACCGTTTTCTCTACAGCTACACATGCATGTATTGAAGTCCATTTATAATGATAATCCAATTCCAAATCCATCTTCCAATCAGGAATCTGTGTTGTTCCTTAGAGTTGCTGACCACTTCCTCTTCATAGTCACAATATTCTGATTATTATTAGACATCCATGCACAACAGGAATATAAATTAATACATCCATTGGACTGGTAGAGGCCACAAATTGCAAATGGGTGGAAAAAACTAAAAATCAATAGTGGTGACTTTACAAGATACTTAATAAATTCTTCAGATGTGTCACTGCGTGAGTCATGGCGCTGAGAGACAAAATGTTCTCTGCTCGATGCCAGCATTTGACAGCTTGGTGGTCTTTACCACCAAACTCACGAGCGCCACAGCTATAAACTGATGGATAGCAGGAATTAACTATGCATCTAATTACGGAATTTTATAAGCATAACTCAGTGAGCAGATGGAAGTCATTGGAGTCACTTTATTCAAACCCCAGGATGCCGCACTGCATCATATCCAGAAAAACATATTCCTCTTCAAACTGGGATTTATCTAAACTAATACAAAAACCCAGTGGCCACTTGGCTCTGGACTGGTATTGTGTCATTGAGGCTTGGCAAGACATGCACAGACAAAACAGTTGTCAAAGACCATATGCATATCAGTGTTGCCAGGTGGTGGACACATCTTAACCCAGTGTGAACTGTACAGTGTAAAGCTGTATAATGGAATCTTTCAATAAAAGGCAACCTTAGTCTGTGCAACAAAATGAAATGTCATCAAATGAAGGTGCTAATATCATGATCTATTCAAAGAAATTAAAGTGTGAAAAGGAAAAAAAAACAAAAAAAAACAAATTTCCTAGATCCTAGATCAGACATCCACCCAAAGGTGTGTTGGTTTGAAAATACTCCTTTTATTTCTCAGGATGTTTGCACTGATGTTAAGGTTTAAGTTTTGATTTCTGCGGTGATTGGAGAAAAAAAAAAATACATTTCCCCTCACATCTGATCCCTCGCTCGGAGCCATCATTTCCTTTCCATTTCGAGCTCACCCCGGCGAAATTGGGGAGAGTAATTTGAAGGCGCAGCCAATTGGAAGATCTTAAACAGTTACTCAACGAGGACAACCAATCAACATCTGGCTGCTGGGTATTTAAAGTGATAATCAGGAAGAGAAATTTGAAAAGGGGCAGAGCAGTGGCTCAAACATATCCAGAGAATGACAGGCCAGACTCTGAGTGAGTCAGACAGGATACTAATGTCTGTCCTGTCATTCGGTCCCTTTTAGCAGGCTCCATCTCGCTGCCCATGTGGGACCGACTCTGAGTGACAAGCCACTGACATTTACAATCTCTGGAACTCAAAATGTGGGCAAGCATGCCTGTGTCAAGATGTGATATCAATGATTGGTCATTATTAGTGAATTTAACATAACACCACATAATGTTATTACCACACTATTTTCTGTTGATAGGTAGTGCCCTCGGTTTGAACTGTGTGCTTTTTTTTTTGCACAAGATCATCTCTATCTCAGCATCTTTTGGCGAGACAGATTAAATAAAATACTTAATGAATGCTGAATATTTGCTGTGAAGAAGCTTTAATAAATAATGTTCCAGTGATGGAGACGCTGAACCCAAACCAAAGCACGAGATATTGTTAGAGAAACTTGCCCATTTATACACGGAAGTCGACACAAGATCTCGATATTAACTTGATTATATGCTGCCAAAATGAGTTTAAAATATAGGTCTTTGTTTTGGACTCTAAAGCAGCATTCTCTATGGCAAGGCAGTCACCTAATCACAATGTTGCTAGGAGACTTTATGCCCAGACAAATGGCAGACTAATAGGCACTGAATTATTCAGTATCGACACTGGAGATGATGCTGTTAAGAAAAGTTATATCAGCCTATTTTCTTTCCCGAGACCTCTGCAAGCGTACAAAAACAGGGCCGCATCACTGGAAGTTCAGGTGCATCCATTTATGTATAATATTTCCTCACCTCCATCCTTTGCAGTGCGCACTGAAGGACATGGAGACGGACGTGCTTCTGTGTTTTCTCTGCTCTCTCCTCTTTATTTTTTTATTTTTTTTTCCAGACCGCTGCTCGAGCTTCACTGTACTGTATATGCATGGACCTTTCCTATTCCAGTGGCACGAATTAATCTAACACCACCTGTCCACCTGCATGAGACCTCAGACTGTACAAGGGCATGTGCATTTATTTCCCATCTTCCTGCTGGGCCAAATACACAGGGACATGTAATTTTAGAGCTCTCTTGTGCTGTTTTTCTGGCTGCCCTCTTGTGTTTTTAAAAAAGACGAGAGAGATGTTATTATAAATTTCCAAATCATTGCAAAACCCCTATTGAGGTCTTGGAATTATAGTCTAAAGTATTGCACATATACTTTGCTTCCCTGAACCTTCAGATGAAACAACCTTAGAACAAACAGTAGAATATTTGAGGCAGCACTTATGACTGTTTATATAACTATACTCAAAATGAAACTGCTTGCATTTTTCAGGAGAATAGCAGACATCTTGAAAAATGTAGCTGAAGGGCTTCTTTGAGCTTCGGAGTGCAGGAGTGTAAGTCTTTAATGTGTTCAGGCAGTTCCAGGTGAAGGTGAAGGTACAGAGCATTTGTTAGAGAGGCAGAACCAGCCGGTCCGGCGTCACCACAACGGCTGAATAGCGCTGGACTATTCATCACCTCTCACAGAGTGACGAGGGCTAATGTCAACATTTCATACAGAACAGTGATGAATTTTTATAACTGATCTACTTTTTTTGTTTGTTGCTATGGTGTAAACATTATGTCTTTTCTTGGATTTCCTAAGCTCACATTGTTTTATCTGAACTCGGGAATCTTGAAACCTTGTCCTGTTTTCCTGTTCGTTATGCCACTAAAACACACATTTTCAACATTAATTACCCCAAAACAAATCACAGTCACGGAGACAGTTGGCGGGATTTGACACTGTGTGGTTTCTACGTATTATGCGAGAACTGAAGCCTTTCTTTTGCAACATGACAGAAAATGTCTGCTGTTGAACCGGTATTTAGATCAAGAAGCTGATCTAATAGGAAATGCTAATACGACAAGTCATTACCACATTTGAAACCAGAAATCATCAGGGAAATGGTACAAAAATGATGGAAATGCACGTCTTCTGCCTTTCAAAAATAATGCTTTAAGGGAACATCAGAAACCGCTTTTACTCATGGCTTCATTTCCATTCATCCAGAAATACTCCAGTTATTGCAGAACTAGGCTACACTCCTGTAACCACCGCCAGATTCTTCCTGATTGCACCATAAAAAGACGATTTGCTCCGCTGGGCTCAGTCTGCATACAGCACCACTGGATCGTTACTACAGACACTATTTAGACATGGTTCTCTCTCAGCCAAACTCCAGCATCTTTCCATCTGCCAGAGGGAAAGTAAATACCTTCTTTTGTGAGCAAATGCATAACGTTTGATTAGAGTTTACTTAGCTTACTTTTATTTTACATTTATCTCATCACTGCCTGTGTATGCAATAAGAAAGCAATAGGTGTGATGATATTTTACCTTCTGACATTTCTGACCTGTGTATAGGCTACTGGCCAGCCTTTCCGAGCTATATAGAGTATATGTAGGCTCTGTCACCAGCTTGTCCCTTAAGGGACAGTAGGTGCAGCAAATCTCTGAGCGTCTGCTTCAAATCGAGCAGTTGGGGTGATGGATGGCCTAGGGCATGATGTATAGCTGCTGTTTTCTTCCCACAGGCCTGCATGGGCTGTGTTTGGTCAAGTGACCTCCGCTTCCTGTGCATCCTGGCCTGTCCCCAGAGCCCCAATCGGCTGTCTGGCTGTAAATATGATCTATGGAGCTACATGGCAGATGCTGAGTGATGGGCCTCATTGTCCAAAGGTTGGAAATACGCTTCTCTTCAGTGTATTCTGGCAGCCTTTGCACTGTTTTTCAAAACTCATGCAGTCTAAGCTGTGCAAGTTGAAAAAAAAAAAAAAAAAAAAATGGGCAACACAAGTCAATTTGGGTACAGACATATAGAATAAGTATGGTTCATTCTGCATTCAATGTGGTGTTTCTCTACAGATTTCTGACAGTGTCTGGGATTATCATTTTCGGTAACACTTTCTATGAAGGTTGTACTTATAATGCCCTATGAATGCACTCATAATGTTTTATAAGGTGTCTATAAAGCATTATAATGGTCATTATTACCATCTATACATATTCACAAGTCGTCATAACCAACTTCATGATGCATTATGACAACTGGTTATGAATGATTATAATTTTAATCTGAATAGTGCATTATAAATATGTCAATATCTGCCTGTCACTTGTTAATGTTATGATGCATCATAACTACTTTGCTTTGCTAAATGTGCATAGTGATGCATAATGAGTTTTGACTTCGCCTATAGTGCTTTATATCTGTAGTTATAAGTATATGTAATAAAGTTATAATAATGTATACATCTCTCTACAGCACACAGTCATAAAAAGCTATGCAATATCATAAGTGCTATTTGTCAGCGCTAAGTAAAGTGACAAGAATATGACACTATTATTAACAGATATAAGTTACTATGAGTAATTAAAAGGTGCAATGAACTAAGTCCTGAGTGTGGCATCTTTACCCCATATGCACAATGTTAATATCATAGGTGTTATTTGTCAGCTTTAGGTAAATTAGTGCAAATGAGGTGTTGTGGATATAAGACTATTATAAACAAATATGAGGCACAATGAAATGAGAGCCTGGACAGTAAAGACAAAAGGAATGCATTTAGTTCACTTTATTTTCATTTAAACCAACACACATAATCAGAATGATTATCAATGCTCTGAGCACATTACACAAACACATGAAACAGCGTGGTCCTAGAGATGTGGCTCTTAAAAGTGCCTTTGGGTTGGTGAGGTGATTCAGGGTCAGAGGTCAGGAGATGGTTTGACAGCAACTACAAGAAGAACAGAGGCAAATCTTTAGTGCTCTAGCTGGGTTTGCTTTTTTATGCAGAAAGGTTTGATTGAAAACACATAAGCAGATCACGTTTTTTTGTTTAAAGCAGCCTAACGAGACAGTATGTTACCGCATATCGTGCAGGCACCGCAGATTACCCGTAGATGGCTTAAGCTAGCTAGACGAAAGTTACCGGACACGGCTATTTTTAACTCACAAATTAGATCGTTTTCATTATCTTGCGTTTAATGATTGAAACCATTCAAAACCATTGCATTAATATATAAACGATGTGCTTCATGTAAGCAAAGTAAGACATTAGTTCACAAAACACTAGCAGGACAGAGAGACGACCTACCTGTCCTGGAGAGGACTCAGCGGAGAAAGGAAAGAAAAGTCGCTTTACGACTAGTACATACAGTCAATGCTTTACGACAGTGGGAGGAGCTGGGGACGGAGGTGGGTGGGTGGGGTCAGGGGTCAGAGGTCAGGGGTCATGGACTAAAGAATGACATTTCTACAATAATAATAATATAAATAAAAACGATATTAAAATAATATCTGATGGCATTCAATAAACGCGGACATTTCTAGCGACCCTTTATAAAGAAGCGGTGTCACGGTGGATGTGAAACTGTCACGAAAATTAATCTATTGTTTGGTGCCTGCCGATTTTTCTCAAATTTTCATGCTGCTCGAAACGAATTTCAGACTGATGTATTTCAATTGGAAGTTATTTCGTGCTATGAGGACGACTGTCAATGTGACAATGAAGAGGTTTGATTTTATTTCATTTAGACTAGATTTGTAATGGTCTTATTTCGGTTTTTAATGTAACGTCAATTTTGCTGCAGGATTCGGCACTTTGAGATTCGAAAAAAAAAATAATGGTTATTTGTTATATCGGTCTCTTATACAGGATCACTAGAAATGTCCGCCTTTATTGAATGCCGTCAGATATTATTTTAATATCGTTTTTATTTATATTATTATTGTTGTAGAAATGTCACTCTTTAGTCCATGACCCCTGACCTCTGACCCCACCCACCCACCTCCGTCCCCAGCTCCTCCCACTGTCGTAAAGCATTGACTGTATGTACTAGTCGTAAAGCGGCTTTTCTTTCCTTTCTCCGCTGAGTCCTCTCCAGGACAGGTAGGTCGTTTCTCTGTCCTGCTAATGTTTTGTGAGCTAATGTCTTACTTTGCTTACATGAAGCATATCGTTTACATATTAAAGCAATGATTTTGAATGGTTTCAATCATTAAACGCAAGATAATGAAAACGATCTAATTTGTGAATTAAAACTAGCCGTGTCTGGTAACTTTCGTCTAGCTAGCTTAAGCCATCTACGGGTAATCTGCGGTGCCTGCACGATATGCGGTAACATATTGTCTCATTACGCTGCTTTAAACAAAAAAACGTGATCTGCTTATGTGTTTTCAATCAAACCTTTCTGCATAAAAACCAACCCAGCTAGAGCACTAAAGATTTGCCTCTGTTCTTCTTGTAGTTGCTGTCAAACCATCTCCTGACCTCTGACCCTGAATCACCTCACCAACCCAAAGGCACTTTTAAGAGCCACATCTCTAGGACCACGCTGTTTCATGTGTTTGTGTAATGTGCTCAGAACATTGATAATCTGATTATGTGTGTTGGTTTAAATGAAAATAAAGTGAACTGAATGTATTCCTTTTTTCTTTACTGTCCAGGCTCTCATTTCATTGTGCCTCATATTTGTTTATAATAGTCTTATATCCACAACACCTCATTTGCACTAATTTACCTAAAGCTGACAAATAACACCTATGATATTAACATTGTGCATATGGGGTAAAGATGCCACACTCAGGACTTAGTTCATTGCACCTTTTAATTACTCATAGTAACTTATATCTGTTAATAATAGTGTCATATTCTTGTCACTTTACTTAGCGCTGACAAATAGCACTTATGATATTGCATAGCTTTTTATGACTGTGTGCTGTAGAGAGATGTATACATTATTATAACTTTATTACATATACTTATAACTACAGATATAAAGCACTATAGGCGAAGTCAAAACTCATTATGCATCACTATGCACATTTAGCAAAGCAAAGTAGTTATGATGCATCATAACATTAACAAGTGACAGGCAGATATTGACATATTTATAATGCACTATTCAGATTAAAATTATAATCATTCATAACCAGTTGTCATAATGCATCATGAAGTTGGTTATGACGACTTGTGAATATGTATAGATGGTAATAATGACCATTATAATGCTTTATAGACACCTTATAAAACATTATGGGTGCATTCATAGGGCATTATAAGTACAACCTTCATAGAAAGTGTTACCTCATTTTCATTAATTTAAAACATTGCCACATTTTGTTGGTGCATTTTGGCTAATAATAACAATGTTCAGGTCTGTATGGGGAAAAAATAGCCGTCACTGTGCCATTTTTTGCATCTTTAATCTTTAATCAGCCAGCCTGAGCCGTGCAACAGCCACACGTGTAATGTATCCCATCAAGTAATTTTACGTTTCTTCCTTTTGCTAGTATGCACTACAGTGCATACCGCAGCACCACATAATGGGTCACTGAACTTCCATAACAGAGGGAACTGCCAGGCGCTGACACAATACATTTTCCCCGCTATAGCCACTCTGGTAAGTACACACACTGAGAAATTAGATTTGGCAGGTCATTCAACTCTCCCCCCAGGGATCTGCAACTTTGCGCCTGCAATGCTTTTTGGTGTGTGTTATTTTTCAGCTCAAAATAAACAGTTCACCTCAAATACTGATGTAAAGGGGTTTCATAGATCTGACCATTTCCTTTAACCTCTCGAGATCTTGACAGGAACTGCGGGAAAAAAAGTAATCTCATCCCCTTATCGACATGTAAGGGTGGCATTACAATTTCATCCTTGACTTGACTAGAAACTCTGTCACTAAGAGTCAACTAGAGACAATGGATTGGCCTGGCTAGTGTGCAAAAATGATTAATATCTGGGATGAATTCTGAAACATTATATCATATTTATTTGATTTTTATCAGATGGCCCTGGTTGAGCAATGGGAAAATAGGACAAGAGAAGGCATTGAGTGGTGTTAGCCTCACCTCCACATTTGCCCAGAGCTGGTGGCACTGCTGGAGGATAAAGTCCTGCTCACAGCTCTTTCCAGATTATTCATGTATGTCCACTGCAGCTCCCTTGGCAACAGCAACGGACCCATTCATTCAACACATGCTGCTCTTAATGTTAAGGTGGTGCTCTCTGAGCAACATGCACAACAAAAGAGTGAGATATCCTTCTATTTGAAATCTAAAGACGCCGCTGTTTCCTTTAACAATTTTTGCACTGACCCGTCCTCATCAATCAATACCGTGATGCATTAATGCTACCGCTGTGAGTCATACTGTTGTCAAGACAAAGCACAAAGGGAAGCTTTGTCATCTGACATTTGCTGCTTCCGCACTTCAACCGCCACGGCTTGTTGCTCTGTGCAGCACGATAGAGCAGCAGCAGCTTGATTGCTGAACTCATCAAATAAGCTTAAACACAAACTCTAGTCTATTTCTCAATTAATTATTTTTAAAATGAGTTTTGCTCATTTTAGACAACATTGTGAAAGTTATTTGCAGAGGCTACAGTTTCCTTGTCTGGACGAGGAAACAGAGTTTGATACATCAAATTTAGAGAATATCTAAAGTTTTACTCATGGAAATAAGCATTTCCATGAAATCTCTCCTATGACAGTCATGATTAATGATATCATGATTATAATACTAATTACCACTATATTCATCTGCATTCACATGTCTAAAGGCACTCTGCTAATTTCACTCATAGAGTTACTTACATGTCTTTATTGCCTCAACCTGTTCAACACTGTAACATCTCCTGTGGCATACATGCTTTCCATAACTATGTGCAGAATACTAAAGTGCTTTAACAACAAAAGAAGGTCAACCGACACACTGTTGACTACAGATTTTTCTCTGATTGTTTGCCCATATGCAAAAAGCACTTTCACACTAACAAATCTGACTTCATCATAATATGGTACACAAGACAAGTGAATCAGTGCTAATTGAATGCTATTTACTGGATCAGCCAGAGAAAAATAATGAAGCATTGTGATTAGGATGGGTCTGAGAGCTACACGTCACTTTTCTATTATTATTATTGAAACTTACCTAATTATATTTTTTTCTCTTTTAAATTTTGGTTAAGATAATGTTCAATGTGCAGTTCTGCCTATCAGTGGTTATTGTGTTGGCCTCAACTCTTCATCAGTGTCAACAAAGTCTCCATTTATTGATGTAAAACACATTTGAAGCTTGTGGTAAAACTCGTTTAGTTTTAACTTTTCCAAGTGTGAATCTACATCAGTTCAGTGTCAGGGTCCTGCACTTAAGAACAGCTGAGAATGAATGAGGGGACAGAGGATGGATGGAGGTTATGAACCTCTCCTCTACAGACCTTTTTCTCTAATCTCCAAATTAAGTGCACATGCTCATGCTGGGTGAAACTCAGCGAGTTAGGTATTTTCTGGTTGCTCTGCACCTCCTGGAGATATTCCTTGCTCTGATGATCACACGAGAAGAACTTTAAAATGAATGGCAAAACAACTAGCTGTTTGAATAAGCTTTATTTTAATCCGAGGCTTTTAAATGCAAAAGATACGATGTGGTTTTGAACTATTTATTTATTTTTTTTGCTTTGTTCCTGAGAAAAAAAGGTCACACACATGCACCTATACACAGAGACAGTGTGATTTGTGTATAAACTGGAAGGCTTCCCGCTGCTCCGCCAAAATTGCATTCTGCAGGTGTAAAAATTTACTCTGTGAGAACTCTCTATGCAGCTTGATCGTGCGCCTGCTTGGCTATTTTACAGGTGCTATTCATGCTAGTAAGAATGGAGGCTTCCTCTAGGGGAGGATCCCTCCCTAGTCTCAAACCAATATGTTCTGCGCCTGCCAGCATGACAGAAAGCTCATCATGTTAATTCAGAAGCTAACTGAATCGGCTGTAGAATTGTATTTCTGCCAGGCAGGAGAGCTTCATTAACTTTCTCCAGTTTGGTTGCACTGGCAGGATTCTCACTATCATTTTTGCTTTCCTTGAAATGTGGTGAATAATTAAATTGGCCGGGTGAAATATAGAGTTTGGACTTTTCCAGAGAGGCATAAATATTTCTGTAGCATCAGTGAGGAAACAAATAGCTGCTGCAGCAGCATCAATTTGCTTATTTGCTGATGTATCATCTTGGTGGTACCACTTAATGTGTGTGCAGGGCAGAGATGACCCCACAGCAGTGCTAAAAGCCGGAAGATTTCGCAACAAGATAATTAATTTAAATCCCTGGACTTACGAGAACATTCAGTTTTAAGCAAATGAAGACAACAAACTGTGACAGACCTCCCCATTACATCACCTCCAGCAGAAGATGATGGTATCCAAATTAGACTGGAAACAACATTTCTACTGACAAAAAAGCATTTTTACTGACATATGTAAAAAGTTGAGATTTTATTTTTTTATTTTTGTTACTTTAACTTGAATTTATTTTTCCATTGCAATCTTTTACCCAGAAATATTTTTAGGGTCCACATACCTAAATATGAAATGACATCCACACTTTAAATTTGCTTGATTAAACAGAGTTAGGTCAATATAAATAAAACATGCTGAGTATTTACCCACGACTCTTGGGGGTAAGAAAGAAAAAAGAAAAGAAAAGAAATCTGGAGCTGTTGACAAACTAAAATGATGACAAGTTTGAAACCCATTTGCAAATTCAGTGCAGTTTCCTTCTAGTTTACGGATGTGTGCGTGTGTGCCGTTCCACTTGTTTTAATTACCATTCACACACTTTGACAGTGTTTATTTTGGGATCTGTTTAAGCCTCATGCCGTCCAGCCTGCACGCAGGTTAGAACTCGTCTTTTCCGACGGTCTGATGTAAAATGCATAACACTGACTCTGCTTGGGGCTCTGCCTTTGACTCAGGTGTCCTTGTAGGAAGTCACCATCAGGAGGAATTGTTTCTTAATGTACTGAACACCACATTAACTAGAATAAAGGCATACTAAAGACATGCCAGATGATTCCTTTTACAGACGGTGTTTTGACAGTAGTCCCACAGAATTATTTTTAGTTTTTGTTTTCAGTTGAAATGAACTGCACATAGCAACACCAAGACCAAAATTTAAATTGTGTATTGCTGTTTTTGCTGTAAGCATTTGATGTGAACCTCACACTATAACAATACTGCTTCTATCATGGATATATTTAAAGTGTACTTCTCCTCTCTGTTTATAAAGCAACGCATGCCTCCCTATCCCTATGACGGTAGTCTCCAGACACTGTTTTGTAAAAGAGGTGGTGGCTTGAGAGGCAGAGGCTGGTGAAATGATGGAGGGAATAAATGAGAATGGCCAGAGGCTCTGGGTTGCTAGCTAGCTGAGTGAAGCAGCTTTGCCGGACTAGTTTGCAGACCCCTGGGCTGCCAGTCCATGTAAACAGAATATTTATTTAATCGTGTTCTTGGCATGTGGGACTGTTCCAACTCAAGTAAAATGCTGCACATGGATTTATTTTACTCTCTCTCTGCTTGCAGAGCTAGGCTTCCGATCGCGTGTAAAGTTTTCCCTGCCTATTGATTCGTTGGTATATTGATTTAAGGGAGCATGTCAGTGCAAGATGCTGTTGTTAGTTTGATGATGAAAACATTTTTCTACTCAACCATTCAGCATGGATGAGCAATTTGAAATGTGTTCTTTCTGAATGCCGGAAAAAATTGCATTGTTTGTGTGCGTCTTTGTGCCTAGTCCTATCTCGTGACAGCACATGTCTTGCCCCATGTTGTGAGCGCTCCCACTGAGCTGTAATAACACACCTCACTGCTGCCTGAAATATTCATAGCCAGGTAAGCCCATCACTCTGACTCAGTCACATGGATTCCTTATTATCACCCCCTTCTGCTCTCACCCCAGGTCACTTTATTTCACCTGCCTTTTTGCTGCATCCCACTCACCTCTCAGTTGCTGGCTCGTACAGCCACCAGTGCAGAGCCTTGAGCCTCAAAATGTCACTGACTCACACTTTATTGAATTGTTTATTTATTTAATTCCATCGGTGTTTAAACAGTTAGCAGGACTCTTGGGCGTTGAGAATGCATATTTGCATTTAATCCGTGTGATTGTTTCATTTTAAAGGCAAATCTGCAGGAGGTCCCTTAAATTGCATTGTGTACAGTGTGTGCCTTATACTGCGCTCAGTGTACAAAGGTATGAATAAAATTGGTAGAAATCTTAGCAAACGTGTCTCAAGTAACATAACCATGCTAATACCATAATTCTGTTTTCACTTCATGTGGATATTATAGCACAAGGACTGTCAGAGAACATTACATACAATATAATGTTAACATAGTAAGTGAAACGCAAAGGATGCAACAACACAACAAAACCGACGGCATGCCCACCTGTTCATGTTGCCATAAATCACAACATTTGCATGAGCGTACACTTTTATACAATTTATGTATATTTTTCCTGGCAAACTTCATTCTATGAATACACCTCAGGGCGGGCCATTCACATTCAGGGGGCAGGAATCAAACTGTCTAACTGGGATACGAGACTTACAAGAAGATATTTCACTCACTGAATGGAGCAAAATACTGTATGCTTAAAAACACACTCAGACCATCAACACTCGATTGATAATGATACAATTCAATTGGATGATACCAACATACATCTGTCCTGTACAAATAAATCTTTTTTTTTTTAATTGTTATCAACTGTTATATTTCATCTATTATAGATATGGTTTAGTCATATTTTATTTAGCTTCTCACTGTTTAAAGGTCTTATTAAATTTTAAAAAAAAGGTACAATGCCTTTTCTTTTCATAATAATGTGAACAGTGTAAGTGCATAAAATGTGTCTTGTGATTTGACTTGGATCAATTAAATTTTTATTTATATAGCGTCAGTAACAATACAGGTGGTCTCAAGACGCTTTACAAAATCCGACCTGAAACTTCCAGAGCAAGCCCGAAGGAGACGGTGGCAAGGACAAACTCCCTTTTCACAGGAAGAAACCTTGAGCAGAGCCCGGCTCATATGGAGGGACCCATCTGCTGAAGGAGAGACAGAAAAGAGAGGTACTGGAACCGTGCTTTAGACTTAAGCAACACTGGTGCCCCAGTCTCTACATAGCTTTCTGAGTCTGTTTGCTATTATTTGAAGATCTGCAGTGATCTTCTTAAGATATTTTCCTCATGTTTCACATTCTGTCTGTATTTATTTGCAATTATTTTAGTTATTTGTAATCATAAGGTTTATATTAGTTTTTTGGTAATTGGAAAACCACACAAGCTAATGATATCACTTCCTGTTACGTCACATCCTGTTAAGTCACTTCTTGTTTAGTCACTTCCTGTTTCAAGGTTCTCACCTGGCTCTGAAGACATGTGCATGCTCTGTTGTGAATCATCACGGGCGCAATGCTGTGAGTTCAGTGATTTGTTTGTGGACATGTTAAAGAATATGTATATGATATTATGTTTTTTTTTAACAGGTTTATTTATACTACATGTACACTGCCATGTTTTTGTGTTCTTGCAGTTTTCACCAATGTGTTAATGAGGAAGTGTGACAGTAAATGCTTGAACTTAATGCGATTCTGTTTTCATAGGCAATGGTTTAATTTGGCGTTTAGTCAGCGTTTCCACACAGCCTGCACAAGAAAACTACAAATCTCCACTGATCTACAGAGGACTCACTGCAGATCTGAGCCTCTTGCATGATGAATCATTCTTGAGCATGTCACGTCATAATCTCCTGATGTGCCTCAGCTAGGCCGGAGGAACCAATGTGAAGCGACCATTATAAACAATATAACAGCAAATTCCATTTTTGTGGGTGAGCAATCTCAGCATTCTTCGTATTTCTTTTGGCATTTCTCAGAACAGGTAAAGTCAAATACTGATGCATTCTTAAAAGAAAAGTCCTGCCAAAGTCCCATAAGGTCAGGGCTACATTTCTTCTGCTCTACCAGCAGAAGTGAGGCCGGGCAAGAACAGAGCAGTTTCTCATATAAGCAGCTTTCCGTTGCCAGATAGCACTCATCACTGCACCACACCTGAGGCCACTCAGCGAGGTCAAAGTCAAGCTGACGGCCTCAGCCAGGCACCATCACTGAGACTCGGACACAATATAGAATAGCTTTTTTCTTTCATAGTGGGTTTTTAAAGATTACCTTCCTAGGGAAGATGCACTGAGTCCTGCTGTCCTTTAACAACACAAAGATTCATACAATTTCTACAATAAGATTTTCTGCATATAACTGGAGCAGCTGGACAGTTTGGCTAATGCGTCTCCTATTATTACTGCACAATGCCATCATCGTTTGCATGCAAAAGCTTCTAAGTGATCTGACTAATGTCATTTGTCCATCTTCAGTGGTAAGATACAAACTTCTTGGAAAAATCATCTCCAGATCATAATGGTGGCAGAACACTGTATTGAAACGATACAGATTGAATGTTAACATTGTTTTCTTGAGGCAGTGGTCATGCAATGTTATTTATTTTATGTATTTAAGGTACAAAGAAAGCAAAAACCGTGTATGTGATCATTTGATATAAAAACTTCTGTAGGACTGAAAGTGCTGAAAACTGCAGTTTCTCTAATAACCACTTGAAGGAGTCACGACTTTCATGTTCAAAAGCATAACATAGTAGTTTCTTTACAGATGTTAACAGCCTGGAACAATTCATAGTTTTGGTTTCTATATCTAATTGGCCCATTGAGGATAACTGTATAAGATGTGAATATTCGCCATCCCAGGAACCCTAGCTGTCTGCCAGCAGTCTGGACACTTCTGGACAATGCTGTGTGTTATCATGGAGGGACCATCATTGAAGTCACTCACTTGAGCAGTTTTATCTTAATTACATTCCACACTATTAGGTCTCCTAAAATTGGAAAATGTGTTGTCTGTGAAGGTTATCTAGTCTTGCCATTGTACAGGTATCTCCCAAAAAAAGTTGGTAGTCCCAAGTAGACGGGAGCTCCGGCCCCGACGCGCTGGGCGTAGTTGCCCTTCCTGAGCAGTTTGTGGGCACGGCCAACGGGGAACTGGAGCCCGGCCCTGGAGGAGCAGGTCTTGGCCTTCGCTCTGGCTTTTCCACTGGTCTTGCCAAGTCCAAACATTTTCCACACAGTTTATTTTCTAAGTGTGAATCCCTGAACCACAGCGGCCTCTCTACATATATGCGCTTTATGCAAATTTTAAAGGGCTCACACGATCGGTTGCGTTCTGAGCGAGGCTGCCACGCGCCTCATAACAACTCCCCGATTTTTACGTTATATATAACTAAAACAAGAAGTAAATACCATATATATTACACTATTTTCTATTTCATTTACTTCATCTTTTTTTTTTATCTTTCTTTTCTTTTTGCTTGTGGTTCTTAGCATCTAAGCTACTGAGGACCAAGAAATTTCCTCTATCTAGTTATTCTAAATAAGATAAAAGAAGCTGCCACTCACAATCAACAACTGAAAAGTTACTGTACTGAAACTGATAAACTCTGCTGTACCTGAGAATCTGGACTATTCCAGAGTTTAGACCTGATGCTTGTTGGTCAGAGGCTAGAATTGTTTTCGCCAGATAATCCCAGAGCTAACAGCTAGCATGTCTGGTAGATTTACAAATTCTAGCCAGGTGGTTCTTGCAAATATAAACCTAAAAAAAACAATCTGGGAGAATATAGTAAAAAAAAAAAAAAAAAAAAAAAAAAGCTAATTCCACTTAATGAATCTGAAACTTTGCTGAATATCATCATTTGATATCATTTGATAAAAGCTCTTCGTTCATAGATATCACATTAAAAACTTAAAAACCTAAGTTATTTGTTCAATTCTAAGTGACTAGAGGAGAGCTGAGGTTATACTAGGAACATGTGCATGGTGCCCACCTGAACTTATGTGTCTAGGGTATGTTTATGATATGTTAATCTTTCATCCAGATTTCTGCCACATGAATGGTACTACAGCAACGTTGTTAGGACTTGGGTGAGTGGCAAATTATCTTAAGAAATACCTAACATGTCTAGTTGCCCTTGTTTTAGCTTCATCCTTTGTTGAGTCATCATTTAAGCAAAGATGTAGCTTCTACATGGCTGCTGCAATCAGAAGAAAGATTTTCTTTGACTATGTTTACTGTGTGGTGTCGTCATCTTCCTATGTCACTGTCACGAGGAGAGGACAAGTATCCACCACGGGAGGCAAAAAAAAGACACAAATACATAAAGCAAAAGGGGTCCAGGGCCAGCTTCTGTTGACTGTCACATCAAGACTAACGCAAGGAGGCCATTAAGAATCCGAGTACTCACACAGCGAAGGAACATTAAAGGAAATAGCGAAGCATGAAACAAAATGAGTGCAGCTGGCAATGCCAAGTACACAACACTGCAACCACCACACAAAATTAGATATTTTCTGCCAAGATTTCGCACAATACATTTTTCAAGATGGTCAGATTGCGAAGTATAGAGAGTAACCCAGGATAAAACTGAAAACGCAAAGAATTTCCTACAATGGTAGTCAACCCTGAGCAACTGCAGCTGTTTTATAGCCTTTGGTTCTGTGCACCGTTTACATTCAGGTTGACAAAGGGTAGAGCCATGCACCTACAGAAAGATATGACATAGAATACAAAAACATTCTTGTGGGGAAAAAAGCTATTAAAAAGCACAATTGGAAAGCAATGTATCTTGAAGTACAGTGGAAGACATGTGGCAAACAAAACAATTAGAAGTGGTTCAAATTACTGATTATTTTTGGTATAAGGTGTCATAAAAACAATGCTCTAGTGTCCTTTTATTTGCAAGTATAGTAAGTGGAATATCTAGACTGTTTTTCTATATTTTCTATATTTATAGAAACAACAGTACATAAAGCTTGCGAAGGTTAGAGCGAGAAAATTGAAAGCACTAAAAAACAATTCAATGAAGGCATTTTAACAACACAAAAAAGACTAATGTGGACAGCTAGCATAACATAATTCTTTGACTCACTGTTACAATATCAAATACCAATATGCTTGTTTTCTGAACACATTCACAAACATGATTTAGGCTATTGTGCTATTAGGCTAACAATGAGTATTTTTGGAAAATAAAATGAAAGCTTTCATAATTTTGAAGCTCCTGGAGGAAAAAAAGAAAAGACAAGACATAATACAGTGGCCATCCATCCTGTCATTTGTTATTTCAGAAACACTTCAAGGTCCTCCTGTTGCCTCAGTGCAGAGGTCCTTGCAACCTCCCACTGCAATGTCTTGTGTTCCTACAACAGTTGAGTATGACAGTCATCTCAAAACCATTGAGCTGTCCAGTGGCTAGCCTTTACTAGTAACTATTACTAGAAATACATAGCTATCATTATAGAGTTTAAGAGTTGTTCTTCAGAGAAACATATGTTGTAGTTTCTGCAAACTATATGCTTTTCGGCCCATCATGTAAACAACCCATTCTGCAGCATCTTAAAACCTGTGATTTTTTAAAATTTTTATTTCATTCATTTTTTATTTTTTTTATTTTTTATTTTTTTTACCAAAATTCTAAATATGTATGTAACTATTCCAGTATAGCAGCAACAGCTTCGCTAGTTTGCATCTGATACGGATGTAAAAAGACAGATTAAGTTGATAAGCACACAATAGACAAGAAATGTCAGTGCACAGTGCAACAGCACGGATAAGTCAAGTAGCTCAGTGTATAAAAATGTCCTTTTTACATGTTGGAAGGGTTCAGTCAGACTCTGTGTGTGAATAGGAGAGAGAAACTAGAAAAGCCGAGCAAGAAGCACGTTTTATTTGGAAGGAATAAAAGAAATCAAAGTCTGTCAGTAGAGGAAAAAAAAAACCTCTGTGCCTTTTTATTAAAAACATACTTTTTAATTGTAACCGCACGCATGCTTTAATAGAATAATGACATCAAAGTGAAACTTAATGATGACTAGAAAGTAGCAGGGAGACAAAAAATATAATAAAAGCAAAATAAAATCGCTCACTGCCTCCCATTAAAGCAATTGCTAATACCTTTTGAAGAGAACAGCGCAACTTCCCCGTCATTTCAGTTTTCAGTTTGAGTCGGAGAGCTGAGCATTACCGGCTGGAGTCAGAGAGCACCTTTATGGCTGGGAGTGGGGTGGGGGGAGAAAAAGCCGTTGAATTGAGGAAAAGTGAGGTGAACAGTGGGCAAAGATGAAAGCTGGAGCTAAAGTGCCAAGACTTGCGCTTCTGTGACTCGGGGCCTGCGCAGCTTAACAGGATGTCGCTGAACCCTGACGCACACGGCCGCGCGTGCGGAGGATGGGGAGGCGCTCGTTCGTGTCGGCGGGGGCTGATCTGTTATCATGTGCAATCCCCCGCGTTCATCTGCACTTAACTTCTCATTAGGGGCCCCTTTGACATAAGGCAGCAACCTGTGACCAACTAGGCATGGTATATGGCCGGTGCTAGTGGGAGGGGGGAGCTCGCGAGGAAGGAGGTGCAGTTGTTTGTGTGACTTGTTGTCACTTGTCAGGTAGCACGGCCGCTAGCCTTGAGATACTTGGCTGTTGTCTGGGAGTGCTTTATCATCTTGATAAATGCAGCCTTGGAGCAGTGCACTATCAGCATGCTCAGAGGCATGAGACACACTCTGACTAATGAAAAGAGAAGGTCAAGGAGAGGGAGGGGTTTACAGCCAGGGGAAGAGGAGGAATGATGAACAGAGATGTGGATGTAAAAGTACGGGACAACATGAAAGGTTTGTGTGTGCACACGAGAGATGGAATGCTAATTTTCTAGCTCCGCATGACAGCTTGTGTGTTCCTGTCATAGCATTTTTTTTTTTTTATAGCAGCAGCATGTATGCAAGGTGTCCATTCTTACTTTGCGTGCGTGTGTGTTTACTTGTAAATGAATGGTTGAGTGTAGTACTATAGAAGCGCAGCACTCCATTATATGATACAGAACCCTACATCTTAACATATGCCTCTGCAAAGTCAAACTGAATACTGTTATCAGGGTGAAATAGAGTTTCTCACTGCCGCAGTAATTTCTTGCTTCGCCCCTCCAAAACATTCCCTCCGTCATATCTGTGCCACTACGGTTCTAATTACATTTGACAAGAGGGGTTACATTAATTTTCTTGTACTACCGAAGACACATTCCTTCTATCTTGAATGTTATTGCAGCAGGTGTGGAGAATTTCTCGCGCGGCGTTAATTTTGGAGTCATCAAAGTGACAGCGCGGGGCTTGGGAATCCTTTCAGGCTCATTACCATAGTCTGCTGAATCTATTGGCAGGGCCCCGCATGACTGGGCAGACGCTGCTCCAGCATAGCCGTCAGATAGAAGCAATGATCAGGGGGTTAACAAATGCTGCTCAGTCTTTGGGGGTCACATCCATTCTATTCCCGCTGTTGGGGCCCAGACCGAGCAGAGGAAGCACGGCGACTATACACACTGCTTGTTGTGGTAACAAGAAAAAGGGCAGCTGAGAGGAATGTTTTCTCTTTCACACTGTCATACTGACTGTCTCCCAGCGCTCTTGTACCCAGCAGTTACAAATCCATAAAGCAGTTTGTGAAATTCATCATTTGAGGTCAACAGGTCATCTATACCACAATGTAAAATCTTCCATTTGTTTCCTGCAGAAAATAGATGTGTGCAGAAAGCTTTGGAAATAAATAAATAAAACTGTCTACTGTACAGCTGACTTGCTCAGAGGGAGCTCCCTTCCAATATATGCTAATGAGCAGTGTGCAATTAACTGGGCTCTGCAAGGAGGAAGCGCACAACAAAGGGGGAGGGGGAGATGAAGGAAGACAGAACAATGCTACAAACTACGCTAGACTATTTATGATACGCAGGCACGAGCTTGTTAAGAAGAAACTCAATATTTATGGGGAAATTGGGTCACTGCACCAGCAACAACCAGGATGCAGAGTTGACGAGAGGGCAAAGAAAGCAATATATTAAAGACAAAACACAAATGCAACAAACTCTGCAGGATTTGGGGCCACTGCAAATTGTGGCACCAACTTTTTAGGAGGTAATTTTGCATTGATTTGAATTGGAAAATATTTAAACACCCTTTTCCCAGCGCTTTGGGGACAGAGAGCAAGAATTGGTCCTGGGAGTTTTGGGATAATTAGGAAATGTAGGTAAGATGGAAGCAGAGCATGAGAGCACCCCAGTAGTTTCCAAGTATATGGCAAGGCACACCGCAGGACTAGGGCATTCAATAGTGATAATAGATAAAACAGAGGCTTTAAAATGTTCACAGTGTTTGGTAAATTCCAATCACCAGCCTCATTGTTCATGCAGTAATGGAATACACATTCATTTTAGACGCCAACCAGGCACAACATTATGACCACTCCACTCCACAGCAATGACTGTCCTTGATCAGCCATCCCCAGCAGGATGCAGCCTGACACAGACACACACACAAAAACAGTTTAGGAACAACTCAAAAAACATGAAGAACACCACAAGGTGTGGACCTGGCCTCCAAACTCATCAAGTCACTGATCAACCCATAGGACCCAAAGGCCCCCACTATCAACATTGTGTTGCCAGACACCACAGGACACCCTCAACAGACCTTCATTCTCTGATGAGTCACAACTTTTTTGGAGGCACAATGGAGACCTACACAATATTAGGAAGGTGGTCATAATGTTATGCCTTATCGGTGTATATTGCATCATGGTATGGATTTATTTTTAAATGTATTTGTTACTCAGTAATCTCCCCTCTTGGCCCTGAATATGTGCCGGGAGTGGACGCAGGTGTAATGTGTGCAACTGCTGTCATTGCCAGCGAGAGTCTGATGAACTAGAAACATCATCTCGAGGCTCAGAGCAGAAGGAATTTGGTTACTTTACTCACTGGGCATCGTCGTCACTTGCCAATGTTGCCCATTAAATATGTAAAAGCTGCAGAGGAAAAACACTTTAATCTCGAAATGTCAGTTCCAGTGGAGGTTTAGGAAGCGTGACAGAGAATGGAATGAGTCAGTTGTGCTTTGGCCTGTATTGGTTTGCTCCTCGTCAGAGACCTGGATCACACGCTTCAAACTCTCAGCTTGTCTATGCCATTCTGTCGGTTTACGGAGTGAGGTGAAACAAATGAATATGTCATTAAAGTCAAATCAAAGTTTTATTTAGAGATAATGAACATCCAGAACATCCTTCAATCATCCAGAACTCAGTCTACATGCATACTACAAACTGCATTTAATTAAGTAAGGAATTAATTCGATAGTGAAAGTTAACTAGTTCCTCTGTATTTTCTGTCATGTCTTTGTGCTTGTGGTTAAATGACAAAGCTAGTAGTGACAGCACTCACAGAACTGTTAAAACATTCAGTGTTTTGATTTAACAATATTGACGCTGAGGAAAAAAAAATCATTGTGTCTTTTTATGTATGAAAACACTTGAAAACAATAATTTTACTGTTTTGTAAAACCGTGTAATCCATTTCTTTGAATGGTGGGGAAAATTGCTTAAAAAAATAGACGAATACACATTTCAGCAAACGTAACAAAAAAAAACTCTTGGAGGAAATCAATATTATTAGCCGTTCACGTCCCCGACAATCTTGAGCAGACAGAATGAGCAATAACAACAGCTGTTCTGTTCTCTGTGATCTTCAAATTGTCTCTGAAACTTTTCTGTAGTTCTCTCCTAAAAAAGTTAAAAATCCATAAAAAAAAAAGGAGCAAAAAAAAAAATGCAGCTGAAAACAACAAATGTGAATAATCAACCGCGGACTGAGTTGCGTCAGATAAGGAAGTATGCTGTTGGTAACTGTGCTGATTCAGGTATATTATTTTCTACTACAAAGTCTGATATTATCCCTCAGCTTTAAGTCCTAAATCGCTCACATTTCCAGGCAGCTGAAGTCTGATTGGCGTCGCCCAGTGCAAGACAAATAGCAGTAAATAACAGTGAACAGATTTTAGGAAGCTATTCTAATTGCGATTGTTGGCTGAAAGGGGTCACGGTTCTGCACTGTGAATGTAATGCATGATGATTAGCCCTGTGTGCATTTGTGAGTCATGTTACTGTGATATTGTTGCTGCCCGTGACTGTAAAATGGGCTGTAATTTGGAGGATGTAATGCTGCGTGGGCAGACACTCATTGATAGCATTTGGCACGCAGCCTTGCTTGGATGAAGCACTTAGCCAAGCCAGTCAATCTAAATATCACAGACAGTGCTCTGAGTCAATATGAGTGTGTTTGTTAGTTGAACACGCAGTGTAATAATCAGAGAGCCCTTAGCAATCTAATGAACAGTCATCATAAGATGTTTTTACATAATCCTGCCATCTAAGATTACCTTAATGCTTGTAAAAGCTTGCTGCCGATGTGTGCCTCATTACCTTGGGACATTGGTCATTTCATTTCAAGGGTCTGATTTTCATTAACTGCTCGGCCCCCCTACTCATTAGCAGAATGAAAGCTCGGCTGCGACCATCTGGCTGCCAACTAGACCTCAGGGCTGCTTTATGGCTCCATCGAGCTTCACTAAAGGGAAAGTTGCACTGTTAGAGTCAGGCCAGAGGGAGTATGGGAGCAATGCACGGAGAGTGTCCCAGGCTCAGGGAGGTGGGAGGGGAAACGGAGATAAATTTAGAAGAAAAAGAGAGACATTGGTGCAGAGATAGAGGAGACGGGGAAAGGCAAAGGGAGACAAAGTCAAATAGAAACTGAACTTAAAAAAAAGCAGCAAAAGAGTCTTAATGACAGAACAAAATGAAGCTTTGTGTGATGACGTACACAATATTTCAGAAATAACATTTCTGCTTATACTAGGCAGTCCCAGGGGAGTCACAGAAGAATGAGTCGTGTGATGACAGCACATTGTGTTTAGCTCATGACAGGATACTGCCTGTGTACAGCCAGGTGTACATTTTATTTCTTCCAGTGGACACATTTATTTTTAGAAGAGGTTTTGAAATAGAATCTGCTTACACATACTATTTTAACATCCCCAGCAAGGACCGGCTCGGGTTGTCTTCCAGTGCTTTTATTCCCCCGCCTCACCCCCGCCATCTCTATTCTTGTCTTATAATTGCTTTTATTTTGATGCTGTCTTGGTGTCCCTTGCCCAACAGACGGGCTGTGAATGCACGTCAACCCCGTGTATCCTCTCCTGTTCAGGTGACACGGTGCAATAGGGCCGCACAGAGAAACATTCTGAATAGTAGCACAAGCTTTGTTTCTCATTGCACTCTGTCACATGTGAACATTGTATTGTGTCCATTATTACAGAAGTTGCTGAGCAGATGGAGCAAATGTGGGCACATAGCAATTATTTTACTTACTAAATTAAGCCTCTTTTGATATAACAAGCTAACATGACCTAGATAACTGAAGGGGGTGTAACGATAAGCACAGCAGATACTATCTACTAATACTTCTTGAATATTTATGTGTCATAAGATGACAGCATGTTATTCAACGGGCTTATCTAACTAGTCATTTCTGAATGCTCTTTTGTCAGATGGGGTAATGAGATTATTGATGAATGAAAACACAGGGTACGGCAAGTCGTTTGCTGTTTGTGATGATTACGTTTGTCTGAATATCTCTGGTCACATTATCAAAGATGCAACACTTTATTGATTTCATTGTTCCAACTCCACATAAAGGTCAAAGGCCACACATCACCAGCACTAAATGCTTGAAGGACTTGACGTCTTGCTTCTGTCTGATAAATTCACATTGTGGCTTTGGCTCTACCAGCTACAGTATCCTTCTCTTTTCTTCTCTTTTTTTCTTTAAATATATACACTCAATCATGGTTTACCCTTACTAAGCAATTTAGGAATCATGCTTTATTCATCTAGAAGGAAAAGTCTCCTGTGAGCTGTGCAGACAAACAATATTAGCAAATATTTACGGCCCTGAGACATAGACTGCACCTGGAAGAGGGACAAAAAAAAAAGTGACCTAAGAGACTCAGACTATGGCATGGTTATTTCCAGCACCCGAGCAACGTCTCACCTCAGGGGCTTGTCATGCACAGCGGAGTCCAAGCTTTACTGGGAATAAGATGGAAAAAAAAAAATCACTCAGATGCAGACTTGACTGCTGTGGGCACAAAAAAAAAAAAAAAAAAAAAGTTAAAAAAAAAAGTGAATGCCAAAAAAAAATAAAAAATAGCTCCATGGAGGAAAAACAGTGCAACTGAATGGTAGCTTGGATGGTGGAATACAAGGTACACGGCTATTCCCTTTTAAGACCCATGTGGAACACCTGATCATCAAATACCAAATTGTATTTTTGCCAAAAAGACAGGTTGTTTAATCTACCATTCTGTGTTTTATGGTGATATTGGTCATGCCTCTCATCCTCTCTGATCCTTAAAGCAGTTGAGTCTGTATCACAGTACACTGCACTTTATCCCGGGTGATAAATTCCTCACTCAGAAAAGGTGGGCTGGTCTTCTTTAACAGAAGGGAGTAGGTTCACGTTCAGGCTTAACTGACTTTAAACACTGTGCTCCTCCAAATGCAATGGGTTTGAAGTTTGAAATCTAAAACGTCTCTCTTTTCTTTTGGGTTATTTACAAGGCTATATGATGCAAATTATGTGCTTCATGTGTGGTTTCATTGTAGAAAACTTTATCTTTAACAAACAGACAAACACAAAAATAAAACAAGAACAGACAGTTTGTTGGGACTTATCATGTGCCAGTTCTGATATGAGGTCTAGACTGAAATAGCTAAAATATCCCCTTTGTTTTCTCACTTTTATTTTTAATTTATTATGATGTTATTGGTGAAAATGTCAGTCAAATTCAAATAGTACTTTAAGAGAAATTGTACATAAAAGGTAAACGCTGTAAATGAACCTGCAGTGAATGCAGAGAGGACGGCATTGTTAAGTCCTCCAAGTAACTTCGAGGAGGCTGTTCCATCAGCTGACGCTAGGAGCTGTCCGCGGTGCTGAAGCCTCGGCTGCCTTTTCTCTCCATGTGCCGACAGCTCACACAGACAGCAATCCGCTTACAGTGTGTCCAAATTAAAAAAAGGGACCTCCGCGTTTCACTTGATCGTCCTCGACTGTCTTCACTCCGCAAATTATTGACTAACTCCGAGAGCAACCCGTTCATAGATGTTAATTTTTTCCACACGTTAAAATCCTCTCTTTTTTTGCCCCCTCGCTGGAAGTATTCTTTTTTTAAAAAAACACACACAAGGACGAGCTCTACGCGAAGAGCGACCTCGACTTTAGAAGACATGTGCGTGCGACGAGACAGCCAGTTTAGGACCCTCTTCGCGGTTTTGATTTTCGCCTGCGCCGCGACCAAAATACGTGGGCAAGGTAAGAACTTGGCTCTTTTCACGCACTTTGTGGCGCTTGTTGTTCCATGTCAAAGTGTACAAGACGATGGTTGAGCTCGGTGCTGGTGAATGACACCTGGGTTCACGATTCTCAGACGTACGAGAGACGCACGCGTTTATTATTTCGGTTCAGGTTGAACTGGTCAGCGTGTGCCGAGCCGGTAATACTGTAATACTGTTATGCTAAAAGTTGCAGACTTTTAATCAGGATAGATACATTGATTTTTCTACGCACAGTCTAGAGTACTGCTTTGTAAAACTTTAAAGGGATAAGTCAAATAACAGAAGCAAGCGGGAAATGTAAGAAACCTCCAAATGGCTCCAAATTGCGCATAGAACAATTAGAAGTTATAAGGACTCACATGGGTAAAAATGTGTTTAACAGTTACACAACGGTTTACTGACAAGAATCACTTTAGATTCCAATACTCATACATACACATATCAGTGTAAAGACAAACTGTTGTGTGCCACACGGTCAATTTTCTATTTATTTATTTATAAAGTGCTGAAGCCCAGAGTAAACAGTCAGGAAGTGACTTGTTTGGGCACTGTGGTCTGTGTGACAGACGGTGCCCGGTAATAAGACTCTAATCCTCGGGAATTGCTGAAGATTATTGACCAAGCTGTTTGACACAGATGAGTGCTTGTGGGAAGCAGCAACGGATTCATGCACATTGGCCTTGTCCTAATTATTTCTCCTGTGCGGGTCTGCCCTCTTCATCATTATGCTTTCAGTTTGGACAATTTGTGTTTTGGCTCGTCCACACAGTTCTTCCATGGAGGTGATGTGTATCTCTTATTTTGTCAGGCAACTGGACACAGACTTTAGCCACCTCCAAAGGAGTAGCGCAGATACAGTGTGGCCGGTGTGCAGCTTAGAAATCAAACGAATGAAAGAAAGACACATTTCACACCGTTTTTATACCCGAACTGGTACTGACAGCTTTCAGACAGTTTTGCAGTGAGCACTTGCTTTCAGTAACTGCAAGTATAAAATTCTTTATCATTAGGTAAGGCAGATGGCAGTAAATTGAAGGCCTTTGCATTGTTCATTGTATTTTGAAACCTTTCATAAAAGTCCGTCTCTTACCAGAAAGGAATGAACACATTTATGAGGAAAAAGTGATTACTAACCAATGCAATAAGCAAGAAATTTCCTTGGCTAGCTCAGTCATTACACCTCAGCCCATCGAAAAATAAGCAGCAATTCTGCACCAGTGACTGAAGCAATATATAATACAATCAACAAAACATCAACTGATTGAGTATCTAGTAGAGGAAAGGTGCTGCATCATTACAGAATTTCATAACCTTCTATAAGCAAAGTGCCAATCCAGTCATTCGTGTTAAAGTCTAACACATCCTGAGGACATTATATTGTTTGAATGCTAATGAACCGTTTGAGTCAAGAGGGGAACACAGTGGCGTAGTGCTTAGAATATGTGTTAAAAAGTGTTTTGTTTTTTTCAGTCACAATTGCACACATCCCAAGAACACACCTTCCCTGTTCACTCGCGGCTTGGAGCTCTAGGGACAGGAGTAAAAGAATGAAAAAAGGAGAAAAAAAATGCACAGCGCATTATTTTTAGAGCAAAACAAAATTTAACAGCTTCCATTAGTGCATTCTCTGCTCTTGCTTAGCCAGCAAATGTTCACATGACTGTAAAAGGTGGGGCATTTCAATTTTTAATTCCATAATGTCACTATCAGATGCGCCGAATGTTTGCGTGTCCGCAGGAAAGACTGAAGTCGTAGTTTAGTTTAGTCTTAATCTCTCATTTGTGGCATTTCTCATTGAAGTAAAGCCGCCTCAGTCTGTCACCTAGCAGGGAATACAAACATCCATCCATCTATGTCAGTGACAAATTTTGGGAACCGTGCCATTATTTTTGCCAAGGACATTTTCTTTTCTTTATTATGGTGTGAAGAGAAAAATAAATTTCAGTAAAAAAAACATATGAGTAATTGTGTTTAATTAGGAATATTATTCCTTAACTGCTGGGTTATTTGTATTTTTTCCCTCCTTTACCATTCAGTTTGCCCTGCTCACTTGCATACAGGCTGTATTTGTTATTTATTTAGGAATTATTCTCTAAAATGCAAATTTTATGGCTGACAATATATTTTCGGTATGTAGGTTACAACTACCTACACTATGCTGCACTAGTCTTAGGTGTAATAATCAAGACTGTTTTGCTCCATGTATATAAAGCTTGCAGCATTAATGCAGCAATTGTTCTAAATGTCTTAATTTTCTTAATTGCTTTGACTTCTAATTTTTCTTGCCTGCAGTGCAAATCCCCCAGTCAGTCATGCGAGTTCATTAATGCATTACAAAAGCAAATTTAATATATTAATCTCATGGCATTTGACTAAATAATTCTAATAAGCTACTTCTCTCATATTTCAAGAAAGTTCAAGAGAAAAGCAATAAACCCACCGATTAGGTTAAATAGACCATCAGTTGTGTGAAAATGCTACTTTGCGAGCTACCCCTTTAATTATTTCCTATTAAAAAGAGGTCCTAACATTCTTATCTCAGCTCTTTGAACACCTTTAACTGCAAAAACAATAACAATTAAACGGAGATCTCCTGAATCTACAGTACACTTTACATGAGGCATTTCCATTTAGTTCGTTGTGAAGCTTCACTTATGTTTTGAGTTTATGGGCTTGTGACTCAGCCACTCTGTATGGAATCATCATTGTTTTCTGACACCTACATATTTGAATATTAATCTCAAATGCAAACAAGGACTTGTATATTCAAACCTGTTTAGCAACTGGTGTGCCATCTGTTTCCCGGTATAGAACGTGTTCCACGAGGTGAATGGGTAAACAAAATAAATGCATTAATTAATATTGAATATAATTAAAACAGAATTTATATGTTGAAATTTAAACATACATTTCCGTTTTAGTATGACTAATACAGAGAAGTCATTTGTAGCACTCGATATGACTCTTCTGGTAAACTTAGACAACCTGAAGGCAGCAGTTTTAAAAGGCCAGTTTGGCTTCTTTGAAGTGGAGCTGCATAGGGTATGTATTCAGTAGATGGTGGTCAGAATGCAATGAACTTCTAGGTGATCAGACATATATACTTTAGCAATCTAACACCTGCTACACAATATTTAAATAAAAAATTATTATTAGAAAAATAAATTATAATTTTAAGTGTACTCCGTATTCAGAATATCATCATGCTATGCTCTCCTCAAACCCACCAGACCCCATTGACAAAAACATTAATTTTACCCAGATGCTGGAGTTGTTGGTGTACGGCTGCCTTGGTTGAATTTGTTTGAGTAACTAGTTGACTTCAAACATTAATCTGGACTGGAGGCAACGTTCTAAAACACCAAAACAGTCGTAGACCAGTAATAGAGAATCTTTCCCAAGACTTTATTTATAGTTTTTTTTTATAGTATAAACTGCGAATAAAACAACATAATACAAAAGAAAACACAAACAGTATACAACAAAACAGACAGAACACAAAACCAACACAATTTAATGACATTCAACAGAGCCTATTATCTTTATGTATACACATTTTCTCTGCCTGTTAACAATGATCTGTTGTGAACTGGAGGAAAGGAGGTTTCATGCCATCCAAAGTTGATTAAATGAATTGCAATCTCCCTCTCTTTGCCAACTCTCCTTGAAACGCGCTTGTTGGTTTTCAGGATATGTATTGCGAATCCTGCAAATCTTTGTTGTTTCAGACAGCAGCAGATCAGCAATATCAAATAAAAGTTATCTTGCATTGTGCTGAGATTATGTAAGACAGTTTATGTAGAGACAAATACATTTCTTATCCAGCGCGCAGCCCTAAAATCGATGTGTGTGACCCCTAAATGAGGCTTTGATTTGACGTTAATACTGGAAGATGTGCATATTACAGCTGCACCACTTCACAGAGATACTGAACTCAGAGAAAGGATGATTTCCGTGAGTACGCTTTTGTATTGACACCTGTTACCACTACACCGGAATGAAGCCCCTTTCATTTGAAACAAGCACTTTGTGTGCACCCATTCAGCTCAGCGGTTATTCTCCCTCTTTGTCTCACTAATGCTACAGGTTACAGAACGAGCTTTCTGTATTCCATCAATGGATGTGCCGGGCATATTCACAAATGTGCATGAAATTTGCCAGGATCATGGGTATAAGACAGCATAATTCTGCCTTTGGGTAGATTACTGCTTTGAGCAATGTGCTACGAAAACCTGAACATCCCATAATTCCAGGGGAGGTTACAGAAATCATTCAACACCTGTTTGTTGGATTGCCAGTTATTAACTTCATCAAGGGCTATTCAGCATCTGTGTGCTGTCATAATTAGTTTAACTTTCCCAAGGCCTGTCAATGGTAAATGAGAGTCATTATGCCAGAATGCCCCTCTTCAAGGCTTGGCGCCTGCCTGCCTCAGCCCCTCTCTGTGCCTGTCTCGGTCTCTTTCACTGCCTCCTAGGTGGAGCTCACAGCTTGGCTGAATGCGACTCATTTTCAACTCTTCATGTGCAAATGCCTCTCTCGCTCCGTGAGAATGTTCTATGCATCCTAATTTGACTCATTTCCTCATATATTTACTTCCTCAAAAGTGTGGAGCTTTATTTGTCAAAGGAAAAAAAAAAAAAAAAAAGGCCAAGTTTGCAGGGATCTTTTCGGATTTCATCACTGTTTTGCTTGGAATGATTATCTAACAGCTGAGTTCACCCTATAGAAAGGAAACCGCTGTGTTCTCAGCTGAATGGCGCTTTACTTCTGCTAATTCTTGAGGAAAACTCGAGTTCGATCTTAACATTCCGATTTTAAGATTGCATCTTCAAAAAAAAAAAAAAAAATAGAGCTTAAAAAGAAATATAGCATGCTGTAAAAAATATGTCTCACTGGTCACAGTTAAACGTTATGTTCAAAGGAACATAAAGGCTCAGTTAAGGAAATGTGTATGTGTTAATGCGTTAATGTCTGAATCTGGAAAATCCTGAATGTTTTCTGAACCCTTGAACATTTTCCTTGACTATTTGAATAAAACAACGCCAACACTGAACATGTATTCAAAATATGTACACACAGAAGTGAATTACATCACTGCCTACACAGCGATTCAAAAATAAAGCAGCACAACTACAACCAGAACATTAGAAGGACTGAACAATGTTACTTTTGGAAATTGCTATTTACACACCCTCATAGGAAGCAAACACATATAATATATCAATGATTTCAGAGGTAATGTAATAATATGCTCATTGTGCATTTACTTCTGGAGCATTCAGCCCAGAATACTCCTTATATATAAAAAATAATAACCACACAGATCAGAGAGAAGACGGTGTTTTCTTTCCTGATCGTTTCACATTCTTTGTTTGTTTAATCAGTTTGACAGTTTGGATAGAGCTGAAATGAGTTCCTGCGTTTAGATAATTATGTGAGAGGTTTCTCAAACAGCCTGTGTTTTGTCTCAACACAATCATCTCTTCGGAGATTTAAAGTAACAGGTTTACAATGAAATTGTCAACATGTATCCTTGGCAAAGGAGAGTGATTTCCTCAGGATAGGCAGCCTGAGCCGCTCCACTTGTGAAATCTCCCACTCAGAAGTAGGGGACCGAGGCAGGACTTCCTGCAGGGAGGGCAAAAGGCTCAGAAATTGCGCCTTGCTAATTTGGCGGAGGCAGGGGGATCCACATTTAATTTATATCAAGTGAAGAGCACCCCGTAGCAAAACTCTAAATGAAGAGACGTCTACCACTTTGTCAAGGCACTACATCGCTACAAGTTTACACTCTACCTGTTTTGCCTTTGGCCTTGTGCCTTATCGATTTCACCAGTCGTCCACTGAAAGAAAAAAAAAAAAAAAAAAGTCAGCCACGTATAGCATCCCCCAGGCCGAGCCTCCTTTCCGCACCTTTTACGCTCTGCCTGGCCGTGTACACACCTCCCTAATCAGGACTGGCGTGTTTTGCGGCTGCAGTGGGGATGGCTCTCTGAAACGATTAGGCCTGGGGACAGCTCCAGCTCTCTTCCCCTCTTCTCCACGCCAGATCCCATCTAGAAAGCATTTCATCTGTGGCAGTGGAAAGGCTTATGTAGGGTCGGAGAGTGCTGTGTGGAAAGCAGCAGGTAATAGGCTGTGTAATGTGTTTGGGGGAGTAGTTTTAGTATTCACAGTTAGTGCTGACCTCTGGCAGGCTGAGCCACCCCCACAGTAATTTCCTCTGAAAAGATGTAATTGAATTCATCAGGATGAGTAAACATATTAAAAGTAGTAGAGAAAGATAACGGTGTTGCGGATAGATCAAGGAAGAG
The DNA here is from genome assembly GCF_022458985.1 of Mugil cephalus. NCBI lineage: Eukaryota > Metazoa > Chordata > Actinopteri > Mugiliformes > Mugilidae > Mugil > Mugil cephalus. Next base: position 4,241,268 of record NC_061784.1, read on the forward strand.
GATAGGAGCTCCGCGAGTAATTGAAAACAGTCAAAGACAAACACAAGCAAAGACAGTGTGCAGGACACTGGAGAAAGTTGCTGCATTTATAGTTTGAGTTTGTCTGCCTTTCACTGTACTTTCACATCTTGAAAGTGTTGATTTTATTTCTACTTCTCCACGCAGGATTTTATCACACGCTCGGCATAAGATCGCAGAAACATTTTTGCAGAGGAAATAACATCCCAGAGTTTGAGTCCCTCGCTAAAATTAAGCGAAATATCACAGGCATGCAGCCTCTTCCAAGGGTGCCGCGCAGTAGACGTCTTTAATGCAGACAGAACATGGGCCCGCGATGTGACTGTGAGCCTCATTCTCTGTGGTGAGACGTGTTGAAGGCATGTCCCAGAGGACCTTGTGTATAATTTAGAGGTTCTAACATCGACCGCAATCCTCAAAATATCGAACATTGTCAATCTTAGCGGCTGCTGGGTGGTCAGGCAATTGTATGTCAGTTATAAGGCAGTCGTCTGCCTCCACTTCTCGCTCGGTGATGGAGAGCCAGCTCATTGTGGCTGTTCTCATCTGTCAGAGCAGTGAGCAGCCTTTAAAAAGAATACTCGCCCCTTAAGAATGGATTGCTTAGCAGGGAACAGCTGCAGCTCTGTTAGACCATGCCATTGATTGCTGGACTGTAGCTTTTAGGCGTGAATGCTGGTCTGTGCATTTCTTTCAGATGGTATGTGAAATAGATGTGAAGTGATGTTTAGAAGCTTCCAACAGCGGGAGTAAAAGACCAAGCAGTATCTTTGACAGGGACATGATGCATTCAATTGATTAAAATCTGCTTATATATAGCTTGAAATGCAAGGAAAGTACATCACCTGATATACCGTATCTCAGCAACCATGCTGACATGGTTGGACAGATATTCATGTTCCAGAAATCTGTAAACACCGGTATTTTCCACCTGGCTCGATGTGACTGATATAGTTTTTTTATTGGACTGTCTGGACTCTTAAACGGATTACCATGAAATTTGATTCTGATATCTACAGACTTCAAAGGATGAATCTTGATGATTTTTCTCTCATGATGAAGGTTTAAAGCTGCGCTTCTGAGGGAAATGCCTCAATAGTATTCAGACGGATTCCGAGACGTTAATAAATGTAACCCTCGACTTTTCATTGGGAACTGGCACCAAGTCAACATTTCGAAAATACTTTTTCTTAAATTTGATACCCACAGAGCCCACAGGTGCAGTCTTAATGATTTTTCTCCACTGATGTCATGATGTGTTAAGTTTTGCTTCATGATGAAATGATTCAAAAGGAATGAGATGGGCTGCCATTAAATTTACTGGGCTGTGGAGACATGGAGTGATTGATTTGGAGGATCTTTGATTTTTGTTTGTTTCCTTTAGTGAATTTATCGAAAAAAGAAGAGTTATGATATTATTTGGTGGCAGCTGAAAATCACAAACTCACTCTTTTTTTTATTTTTTATTTGGAGCAATACACTATGTCTTTGCTGAACTGAGGAGTTCAATAAATCCAACCTTTCTGGTATTTACATTGTGGGAGATATCTGCCTGTGGTTCATGTTTTGATTTTGCCATTTTGGTTTTAGTTTGTTGCATCTATGTAACATGGAAACAGGTGTGTATTTTACCCCCTTCTTCTGGTTTTTAGTCAGTGAAGCCTGTACACCCATGCTTTCTAATGTGTTAAACTTCACAGTCTGTAATCACTTCTTCAGTGATCACTCAGATCATAGGCCCTACTTTTATATTATATTATATTATATTATATTATATTATATTATATTATATTATATTATATTATATTATATTATATTATATTATATTATATTATATTATATTATATTGTTGCAGTTCATTTGGATTATTTATTTATTTATTTTTGTTATTCTGATTTTGTCATTCTTTAAGCATAGATTAGAAGCACTGGGGGAGGAGCACGCATTGAATCTGCGAAGCTTGACTGTGTATACTTTGCAGGATTAAATCTGAATTATAAAGGCAAACAGAGAAAAGGAATTCTGACAGTGGGGGATCATCACTGCAGAGACCGGACGAGGCCTTTTCTCCCCGTATTTACACTGAAAAACTGCAGGGCTTAGGAACTGATTGGGTTTCCATAGGCCAGAGGATTTTGTAATGGTATTCATAGTGCTAACCCATAATAAAACCAACCACTATCAGTATTTGTGGATATAAGAAAACAGCCAGCTACTGCAATCCAAATAACATAAACCCACATAAATGCCACGTAAATGCAAATCATATGTTTGAAAAGGTTTTCAGCCGCTCTTCAAAAAGTGAGTTATTGAAATATTCTGATCAAAAGCGTATTATCAATCCAGAAATGTTTGTAGAACAATATGTGAATGTTTTAACTTCTTAATAGCCAGGAACATATTCTGTCCGTTGACTTTGTGTTTCGTTTCAACTCTTCTGGGATTTAATTCTTCATCACCGCGTGCTCACCAACGTTTAGGCTACTGGGGAATGGATAAAAAGAATCTAGAGTTTAAGTCAGATGCACACATGAACATTTGGCCCACTTAACGTCGTCAGTCCATTCCTCTTCATACATGATTCAGTATTAATGATGCAAGTATATGCAGACTTGGACCTCAATGGGGAAATCACTCGAGTCCTCTGTGGAATCAACACCGCATCTTTCAGACACCGAGCTGCACAACCGCGGTAGACAACTCACTAAGATTTACTGTAAACATGGAAAGGAGGAAAAGGCAGAGGAAAATCACAGCCCACTACATAAAATAAGATAGAGGAACTAGAAAAAGTAAGAAGATGTAACTTAAAGAGGAAGAAGGTCACACTAGATAAGAGACATACATTGCCTTTTGCTGCATTTTTTCATGAGCGTGTTCAGCCCGCGTGTCTTGCGTGGTCTTGTGGAAAATACCTTACATACACATAACTTGCAGCACATACATAAAATGTTAGTACAACAGCGGTACTGGAATATGAACACAAGCTTATAGTCTGTGTCTTTGTGAGGGGTCATTGCAGCTGGCGGTGTCAAAGAGTCCGAAGTAGCTAGTGAGAGATCAGCACATTTTTAGAAGTCCACATGGAAAAAATACAAGGAAAGAAGAAAAACAATGTCTGACGTCAACGTCACTTCCATGCATGGTGGAAAATTTTGGAGAAATGAACCAGAGAAAGGTGCAGATGGCGTGCTTTGTTCCCCAGTCATCAGACCTGGCTAGGCAATTTTGACAATCATGGGTCCACTGAGAACAATTTTCTGCAAAATAATCTGAACTTAATAATACTGAAGTTCTGGACAGTCTGAATCCTTCAGTCGTCCATTTCCTGAGCACATGGGCAAGAAGATGACTGAACATGATGACAAACATTATGTTCACAGTGTACACAGTTGCCTCAGCGAACACGTGGTTATTCTTGTCCGGAATGCTGATGAGGGGAGGAGCCACCAGTGAGCACATCACAGGAACACAGGAACAGGTTTTTTATCACTGGCAAACCTTATGTATAAATAATCTCACAATGACTGAATTTTAGTTTAGCTAGCTAGTTAGCTGTTACACAAGGCAAACTGGGATGCTTGGAAATAAGAGAACAGAAAATAACAGCGCAGAGTCATGTTCTGTAGATGGCATCAAATAGCGCTGTGGATTCATACGTTTGTGTTTTATCTGAAAGCATCTTGAATACTATAACCCCGTCAAGTATTTATTCTCTTTCTTTGGAAGATTACAAGACGACAATAAATCCACTCTACTTTGGTCCAGCTTGAGTGAATGCACTGTCTCTTTCCTGCACCAGCACATAATGAGCTGTAACAGGCCAATTCTATAGCATAGCTCAGTATCTCAGTATATGTACTCTAGGACAGAACCTGCAAAGGGAAATAAACTCGATCCTTCTCGCTGTGAGGCAACAATAACCACTGTGCCATGCCGTGCTACCCATAAATGCGCCAGTTCTAAAGAATTGATGATTTTTTCCCCGTCCTTGCATTTACAAATATTGGACAGCGCATAAACAGCGCAATTTTCTTGCCTAGAAAATCTCCATGTCTCTGCCCTTAATAGTCTGCATATTGTGAACATAACTGACAGAAAGCAGCTGTGTTTATAATAGAGGCAGCCTGGCCCAAACCAAGGAAAAAACCCTCTGAGCTGGCCTTCTATTTTCTTCCTACTATCAACATGAGTAGCATCATAAACACAAAATTCAGAGGGGCCTGTTCCACAGGAACAAAAAAACCTAGATGTTTATCAGCAAGCAGCCTTGGGAAAATATTCTATGAAAGATCATCTGTCCATGCAGCTACTAACCCCTCTCACCCATCTCGAGTTTTCTCCATCTCGAGTTTTCTCCATTTCTGTTGTCGTGTTTTGCACAAAATGTTCCGCTACGTCCTGTGTCTTTCATCAGGACAAAGGGGAAAAAAAAACCTGGCTATACTACACATGAGGACAGCTGCTGAAATAATGACTGGGTTAGACTCTCCGGTACACGGTGTCTGTCTCTTATTATCTTCGCAACACATGGTGACACAGATTTATTTATTTGTTTGGCATAGGGTGTCTTCAAAACTCATTTTTTCTTACACTGAATTCAAAGCAAGGCTAATATTAAGTATGGAGTATAACAAAAAAGAAATGGCATATTTTGCATTGAGAGGAAAGGAGCATGTCCAGTGATCACAGCTGTGAGGGTGTATACTGTGCTTTCACGCCTACAGTTGTGCCTTGGCTTGGCTAAGGTAGCAGGTTACAAACAATTTGACAAGGAGGGTGCAAAACTGAGAGCAGACTTACAGAGATATTGGGGGAAAATAGGTCACGGTAGTGGGCAATCCTGTCTGTTCGGTTTGATAGAAAACATCAGATGCACCATTTAGTCAACGTTTTTATCTAGAGTGCCTTAACAAAAGCAGCAAAGCACACAGGACCCAAAACACTAACCCTGCAAATGTTAATATTCCTCTGTGTTTTCATCCAGAGCCTGTTAAGTGATCCCTGCCAGACAAGTGTCATGTTATTTCATGCCTAGGTGTACACCGTGAGCAGGGCAGTTGGCAAATAGTCCGTCAGTGTCAGTGACCACTGCTGCTTGAAGGTGACATGTTTGTGTTTGGCTGATCTTATTATATGTGTCCCTGTCATAGTAGTTTCATTCGGCGAGTAAACAAATGCAGAGGGTCTAGAAGGTTTTAGCAAAGCTGAAAAAAAAAAAAAAAAAAAAATCTCATCACAAAAGTGCACCACTTGGCTCCAGTGCAATTACCTTCTGTAAATGAAGCTCTGTCTGTCCTGTGAGTTGCTCACCCTCTGTGCAGGCGGTTTGCACATACACTGTGTCAACAAAGCAGCACGGGCCCATGCTTGGAAGGTGTGAGGCTGTTTACCTTTGTTGCTGTGTGGATTGATGAGGTGGCAGAGGCAGAGGCAGGGGCATGATGTGAATAGTTGGAGTATTACTGTGGAAAGAGGTGTTTCCCCTCGGAGGCGACTAACTGAGTTTGACAAAGCTGTTTCCGCTGAGAGGCTGTTGGGACGCTCCCTGGCCCTGCTCCAGGAGCCCCTGCTCCGCATGTGGATGCACATTTCAGGTAGTGATGAAAGATGATGCAGAAACAGGAGCAAGGAGGCACATACCAGTAACATAGTTAAAGCAGTCTAAGTCAGCCTGTAGTGCACTTAATGTTTTAGTAGCATAGAAATGTGATAAATCTTTGTTTATCTAATGTTGGAGATCCATGTCCTTCATGGTTTCAGTTTGCCTAAGGCAGGTTTGTACTTTTGGACAATATTTGGAGATTTTTTCCTAAAATAAAAATCAAAATAATCCACAATTTATTTAAGCTACACATGAAAACTTAAACTTAGCTTTATTCCTTACATGCCTTGAACGTCCTCTGTGATCCGGTTCTGGGATAGTCTTCAGAACAGTTTTTGTCTTGTTAAATTTAAGATTTATTCTGCTTTTTGTTTTGTGGGATCGCCTATTTGGATGGCATATAGCCATTCCTGTGACTTTTATTGGGGACAAACCACTATGCGATTTCTGCACAGCTCTGGCTGCCAAAGAAAATTGGATTTAACGTCTGCTGTGATTTTGGAGTCATTTTCCTCTGCAGCCTTTTTTCCTTTTATTGTCTGCATGTGAATTATCTGTCTCGGTGTCCGTTGCCATTTGTGCGAGTTGCTCTGCTGCATCCACTCCCCAACCAACACACACTTTAACCCCTTAAACTCTTTTCAAAGTTAGACATGTCCACATTTACCTCGATCAGAGGTGAGTGAGGCACATTTTATTGTACCACACAATCCAGTCTGTCTGAACTGCTTGAGTCCAAGCAGATTCTACAAGTTTGGCATGTTTCTTTTTTACCCCTGTTTATTTTCTTTTATATGCCACTGCTTGTAAAATGGACTGGTTTACAAGCAGTACATTTTCAGACCAATTTCAGAGATGATTTAAAATGATCACTTTAGTGTGAGAAGAAAATTGTTTGTCATTTGTTCTACATAATAAACATTAATTCAGTCCACAAAAAAATACTTTCACTGACTTTCTCTGATGGTTCACATTTGTGCGGTGGAACATAAGTAGCGGCGGTGTTTTGTGTTTGCTGCCATTTAAATATAGGCAGGTTTGCTCCAATGAATGACACGTCAGTAAATAAAAGAGCTGTAAGTTGCACTATGTTTGGCTTTTACATTTTCTCTCATATTTGTTTTCCTCCTTTGTGGGAAGAAAGAAAACCCATCGCAACAAAAGATGCAGCAGTACCAGCATAAAAAAAACACATTATCTGGTTACCTATTACACTTCCTGTATGGAGATGTAAACCATCTAAACCCATAGCGCACACACAAACCTGAATGAGTCGCACTGTTTTAAACACAAAACATTTTTTTTTTTTTTTTTTTATATTACGACCAAAACAACCCATCTCTCTTTTGTTACAGTCTGTCGAAAAGCAAACATTATTGACCAAGAGGCTCACAGCAGACGGAACACAGGTGTCATATTCACCCCTTTCATTGACTCATGAATAGATTCTGAGAAAAGAAGTGTTTTAATAGATCCTCAGGGAAAAAAAGATCTGTTGTTTCCATGGTAATGTGTGTGACAAGAGAGGAAGAAACTTTACTTAAAATGAGGCAAATGCAGACAATGGCGAAAGCAGTTGGACACATTTAATCCTTCGACAGAAACAATGATAATAATAATAATAATAATAATAATAATAATAATAATAATAATAATAATAATAATAATAATGATCTGTACTTATTGTTGGAGAGTGGCAAAAGAGGTTACAACAACATCAAAAAAAAATAGTCAATGCATGAACATAAGGGAAAGCTCTGCCATTACCCAAATGGATCTGGAAAGACACTTCAGCATGTTTGCTCTTCATCACAGGCCGTCTGAGGTTTCGGTGAGCTTCAAGACAAACAGCCCCTTGATCTGAAAGCTCCGAATCATGGAGAAGATACATCAAAGCGCGCTCCTGCTCTCTAAGATGCTTCTGTTTGAGTCGGGAAGATTGAGCGTAGGAAGGGAAGATAAAGGAGGAGAATGGAGGGCAAAGTTTGTGCTTCTGTGCCTGTGTACTCGTTGCGTATGATTAGGATGGGTTTTTATTTATATATTTCTTTTGCTAAATGTGTGAGGTGGGAAATGGATCGGCGGAGGAGAGGACTCTTCTGTCTGGGTCTCAAGCTACCTCGGTCGCCTCGTTGCGTGACACCACGGGGCCGGCTAAGTGAAGTGTGCGAGTCAGGACCTGCAGCTGCTCCTGAAACCAAGCGAGGATTTGTGCAATTACTTTGATCATTGATCAGTGGGTGGCTGAATTACGCACACTGAGAAAAAAGTTTAAGATGATGCATTTGTTTATCTGTATCAGTCGAACCGATAGAAAAGTTTCAGCTCATTTTAGCAAAAAAAAAAAAAAAAAAAATCTGCACACATGTAAAGTTCGTATTCAATAAAGCATTTAGACCCTCCCAGCTTCCTGGCTGTGTCTGTGTTCACTTAATGATTAAGCAGAAAGCTGTCCTTCTGGCCTTTATTTGAAACACTTCCTGTGAGGGAAGCTTCTTAAATTAATTATGTTTGCCTAATGAATAATTAAGCCCAGGGAAAGATAATTTGGTGTTATGCAGCGAGCCAGGCTATTGTGCATGTAAAGGAACTGGTGCTCTGTGCGTCCGTGCTGATTTCACATTGGGAGTGTGAAATGAGAATTAGCAAACAATTTGCCTCCCGTTTCATCCTTCACCGTGACTAAAGAATCATCGCTGATCATGTCCTGACAAGTGTCAATACTGCACGCCTGTGTGTTAACTGTACCAGATACAGGTTATTTATGAGCTTCCATCATTGTGGCTGGGAACTGGATACGCTATTGATTCCCAGTTTGAATGAAAGCAGACAAATGCCACATTGTTCATTGTTGTGTCAGTTAAGTTGACGCACTATTAATGACGGCAGACGTAAATGAACATTAATAGCTCCCTTTCTGGAGGTGAGACACAGATGACGGAGATCAACAGATGAGAGCAGACACTTAGTTATCTGTTGTGCCAATTGTTACAGCTGAATAATACATGGGAGCCACTAGTGCATGATTATAAAAGTTAACAAGAAATCCTATAAGGCAATAAGGTTTCTAATTAGGTTTCTTTCAAGACTTAATTGTAAACAATCCTATTTATTTAATACATTCATTAGAGGAAATTACATTGCATTTTTTCCCCAGTTTAATCCACTTGAATGCGTCTTTGGGGATATTTCTCCACACTCATTTCACTCTGCTTTTCATTGATAAAATGGAACTCATACATCCAATTCCTGTAAAGATTAGAACAATTTTCCAGAGATTAACCCGTGCTTTCATGATGATTTCTGAGTTATGTTGTCTATTTTAGATGATTCTGAGAAAGCAGAGTTGCGTACGTGCTTATTCTTCGTAGTAATGCACACACCTAGCTTAGATACAATATAACAAAGCAAACACCACTGACAGTTTCAATTTTGCTGCCCCAAGTGATTTATAGGCTCTATGAGTCACATAGAGAAAGAAAAAGAAAGAAAGAGACAGAAAGACACACACACACGCACACATTCTATCTCCTTGTCTCCTTCCTCCCCCTCTTTGTCCCTCCCTGGTTATAAAGACTTGCCAAGAAATCATTGGCTCAACAGAGAAAGGGCAAATCCTCTTCAGCCAATTTAAATTCTCCTGAGCACATGGTGCTGACTATTCCAAACTAATTAATAGACATGTCATGAATAAAAACACTTTGATTATGAAAAGAGGTTGCCCTCTGCCTCCTTTTAGGCTTGTCATTAGTATGAGGACACATGTGGAGAATAGCTGGAGTGTTAGTACCAGCAGCCAGAGACAACCACAGATGCCCTCTCTTGATTAATTTTTTTTTTCCTCTATGTTTTATTCAGTGCTGACTGCGTGGACCCAATGCCACAGTCTGTGATTAACTCTACCTGTACCAACAGGAGAGACGGGGCCAGCAGGACCAGCAGGGCCAGACTTATTCAAAGGGCAGGACACAAAGACATGTGACCTGAAGCCCTCTCTCACACAAATGCACTTCATCACCCATTACCCTCCTGCTCTCTCAGTCAAAGTGAAATACAGCGCAGATCTTCCTATTCTATAGCAACACTATAAATTGCACCTGCCTGGTTTTATTTAAATGGCGGCCCTGCAGTGGAGGCTGGAGGCAGTAATTTTCTGTCAGGATCTTGTGCTAACAGCTTGACTGCATGCACAAAAACCTGATTTTGTTAATAATGATGACAATGTTTTGTAGGCTGCAGATGTTACTTCAGGTAAACCATATTTGTTTCTTAAATCAAATCTTTAGGATAAGCTGTCACAAAGTAATATTACTCTCAGCTCAACTCAGTTTTATTTCTATAGTACTTAAAAAAAAATAATAATAAAGAAAAAAAACAGTTACAGCTTAGAACAAAGTGCTGTACAAAACAATAATATCAATAAAAAAAATATAACTATCAACCTGAGTGGGTGGCTCCGGCAACAGTATCATTAATTAATTAGCTACTCTACATTATCGATGCAGCCTATATTGTCCTGTCTCTTGTCTCTTCCTCTAGGTTCCCCTTTCCGCTTTTTCTGTGCAAAAACCTCCCTCCAAACGCGTCATCAGGCAGTTTCTTACGGCATCTTTCCACAAGCTGTTGTCCTCCCTCGTGCTCCACTGCGAGCAGCATGGACTCTGCTCAGCTCGTCGGCCACTCTGGTGGTTTTAACAATGTCTGTCAGTTTTAACACACACTGGTCAGAAATCTGACTAGAATCCCAATTCAGACCACCTCCAAGTGTGATTTGAGTCTGATTCGCAACACAATAATTAGTATCGTGATTTTCTTTGCTGAGTCTCTTTGGATACATGCAATGGCTGTCTAAATGTTGGGTCTTAGCTGGTTGTTGGTTGGCGACTATCATGATGGTGTGTTATATGTCAAATAATATCTACAAAGCTCCTATTTTTTATGGTCCACACAGTTAAAATGGCTTGCTGATATTCTTAGTAAAGCATATCATTTACTTAAATATTATAAATGTGGCACAGTAGATTAGGATCGGATAGCAGGAGTAGTAAAGTAGGATATTTTTTGCCAGAAGGGAAACACATCATACATGCACACTCAGAATGACTAACATGCATGTTGGAGCTGTTAGTGTTCCGCTCGGCTGCGTTATTGATTGTGTTGTACTTGTGCAACATCTGAGACATGCATGGTCTCCAAGCTGTTATAGATGACTGTGGTGCCTTATGTTACACTGCAAAGAGGTTCTGGCTGTCAACATGTGGTCTTCAGCCCAGCCGCCTCGTCCCAAAGGGGAACCGGCCCCCCTGCAGGAGCCATCTGTATCTCGGACAAGGCTATCCATCATCCTCGCTGCAGCGCTCAATTTAGGATTTTTCTGCAGACAGCTTCAGGCAGCATTGAACAGCTTTACATGTACGTGTTGGTAATGAGAGCCCTTGAAACCTGCCTAGTGGCTCTCAAAGCCAGCCTCGAGGGCTGAAGGGAATCAATGAGTCAATCCCTGAGGCTGAATCCACACCCATCTCTCAGGGTTGCTCCAGTTGTGAGCTTCTATGCGCCAGGCATCTCATTGTGAACATGGCAACGCTAAATTAAGAGGAGAAAGTGTGATTAGTGTGTTCGGTAACATGCAGCTGAGGCATCTGGGTCAGTAATTACCAAATAGTGAGTGCTACAGTGTGGGTTCACTGGAAGATTAATTCCACCAGCCTTCCTTCCTTTCGGTAGTTTTTCTTTATTATTGGCTATTAATACTTACAATCCCACGAAAGCGAATCATGCAGTCTCAGAATGTTTGTCTGTTATCAGACTGGAATTTTATCTGCATCTATATTCCACAGTGCAACGAAGAAGCAGTAAAATCCCCCTTTAAGCAACTCTCCATGCATAATCTCCTTTGAATGTATCAAATGACTCAAACATCCATTAATGCTGTTGAATATTTTGATCTTTGACAGCGGAGCTCTTCTTGGGGCCCCAGCATCATATTTACAACACTGGTGGTTGATATTGTTGAGGATTTCACAGAATACTTAGATTTATTTTTGCAGGTATGTTGACTCACAGCTCACGTTCATTTGCATCCCCGGGGCCAAAGTTGGAGGGAAAGGAGGATTATATGCAGTTCATGGAATTGTGTTAACTCATGCTTGAGGGCTGCCTCCTGCAACCACGGGAAAGTGCTTCTCATTAATTTCTACAACCCGCAATTTTCAAGTAACCCGCAGTCACGAGCCTGCTTCTTTAAACTTAGGACAACACTCTATTGCTAGGAAACAAATAAATACGCATCACACAATAAACCCGATCCTTTGATGCAGTTCAGAAACAAGAAAGCTTTCTGCAAGCCTCAGAAAACCCATGCTGGAGTTAAGGGTTGTTATCTTTTACACTCATCCCAGTTGTATTTGATGTAGCCCTGAGAATGTGTTTATCCTAATGGTTGTCTGAGCCACTAGATCCTGTCAAAAGCTTGTATCAGACGCACGCTCACATTGCTCGGATTCAAAGCCTGTCACTGATGCATTCATCTGTCCAGCAGGTTGGGCAAGCAGAATCCATTTTGTGTCAGTAAATTCAATCACCCTCAGCTGACTGCTGCATGCTGATGGTACTCTCAGAGGCCGCAGGGGGTTTTAGAGAGAGAAGATAGAAGAAGGATCCTTTTGGCAAGCGGGGTGAAATGTCACAGCCCACTGCCCTGGCTAGATGAGGCTGTGTTACACACCAACTTGGCAGCTCAAGACAAGATAGTTGCAGCTTATCATATGTAAGCTCGGGGAACGAGGCCAGTGGGCATCCGCACATTTTGTGCTGTTGCACTGAGTCCACATCTCAACATTACAAATCTCATTCTTCATGGTAGTGCACTGAGCTCTCACGCGGTTTCTCAATAATCGCATAGGCCCGGACGCGCGACACATCTAAATCCCTCTCCTACAGGTTCCCAGCTCAACGTGTGACTCGTAGAGATGTTTTTTGAACCAAATGAGAAAAGCGGTAAACTGCCTCAAGAGCACTATGCTGAAGGCGCAGAGTGGTAGGTATGATTATCTGTCTATGTCGGAGATCAGTCAAGTTCTATCTTCAATCTATGAGCTTCCACCAAGAGAACTTGCACTGTGAGATGCAATATAAGGGTCAACGCTAGTATCTTGACAACCTGTAAAGCATTCGGGTGAATAACATCAGCTTACTTTGCACAAGTTCTTCAGTTTAACCTAACTGTATTGTGTGGGGAACCTGATGGAAGGTACATTTCTTGGCAGCTTTTGCATAAAGACAAAAACATATGGCTTCTGGTACCATTTATTTATGTTTATGACCAGATTGTGTGTCTGGTCTTAAACATAAACCATTAAAAGTCAGGAGAGTGCATGTGTATCAAAGAGTGCATTCGTGTGTTTGTCTGCGTTTGAATAGCAGCACCCTTATCATTTCACTTTGTGTTTGCAAGCTGTACTTTGACGGATGCAAATCTGCATACAGGCACATGGTTTAAATTGAATAAATTTTAGAGAAAATAACTCAAGGCTTTGTGGATGCAAAATATCAGTTTGCCTTTATCTGTATTACTGGAAAGCTTCAGGTTTGCTGCATATGCCACAGTGGCAGATACAGCGGGATGGTTAACTGCAGAATGCTTTGAAACTGGTTCAATTGAATTTCTATCACTGCGTTTAGTTCACAAGGATTGTGAGCTGATGTTTTGTTTCTATTCTTAGTCAGACAGCCAGCCAGTGGGGCTCTTGCTTTTATTTTGATCACACAAGAATATATGTGGTGGTTTTTCCTGTAATGATCCACGTCCTCCACATCTGTGAGGCTGACAGCATGACCCCCTGTGGACAAATAGGTAGTGTCAGAAATTAAAGAGAGTATCTTAATAATGTAAATATGTGTGTAAATATGCGCTTTACTTCACTGATTAATAGCGTCTTAAAAGTAATTTCCTTTAAAGGAAATTAGCAGAAGTTATGTGCTCATCTGTATCAGTTGTGCCGTATGTTAAGCTGACGTGTCACTGCTCAACACTGACCCACAGTATCCCTTTTATTATTACTTTTTCTAAAGACATCAGTATTTCATCTTTATGAAATAACATTCACTTTGCAGGTTTCAACATCTGCCGTAATGAATGCATTCAAGATGAATATTGTTTCCCCTGGATAGATGACATTTGACTGGTCTCATGCTGAAAGCTTGCGGGTGTATAAGTGTTCTCTCAGGGTATGTCTGGCAATGTGTGTGTCTTGTTCGAGGCGTGTGCGCGATCACTTGAGCATGTGGCCAAAGGACTGTCACTAATAACAGAAATTACATTTCTGAAGATAAACATATGGAGATTGCAGGCTGTGAAATTGACTCCAGGCTGTGAAATTAAAGAAGAAGAAAAAAAAGCCACTGAGGTGAAAGCTCTGGTTGTTCTGGGGCGGAGTGTGCCGCGATGTGTTTGTGTGTATACTGCAATTCAATTAGCACTCGTGATCATCTTCCTTTACAAGTCTGATGTAGTGTGACTTTGGGATCCGGGAGGAGGGACGCACACTCGATCTCAGAGATGTTTGATTTATTTGTTCATTAGGAACTCTCTCTGCAGGCTCAGACCTCTCATCAGTCCCTGTGCACAATCAACAAACACAATCGACGTACATCCAATTTCTTAGCCAAAATGAAACACAAGGAAAAAACTGCCACGCATCATAACCTTTGATGAGACTGTACCTGGGAAAACATTTGAACCTGTGACATGGTAACCCCATCCCAAATGGATTAAAAATTAAATAGTATGGCATCTGAGAAGAAGGACAGCAGGGTAGTGAAATGCCAGGAGGATTAAGTTAGAGTGGATGTAGTGCAGCAGTAGCACCATGCTATCCGAGAGTTGCTGTTTCTCAATAATAGAAATGTCAGGAAGGAGAGGAAAGGAAAGGAGGGGTGAGGGGGATGTCCTAACTGCAAACCTTAGAAATCACAGCTAGAGCAGAATTCATCGTAATTACTTCCCACTCACGTAGGCTTTCAAATAGCATTCACTGTTGCTACTGATAAAATTCATACTTGTGATGTGAAAAAATTGACAGTTTGGAACAAAACTGCTTCATAATTAGGTCAGTGTGATACTTCTTTTCCTCCGAGCTGAATTGTTTTATCCCTTATATTCTTTACAAAATGATAGTAATCCATGAAAATCTTTTAATAACCAATTCAGTTTAGGGAAGCAAACATTAAAATAACCTCGCCTCGTGGAGGAAGTGCTCTTCACAAGCATTTGTACGCTTTATTTTGAAATGTTATAGCTCTCCCTGAGCGATCACTTTGTCAGCATCAGTAATGCCTTTAAATCCTTCTGTGGAGGAGATTAGTCGGCGAGAAGTGCTGCAGCCTGCAGTAATTAAAATTCTGCTGGATGGCCAGGGTTTCTCCAGCCATCATCTCTTCCAAACATCAGTTGCTATCTGTCTTACTCACTTTTTTGTCCTCTCGTCCCTCTCAGTAGTTTTAATCAGCCACAATACATTTCAGGGCCGATAGCAGTATTTTTTTTTCTTATACCGATGATGAGCAGGAAGAACAAATGGTCTTTTCAAGGAATAAAGCCAGAGATAGCCAGTTCGAGCCATCTGCTTTAGCAGCTTTAAATCTTATCTCAGAGATCATGGTTATGTCAGTGTGCAGTATTATATAAAAATGAAATATATATTCCACATATAGAGCAATCTATAAAGGGGCGGCAGAGAACCGCTGACATGAGGGCCATGAAAGATATAATTTAACTGACAGCATGACAAGTTCAGACAGGGAGAGGTGCATGTAGAATTCAGATCTGGTCACTGACACATCATCATGGTGATGATCGTTCCATGTGAGATTCCTGGAGAGTTTTATTAATTTCTTAATCAGTTCTTGATTTTTTTTTCTTTTTTTTCATAAAAGAGCTTTGAAGCCCGTGGATGTTTTCTAGCAATGAATAACTGCTTTGTTTTTTGAGACTGGCAGTCTAGCTCAATGAACATGTATTTTATGACACTACCACACGCTACCACATGCATTTGATTCAATATTGTCTGTGAACAAAACAATATAAATTTCCTCAGGGTTCTCGTGACAGCATCTCATGTGTCAGTCTGGGAACCCACAAGCTATTATCTGACGACTTGGCCACAGGGGGCAACAGCCAAGGTGTCGGGGCTCCCAGTGAAGCCAGTGGATTTCTTGATAAGAGATAATGGATATTAGGGGCCAAGTCTTCCTATTCCATCAGTATTCATCACAGTCATACTAATAAATAGAGACCTGAGAATTAAGATGCAGACTCATATGAATGTTTAGTTCATACTGAGATGACAGTTTAAAACCACTACATTAGCTTTGTTTAAATTTGCTCGACAAACATGGTGCGTGCTTCCTTGCGAACATGGTATGATGGCACATTCCATCTTTTTTGCTCACCACATGGACTGTTTATTTGCATGCAACCAAATCTCAAAGGTCAGCACTATTCAAATGGAAATAGAAACCAGAATACTTCTGGTAGCAAAGTCTTGCTCTAGGGATCTCAAAGCCATGAGGTTCTGCATATTCATATGTATAGAGGTTAATACTGTGAACAGATTATATCCAAGTCTGACAACGTACTGTTTGTTTTATACTGCAAATAAACTTTTTCTACCAACAGACTGGATCAGTACCAAAAGGACAGCTTAGCGAGATAAAAGTATTCCCGCCGCTATTGCTTACCTACGTTAAATCCATTTGAACCTCTGGATGGGAAACACAAGCTCTCCGGACTGACAAACATGTTTCGTTCCTTTTAGTCACGCCCTCACACCCTCTTGTTTGTTACAAGACTTTTTTATTTTCATGTCCTGAGGATGACAGCAGATGAAGCAACAGACATAAAAATACTGTAAAGCAATCACTTTCTTATCTAAATCTGTCAGGAAGTCAAGCTGCCAACTCAGTGAAGCTCAGCAGTCTGCACTCTGAAAGATCTTTGATGACAGTAATCTGCCCCGTTTTGCAAGCTGTGCCGCGGACCGCTTTTGAGACCGTATGAAACGCCGTTCCTGTTCATTTTATTTATTCTCGCCCCATTTTTGCCACCTGTTGGCCCAAATGTCAGCTGTTCATTTGTTTTATCGCCTTACTGGACTACCCTTTGTCTCCGAGATATAGTGACGGCGCGATCGGTCCATGAGCCCGCGTCTCATCGGTTCACCGCAGAGTTATGAGCAAACGTCTGGAGTTTTAATCAACAACCTTGTCCTACCTGATTTTGTTTATGGCTTCAGTGACCTTTTCTGTGCCATAAAGCTCTGTCTGTGCCAATCTCGGCAACATCGGAGGGTCATCGCTTCATCAGTTATCTCTCCACTATAACAGCAGCGCGACCTACACTTGCTCCGTCCTCAGCCACGAGGCCGAGGGAGATAGATGGTTTTATCTGTAAATGTAGCTATTGCGCTACACATGCTGACATAAATTCTCAGCTGATAAGAGGAGCACTTTAGTGGGCAGGTCATGGCTGCTGCTGTGCTCGCTGTGCAGCACGGACAAGAGAACAAATGGGAACATCTGGCTGCCCGGGATTTAAAAAAAATAATTATTACTTAATTAAACGTTTAACTGTCACTCAAGGTGAAGAAAAAAGCAGCGGTAGCAAAAATGATACCTTCTGACGTAAAACAATGACAGCCCTAAACGGAAAGCAGCATTAAGCTAGAGAGTGCATCGAACATACGTGTTTTGTGTTAAATATCCCACATAAATCTTCTTCTCCCTAGATGACAATTATTACGAGTTGTGAGTTGATCACTTGGGCTCTCTGTGGCCCAGTCCTCATTCCCAGACTTCAGTCCAGCGAATAAGCCATCAGCGCTGTTGATGCTAAGCTGGATTGATACGGGATGGTACAGAGCATCATCTGAAGAAACCACAGTGTACTGGAGTGAGCAGCTGGCTGTCTAGATTAGAAGAGTGCCACAGCAAATTCTTAAAATCCCAAAGCAAGCATACTGCAAAATCAACTTTTAAGAAGATAGGTCCGTAAAGGGAAAATATGTCATACTTTATATTTCATTCATTCTGAAAAACGAAACCCAGACAATGCAGAATGTTGATTCATAAACATCTTCATTTATTAATAAAACCTAGAAAACCTCAGGGTTATTAGCCTTAGTTTTTTGTCCAAACATTTTTTGCTCATAAATATTTAATATCGATTCATCCTTCTTTCAGTCATTTGCATGCTCGTGACTGGCTCTCTCTTTTTTTTATCATCTCAAAACATGGCCTTGGGGGCAGAGGAATGTTTTCATGTTTTAGCTTCAGAATATTAAAATGCAGGTAACATGAGTTCAGTCTCCATGTCATCTGTAAGTCAAGTTCGGTTTTACCTTTTTTTTCCCCCCAGGATAAGGGATAATAATACGACCTATGATATATGATATATGTGCTACAAAGTGGAAACACTCTTTCAGACTGAGTTAAGATCAGATTTAAACTGGTACAGTCGCACCCACAGGTTACTGTCCATTTAACCTTGTGGCGGGCACAGCTCACAGCGCTGACACTCCAATGTGTCGGACCGCTTGCTTACTCACCTCCCTACAGGACAGAGCTGACAGGTCTCTGAAGCCGTGTGAGGCTGGCTGGCTGGCTGACTCGGTAGGGATGACAACTGATGCTGTAACAAACCCTAAACTCTGAGAATCTGTTATTTAAATATTTAAGTCACATGCTAGGGGTGTCTGGTAAGACCTCGGGCCTTTTTGAAGACCAGCCTTAAACTTCACAGCAACGCTACTTGTCAACTGCAAACTAGGACTCCAGCATCGTGATGGATTACGTAAATACATCAGTTTCATCACCGGCTATTGCTGTCAAAACATTTAGAAAATTAGACTTTATCTGAAAAACCTTAAACCAGTTCAGCAAAAGTGTTCTTTGAACAGAGTTCTGATAAAATGGATGCTTTGTTAAAAACTGCATACCAGAGCAGCACAGACTCTATACAACAGGACCTCAACAGAGAAGTGGAGAACAATAAGACAGCAGTGCAAGTTTCTGTTCTATTACAGTGAGTTACCTTTTGTCCGATTCTCAGTTGGCGGTCAGTGCCTGGGAGTCGCTGTCCATCTGTTGTGTTTGAGACAAGAACTCAACAACGACTCTCTGGAGCAGACGCTAATGGACAGTGTGGTAACGCTGCCCTCCAACGCATTGGCAAGTTGTGAGCACTTTGTTTATGCTCCTGCACATCAAATCACTGCTGCAGATTTCCATTAATGTGGGTGTAAGCAACCGTTTGCAGATAAATAATACAGCTACATTCTCACTTACAATCAGCCACTTTAAATCATACTCATTGCTATTAATGTAATTAATAACGCCTTTCGTAATTAGATCTGCTCTGCATAAATCTTAACCTTAGTGATTAATAGTGTCATTAGATAAATGTTTTAAATGGTTGCTCAGTTCATAGATTTCATGCTAGCGTATGGTATTATGACTAAAAACTGCAGTAAAAAGAATGATAGATGTAAGTAAACCAAAGGATTACGATGCTACTCAAATAATATTAAATCCTAATAATAAAAACAGATGCAGATTCATGGATTGAAACTATTTACTATTAAATCCCTATAGTAACTCAAATGCACTAACAGTGAAATGGATTCACATAATTCAAGAGGATCATTTTAAATGTTACTGTTGGTCCACAAAAATTAAAAACTCTGGACAATGTGGCGATTTAAATGTTTGTCACTTCCGTCCATTCATTTATTTATTTCTGCCAACACTCTTTACACAGGGGGGGCTCAGCTAATCAAACATTTAACAATGAGACAATGCGTAGCACACAGTATGGTTTTCCAGTAATGCTGGCTACCCCTATGCTGGTAGTTCTGCCAAGAATTAAGGGATTAGACCAGGATTGTATTTTCCGTGGTGCCACAGACCGCTTAACCTTGTGCTACTGTGACAACCGCTTTCCACTCAGATTAAATGTGCACATTCACCAGATTTACTTTGGGACAGTCAGCTTGCTAAATGTAAGCACTGATAAATGTGCATTTTGCGTTCCACACCCTCACATCTACTTGTAAAACCATCGTATTATATTCCACATCAATATCGCGTGATAAAGTGTGACCTGAGTAATTTCAGGTTAGTATGAAAATGAGGGGTAGGAACATACATAAGATTAATTGTCTTATAATTCAAATAGATTACAGAAAGTAAGGAGTGGTGTCACTGCAAATTGAATGAATCTGAGGGGTTTTTGATCTTCAAGATAATAGCTTTTTCATAACCCCAGCTCTGGAGATGACTACTTACTCAATTAGCACCTCATGTACTAATATGCTCCGTTTCGTGCCAGAAATAATTTTATAACAGGAGGTGTTTTTTCATTCTGATGTTTCATTTCTAGTCGTGGCATTTTGATGTTAATAACATGTATTGTTACCTGCTGGGCTCTGGCTCACTGCTTTTCTCAAAGAACTCTTGTGTTGCTGTCGCACAGCTTTGAACCCGCATACAACTCAATCTATAAAGCAGTGGCATTGAATATGTCATTGCACACATATCTGAATTCATCTACTTATACACGTGAATAAAAACATCTGGCTGCAGCACAAAAATGTATTATTTCTTTTACTCTTTAAACGTAAAGGTCAACAAACTAAGATATGGTAAGAAATAATATGCATCGAAAAAGACCCCTGAAGGAAGAAACTGTAATATTGGGGAAAAAGAGAATAATAAAAGGTGCATATGTTCTTAAGCTTTAGCACAACAATAGAGAATCACACGTTATATTGTTGACATCTGTCATATGTTAAAAGCTCTGACATTTTACATTGGGGTGAATTTTCATGGAGGAAGGAATGGTTAGAAGAAAAAAAATATACAATATACACATTCTGAATAAAAAATCTAATTTATATTTGATGGTCGTAATAATTATAGATGTGCATGTAAAATGCATTTAAAATTTGTACTATAATAATAAAAAAAAAACATGCCTTGATCAAGGCCACTCTCACGCAGTGCCTTTTCTCTTTGTACCAAACAACCAATGTGAGATTTTTTTTTTTTTCATTTTATATATATATAATTGGCTTTGCAGTAAGAGGTTTTCAGCCACACATATTGCACAGACATATTCTTCCTACTGGAACAAATGTCTCTCCTGCACATAGCCACACAATTACTGCATCTCCATAAAAATAACATCACATTTCATTTCCAGCACTTTCCGTTTCGCTGATGCCTGTACCCAAACCTGTACCACATATTTCACATGTACAGGCTGTGTGGTGGACCTCAGAAATGATGAAGAATGACATTTGTGATAAATGCACTGACCATAAACTGTCAAATCATAGCAGAACCTGCCTCCCGGCCGCTCCCTTAGTTACGCTCTTCACCCTTTCTCTCCTGTCTTGTGTGCGCAACTTCCCCTCAGCCCTGTGCTGCCGCGCTGGATGCACTTGGTCAGAGTTCACTTTGACGGGAGCTGGAGTGAGTCACATTGTGGCCAAAGGCATTAGCAACCAACACTAGTCACCACTAAACATCTATTCACCTCTCTCCCCGGTGACCCCTTTTGAACTAGAAATCCCTGCCTTGGTCTGAACTAAAGAAGACGCCAGGATGAAATCCGGCAATCCCTTTAAAAGATAAATAAATAAATAAATAAATAAGAAAAAGCGGAAGGGTAAAAAAGATAAATACACATAAAAGGACGGTGTAGATAAGTGGATGGCACTGGGTTACCTACATCTGCCGGCACACTTTTATTTTCTTCATCTCTTATTCATTCCCCGGGTTTATCTCCTCTGACGACTTGTCACTCTCCCCTAGTCTTTTGTCCTTTTAAAAAATACATTGAATTATTCAGTCTGCTCCATGCATGATATTGCCACTGTCAGTCCACATCACTTTCAAACCAGATAAGAGAGAAGTTTTTGGGTCATGTTTGTGAAACCTGCCAGTGGATACTGATCAGCGCTGATGGTATTGGTGGAGGCTTTTCTCTCGGTTTGGTGGCACAGATGTGTGAAGTCATATTGCTTTCTTTCTTTTTTTTGTGCTGAATCGTTCTTTACAGCTTAAAATGCGAGCAGGTCTGCTTTGAGATGCTTCTTGTCAAATGACCGTGAACTTCCAGGGGATGTGGCTCTCCAGTCAAATCTTTCAGAGCACAAACTGAGCGGAGATTCTTTAAAGAGTTACTAAAGCACAAGTCTGCGTGGTGACACCGCAGGTAAACTACAGAATGAAGGTCATATATCGGAGCAGACTGATGATGATCTTAAAAAGAAACCACAACCTGTGCTGGGCTGTAAGAAATTCAAGAAAGGCCACCCATTTGACAAAATGTAATAACATAAAAATGTTTTATGGCAAATCGCAGCCTACTGTTGTGCTCTACTTTGCATTTTTTTTTAGCCGTCTGGTTTGATGTAGCGCCGCAACAAGAGGAAAACACGTTCACGGCACAGAGGTTGAAAGCGGGACTTGTGTGTTTATGCTAAAGAGAATGCAAAAAAATCAAGAGCTGTTCACCTCCTATGCTGCTGCGTAGCCGCAGAATAAACAGACAGCTGCAGATGCAAGCTTTGATGTGGGTCTCTCGCATGTGTGAGAGCAGAAGGGTTAGCGCTGGCGTGGGTGTGGGGACCACTTGCTGTATCTAAAGACCTTGAGGAGCTCCGTTAGAATCTCAAAAGGGTTCAAAGAGGAGCACGCAAAAAGACATGAAAGAGGCAGATGAGAGAAGATCTCCCTCACTGTTACAGCATTGTCAGCCGCATTGCCAGTCACCAACCAATTAACGCTGGCCTGAGTTCTTTTCATTCAGTTTAGTCCAGATGGCGCACGATCCCATGCTATTAACATACTGTAGATGTACATCAAAGTGCCTATACAAGTTTCAGAATTCACTATTCTTCATATTTACTAACAGGAATGAGACTATAGTTACTTGCTAATTCAGGATATGATCCTGCTGAGACTCTGCAGGCAGCCCATGCAGGGAGACATTCTGGAAATGGTTCAGTTTAGTTACACTGTTAAAAGGGCTCCAGTATCATTTATTATTATTAAGTGGAGGTACACAGTGTTGCAAGCTGTTGGCTATATTCTCAATGCACTAAATCACACATTTGTCCAAGCCTCAGTTTGAAATACAAATAAAGACACCAAGACAGTGATTCCTTTCAGTATCCTGTATTTGGTTTTGGACCTGGTCACTTTTGTAAAGATTACTGTAATAGAAATCAAACATTAACAATATTTACAGAGATGTTTTATGTTCATTTATTATTTTGCATGTATGTTTGCAGAAAGTAAAATTCACTTTAAAAAGTCACATTAGATTTAATGTCTAAATATAAATCTAAATAAAAAAAAATAATATAATACTATTTATGCAGGTATTCAAATACAAAATATGATGTTCTTTGGTGTTCATTCTTCATTTTAGGAATGTAAATCTATTATGCTTATAAGAAATCTATGATATATAAGAATACACATTGGTCATCTTCTAACAAAGTAGCTGTTGAGTATGTATCTGCTGCACTCAGTGGTCGATAAATATGTTCAGAATGATCTCTCACACCTTCATTACTAAAACACCCAAAGGACCAGGGCTGAAATCTTCAAGGCCCTGCTTTTCTCAGTCAGCCTCTTATTATATGTGATACGTTGTGATATGTGCAGTGCTGCTTATGTGACGTTTATGTAATGACACTCCAAGTTAAAGCCTTTATTTAGGTTTTAAATGCATTTTCACAGTTTTTAAGTAATATTCCCAATGGAATGGAAGTGCGTGCAAAAAAGGGTTTAACGTGCTTTATCCTGGTAGAAAAAATGCTGACACAACAAGTCTTTATTTAGAGATTCTAAAAGTGGTTTTTGCTTCTTCCAAATGCACGTGTAGGTGGCACGAGAAACCCACCATCATTGAGAAGGAGACACAATGAATGTGTGTGAAATCTTATGCGTAGTGTGCTCATCTTGGTTATTGGATTACTGGCTACGTCCAACCCCATGACATGCTTTTTTTTTTCTTTTTTTTTTTGTGACACCTCATGTTTGTCTCCGGTGTAATGACCGTGTGATTGATAAACTGCTCATTACTATCAAGCATTGTCACAGGGATTGCAGGGATTTATAATTAACAGAACAAAATTAATGATACAACAATTTAAGGCCACCCACACAGCAGTTCGGTTGCTTGAAACAAGGTGAGAGCGAAACACCCCCTGGTGAACACTTTTGTTTTTGTTGGAAAAGAAACAGAAAAACCATTAAATTGTATATTAAAAGTGTAGTGACATGGATAAAAGACTGGGCACAAACATTTATTTCTGGCCTTTAAATCCAGTCAGCCTAAACCACTTTAATTTTCACTCCCTCTCTCTCTCTCTCTCTCTCTCTCTCTCTCCATGTATATATATATACTATTTATTTAATTTTTTTCACTGCTCTTCCACACAGATTTGCTTTTGCACCACATGTGTTTGTAGATCCTCTTAGGGTAGCCAGGCTTGAAATCCAATTTTGGTGAAGCTATAAAGCACGTAAAAAAAATAAATAAATAAAAAATAAAAAAAACATAAAAAGTTTACAAACTGTGATGATTCTTTTCATTACTCAGGAACCCTGTTGAGAACAACTTTACAACTTTGGTGCAGTGATACGTGTTTTTTGTTATCGTATACTTGAATGCTAATGTAAAGTTTGTCTCTCAAGAGTAACAGCTGTTTGCCAAGAGACGTGTTCATCAGCTGGGCTTTGTTTTTACCATCTGCCAGAGCTTTAACTTTAATAGTTTTACTGATTAAATTACCTGGTGTGGTAATTCACAGCACTTCATAATAACATGCCCTTGCACCGTCAGATGGGGGCCCTCATTTTCTGTGAAAAGTTTAAACAAGATTATAAATGAATATCTGGAGTCTCTCAATTATACATGAGTGTCCTGCTCAATAACAGTTTATTAAAATCCTAAGCTTCAAGAGGCTGTGATTTGCAGTTATTTAAAGCCATCACAGGAAGCTATTCTTAGGTGAAAACCCGACCACTGTAGGAGAATGATGGTTTTAATAAAGTGAGTCTATTAATATCATGGAACCAATGAATGTTTTTCTTTTTAATTGGTTGAACCACTGAAAAATGTTATCTGGTTACTTGTCTTGCTTCTTTGCAGTCTAGAAATTAAAGACAATATTAATTCCAAGCTTTACAAACAGCCCATAATATGTAAAGCACAGAAGGATTAAGGAACTGGAGCAGATTGGCAGTCCTATATAGCCTCCAAGGAGTCAACTCACCATGGAAAAATGGATTGTACATCAAATAATGAAGAAAAAAAAACTACAGCTGTTTCAGAAACTGCATGATCCTATTGCGACAAACGCATGATGAAAATCCTGAAATATAACAGCAATGTAAGATCTTACATGTTCACTATCTCTGTGTGATTTTCTGTCCCTGCACCTACAGGACTTGTCATTACATCTTACTACTATCAATGACAATGTCAGGATTTATTTTGGGTCTTATTTCCCTTTAACCATTAGCTGTAAAAACAAAAAGCAGTAGCACCGTGCAGGGACAGTTACCAAATAAATCTCTCTGAAGTTAAATGATGTGCCTGTCTGATACATAAAGACCAACATCAGTTTAATTTCTAGAGTGCAACAGATGTAGACTATACATTACTTTTGGAGAGGAGGGCTGTTGACCTATTGCTGGTCTTTCTCTTGCTAGCAACCTGATCTAGACAACTTTTGGATCTATTGTTTGATGTCTAGATGTGATATTATTAAGCTTTGGAAACCCAATACCAGAGAGCACCATGTAGACATGAACGTACTTGATACACTGGAACACCATCAATGTGCCATTGTGTTATGACTGACATGCTGCAGGCACTTGTGCAGTTGTGATGTTTTCTGCAAGCAAAGTAGCAAAATGGGCTACAAATTGCAGTATTCATTCTAAACCACTAGCATGGAAGCCAGCCAGAGATTTCCTCATCCACAGAGTTTCTGT
The DNA here is from genome assembly GCF_022458985.1 of Mugil cephalus. Classification (NCBI taxonomy): domain Eukaryota; kingdom Metazoa; phylum Chordata; class Actinopteri; order Mugiliformes; family Mugilidae; genus Mugil; species Mugil cephalus. The sequence continues at coordinate 4,266,967 of NC_061784.1, forward strand.
CTGTTGGGAACTGATTATGCCCTAGCAAAGATCTGCAAATCGTTTAGGTGGGCTTTGTGTGGTGATGGACAGTCGAGTTACAGTGACACGTCATGGACGTCATCTGAACACCTCTCATTTAGAGATCTGCAGGGGGCCTTAACCCTCTCCCAGCTGTCATTGGGCAGATGGCTGTGTACACCCTGGAGAGGTCACCTGGCATCACAAAACAACCACTCACACTGACATCCACACCTATGGCAAATTTAGAATCAGCAATGAACCCTAACAAGCATGTCTGAGCACCCGGAGAAAAGTCAAGCAGGCACAGGGAGAACATGAAAACAAACAGAGAGGCCCCCAGCAGGCCAGCACGTTTGAATCCAGAACCTTCTTGCCAACCACTGTGCCACCCATATCAGTTGAATTGAAATCTCAGTGTTAGTAAATCCCTATGTTTCATTTGATCTGCTGCTTTGACCAGAAGCAACACAGAAAAGATTACTGTTTTAAGCTTCAGGTTGTACACTGAAACTTTTGAGAAACAATAGCCATAATACTATATACCACATCTGCCAACTGATTGCTCTGATAGAACTAAATATGCCACAGCTTTAACTATTGTTATACTGTAAAACAAAAGAATGGATATATACCAAATTTCATCTTCAGAAACATAAATGAAAAATAAAAACAAACCCATCTATAGTCATTACAGATGTGAACCAAATCCATTGAGCAGCTCTTTTAAATGAACTATGGGAACCAAATGGCAGTTGTGAGTCGTTGATTTTGATCCAGATCTCACCCTATCAATATTCCTGGTGAGTATTTCCTGGATAAAATGAGTTACCCCAGGGCTGGCATCTTAAAAACAAATACCAAAATGTGCCAGTTTTCTGAGCATCTCTTTGAAAGGAACGGATCCACAAGCTCCGGCTCCCTCCAAAGAGCCGCAAATCCCATCTCTAATATTAATGCAAAAAAAAAAAACACACTGATGCCATTTACCTGTTCCTTACGAATGCTGGTATGTGTATGTGAAACACACATGGAACGCGCCTTTTAGTCAAAAACATGGCGCTTTCTCAGCTCCAAAGGGTCCTGTATCTATCAGACCTCTACAGAAAGCGGCACCATCCATCACTGTCAGTGTTAATATTGTTTCCCCTCACCTCCCAATAGGCAGCTTGTGTTTTGGTTTACAGCAGTTATGTTTTCAGACTTGTGTGCTCACAGGCCCTCACCTGACTTTGCTCTCTGGCATCCCCCTGCCAAATCACATTAAACTAATTTCAACATTACATGCAGCCAGCATGCTAAAATGCCTCTGGTTAAGACATCGTTCTTTCGAATTGTCTAATCACGCATTCCACAGCTCATTGTTCCTTTTCTTTTTCTTTTTAAATTCTTGCTTAAAGGTTGCAATTGCAGAGATTGATGCAGTGAGGCGATGGAGAATTGACAAGAAAATGTAATTATGTTATTTTATTTTATTTATTTTTTTTGTTTAGAGGACTGACAAAGCTATAACTACTCCAAATCTTATACCCTACCACATTGTTAAGTTGTAAAAATTGCTATTTGAAAAAAGTCAAGCAGAAAACATCACCAATAATGTTGCACACACTAAAACAGGACACTAAAATGTATGAAATAACCCTGTAGTTCAGATCAAAGCCTAAACTATAAATGCTGTCCAGCCTCTGTTTACACTGTCTCCACACTTAGAGGCAGTTTTCCAGTATGTCTGTCATGTTTAGAAGGCAGAAAATAACATCACTCCCAAATAATATTAGAACCTAATTGTGGGCCTTTCTATCCAGCTCAATGACTGCCTTTCCATAAAAGAGATTTAACCACCGTGTGTCAGAAACATACATCCATTTCAAGCCAATTGTGTCCATGCTCCTCCTGGCTTTTCTCTTCATTTCTAGACCCTTTGACCAATTTGACTTTTATTTTGCTTGCTCGCTCGCTTCAGCAGTGTGCACCAAAAATACTCACTCTGCCTTGATTCCTACAGATCTAAGTGCAAAAAACTCCTCCTGTAAATACTTCAAGGTTGAGGTTCACTCTTGGATGCGGTCTTTATTCCTTTAGATGCTTCAGCATTATTAAATACAACTTCTCCTTCTCCTCCATAGGTGCAATGCTTTTTTTATTATTTTAACATGAACTCATAAAGGAGAAGTGCTTATGTTATAGATTTTCCCTCTGTCTCATAAGTTCTTAGACACATCAGAAATCACTGATGAGACATAATATTCAAGTCACGATCACCTAACAAGCTCCTCGTGGCAGCCTGTGGAAATGAGGCGCACTTGCCGAAAGCAAGAGATCAGAACCCTAAATCCACAATTTGTGCTATCACGCTAAATGCTCAGGCAGATTTTCAAAGAACATGTCCGATTAAGAACTGTCATTAATACCACCCTAGAACATGACGCAGCATGATCGTTTTAACGATTTGCCTTCACCACTTTTGGACTGTCACTGCTGCTGAGTAATGAGACACAATATTGTCTAATGTGATAATGACTGTGGGTTTGGATTGTGTGTCTGAGTGCCATCCAGCTGTGTGTGTGTATTGTACGTGTGTCTCTGAGTATGGACCACAGTATCGAACTATAAAGTTGTAGACAAACGGAACAACTGGTCAGGTGAGAAACAAGGTGCAAGGCAGGATTTTAAGTCTGGACTTAATTAGACCCAAAGCCTGCATCTGTTTCTTGGTAAATGGCAGGGAATTTTACTTTAGAGGAAGGTGACTTTGGAGGAGGATTCCCACAGAATAACTTGAGTAAGTGTGTCCTGCTGGATTTGTTCTACATTGAAGTGTGCAACTGAAGATATTTAAAACAGGCTGTTTGATGAGCTTTTCTTCTTTCTTATCGTTTGCTGCAATAAAAGTCTAAACAAACTAAAACTGCAGATTGCTAAGCAGGGCCACCTTATTGACTATCTCTGTGGCCTAGCCAAATCCTGTCAAGCTTGCACAAGTCATTGACAATACTATCTTTTTTTTTTTTTTTTTTTTTTTTTTTTTAAGTGAACACAAGAGAACTGTGTTTGTTGCCAAAAGCAAGATAGCTATCTTGTTGGGGCTTCAATTTTCGGATGCTCCTCTCTGTCCAATAAAGATTTGGAGGAGTTCTTGAGGCCGGAATGAGTTTTCCTTGTTTTGGTGTCTGGCCCTTGACTAATTTGGTTTTATAACAAGAGCCTCCCCATGAGATACAGGGTATTGACAAGTGCAATGCCTTATATAGGAATGTCAATCTATGACAAGTACACTGATAAGGTTGAAAATCGCCAGTGTGGTCCTTTTCCGTGAGCTGATGGATTTGTTATGGGGCTGGGAAATCATTTGAGGATGGGTGGAGAGTGTGACATCAATCAAGTAGCTTTTAAATTCGCCGCTAATGTCTGTGCTGTCTGAGGGAGGGCCAGATGTACAAGCTTCCCCTCTCAAAGAACACCATTTAGAGAATGACTGTGTATACACTACATATATTTTTTTTTCTACATACAGATTAAAAGTCATTGGCAGCAATAAAAGGCAATGCACGCCACAGTCAAATGGGAGCGACATAATCACTAAAAGTTTCTTCTATTAAGCCAGAGCTTCCTTGACTTCTTCAAATCACATTGTGATCCACCACAGATTTGAAAGTTGTAGGTGTTTTTTCACCCACAGCTCTCTTCTTAATTGACTCCACCATGGAGTAAATGAGAAGAAAATGAAAAGATAAATTACTCTAATGGAAGGAAATGGAGTGTGAAAAGAGGCATTCCTCCCAGTATATTTTCTGGGATGCGGAGCATTGGTAAATTGAAATACAGCGAAGGATTCGGCTTCAACATTAGACAGACTCTGCCTTGATTACGGAAGATGATGTAGTTTTAATGCCAGGCATTTGTACAACATTACGCATAATCATTTATTCCTTGGTTCTCGGGTAGGAGAAGAAAAATTTAAGCAAAATGCAAAAATGAAGACAGCTGTGATTTAAAGAATTCAAATATCTTCAGCTAACAATAGGACAGATTCTAAAACAATTTATTACCAATTAAAATACATTCAACTCCTCGCCACAGAGTTCAGATTTGTTTAACTGTGGCCCGTTTACCCCCTGCAGATTAAATGCTTCACAGTAGATTTCATGCAAATAGTGGTGCCGGGTAGCTCTGTTTTCACTCTGCTCTAGCTTAAAGGTCAGGTCTTATGAGCTTCCTAGCACCATTAAGAGACAGTTTGTTTAAAAGCCTGTCTGAAGGACAATGCTCAATGAACCGGAACACCGACAGCCCGTAATAAATGAAAGGGAAAAGTTATGGTTCCGCTCAATGAAGTCAAAGGGCAGATGGAGGATAAGATTGTATCTCATCTCAATGTGGCGTTATCCTCGTGACTAGAAAAAATCTGAGTGAAAGGAAATTTAGATGCTTTGAAATTGGGAAATCTGCACATTCATGGTTAAATTGTTCTGTTCTTAGGCTGTAAATCAGTGTGAGGAAAGCAATTGTGACCTTTTGTTTCTTTCTTTCTTTCTTTTCTGAAAGGCTAGTTCCAGTGCTCACTTAATTAAATTTTCTTCATTTACCTCCTGCTACCTTTTTTATATATATGTTTATTCATTTCCACTTTCACGCACCTGTCACACCCGCAAGCAACTTTAAATGATCAATTCATTAAGTTGACTAATGGAATCATTTATCAGTTTCACCTCATTATTTCCCATAGTCTTCCCTCACTGCTTTATGCAAACTAGCGTAGAATCTGCACATGGTGCAGGAAACGCAGGAAAAGTCACGAACGGGGAAAGTTCACCTTAGGTGTTAGAATGAATGAATGAATTCATGAGCGTGTGAGCCTCCACTGAGAACCCTAGGAGGAGTCATGTAGAGTGATCTGAAGGCCTCGTATCTGAGCCCAGCGGAAGTTGCTTATTGATTTGCTTGTCTAGTGGGCTCTCTGTAATAATAAGGAAATAAAGCCCCTGGATATTAGGAGATTGATGTCAATCAGCAGCCAGCCTCAAGTGTGGCTTGTCCCATCTTATTAGCGCTCTCTCCATGCACTGAGTGTTCACTGATGACTCCATTGATATGCAACTGAAGAGAGGGGGCTGTCTGTTGCTATCTTGAGGAGCATTCCCCTATGATTGCTCACTCTGCCGTCCTCCAGTAGACTGAGGGCCTGCCACAGATCCATGGAATATCAAGCCAAACCTGCCCTCATGGGTAACTTCTTCATCTTTTCTGGCTTGCGTATGGACTTTTAAGCTTTATGTGAATCAGGACTAATGTTTTGTGTAAGATTTTTACAAATTTTGTTTATTTGTCATGGTGTATTGTCCGTATGCTTTTTAAAATACCTGCCTTAGGACAGCGGATGAAATTTAGCGGCTGTGCTAACTACGGCATATTTATATTGATGCTTTTTGCTGATATGTTGATTAATGTGCATTGTCCTAATCAAATAAATAAATAAAATTAAAAATAAATAAAACAGAGGCAGAGAATGAAAGACTGCAAGCGGACTACAAGACATATACTTTCATTAGAGAAAAAAAGGGGGGGAAGTCCAGTTGACACGTTATCTAACAGGGAATTATAGTGGGGCTACACAGATTGTTATAATCATTTGTAAATATATCGGGGTACCATGAACATTTTGATAAGGATATTCTTTGTCAGAAGAAAGCAGCAAGAATTCTTTTCCCCTTCAGTCAGTGCACAGGCGGGAAAGTGGTGTGTGGTGGTTAGCACTGATATCTCACAGCAAGAATCCCCAGTCGGATTCTCGGTTTGAATCTGACTGGGACCTTTCTGTGCAGACTTGCATGTTCTCCCTGTGTCTCTCCGGGTACTCTGGCTTCCTCCCACTGTCCAAAGACATGCTCGTTGGGTTCATTGGTGATTCAAAATTGGCTGTAGGTGTGAATGTGAGTGTGGATATTTGCCTGTCTCTACATGTTAGCCCTAGGGATGGGCGTCGAAAAGATTTTATTGATACTGATGCCATTATCGATTCTGCTTATCAATCCGATACTTTATTGATTCCTTTATCAAATCCTCCGGTGCATTTTTGGTTTAGAGAAAGCAGGCATTCGTGATTTTGCGTAAACAACAGCTTCTAAACAACAGATAAGACCTTGTGTAAGTAAGCGAATAGGAAGTTGGTCACTAGATAATCACTAGCACTGCTCTGCTGAGACTAAGTGATAGTTGCACTGATTGAGAACTGGTTTACCAGAGATGCAGTGCGTCGTCGACAAATGCTTCAGCATTTTGGTGGTTTTAGAACAAAGCTCTTGCTTGAAATCAGTGCTGCATAAATTGCATGCTGCACTGGTACAGTCCCTTCTGGTGACGTGAAGCGACACTTTGGACCATTTTAGTCTCTCTGGCATCACGTCTTCCTTGTCGTCACGTGTTGTGAATGGGACCTTCAATGTAAAGATTCTTCTTCTTCTTTTTTATGGCGATTGACAAACAAGTCTTAGGTACATTACCGCCACCTTCTGGACTGGGATGTAAAGATTCAGCACAAAAAGAATTGATAAGAGGAATCGATAAGCATGAAGGCTAATGATATTGATGAACTGAACCGTTTTTTTCCGAAGAACTGGTTCTAGATGCCCATCCCTAGACCTGTCCAGGGTGTACACTGCCTCTTACCTGTTAGCCTCCAGCCACCCCCCCGACCCTCAAGATGACAAGCGGTTATAGAAGATGTGATGAGATGAGTCAATGCACTTGATATCAAGACACACAGAATTATGTACCAAATCCGCTTTGCTTATTTGCATGATTTTATATTATTAGATCTGGGTTTTCCATATCTTAATATTGTTACGTTTTTACAACAGGGTCATTATTGTTGGATGCGATTTGCCATAAGGACTCAGTAGGTGAGAATTTTCCACACAGTTCTTCTTCTCAGATCCTTCTACCGGATGTATTCACAGGAAAAAAAAAAATCACAAGCTAAATTTCCCCTGAGACAATAAATGGTATTATATTGTACTTATGCCAGTGCTTAGAATAAGGTAATCTCACTCCTGTCATGGTAATTACCACCTCTAATTTATGAATTAGCTCTAATTAACCAGCTACAGTGTTACGTGATGGGATGCAGTCATGTGCATAATGTCTTGAGTGTGCTGCACTGTTTCTACTTTTAGGAGTGAGATGTGTGGAATAACAGCAGTTTACACATCTGTCACCTCGCTGTGATTTATCACAAGTCTCACAGAACAACTTACAACTTGCTTTGTGCCACAACTATGATAGGATGACACCCATTTTGTCAACCTGACAGGGAACATCAAGATCACTTTGCTCTGAAACAGCGCTGGTTGTGCCAGAATATTCAGTACATCAATACCTGATTGGAGACCTTCCAGCACAATACACTCAAATCGGTTTGTTCTTAAGGGGTGAGTTTTTTCTAAGATGAGGGATTGTCTGTGTTTTAATAAAGCCCCTGGGTCCAGCAGAGGTTGTAATATTTACCATTCTGATAAAAGGTTTGCATTACATTCAGAATATTTTGCTGCGGCACAATATTTGACTTCAGTGGTAATAACTAAAGGGGGGACAGTGGTGCAGGGAGTACTATTGTGACATATGTGAACAAAATGAATCTACTGACCAGCTCTTTAAAACAAACAATGGGACCTGAGTGGGACTCACAGTTGTGAGTCATTCTGTTTTTCTTTTTACTCTTTTTCACGCAGTTGCAAACAGTGATGGTGACAGAGATGGTGAGCATAGCGATGTGGACCAGGGTTTGATTTGCCGGTCAGCACAAAGGTGCTTGCAGAAATTCTCACAGAATAATTAAGCGTCTATCTATATCGAGAATCTATATTTTATATAGACAGATTGAGATATTCCACTAAGAGAATATGTATTAGTAGAATGTCTAAGTTTGGATGATTGTGATTCAAATTATACCCTATCACAGTACTTATTTTGAGGATAGATGAACCACCCCTTTGAACCGCTCTTTGAAAGGAATAGATCTACAAGATCCTGCTCCCTTCAAAGAGCCACAAATCCCATCTCTGGTTCTGAGTTCAGTTGGGATAAGTTCCAGCCCCCTGTGACCCTCTACAAAAGAAATGGTTGGAGTTCTATAGTGACACTAAGTGCTGTAGTGGTAGTATAAGTACTAGAACTAATACTACTCCATTACAAGTAAAAAAAAAAAAAAGAAAATAGCTTCAGGTATCAAAAGTAAACAGCACTCAATGCTGAAATACACCCACTGTGAATGCTGCAGTGTTATATATTATTATTATATTATCATAACTGATACATCAGTATGCTGGCATCATTTTAATGCCATAACTGCTGTAGGTGAAACTCACAATTATGGATTAATCTGCTGATTATTTTCTTGATTTATGGCTGACTTTGTAAAAAAATAAATAAATCTGAAAATAAAGAGAAATTCCCTGATGATCATGAAAAGCCTGGAGTCACTTTCAAAAAGCTTGTATTTGGACAACCAATTCTCAATTAGTTGATTAATAAATAAAAAAAATAAAAATCATTAAAGCACCAAACCAAAAATATTTGTCCACTACTGAAATGACACTTTAAATTCAGCACTTCTCTCTGAAACCTCAACTGTAAATGCCCAATTAAGGTTTGGAGATAAACTCAGTATGGTAGCAGTACTCCTCTTCTCTGTAATCACCACTGCGAGGGATCCAACCTGTACACATTGATCCTGTATTGATCTGTGTATGAGAAACTCTGCTTTAACCCAGTTCTCTGTTCTCACTCTCCACATTCACTCGATATTCCAACTGAAGGGCAGCGACTGGATGATCAAAATCTGCCCAACATGGATAGAGGCAGAGAGGGGGACTAAGATAAGAGAACAGGAGGCTGGGTATCCTTACGAGTCCAGTGCAGCAATAAACATTATCTTGGCAGAAGATAATTCCCCATACAATAATGTATTTGAGATTCCTCTGTGCTTCGCAGCTCTAAGCAGGGAGGCCAGTCTTATATTCTTCAATCATTTATTAAGACCTCCCTTAACATTCTTTATTCTCTCTGGTAGCGAGACATGTCAGATGTGCTTAGTTTGCCTTTACAGCGCAGTTTTGGCTGCTCTTGTTGTGACAGAATAAGGCTACAAGGAAATGTTTCTCCTCTATCTGAGAACATCAAAAGGTCTTTTGAATTGCTTCTGTCGTCGAGAAAGATGAATGTGGTGTTGTCGCGTTTGTCAGTAAAATGTAAAACCGCGTGTCAATTCTGTCAGCCTGGGAGAGGCTTTGTAACAAAACTGTTTACTCTTGCTCATGTACGGCCTGATCAAACTTTTATTAGCGCGCTCGATTGTGGTAAAATCACTCCGCATCAGCAAAAACGTTACAGAGGCTTACAACTACTTTCCAAGTTTTACGAGCGGAGCAGAGCTTCTCCGGAGGCATGGTTAATTCACATTTATTCATTTCTTGTTTAAAACATCAATGTTTATTTTCTGTTATAAGAATCCGTATAGAATTCATAATGACAATGTCGATTTTTCAGGTTGTTATAACTGGGGACTAAAAAAAGATGCAGAAAACTGACTAAATAGACTGAATACTTGATGTAGACTGTCTCACCCAATACTGAATAACTTTTTTAAAATAAACCTCCGAATGATTTTGATTTCCAACTGAGGCTCCTTCATCCTCACGCGGCGCCGTAATAGAAACACTCGCATAGGGATATCTCACTCATTTGCAGCCTGTGTCAACAACATCCTTTCATCTAGAAGCGTGAAAAGTGTGCTGGCAGCTATTCTGCCTCATTAAGACAAACTGTCACCCCGAATGCAAGCTAATTACCGTGTCAAAGCTGACAGTACTGTTTCATGTAGACACATGTACGCAGACGCTCCCTCATTGTTTTAAGCATTTAGCCGCTGTGCGTTTTCTACTTTGGAAAACATTGTTTGATGTTCATATATCATCACATCATCTTTAAATTTGTAAATTAGCTTTTGCACTGTGCTGAATAAAGATTAACAAGTGTATATCTTGGGAGGAGAAGAAGCCGGTAAGGACTAAAAATTACAGGAGGGAGAAGGAGGAGATGACATTAACACTAATATAAAATCACACATTCACAGTAATCAGCAGTATTTTTGTCAGCTCGTTTCACTTTTCTGCAGGATAGTGAGTTTCAGACACAGACTTTATTTATCTGCATGATGCCGAAATGGATTCATGCTTTCATTACTTGGAGGTTGGACTATACCGTAATGACCTCTTTGCAGGCAAGGCAAAGAATCTGATTAGAAAACTTCAGCTAGTTTATTTAGAACCCTGGTGGCAAACTTTTAACAAAAAAACTTGGAAAATAGAGCACATTACCACTCCTTTAATATGGCTACCCTGCTCTGGCTCCTCATTTCATGAGATCCTTAAACTCAAAGCTCTTAATGCTGAGGCACATTCTTAGGTCCTCTGATGCTGGTATTGTAACTGTCCCTAAAGTGGCCCACAAAGTCAGTAGGGAAACTTCTTTTAACTATTGAACTCTAAGACTGTGGAACACCCTGTGCAGTTATATTAGATATGCAAGCTCCTGAAAACCTACTTATTCAGGCAGGCCTTTAGATAATGCAGTGTGAATTTATCTCTCTCCACTACCACTTTCCATTTTTATTTCTCCGTCTGGTTTTATTAGTAGATCTTTTTTTAATCAACATATTTGTTTTTATGCTTTTCGTACTTGTTGTGTTGCATGTTATGTATGAAAGGTACCATAAAGTCAGCAGTGGAGTGTCAAAACCAGAAGAAAAAATCTCACTATGCAAATGGTTCAGAAATGAGGCATCTTTTAGGTAGTGTAAGTATGTTTGGGTAGCACTGGGAGTTGATCATTTGAGGTTAACTGGCCCATCAAAGACACAAACGACATACTGAAGTTCATCTTTGCAAATGTCTATACTGTATGGAGCAATTAGGGATTTTAAGTGGTGAAAAATGTTCATTTATCAGATTTCCCCAAACAACTGATATGAGGAAATGTAGCAGATAATGGAGAAAATATGGCCCTTTTGGGTGTGCAGTGCAATTATGTAGTTGCAAAAAAACACTTACACAACATGAGTTGATTGGCTTGTCTGTCCTTCCGCAGATGTTGAAAGCTATGCTGGTGTTTAAAATGCCATAAATGTCAGATGTGAGCCTCAGCAGTTGCTATTTTCTATAATTCTACCACAAATGAGCATCGTTGTCTCGTTTTGGGCAAATAAGTCAGTGCGTTTACATGCACTGCATAATCGAGCTATGCCCAAAATTCAACTTTCCGAATACAGTCCTTGTCCCAGTTTAAATGCAAAGGAGAAAATCTGACAGGAAAAACTGACAGGAACGTGTCCTCCTCCTCCACCCTAGGTGGCGATATGTGTCTTTGCAGCGGGTTAATACGGCGCCCTTTCAGGTTGCCCTTCATCCCACATTTAAAACACCAACAAGATGGATAATAGTACAGCCTTTTAACCTCTATGTAATGTGCGCGCTACTTATGGTGCAGATAGGATGTGCACTATCCCTCAAGTGGTTCTTCTATGGGCTCTGTTTACCTTCTTCTTCTGCAACCAGCTTTCTTCTGATAACTTTTGTAATTGCTCCCTCTGAGTTTTAAAAACTTTTGGGCAGTCTATAAAATCCCTAATCTTTTTTTCACGCTCTGTCCGGTTGGTACAGCCAAAAACATCACAATAATTCACCATTTTCCAGATCTACTTAAGTTGGTGCGCTTTGTTTACCTTACCGAGTGCCTCCAATATGGTGACTTCCGGATTTATGACGCGCAGATGCCGCGCAGTGAAATGCCGTGAAAATTTCCCACCGCGTTATCTGGGTGTCTTAGTCGGATAAGGAGAACTCCGATATTAGTAACTCGTTTACATTTAAATTTACATGTAAATGAGTGCATATAAACGCAGTGAGTATGGCTACCCCGCTCTGTTTTGCTTGGACTGGAAGACAGGGAGCGTAGAAGACAGACTCCGAGCTAAAGGTAACTAACGTGCAGTTTTAATTCTTCCTGGTAATAATGAGATATGGGTTGCTCACTTCATCATTGAATAAAATCTTTTTCAGTAGAAAATCGCTCAGTCTGTATTTAAAATGGATGAACAGTGCCACTGACATATTAGCAAAGCCACCAGAGAGAGCATTATTTGTTGAGATAATCAAATGATAAATGAAGAGGTTTGCTGCATGCAAATATTTCGTCGAAATTTGATTTACTGAATCGAGACGAGTGGATACGTGTATTTTACAAAGCAAAGTTCATCCTTAAAAGATAAAAGACAGAAGATAAAAGATAATCCTCCAGGCCATAATAAGTCTTCCTAACACGCAGTCTAACTATCCGAGTGTTGACACAAGCAAAGCTTAAGTTAAGCGTTCTGGGGGAATAAGGGGACATGGATGCAGTTCACAGCTAAACATTTAGGAAACTGGGATGCTTGTCGTTGTGGAAGGTTTGAAGAACGTAAAAGGAAAAAACTGTTTATTTCACAATGCTAACAGATAATTAGCAAAAATAGCTAAACTACTAAAACGGCAAGACTTCACTGTGAGGTTAAACACCCACAGATAAGTATAGTACCCGTAGCAATTCAGCAGACAGGGTACTTGCCGTTTTCAGACTCTAGCACAGATCTTGCAGCTGGAAAGTCCACATGTGCACACTGATCAAGGTTAGAAAAGAGAGAGTACGTCTATAATACTAGAGTGTGAAAGGCAGCCTTGGAAAAAAATATGTGCTTTTAAACCTTTTTATCCAACAAGTAACTACACTTCTACTCAGTGTTTCTCTGCTGAGATTTTACTGCCCGTGGGGTGTGATTTTGGAATTAATCTTTGATAAGCTGACTCCCTGCAAGCTGCTACTCTCCACTGTTGGTTTTATTCAGTGACAGGACACTTGAAACAATATCATTTATCAACGAAGATATTCAGTCAAACACGTCAAGTACCAACACACACCAAGTGTATTGACTGCATATGTTCTTCTTCAATATCAGATTTGCTGTGACTGACATGTGTTAACCCACAATAAGGTTCTGTAATGATTAGGCCTATGCTGTGTCACCATTCCCCCCTCCCGAAGTCTCTCTCATTCTCTCTCACACACACGCACATGGATAATGAACTGATTAAAATATCAGCAAAATACTCTATGTGTGGAAGAATTATACACGAGGACAGCCTCTCACCTCATTAGGCATTATTTTGTTAGATTATAAACTGGCAGAGTTGATGGTTCTATAATGAAACTGTCAAAAAGACATACGGCTCTTTTGCGCTGTGTGTTGCTTTAGTAGTTCACTGAACTGTTTTATATTTTGTTTAATACTGTATGACCATTTTATCTTTTTTTTTTTTTTCATTTACTTTCAGGTCCAAAAGAAAGTAACAGCATTAATAAGAGGACACTGGACCAAGACAGGGGGCTCTTTACACACTTGTCTACACAGGACACAGAAAGCGAAGTTCATCCAGTCACAACCGTCTCACCGATGAACCTCCCCAACCACCAGCGTGTCTTCAAGGGCCTGCTGCTTCATGAGCACCTACTTACCAGGGATTTCCAGGGGGATCAGCATTTTTTCAGGAAGGATGGCTCCGTTGCTGCATATCCCACAATGCCAGGCTCTGTGTCTGCTTCAAATGCTGGAGACCCTGTCACTCAAATCGTGCCCCATGAGGATGCCCCGGCCTTCTCCGACGTCGCCACTACGGCCACTGCGGCTGCCACCTCCCCGCTGACCACATTTTCTCCCACGACACCGGGGTCGCCGATGTCTCTCCCTCAAAGCAAGTCATCTAAGGAGAGGACAAGGGTGGCCGACAAAGTACAGCCAACTACAGACACCCTCACCACTCAAGTAACGCCAAATAATAGAGGTTCGGGCAGCGAAAACAAGCCAGTGGCTTCCTTATCCTCACGGGAAAGTCGGCCTCAAAGTTGGAGTGCTTCTCCCGTACGGGCTACTATTGCACCCTCCTCCTTGTGGATAGAGAAAGGAGAAGCCAGGGAAACTGCAGTGAAAAACAAAACCAGCCCTGACCATGTACTCCTCAAGTCTGAAGAAGAACGTACCACCACGTCCACAACCGTTATCACAACTACTACCATCACCACCATGCAAACATCAGGTAGACTTGTTGTATTACAGATCACACTATTCAAATGACATTGATTAGATTAGATTCAATGTTATTGTCATTAGACATGTACAGGTACAGGACAACGAAACGCAGTTTAGCATCTAACCAGAAGTGCAAAAAGCAGTGAGTACAACATGGCACCAGTTTTGCATAAATCTGTCCCCAGTGGAAATTAAAAAGAATTGAGTCTTCAAAACGAAATTTAACAGCTGCATCCCAGAGGACAAGAAAATTAGGCATCAGGTCATCAGCATCATTCCTCTTCATTTCACATTCAGCACACAACTATTCATCTCTCCACCAGGGATGACACAGTTGCTCATGTGTCAAAAACAATCTGATTTTTCCCGATGTGTCCTGCCCGTCCTTTCCACTGGCCACAGAGGGCTGAAAGCCCTGATGAGTATTGTCGGACAGGATATCTGCAGAGATAGTTAGAGGGTTATGGGGCCAGGGAGACACAGGTGGGCTGTCAGAAAGATCAGTGGTCCGGGAAAAAGGGAATCACTTGTCTTTTCGCTGTCTCCCCCAGAGCCCTGCAGTCTGAATTTCACTGACCCTGAGGGTAGCATCGAAATCCTACAGCAACTTGACTCTGGAGTGGAGTGCAACTACTTGATTACGGTCTACCTGGGATATGGCATTGAGGTTCAGGTCAGTGCAATAATGTTGTTAGTAGTGCTTTGAAACGATGCTTTTTGATAACATGTCTGCATCTTAGACCTGCGTTAATTTGCCACTTAAGGGGGAGGGATAACAGGCTATAAACACTGAGGTTGTGCAACCACAAAACCGACTTTGCTAAAATTGCTGGGTCACAGTATCACATAAAAACAAAAACACTCTTGACGACTACTAGTAAAAGAAAAATAGGTGTAAAGGTGTAAAAATAAATAATAATAATAAAAATAAAAATTGTATCAAGAATAATAAAATAAATACAATAAAACATAATGGATTATAAGGCAAAACAATTGTGTGCAAGTGTGCAAATTGAAGAGAGAGAGAAATAGGAGTGAATATATACCCCATATGCATAAGGATAATGGTAAGGTCCAATGATATGGATGAACGTATCTTTTAAAGAAAGGTGAGATGTTGTAAGGCTGGATTGAGTGCTGTATGAGACAATAGTTGGAATATAGTGGAGTTATGTGAATCCAGCATTTTATTCATCTATATATTTATTTATTCAGTGGCGTATCAGGTTTTGTGTCTGACAACAGCTGTCGGCATCACAAATGAAACTGACACAAGCGGAGAGCCTGAACCAATATAGTAAACGTGTAGGCTGTTAAACCATAACACTTAGCTGAAAAATACTACACAGCTCCCTGTCACTGGGGTAGAGTGCGTAATTGTCTCTGTTTGTCAAATACCATGGTTCATTTTAAATGTAAAAATATTGACTGTAGCGATTTAAACTTGCAAAAGACAGTGTGATGCTTTATAAAACACTCCTCAAAGCTACAAATGCTGCAACAAAGGCTTTTTATTCAGCCCGGGTAGAGTGCTGACATATTTTGGCTTAGCTTCAGCTGTAAGAGTATTTACTTGTCTTGTGTGTGGGTTGATAGAGATAGACAGGCAGTGAATTACTGTGAGTGGGTGGATGAGGGCACAAGTGGCGGGGTCTGTCTCAGGTCGAATGTTTGCTTGGTAAGTCTTTTCACTGAAGGTTATAAAAATTAACTGTCAGTGTGTGCGTTCCCTGGCATTTGCAATTCCTCAAACGCCTCATTTACCAGTGGAGACTTGAAAATGTGTGAGCTTTGTCTTGCTGCCTCTGGAGGGCCAAGATAAGTCTTGACAGAGTATATGTTCTGAGAGTGTGCTTTTCTTCTTCTGGGTAACTTAAGTAAACCTTGAAGCACTTATAGGCAGAGACACACTTACCTGCACATGCGCATGCAAACACACATGGGCATTTGATGTATCAGCTCTTGGCTTTCGCAGCTTCTCTAGTGAATATGGTAGGAAAAAAAAACATATTTGCAGACTCTAGAACTGCAAGGCTTTAAAGGAACAGAGAAACAGAGAAACTCACACATCAACCAGGCCTGCTACAGAAACAGGAGGTGTGTTTCAGCACCACCATGTGAACAGATGGGGGCCACTGTCTCGCTCCCTCAACTAAACTGATAGTGATCCAATGGCAGACTACACAGACAATTGCCTGGCATGGCTCAAGTGAACGTGGAGCCAAGGTTTCTGCCTTGGGAACGCATAAAGTGACTGAAGATTGAGAGGCAGAAATTAAAATCAAGCATGTGTCATGCCTCCTCATCAGCCCCTGGAGTTTATCCATGTTTCGAGGCTTTAAAGACACGGGATGACCACGAGTAGACTTGTGGAGCACCAGTGCTCCAGAAATGTTACGCAATGTCCTCAACAGTTTATAGTTTGTAATCTCGTCACTGAGTTGTAGGTAATCCTTAAAGTAAGCGGGGAGAGACAGACGCGTTTAGGAATGCCGCTGCAACTGTTTTCTGAGATTAACCGCTAGCAGTGAGGTGCTACACTTCCTTTTTCTGCAGATGGAGAGTCACAGAATGCGTGTCGTAAAATGTATTCTTTACTGATTAACATGTCCTTTCAGTGAATGGCAGACTGACACCGACTGATACCTAACAGTTCAATTAAATGTCTTTCATTCAGAGTCCTCCTAACTTTGAAGATGCTAAACTTTTTTTCAGTGTCTCATAAGCAACAAGAGATGAAATTGTTGAGAAAAAAGTGATTGCATCCACTTTGCTGATGACCTTATTTGTCATAAACGGACGCCAATCTCCGGAGCGATCACACCTCCCCCTGACACTTCTCTGGTCGAATTATAATGATTTTTTTGGTTTGTGACTATA